>NC_134848.1:77366539-78020467 GCF_965363235.1 Mytilus galloprovincialis | reverse complement strand
CCATTGGCACCTTTCACTACATTGGTCGTTGCCTTGTGATGTCAAGTGGCAACTTTAACTTCATTGGCTGTTGCCTTGTGTTAATCAGGAAGACAATACCAGAGTAGGGGGATAAGGGTGCCCTTATTTCCTTACTTAACAGCATGATCCATGTGATGACAAGTAGAAATTTTCATTTCATTTGTCGTTGCCTTGTGTTATTTAGGAAGACACTCACAGTATGATCCATGTGATGTTAAGTGGCAACTTTCACTTCATTTGTCGTTGCCTTGTGTTATTTAGGAAGGCAAAATGATAGTGGGAATTATGTGATATTCAGTGGCAGTTTTTAAATTAATGAATGTTAGTGTAAAAGTCCCAGATTAAATACACTGTATATGCCAATTTTTGTAAAATTCAAAATTAACCAAAAACTACAGGCTCTACAGAACCTATCTCTCTCACCTGCATCTTCACCAATAGCCATTTTTGAGTAATCAAAGTGCGTGTAAGCACTAAGGGTAAAGATTGCACCAATTTATCAGAGCAAAGTAACATTAAACATTGCATTGTTCAAAGCATTGGTTGTAGTTGATTTAATAGTAATTCTGGACAAAGGAAGATAAATCCAATTTTTAAAGATGGCTTTAACCTTGCAAAAGTTGTGTAATTTTCTTGACAGGTGTAACATCATTATGTGCCTTGAATATCTGAGAATATATATGTTGTGTACAAGTTATCATTTTGTACAAATTATAATTTGTACAAAAATACTGTACAAATTATAATTTGTATTTTGCCTTTGTACAAATTATAATTTGTACAGAAAGTGCCTGTACAAATTACAATTTGTACAAAATTTGACCAAAATTCACTTATAACTTGTACAATAGTTTTAAATATGAATTTTGGTGAAAAATGCATTGATTCACAGGATAGAATTGTAATTTACTGACCGCACATTAAACCTTATTAACAAAATACACCGTTTTCACACAACTACAAAAGGCAGATTGATTTTCGAAATTTTTGAGAGAAAAAAAGTAAACAAATACGATTTTTTTCAAATTTTTAATACATAAACCACTTTTCCTTTAGAAAAAAAGCATCATTCAATAGTACTGCATAATTAATTCTTGTCACTATTTGGATTTCTTTTTTAAATTCAGAAACTTTGCAAAAACTTAAAAAAAAAAAGTATATTTGTAAAATTTGATATTATGGATCGTGAAAGATCATGAAAAGAATCTCGAAAGATTTGTTGCCACTTATTCGTTATTTCAAAAAGTCCAAGGAAACAATCAAAGATTTCTTTAAACAAGTGATGATTTATATTTGTAATTGGTTCATCAAAAGATTGGATTTACATGACTTATTCCACTTCAATTTTGTTTGTGAAAAGATAAATAGTTCAATGCCATTGGGTCTGATGATTTTATAATACTACACCAACTAGTTTTCTTATAAAAATAAAAGTCCGTCTGTCTGTTCTGCATAAGTTGCATAGATATTTATAAAACAAAGATCCTTGTTGAAAAAACAAACATTGACAGAAAAACAACTGACATATTCCTGACTTTAGCAAAGTCATATTCCTAACCAAATCGTGGGTATAATCTCGCTTTCTTTCTGGGATATTTATTTGTCTAAACGCCTAACTGAGGCAGTGAAATATACATTTTTATTCACAGCAACGGTTCATGAGCGTCAACGCTTGCTATGTGAAGCAGTTAAAATTTGCCTATAAATCAGGTCGTCATCGATTTGAGAGTCAAAAAATGTTGTGCAATACCCGATTCCATAAATCACTACATCACCTGCTTAATCGAATGATAAAGAACTACTTTTGAATTTTGTAACTTAGATGTACTGTGAGGTCATTTAATAGCAATTCAATAATGTGTATCAATGCTTTTTTCACAAAAATCCATATGATAAATTATTGTACAAGTTATTAGTGATTTTTTGCCCGTTTTTGTACAAATTGTAATTTGTACAAGCACCTTTTGTACAAATTACAATTTGTACAAAGTCAAAATACAAATTATAATTTGTACAATAATTTTGTACACATTATAATTTGTACAAAATGATAACTTGTACACAACATATATATTACATTGATAAATTTCTGGAAATATTCATGGATAAGATGTATAGAATGTTATAATCAATGCACTATATTTTGTGTATCAAAAAACTAATTTTTAGTTTTATCCTCTGTCACTATTATTTTTAAATTTTAACTAGTACATAAAATTTCAAATAACGCAATTTTAAAAATAGACAATTTTTTTAAAATGCGGTGACCCTGCAGATAGGGTGGACTTCCTGAAGAAGAAGAAGATATGTCTTGGAACATTTGGATATCAAGTCAGTCCCATAAGGTAAAAATCATTATTAAAGGGAAATAATTCTATCAATACTAAACGGACACAATATTTTATACTTATACTCTAATAATGATTGTGGTCTAGTGTGGTTATCTTTGGCAAGGCAAATAGAAATTTGTAAGAAGTCAATCATGAACACCAAAAAAAAAGAGGGGGAGGGGAATCATCATTAAAGGGCAATAACTCAGATAAGGAGTCATCCAACGATTTCTGCTAAGTCAATATCTTCTATAAGAAGTCGACTGGCAATAATGATGCATCAGTAAATGGACGCCAGGTAGATCTTAACCTTCTTAACATTTCTGGCCAAGTTAGATTTTATCTGTTCATAGCACTTTTCAATATAATTGACAAAACTTGCATTTGACTCTGTTGTTCTATGTTTAGCCATGTTGGCAATGTTGGTTAGCAGGTACTTGATACTCCAATGATTGAGAATAAGCTAGAATAAATTTGACCCAGTAGCTTCAGAGGAGAATATTTTTAGTAAAAGTTAATGACGGATGAAGAGGGACGCCAAGTGATTAGAAAAGTTCACTTGGCCTTTTGGCCAGATGAGCTCAAAAGCAGTTATCAGGAAATCATAAATATATTTCTCTTAATATTTAGCAAACAACTATCAATTGAAACAGTCAACACAGAACTATTTCTTGCCAGCATGAAAGACAAATATTTACCATCGTTAACACCACATCCACAACAAATGTTTTTATGGCTACAAAGAGTTACTGTCAGCAGAAGAAAAACAATTCATGAATCAATGAGGTTTAATAATAAAAAAATCTCTAAAGATCTGTAATAAAATATTACAACATAATAATTTATGTAAAACACAATGTGTATAAAGTAAAAGACATCAAAAAGGTGTTTAATCACAATAAATATGGTGTTTTTTGGAATTGTTACACTAAATTTAACATTAACTACAGTTATATATGCCTTATTACTGGTGATTGAGAAAAAAGTATTTGATAGAGATCAACTGTTCTTGTATCCTTTATGTATTTAATATCTGATGCTTGTGCACTAATTTTACAATTTATCTAAAAACTACTATCGTAGGTGGGGCATAAAAAATCCATGTACATAACCCATACTTTTCGATCTCCCAATTCACTTGGTTTTTCTGATACAAATTTTAACCAATATCATTTACAAATTTGAGGATAATAAGTTTCACAAAATTCTGTTTAAATTTTGAAGATGTCTAATATTTTACAATAGAATCTATCTTTTTAATATAACAAAATTCACATTTACAAATATTTTTATCATCTAAATCTATAATTTACTTGAAAGAAAACGAAATTTGATTGAAATACCTTTTCAATTTTGGCAAATTTAATGGAAGGCATGCTTGATAAATTAACAAATTTTAAAGGTCTACAAAATGTCATTCTAACATTTCCCTTTTCCAACAATGTTAATTTTACTAGTAAGGTATCCTATAACAGTGTGCAGGATCCTTCCTACAGAGGACAGGTCATACAAAAAAGACCTCAAAACCTATTCTTTGCTGCCAATTTGAAATTCAAATATGAGGTATTTTGATTTAAAAATTAATTTTTTTAGTTAAGGTAGAAATATCTTCATTTTGTATTTATCTGACAAAACATCTTTGTTTCTCTGTACTAAAAAGTCTAGAAAATTTGGCTAATATAAACAAACATGAGCCAATTGCAGGACAGACAAAAATTACAGACCAGTATTGTATAGATCTCATTGAATTAAGATCAACTTAGTCTAGAAAAAATTTTGGTTTTTACATTTAAGTCTATACTAATTCACATAACAGAATTATACTTATATGACTAATAGTGTAATAAAGGATAATGATATGAAGCCTTATCACAGATTCTTTGATGAGAGATCATACATTGAGCTTACCAGGGGAGATAACCCAAATAACATACAAAGGGAGATAACCCAAATAACATACAAAGGGAGATAATAAGGAAAACCCATACAAACAGATATATAACTCGCAAAATATATATTAAAGCTGCACAAGAATATTTCTATAGGACGGAATGTACAACACTAATTCAGTAAAGGCCATTTAAATAATATTCTTAATTACTGACAAAGAACATATTTATACATTGCATTGCAGCCTTACATGTCAGTGTGGCATAAAACTAACAAATATATTTCTGGCCTATTACATACAAAGACATAACACCCATATCATACAGATTATAATGTAACAGTTCAAAAATCAAAATTGAATCAAGGCAAACTAATTGATTTGGAGTTTATTGTCCTAGTTAACCTTGACCATAAATTAGTCAACATAGATCATAAAGACAGTAAATCAATCCACTTCTAAATTGGTCCATTCTATTTTCATACATAAATATTTACTATTTTTTAAAAGTTTACCCAAACTGCTTTTGTATGTAGACAAATTAATTTTGGTATTATAATTTTAAAGTGGAGAATTTGTATTACTTTTCAAAAATGAATGTTAAGGTCACATTTTGTTCATGAGTTATGGAACCTGAATTTTGACTATTGCCTACAGCACTTTATTCTAAAACTGAATAATCTACACTATACGTTTGACCCAAATAAGATCCTCATACTTAACTATTGTTTTGCATTTTAAGTATCTTAAATTGAATGTTTCATATACATTGTTCAAAAGAAACTTATGCAATCAGAACATGCTATGTATTTTCAGACATTGTTATAGAGGTACATGTAACCTTGGATCAATTGCTTGAGTACTCTAATTAAGAATAATTCACATGATTGCCAATGCTCTAATTAGATAGATGAGATTCAAATAAAACATACACATAATGTAATTGTTTTGTGATTGTCTATTAAATTTCTGCAAGTAAAAGCAATGATATTAATTTGAGTCATGCTTGATAGAAATTTTGGAAAGAGATTAGAAGACAAAACCCTTCAGTGTGGGACTTAATTCATAGTGCAAATCAATTCCATTTCTAATACTGCTAAAGGACTAATATAAGACATTTAACCTTAAAATATTTAATCTGGAAACAAAAATTCAAATGGATACTACTAGTATCACATTTATGCTTTAATAGAACTTCAGGTTATCAATTTTCAAAACTCTTATAAACCAAAAGATCACTTGTACCTAGTGGAGGGTTCCAGGTGTCTACAACAACATATTATACAAATAGTATATAGTATGTATTGACAATTTTAACATTAAATCAATTATTTGGACATATTGTTGATTGGTTCTCTCAAGGCCTATTCTTCCTGGACGTATTGTTGATTGGGTCTCTCTAGGCCTATTCTTCCTGGACCCTCTTTTTACGGTTACGTCTTGCAGCTAACTTCTCTTGTAAACCCTGGTCAAGTCTTTGTTTATTCATTTCCTGAACTTTTGTAAACTCTGACTTTTCTTTTGTATATTGATCTTTGAGCTTGTTGATATTTCCAAACAACATTTCTTCCGATGGCGGTGGCGCCAGGTCCTTTAGTGGCATTGGTGTTGGTGGTGGCATGTTTTTAGACTATTAGAGAAATAGACAAGTAAAAAGTCAGCAAAGTCAATTTATATACTGTGGATTCATTATTGTAACAAATACATTTGTTGGTATGCAATAAACGCAAAAAAAATAAACATATTTATAGATATATAAAGAAGATCGTTCATGGTTTGGGGAATCTGTGTCATTGAAATGTTTGGCAGCAATAAGAGATTGTCCCTTAAAAGGAATGCACATGAATTAATGATAACCCTTAATTAAGGTGGTACCAAACACCTTGATTTAAATTAATTTGGTTTCTTTAATTTTCATAAAATTTTGACAAAATATTTTCTTCGACCTTGACAAAAATATAAAAATTTCATAAAACTTGATAATGAACCACACAAGGGAGACAAAAAATTTCATTGGATATTTAGCAGTTTGATAACAACTAATTTTGATCATAAAGAAGCTTAATATTTCCTTAACAATAGAATGTGATTAAAACATTCAGCTGATTTTTTAGAGTTATCTCCCTGTAGTGTTATGTACCACCCTAATCAGCAATCTTTCTTTAAAATTTGGTTTCAAGGTTTGATCCAGTGGCTTTCTGGATCAGAGGTATTATACTTGAGAATAGGAAGAAACCTTCCTTTTTTCCCCAAATTATTTTGGTGATTTGTGTGAATTTATCTTATTTTTGTGATTTATATTGAAGTGTATAAAGGAATGTAATTCTTTTGCCTCAGAACCCCCTTCTTTCTAAATTTTCACTGTTAGAATAATTAAACATACTGATCCCTCTGATCCTGGAACATCATCAGCATCAGTCAAACCAACCAGTTCTTGTTCTACCTGTTTGTCATTTATTTCTTCCTGACCTGAAATTACAAGGGGAGATAATTTAAATATAACAAGGGAGATAACTAAAAGCTCAACTTTACAGGAGAAAAATCTGTGATAATATTTTCTTTTTTTAATCCTTTAAATAAACATAAAATAAAAAAAAAAAACTCAGATTCTTTAATATAATATTTATACTATCAAAAGGCAAAAACTTTAAGTTTAATTCATAACCTACAAATGTAACAAATATGTATATTATATATATGATAATTTAGCACAGATTTAATGAGATCTAAAAACAATTGTGAGTTGTAGTGTATGAGAATGAGAGAATGTATAAATGTTAGTAAATAGTTAACAAATCACCCAGTTGGTTTGCAGGGGCAAAGTACAAATCCATAGAATATAAAGTGCGTATTCTTAAAAGTGTTATGGAGAACATAAAGACAATCAAAAGGAAAGATATTGGTTTTTAAACGTTAACCTACAAATCAATTGTTGTGCTAAATAAAAGTCCTTTTTCTCTTACAATTCAAAAAGGAAACCATAGTTTTCTTATAAATGTTTATATGACAGAGGAACCCATTAATTAATTGTAATAGTTTGAACATTTTTGCCTTATCTAAATGGGTGAGTGGAATATAACCTTATATTTCCTTTGAATGGTTTTAAACTTGTAATTTTTTAGGGGCCCTTTTTTGGGGGCCCTTTATAGATTGCTGTTTGGTATGAGCTAATGCTGTACTTTGACCTATTATGGTTTACTTTTACAAATTGTGATTTGGATTGAGAGTTTGGCACTCATACCACATCTATTATGGTCTGTAGCAGTCTGTATGTATGTATGGTGTGACGATGTTATAATTTAACATAAGTTATGGCACCTCCTGCAAATTAGTGACAATACGATTGGTTTAATTCTATAGATCCATATAGAGTCAGTAGATAGGGGGTTTATGATGTCAAGTCTACTTTCAATAAAGATGTCATCTCTAATGAATTGAATTGTATTTCAAAATAAAAAAAATGACAGCTAAAGTCATGTGTGCCACTTGGTTTAGGGGTCAGTTGCAAATTAAATAACTTATAACTTTATAAATTCGTTTAAGTTAAAGATGGCCATAAATGCAAATTTTACCAAAGTGTTAATTCTTTCCCCTTGTTCTTCTGGATGAAGTTACAAAAGTTCACTCCTTTTAAGTGTGACAATTGCAAGAAAATCAGATTCGAGATGATCGCATTTTTAGAGAAAAAAATATATCATAGTGCAACCTTAAACCCACAAGCCTTCATAGCCTAGCAGTAATAAAACAGTCAACCACATAACAATTGTCTTTTGGTTGTATGGAATACTAGGTTTTGGAAAAATTGTGAAAACATTGATAAATAAGGACTATGGTATGAGCTGCTTTCATTCATTTTTGTTATTCAAATTTTTTTTATGTAAAAAAAAAAGACAAATATCTAATTCATTTATTTATTTGAGTGAAGCACTCATTATACAGTTAAGCTGAGCAATAACGAAAAAATGGCTTGATGAAGATTGTCAAATTAAACACAGAAATGATTATGATGCAGCTCATATCAAGGGTAATTTTATCTGTTTTCTCTATGACATACCTTCAAGCTGTGATAAAACTGTAGAAAATATTATGAATGATATATAATTTAGTCCATGATGATGTTTTATTATCCTCAGATTTTGCAATAATATGCTTACTACTCTATAGAGTAAATGTACCTTATACCGACAGAAAACCATCAATAAAGATTAGGTAGACTCACTAATCACAAATAGAGATGCATATAGTGTTCTAGCTACAAGTTAATAGCAGAGGGTACAGTTTAAAGATGAAGGGCATTTTAGTGTCATATATCTTGTATGAAAGGGACAATTTAATAATTTTTATCTAAAAAAACACAGGAATTTAACAAACAAAAAACCATGAAATTTATTCAACTATTTTCTGTTTGGATAAAGTTATTAGTCTGGAATAAAAATTTTCATGAATAAAACTCATTGGTATGAAAAAATAAAGCATCTGATATTTTTAAAAGTGAAAAGAAAAGTTTTTTCGTATGCGTAAACAGATGATTATAAATGGCAGTATGCAATGTTTTATTTTTTGTGAATTTAAAGGGGAAAATAAACCCCAAAATGTACCTTTGCCAAAAATGTAAAAACTAAAATCTTCTGATTGAAGACTTAAAAAAAACCAGTTTTTTACTGTCATAAAAATTAAATTAAAACTTGTCACTAAGGATTCAGTAATACTATATTCCTTTCTACTACATGTTGATCAGGTTAAATTATAAATATATGATAGTTATCTCCCCTTTATATGATTTATATTTACCACACTCCTCCTGTTCTCTTTGTAAACCTTTGGACACATCAGAGTAAATATATTGATCAGTCTTCTTAGACAAAGAGTGCAGACAGTTTTAGACCCTTTCAAAATATCTTTTCAGGCAATAACAACAAAAATCTGTGAACATTTTTTTCACACCCTAAACAAAACTTTAAATTTAAGTTTATACTAACATGTAGCTTATGGTAAATTTATATAAAAGTAAAAGAATCAAACTCGTTTTAATGATAGCAAACTTTTACAAGCAAAAGATTTCAAAGCTAGCAAAACTGTTGAATATGTAACTTTACTCAGCGACAGCCCTGCATTCTAGCATTGATCGAAATATTTGTAGTTTAAATGCTTTATAAACATTAAAATAAAATCTCCTTCAGTTAATTACATTATAGACTTCAGAGATATTAATTTTTTTATGTTAAAATTAATAAAATCACTTAACACACATTATTACGCAAGCTCACAACTCACAATAAATCAACCTGTCTTTGTGTTTTCTCACCTTTTTGACCTAAAGCTAAATTAACAAACTGTAAGTGAGAACTACACATACATTTAAATACGCTTCACTAAGATGTGGGCTTTCAATTTTAGCATAACTCTTACTTTAAGAAAGGGGACAGTTCAAATAAAGAGTGATCAAGCACATTCATGCAGATATCTGTTATAAACTGATATATTTCAAAACTAGTAATGAGCGAAATTAATTTGAGTTTGAGTTTATCCGGGCTGTTCTCTAAAGTATTTACAGATACAATGTAGTATGTAATGTTTAACTGGAATAGTCATTATCGTTCATTTACTTCAACTGGCTAGAGAAACAGACATATAAAAAACAGAACCTCAATTTTCTATGAAATTGTTTCTTTTCATAAACTATAAGAACTACAAAACATGTATGCTGACAAAATTTAAATATCTCTATTCAATGTTTACATTTATCATGTTTACTCATCAATTGCATGTGTATACAGTTAACACACTTATTTTCGTGGATACTTATTTTGCGTTCAGCCCTTTCTAGTTCATTTCCTGTTTTTCAAATTTACTAGATGTTATTTAAATTACTTCAATAAGGAAAATTTCAAGTTTTACATATTCTTGGAAATTTATATCTTTCTACTTTCAAAAGTCGTAATAATAAATCGATTGCCAAAATTAGTTGGTTTACAGCAGTTTTAACCATCCAATCATAGTACATATGTTAAACTTATATAAGTTCTACAGTCTTTTTAAAAACCAAATTAAATTTCCATGATACTGTTAATTCAAAAATTATAACATGCATTTATTATCACCATTTTGAATGAACATACACCAATGCAAGATCAATTATCACAATTTGATATTTGCAATCTGTGTCACTGATGAGTCTTTTGTAGATGAAACGTGCGTCTGGTGTTAATATAAATTTTTAATCCTGGTATCTATGATGAGTTTATTTGCAACCACTGGGTCGATGCCACTGCTGGTGGAGATTTATTTCCCCGAGGGTATCACCAGCCCAGTAGTCAGCACTTCTATGTTGACTTGAGTTATCATTGATGTGTTCATAACTATAAATTAACTGTCAACAAAACTTTGATTTTTTAAAAAACTAAGGCTTTTCTACCTCAGGAATAGATTACCTTAGCTGTATTTGGCAAATCATTTAGGAATTTTTGGTCCTCAATGCTCTTCAACTTTGTAATATATTTGGCCTTTTAAACATTTTTTGATTCGAGTGTCACTGATGAGTCTTTTGTAGACGAAACGCGCGTCTGGCGTTAATATAAATTTTTAATCCTGGTATCTATGATGAGTTTATTTCCAAACTTTATATATCATGTCAATAATTGTGTAGTTTTAATGAAGTCTCTTTCTTGACTAAGATGTCTTGTAAATGACTTACTAGCATCCAGATTACAGGTTCCTCCGTCTTTCTCCACCGATTCCTTCATCAGTCTCAATCTCTCTATCCTTAACTTTTTAGAACATTCTCTTTCTTCATCGGAGGCGGATTTAAAATCCTTCTCAATTACAGATGTAAGAACCTAGAGTACAAAACAATACATGTATAATGATAAGAAAATTCTCACTTATCTTGTTTCTTACTTTCTGCCAGATATTCTGGATTCTCTGATTTTATCCATGGAGTGCCATAAAAAAATTCTTCCCCGTTGATATTTTTACCGATTTCCCGAAACATGGAGAATAACGAACCTTTTTCACAGCTGCACGTGAAATAAAAAAGGCAAAACATGTTGCACGAAAATTGCCCTTTACCACCCTCTTAATAAATTAGTTTGAAACATTTTGCTTACAAGTAAGAGATATTAAACTCTAAACACACATTACAAAAGGTGAAAATAAAAATGAGTCAGAAAATATCCTACATGCCCATAGAAAAATAAAAAAGTCCCCTTTACACTATCAAATAATGTAAGTAGGGTCAAGGAATTTATGTGTATTTTATCAATGGAGTGCCATGGTAACACCCAGGGTGAAGGAATTTATGTGTATTTTATCAATGGATTGCCATGGTAACACCCTAAAAGTTGGGAGCATGTTTATAGACTTACTAAGTTAGTTGGTACATGCCAAGTGACACCATTTTTTATTCGGACAGACATCATTTCTTTCTAATAACAGTTCCAACAGACAGATTTTGCTGTTCTGCTTTAAGACAGTGATTGAACATAAAATAATCTTGAAGAGCACAATTTCCTCTTTTAAACACTCAATATAAAGATAATGTTGTTTATCTTTTTTGCAAACTTATAGACTTACGCTATCAAACCATTGCAGCAATGCATAGCTCCTCTTGTGTGTGACACTGAAACAGTTGAGTGCGTGTTTGTGTCTGTCAGTTGTCATCATATCTATATACACGTTAGCCGTAGCTTTCTGTAGTGTCTTGATCTCGTCCTCCTTACAATAGGGGAACTGTATGTTACTCAGGTATTTCTGTGTATTCTGTAAATTCTGGACGGCTGCTGACAAGTTGTTTCTGGCTTCTGTTGCCATGGTATACATTGTTTTTGTATCTCTGTAAAGCACAGATATGGAGAGGTTTGGCATACAGTCATAAAAATTTACTCTAGTTTGTCATAAAAGTTTACTCTGTACACAAATTACAAAATGTGTGCAAATCTACTATTTTGGCTGGTTGAACTGTGTATCTAATTGTACCAGAAAATTTTAAGACAGCAATGCCAGACATATGTAACACAATAACATTTTTAGTTTTGTAAATCAGGAAGGGTCTACCTAATAGGGATATATCTTAAATTTTGATTTTGAAATGAGTAACTGACTCTGGAAGTTAAATGATGATGTCATATCAATATACTGTGGATTCATTAATATTCGTTAGATACAAATTTCGTTGATTTCTTTGGTACAGGTTAACCACGTATTTAAATGTTCAATGAACTATAAAATATCTATTGGCTTGTATTCAGACTTTGGCAAAACCACGAAACTATATATATCCATGGAAGTGTCAGTTTTCCTTACGGATGTCTGCTGGTCATGTTTTAGAATTTTTGTCAGATTTACGGAATCCTCTGGTTTTATCTATTTGAATGCCTTAAAAAAATTTCCCCATGAACCCCCATTTTTCTTTTTATAATTCTTTTACAAGTATAATTATAAGTAATTTGTAAAAGTCTTATAAAATTTTATTTATTTCTTAATAGTATTTGAGAACTTTAACTGGTCAATGATAAAGCTATGAAAAATCAAGAGAGAGCATTTTCCCGCCAAAATTACAATGGCTGAGATCTCGAAAACAAGCACATTGACCCCTATATTATTTTTGCTTTTTTGATTCCTCAATTTATTCCCTATAAATGCATACTAGTTTTATGAAAAGTTATTTATTTTGAAACTGAGCAGCGAACATCCTTAATCCACGTAAAATGGTACACATGAAAATAAATAAATCCACAGTACAGTTTCTCAATGAATATATTCTTTTATCCAAATATCATCCAACAAGTAAATATTGCTTCAAAGCAAATTCGAGTTATTGGACAAAAAGTTTACATACAGATGGAAAGAAGGAAGTACATAGACATTATCATCAAACACAAACATGATAAATATTACTAGGAGAGATCTATTTAGGAATCATATAAACAATTTCTGATTCAAAATGGCCTTACTGTTTTGTAGAACACATTACAGTCTTCACAAATATGGCATAACACATAAGAGTTTTGTTTGAATTTCATGCAATCTTTATCTCAAAATGCCTTATAAATATAAGTACTTACGATTTGTCTAGTTTGCCCAACTCGTCCCACTTTTTGACAGCATATGCTAATTGATTGACAGCATGTTGTAAAAGGACTTTACCATTGGTCCATTTATATTTGGCCACTCCTACTCTGTTTCTCTTTTCTACTAACATGTCCATTTTACTTTCCAGTTCATTTTCTTTTTGACTTCCATAATCACCTTTGAAGATGCTGGCTGAAAATCAGAGCGGCAATCTAAGATACAGTTATACATGTAGTAAAATAATTTTTGGGGGCCACTTAATTTCAAGATTCGTATTGATCAGTAGAAAAATAATATGAATATAAATATACCTGAACATGCGTAAAATCTGGATTTTCTGTTACAGAAATACATCAAGAAAATAAGAAAATGGCAAAAATAAAAAAATGATTATTTCTGCAGAAAAAAACAACTATATTAATTCCTTCAGAAAAGAAAACTTCATACTTCAGACCTATCATATGAGAAAAACATAATAGAACTTACAATAGGATTATGTAGACAGATTACTTTAAAACTTAACTTTTACTAAAACTTTTAAGACCAGTGTTTCATACTACTAGGTTCAATATTTTGACTGATTCTTATTATTAGGTTCGAGACCACAATTATTTTGTAGTGCTTTTCTTTTAGAACATAAATGAAAATAAAAAAAATCCCACCTGCGCTTTCTCAAAGAAATTTTTACAGTGTGTTGTACTAGTTTTGGGACAAATTATATCAAAATTATAGAAAACTTCATCGCCTCTAACACAAAATATGGACAATTTAATGTTTAGGGTGTCTTGAAATCTTTTGACAGCTTCCAAAGTGTTAATTTTTAACCTTTTTCAGCTGGACCAAATCACTACTTTCCTTTAAAATTCTGGACCCAAATTTTTTTACAGTGTAATTTCACCCCCCTACTTGCACTTTAAGGCATTAAATATGGAGAAATAAATTTGGAAGGGGTAATTATAAAAATTAATGGCAAGTAACCCACTGTTAACACTAGGGACTATATTTGTGAACAACGAAAATCAAAAGACGACAATTGTGGTCTCGGACCATTAAAGGTCAAACACATTGAACAAGTTTGTTTAGTTTTGTAATCCCTTCACTATTTAGATCTATTCTTCAAACATACTCAGCTATTTCTTTTATCCAGTTTTGTCAATCCCCCTTTAAATCTTTCACCCATTCACACACAACTCCTCTAGTTCAATGACAAGTTTGATTAGTTTTGCCAATCCCTATCTATTTTATCTATCATCATATAAACATACACAATAACTCCTCCTGTTCAGCGACAAGTTTGTCCAGTTTTTCCACTTCTGGTGTAAGGTTCTTGATTTCTGCCTGGATATCTTGTATTTGTTTTGTGATTCCTTCTAAGTCTTTCTTGGCCAATTCTTCTTTGTTTAAAGCTTCTAGGTATTCAGCCTGTTAATGAGAAGTTAAAAACATTTTAGCCAAGACTCCTTCTTTATACTACCTCTTGTAAAGAGGGTGCCAATTGCTCTGTGCTATTACAGCTAGTAACAGTTCTTTGACTGTCTGTAGATGTCCTGTTGTAGCAATGCAAAATGTTGTTTTATCAAACTTACAGTATACACAGCTACTTTTGCATAGGTACTATTTCTGTACTTAAAATCTGAAGTACTGGAAATTTACTTGTAATATTTAGTACTATTTCTTTACTTTAAAATTATTGTAATATTTAGGTACTACTTAAATTTCAAGTACAAATCAAGTACTGTAAAATACAGGTACTTAAATATTACAATAATTCGTAAGTAACACAATAGTACAACATGGACTACAAAATTCAAATGTCAAATAAGAATTTGTAAATTACAGGAAAGCAAGTATTTTTTAATTCACAACAAGAATGTGTCCTCAGTACACGAATGCCCCACTCGCACTATCATTTTCCATGTTCAGTGGACCGTGAAATTGGGGTAAAAACTCTAATTTGGCATTAAAATTAGAAAGATCATATCATAGGGGACATGTGTACTAAGTTTGAAGTCGATTGGACTTAAACTTCATCAAAAACTACCTTGACCAAAAACTTTAACCTGAAGCGGGACAGACGGACGGACGAACGAACGGACAGACGGACGGACGCACAGACCAGAAAACATAATGCCCCTCTACTATCGTAGGTGGGGCATAAAAAAACATGTATGCACTGTTTTGTTTATTTTCTTTGGTTACATCTTCTGACATCAGACTCGGACTCCTCTTGAACTGAATTTTAATGTGCGTATTGTTATGCGTTTACTTTTCTACATTGGTTAGAGGTATAGGGGGTGGGTTGAGATCTCACAAACATGTTTAACCCCGCCACATTTTTGCGCCTGTCCCAAGTCAGGAGCCTCTGGCCTTTGTTAGTCTTGTATTATTTAAATTTTAGTTTCTTGTGTACAATTTGGAAATTAGTATGGCGTTCATTATCACTGGACTAGTATATATTTGTTTAGGGGCCAGCTGAAGGACGCCTCCGGGTGCGGGAATTTCTCGCTTCATTGAAGACCTGTTGGTGACCCTCTGCTGATGTTTTTTATTTGGTCGGGTTGTTGTCTCTTTGACACATTCCCCATTTCCATTCTCAATTTTATACTGTAAATTTAGAAATCATTTTGATGTTTTGATTAAAGGGAATAACGAGATTGACAAGTGAAACTGTGAGCTACTGCTCACTGATGATACCCCTGCTGTAACTGGATAGTTTTAATAGTGTAATATATGTAAGTGTTCGGTAAACAGAAATTTGTTAAGGAATGAATCTGAAAAAGCATCACACAGTATAGCTGAATTAAATTAACCATAAAACCAAATTTCAGAAATCTTTATGATGTAGTACTAGTAGTTCCTGAGAAAGAATGCGACGAAAAAAATATTCATGGAACAGATGGATGCACAGATGGAGGTAAAACATTTTTAAAGAGGGGTTTAATAAAGTATGTATCGCAATAACGTCTGCCTGTATTTGGCCGCTATCCCAATAAATTTACTTGTTCTGAATACACTTGTTGATGAAACTTATGAAAGCTGCCTGTATTTGCCTGCCAACCCAATGAAGATAGTTACCTGTTCTTTGGACATTTGTTGGTCAAATTTAGCTTTGCCTAAAGATGCCTGTATTTGCCCGCCTTTACCAGTTAAATCATCAACATCTGCTTTTTCTTTTTTCCTGAAATTTAAAAAATTGACAATTTTACATCATTTGTTCATTTTTTTTGTACGATATATCAATTCAAAAGCTATGTTTTTTTAAGAGAGGGAGGAAACAAGAGGCTGTCACAACGACAGCAAACCGGATTTATTAATATTTATTTGTGTCCTGGCAATATCACAAGAACCATTACTGATGAATGGTGAAAGTGAAAATCGTCAATATCAAATTTGACCTCCATTTTGTCATCAGTATCAACATCTTAAAATTTGAAAAGCTTATAATATTAGATTGAATAGTTCATGAGTAAATGCAACAACGTGAATGGAAACGCCATTTCACAATCTTTCAAGAACCATAACTCCTGAACGGTAAAAGTCAAAATCATCATTATTGAACTTGACCTCTATTTTGTCATCAGTAACAACATATTAAAATTTGGGAAGCTTTGGTAAAACAGTTCATGCGTAAATGCACGGACACGACTGGAAACACCATTTTTCAATCTTTCAAGAACCATAACTCCTGAACGGTAAAAGCCAAAATTGTCATTATTGAAGTTGACCTCCATTTTGTCATCAGTAACAACATATTAAAATTTGGGAAGCTTAGGTAGAACGTAAATGCACGGACACGACTGGAAACTCCATTTTTCAATCTTTCAAGAACCATAACTCCTGAACGGTAAAAGTCAAAATCGCCATTATTGAACTTGACCTCCATTTTGTCATCAGTAATAATATATTAAAATTTGGGAAGCTTAGGTAGAACAGTTCATGCGTAAATGCATGGACACGACTGGAAAATCCATTTTTCAATCTTTCAAGAACCATAACTCCTGAAGGTAAAAGTCAAAATCGCCATTATTAATCTTGACCTTCATTTAGTTGTCAGTAACAACATATTAAAATTTTAAAAGCTTTGGTTGAATGGTTCACGAGTTAATGCAAGGACATCATTTGATTGCCGGCCGCCCACCCGCCGTATATCCCCAAATCAATGACCGACATTTTTGTCACAAAAATCCGGTTAAAAATGGAAAAAAAGGGGATATCAATATAGGGACAGACATTTTGATTTGCAACGGCCATCTACAACTGAATTGATTACTGGTGTTTTTAGCAACATTTTTTTACCAAGCTTAATGAAGCCCCTAAAGTTAAACATGTCTTTACTGTCAGACAAGTCCAAAAGTCATAATATCATTTAATATTATTGTCACATATGGATAAAATGAAGATAATGATCAATTTCTATGACAATTAGATTCTCAATTGATGCATAATCATGAATATTTAATTTACTAATATTCAATAATGTTATTGTAATAACAGATGTTGATCTAGGATTTTGAAAAAGGAGGGGCACCAAACTACTGTTCTCAACAGACCCCTTGTTATTTTTCCTTTTTTAAAATTGAAACTCTATTCTTATATTGTTCAGTTTCAATTCCACAAATTTGTGATCTCATATATAGATTATTACTTCAACACAATCTACAAATGTTTCAAATTTAGCTTGTGATAAAAATTTCTTTTTTCAGTATCAATTGAGTTTCAATTCAAACCAGCATAAATTTAAGCGATGAATTTGCTTTTCAATTTCAAATCAATGCACTTATCAACAAGACATAAAATGGTTGACTTCAAATATCCAATAAACATTTTCATTTGCTTTTTTTTTTAACACTTAAACAAAATTGTGAGTAAACTGCATATAACCCTTAACTTCTATGAATAAGAAGATTTGGTATGACTTCCAATGAGACAAAATGTTTAAATATCTACAGATAATTCCTATTGTTCAATTTCATTCATAAGTTTTGCTTTTTTATGTTAGTTATACTTATGTAGTAATTGTGCCTTAAATTTATATAACATAAATATTATGTATACATATATACTTTCAGTCCTTAATTTATTTTTAGTACATGTATTAAGTTTTGGCGAGTAATTATATGAAACTTTGACGGACATGGTTGACTGAGTTACTAAGAAATATATATGTAGAGAGAAAAAAAAACACAAAACAGAAAGTCCATGTAATAGAAAAATGAAAAAAAAATATAAGTTTATTAGTGCTGTCCAGTTTACACGATTTTGATCAATAATATTAAAATCATTTTCTGGTTCTTTAATGGGCTCTTGAATATGTGTCTAAACATCAGCTGCATAAAAATGTCATTAATCTTTAAACTGAAAATTGGATTTCAATCAATTTGATCAATATTAATTATATAAAGTTTTAATTCCCCCAACAGAAACATTCTCCCATTTCTGTTAACTTATTATGGGATTCTTCGTTTTATTTTTTTTAATTTAAGGACACTTTTCTCTAGTTTTAATATTTTTAAGCAACCACAATTAATTATTCATAACTTTTTGGCCCTTTTCTGTATTGTAAACTTTGTTGGTCTTTTTGTCTTTATAGATATAAGAAGATGTGGTATGAGTACTAGTGCCAATGAGACAACTCTCCATCAAAGTCACAATTAGTGAAAAGTAAACCATTTTAGGTCAAAGTACTGCCTTCAATACAGAGCATTGACCTACTTTGAACAGCAAGCTATAAAGGATCCTAAAACTTAGTGAAAAAACATTCAAACTGGACAACTAACAGTCTAAAGATCATTTGTTGGGCCTTTTTCACTAATGTTCAAATTTTGGGCCTTTTTCTCTAATGTTCAATATTGGGGCCTATTTCTATAATGCTCAATATTTGGGCCTTTTCTCTTATGCTCAATTTTTGGGTTATTTTTCTAATACTCAATATTTGGGCCTATTTTTCTAATGTTCAATATTGGGGCCTATTTCTATAATGCTCAATATTTGGGCCTTTTCACTTATGCTCAATTTTTGGGTTATTTTTCTAATACTCAATATTTGGGCCTATTTTTCCAATGCTCAATATTTGGGCCTTTTCTCTAATGTTCAATATTTGGGCCTATTTCTCTAATGTGCAATATTTTTGCCTATTTCTCTAATACTCAATATATCTGGGCCTTATTTCTCTAATGCTCATGCAACATTTGATCTTTTTTCTCTATTGTTTAACTATTTGAGCCTTTTTCTCTTTTATTTAAATTTTAGTCTTTTTTCTCTTTTATTCATTTGATGGGCCTTTTTCTCTAATGTTCATTTTAGGCTTTTTTCTCTTTTCTGAAATCTCCTTCAGAGTTCAGACCCTCATTCAATATCACAGACCACTTAACAAACTTAATCAAAGTGAATTATTATACAACTAACATATAGATTCACCAATGTTGACATGAACTATAAATTACCATTAAAATTAATAAAACATTTAAACCAATCAATACAGAATGTCCATTATCTTCATGTAACAAATTTACTATGCATCGAATGTTATCAGTGTAGAAACAAGTCCAGGGTATTGATTGTACTTTGATTTAGAACACTTCAAGTGTAATCGTTAAAACAAAATTTAATGATTTAGCAGTTTTAGTGAGAAAAGAAAGAAAAGACAAATCCAATAGCAATCCATGCTATAGATGAATGATGTAATGGTACAACTTACAGCTCAAGTACATCAACTTGCAAAACCCCAAAGGATAAGGGTTGTTTTAAAAAAAACTGGGGCCAAATAAGGGGGGAGGGAATGATACCAAACAGAATTTAAGAAGAGTTACAATCAGAGGCATTAAGAGGGGGGCCAGGTGGCCTTCCCCCTCCTTTTGTAAGAAAAGTTTTGATGATTATTTAGGAAAACACTGAAGCACTACTTGGGCCCGTCTTAGACAGCCATTTTTAGATCCAGTGACCATCCCTGATAAAAACAGTAAACTAACTAATCTACAGTGAGAGTTTCAGCTGGCTACAAAATGCATGTAGTAAGTCAGGGATATGGCCGTTATTGTTCACTTGTTTCTTTGATTGATACATGTAGCATTTAACTTTGTCAGTTTTGATTGATTTCCAGTCTACAACACAAACTGTTCCCACAACTATCATGACTATAGTCAGAAGACCAATATTCAGACATTTTTTCTAATATGTGTGACGTCTAAACAAAATTTGCAAATACTTACAAATCTATACTATTAAACGAGAAGACCTCATTTTTGGTGTCGCTTCTCTTCTTTCCACAATAAATTAATCAACACGACTCTGTGTCCTATATGTACAGTGCATAGTCGCATTTGTCATCCATTCATATGATTATTCAGATTGAGTTATTTTTGAGAGAAAAACGAGAAAAAAGGCATCCGGATATTGTCCCGTCATTGGACGAAATTTTAAGTCAGATTATACTTCCGGTTTGCGTTTTTCTGTATACTTTGAACAAACAAATAGTACGAATAAAGTGTATTTTAATTCTGTTCAAAGTTTATTAAATGGAGAGGGTCTGTATACTATGTCAATTGACCACCATGGATCGATTACTAAACTAAGAATTGAAAGTAAATACACTTTATTTATATAGTAATATACAGATAAGCGCTAAATTATTCATGTGAACTTTTGATATCTTTTCTGAAATTCTCCATTCATTAAATATTTTACAAAATTCATTGATTACAAAAAAAAGATGTGGTAATGATTGCCATGTTGAGACAACTCTCCACAAGAGACCAAAATGACACAGAAATGAAATTCTCCATTCATTAAATATTTTACAAAATTCATTGATTACAAAAAAAAAAGATGTGGTATGATTGCCATGTTGAGACAACTCTCCACAAGAGACCAAAATGACACAGAAATTTACGACTATAGGTCACCGTACAGCCTTCAACAACGAGCAAAGCCCATACCGCATACTCAGCTTTAAAAGGCCCCGAAATGACGATGTAAAAAAATTCAAACGAGAAAACTAGCGGCCTTATTTATGTACAAAAAAGGAACGAAAAACAAATATGTAACACACAAACAAACGACAACCACTGAACTACAGGCTCCTTACTTAAATGTTCATAACATACTAAATGTATGTTCATATTGAAATTGATAGAAAACCAAAAATTGGGAATTTTGGAAATGAAGGAGGAGGTATAAAACTTCTAACAACACTTAACATACTTTTAACTCCGCTCTGAATGCCCGCGATTTCGCGGGTGTGTTCTAGTCCTAAATAAAAGTTTACTACTCGGCTTCATATCTTGACTTACATCTAGAAATTGACAATGAGGGTCGGTTGAAAACAAAACTTTACGACAAAAGAGATGATTTCAGCTTTCCAATTGTGAACTTTCCATTTCTAAGTAGCAACATTCCAGCAGCACCTGCATACTGGGTATATATCTCCCAATTGATACGATATTCCCGTGCTTGCATTTCCTATCATGATTTTCTTGATAGAGGGTTACTGCTCACAAGGAAGCTATTAAACCAAGAGTTCCAAATGGTGAAGTTGAAATCATCCCTTCGTAAATTTTACGGACGCCATCACGAGTTGGTTGACCGTTATGGAATAACCGTTTCACAAATGATATCGGATATGTTCCTTACGTTGTAACTACAATCCCCTTCCCTTTCATGAATGTGACCTACCGAATTAGACTATTTACCGGATTTGTAATCACATAAGCAACACGACGGGTGCCACATGTGGAGCAGGTTCTGCTTACCTTTCCGGAGCACCTGAGATCACCCCTAGTTTTTGGTGGGGTTCGTGTTGTTTATTCTTTAGTTTTCTATGTTGTGTCATGTGTTCTATTGTTTTTCTGTTTGTCTTTTTCATTTTTAGCCATGGCGTTGTCAGTTTGTTTTAGATTTATGAGTTTGACTGTCCCTTTGGTATCTTTCGTCCCTCTTTTACTAGTCTTTTGGAATTTAATCAAAATTTTTGTTGGAAAATGTCTGTAACAAGTCAGGAATATGGTGTTTTTGTCCCCACTAGTTTTATTGATTGATAGAATTATATAGATCTTCTCTTTTTGAATTTGGTTAGCTATAATAGGAGTTTGTTACCTTTGTTAAAAACTTTTGTGTGATCTGCATTGAACTCTTCTTTTTCAAATTCCTCATTCATTGGTAGACTTACGTTTTATCCTGACATTCTTTGTAGTGTGTTTTTAGCTGGGATTCAGTTTGCTGTACATCTTTTAGCTGGTCCTCTTTCATCTTCAGGCTCTTCCTTATGTTTTTTATTTCCATCATATGTATCTCATTGTCAAGCCTCACATAAGTCTGGATTGTCTCCATGGTAATCTTCTTCTGTAAATAAAAAGTATCTCTCGCATAAAAATTAATCCATGCTACCAGGCTCACAATAAAGTATGCATTACACATGTTTGGTTAATATATATAAAAAAATAGTTGAAACCAAAAATAGAAAGAAAAAAATTGTACCATATCTAGTGCAGGTCATCTATGCTTGGATATTTCTTACATGCTTCAAACAAACAATATAAAAATAAGAAAATGTAGTATTATTGTAAATGCTTAAAATAAAAAACTCTTTTCTTTCATTACATGGACAATGATGGATATATATATATCTTAAGACTATAAACATTTTACTCACGTCTCCCATTTTCAGTTAGTTTTATTTTCTTCACCGGAACACAGTATTATTTTACCCTAAAAATATACATGTATATAATTATAAACTTGATAAATAACAAAAGTTTACAAAATTTAAATTGTGAGTTTTGTACATTTGCAAAAGCTATCCTACTGCATTTTTCTCAATAATAAAATAAAGCCAAAAATTTCATCATTACAGTTTTTGAATAATAGCTAGGGAATAAAAAGGTCTCTTTCAAAAAAAAATATGCAACAGGGCCCTAGATTTTTACAATTGGATGGAAAGTTGTGTTATTTCAGAACTTACCCTGTATGGAATAAATAGTGATAAGGTGTATGACATATATGATGCAAATATATGCAGCTTCCTTAAATCCCAATAATTAATCCCTCATGTATTTCCACTCTTTAAAAATCGCAATAATAAAAGCTTACAATAATTTATAGTATATTTATATACTGTCCCTAGAGATGGGAATTTTCTATACCTGTCCATAGACATGTAGATCACCACAGTAATGAGGGGCACCAAAAAGGGATGGGGGTACAAAAAATGTATCTGCATGGAAGAATGCAAAATAAAATTTCCATTTCACAATGAACAATTACAATTAAAAAATTTTGCACATTGATCTTTTTACTGATTTCATGTGAAACCAGGTGCTCCGCAGGGCGCAGCTTTATACGACCGCAGAGGTCGAACCCTGAACAGTTGGGGCAAGTATGGACAAAACATTCAAGCGTGATACAGCTCTGAATTTGGATTGTGATCAAATTTTTGACATTACATGGTTTTTTTTTACACAAAACAAATGTCAAGATTTTACAAATCAATTAAAAGATTTCTTCTTCAAACTTTTTAAATCTAAAATTAAATAGTTGACACAGCATAGGTTTCTGACACAGAATGAATGTGGTCTAATGAACTTAAAAGTTTTTTTTTTTGCCTTTGAGCAATTCACTATGCTGTTGAATATTAATCCTCTCAAAAAAATGTTTGAAGAAATTTTCTTTTTATTTATGAAATCTGAAATGAGAAAAATTTAAACCCCCCCCCCCTCCCCCACCCCTTTTTTTTCACATCCCCGTTTCCCTTTTTCCAAAACTGATATCAATTCAAATTTCAAATGGAGTTTGCAACAATAACTACTCTTTTAAATACATCATAAAATATTAAAATGTAAAATAAAGTGCTTGTTATAACTGAATGGTAAAGATTGGTTGGTAGTAAAAGTGAATATACATTGTTTATTGTATAAAACAATAAAAAAAACTTCATCAGCAACATTTTATATCAGTATATTGGCAAATTTCCAATGAAGTTATTTACATAAAGTTATTGGCAAATAAAAATAGAAAATGACATCATAGTCATGTCTGGCAAATTTCCAACATATATTATCAACTACTATTCTATACAAAGAAAGATAACTCCAATTGAAAATTAATTGCTATTGCACAATATTGTGCAATTAGATATTTCTTGCTATTGTGCAATACTGTGCAATTGAAAATTTCTTGCTATTGCACAATACTTGATATGGAATCCTGATTTGGACCAACTTGAAAACTGGGCCCATAATCAAAAATCAAAGTACATATTTAGATAAAGCATATCAAATAAGCTCAAGAATTTAATTTTTGTTAAAATCAAACTTAGTTTAATTTTGGACCCTTTGGACCTTAATGTAGACCAATTTGAAAACTGGACCAAAAATTAAGAATCTACATACACAGTTAGATTTGGCATATGGACCATAATTTGCTATTGGGCTCCGTTTCCTATAACTATAGAAAAGTGATAAAATGTGAATTACTGTAAGAAAAGTTGTAACTACATCTAAAGATGCCATTATTTTTATTAACATACAAGTGTATGCTACTCTTCCCTAGAAAAAAAATTGAAATATACGAATTTCAAAGATTCTACAACCGTATTTTTGTGTCGTTTCTCGCGTTACTTTTTGCTTCCGAAGAGCATAACGCTGACTGATTTATAGATAATCGTCACCGGCAAATTCGTAACTTTTGCTTTCAAATAACAAAGAACATCGACCAATAAGAATAGTGAGAAGAAAATGCCGAGAACTATAAGTATTTATGTAGCAGATGTAAGAACAGTGGCGTGATTTTTGTGTCCAATTTCGTAACGCAAATTTTAGATGATGTAATCTGCTTTGTTGTTATAGAATTCTTAAAAACAATATGCAAATATGAACTCTCGCGAGATGTTCAAACAGGTAAATCAGAGATGATTTACATTCTTGTTTTGATCTTCGTAATAATTAAGTAAGAAAATGACGTTATCGTTATGCGTTACATTTCACACGAAACAGAAGTCCAGTTATTTATTAAAATTGTTTTTGTCCTTAAGTTCTAATCATTTCCGGTCATACGTGAAACATGTGACTAACATGTGATCACGCCCTTACAGCCGGACATACGATATACTAGTTCTAAACATTGTCTTTGTTTCCAACGGGATGTTAGCAAACATAATCTGTAGACTTGTTTCGACTTGTTTAAAAAAGGAAAATACAATTTTCAAAGAGATTACGCCGGGGGTCTATTATTATTCCTATGTGCATAATGTTACATACGATCTTGTGTGAAAATAAATGCCCAATGACTTGACAAAATCGATTTCAAATTTGACCGACGTTTAAACACACTACGTTTCCCAATAACGATGTAAAGGGTCCTTGAAAAATTCAATCGAAATTACGTCTCTTATCATGGTGCCGATGTTCGTTGGATTGATTTTGCTTCAGCAGTAAATATTACTGGATATTTTAGGTGAATAAAGATAATTAAATGAAAAATGCATGTTAATATACCGTTACACTAGGAATGTACAAAGTTGGTAACTTTGTCACAATTTTTAATTATTTTTTTTTTATTCATGTTCTGCAAACACTTTTCAGAAACGCAATAAACTTGTCAAAGGAAAAGTAAACTTTTACCAGGCATGACTTGAAAGGAAGTACTTTATTGATTTTAGCCCACTAAAGTAGGTTAAAATGTGGAAACCATGTAGATGGTGTACAGGTCACAAATATCACATGGTGCCTATTTTAAAGATTTTAATTCCAAGTTAAAAGTTTTTTTCTTTACTGGATTTAAAGAATTTTACATTGCCAATGATTTGGAATAAATTTTATATAACTGGAATTTCAAAACCGAATATAAATATATTTTTTTGGCCAAAACATCAAGATACAACGATTATGGTATCCTGTATCAATGAAGAAAATATGGAAAATTCTGAATAAATTGTACTAATTGTTTTCAAAACAAGCACATATTTAGGAGTTTTATAATACTGTTACATTTAAGATGGATTTTAAGAAAAAGTATACTGTTCAGATTATTTTAAGCAGATTTTGCAATAAAATAAAACTAAAAAAATGCTTTCGGTTTCTTATGGTTTCCTGTCACGTTTAAAAAAAACTTTAATATAACATTGAAAATAGATTTTAAATATTAACATGAAGCAAGTAACACTAGCAATGGTGTTTATTTATGCCTTTTGAATTATATTGTGCAAAATAAAGAAAATAAAGATTGGTTTCCTGTTTGGTTTCCTGTCACGTAAATGGTGAATCAAAATGTATTAATTTTTTCTCGAAAAACTCAATTGTTCCATTCATACTATTCTAACACCAACACAACCCACAAAATAAAAGTTAAAATTTTAGAACTTATAAAAAAGGATACAAAAAGAAACCAAAGGCCGAATACCAAATTATGGTCCATATCAAAGAACCCATTTATTCAATTTTTGATGAAATCAAACAAAGTTTAATTTTGGACCCCCATTTGGACCAACTTGAAAACTAGGCCAATAATTAAAAATCTAAGTACATTTTTAAATTCAGCATATCAAAGAACCCCAAGAATTCAATTTTTGGTAAAATCAAACTAAGTTTAATTTTGGACCCTTTGGACCTTAATGTAGACCAATTTGAAAACGGGACCAAAAATTAAGAATCTACATACATAGTTAGATTCGGCATATCAAAGAACCCCAATTATTCAATTTTTGATGAAATCACACAAAGTTCAATTTTGGACCCTTTGGGCCCCTTATTCCTAAACTGTTAGGAACAAAACTTCCAAAATCAAACCCAACCTTCCTTTTATGGTCATAAACCTTGTGTTTAAATTTCATAGATTTCTATTTACTTATACTAAAGTTATGGTGCAAAAACCAAAAATAATGCTTATTTGGGCCCCTTTTTGGCCCCTAATTCCTAAACTGTTGTGACCTCAACTCCAAAAATCAATCCCAACCTTCCTTTTGTGGTCATAAACCTTGTGTTAAAATTTCATAGATTTCTATTTACTTATACTAAAGTTATTGTGTGAAAACCAAAAATAATGCTTATTTGGGCCCTTTTTTGGCCCTTAATTCCTAAACTGTTGGAACCAATACTCCCAAAATCAATCCCAACCTTCCTTTTGTGGTCATAAACCTTGTGTCAAAATTTCATAGATTTCTATTCACTTAAACTAAAGTTATAGTGCGAAAACCAAGAAAATGCTTATTTGGGCCCTTTTTGGCCCCTAATTCCTAAAATGTTGGGACCAAAACTCCCAAAATCAATCCCAACCTTCCTTTTGTGGTCATAAACCTTGTGTTAAAATTTCATTGATTTCTATTTACTTTTACTAAAGTTAGAGTGCGAAAACTAAAAGTATTCGGACGACGACGACGACGCCAACGTGATAGCAATATACGACCAAAAAATTAAAATTTTTGCGGTCGTATAATAAAAATGGCAAAACACATTGCACTAAAATAACCCTTTACCACCCTCAGTAATAAGCAATATATTCAAGAATCAGGGTCCGTTCATGCCCAACCACATTCGCGCCCATTCACATTGGCCCCCTACATGTTCGCACCCAAAGTCGGTTCGCGCCCAAATTTTATTTAAACTATCATATACTATGAAATACTAATTGTACATTGTATCTTCATATCTATTTTTTTTGTAAAAAAATTATCCTGATCGAGTAAAAAAATTTGTTGGTTTTTTGGTTAATAATTTGTAAATGAGTTCTTAAAAGTGAATTGTTATAAATATTTAGCCATCATAATGTCATACTTGTCCAAACACACATGAGATCAAAGAGGGACGAAAGATACCAAAGTGACAGTCAAACTCATAAATCTAAAACGAACTGACAACGCCATGGCTAAAAATGAAAAAGAAAAACAGAAAAACAATAGTACACACGACACAACATAGAAAACTAAAGAATAAACAACACGAACCCCACCAAAAACTAGGGGTGATCTCAGGTGCTCCGGAAGGGTAAGCAGATCCTGCTCCACATGTGGCACCCGTCGTGTTGCTTATGTGATTACAAATCCGGTAAATAGTCTAATTCGGTAGGTCATATTCATGAAAGGGAAGGGGATTGTAGTTACTACGTAAGGAACATATCCGATATCATTTGTGAAACGGTTATTCCATAACGGTCAACCAACTCGTGATGGTGTCCGTAAAATTTACGAAAGGATGATTTCAACTTCACCATTTGGAACTCTTGGTTTAATTGTTTCCTTGTGAGCAGCAAACCTCTATCAAGAAAATCATGATAGGAAACGCAAGCACGGGAATATCGTATCAATTGGGAGATATATACCTCGTATGCAGGTGCTGCTAGAATGTTGCTACTTAGAAATGGAAAGTTCACAATTGGAAAGCTGAAATCATCTCTTTTGTCGTAAAGTTTTGTTTTCAACCGACCCTCATTGTCAATTTCTAGATGTAAGTCAAGATATGAAGCCGACTTAACTGTATCTGTAGTATCCTTTATCTCTAGTTTGATTGGATAGATGCGTTCCACATAGTCACCAAATTTTGAATTGTTTAGTGAAAGAACATCATCTATATAGCGGAAAGTAGAGTTAAAGGATATTGCTAACTTCTTATCTTTCTTCCTAAGAAGTTCCTGCATGAAGTCAGCCTCATAATAATAAAGAAACAAGTCGGCGAGTAGAGGGGCACAGTTTGTTCCCATTGGAATGCCGACAGTCTGTTGAAAAACATGTCCTCCGAACGTAACAAATATGTTGTCAATCAAGAAATCAAGCATCTTGATAATATCAGTTTCAGAGAATTTTTTGTTTGAATCAGAGTGATTCTTTACAAAGTAGGATTTATCCCTCCCTAAGACAAGATACTTGTATCTACGTTGGCCATTCTTTTTTATCAAAGGAGACAAGCTGTTAAAAACAATTATCTATCATGTTTTTTGTTTAAAATCTTCAAAGTTTTAGTCATACCAAGCTAAATATATGCAGTTAATTACATCAAAGCATTAGTTAAAAGAATTAAAACCAACAATCATGATTTTTAAACCCATTAAAAATAACACCAAATTAGGCTGTGTATAAATACCAATTAGCAGTAATCATACATAATTAACATTTTAAAATAATTAATCATCAAATTAATAAAAAAAAAAAAATATATGATAATTCCTCAAACTTGATTCAAGAAAATAAAATTATATGGTATATAATATACATATGATAAAATATCTAATTATTCAACTGAAATTCTAATAATAAATTGGGCGCAAATGTGTAGGGTGCAAACAAACGTCATGGGGTGAACATGTGAGGTGCGAATGTGTGGGGTGCGAAAGAATATTGGTCGCGAACGAACCTGATACCTATATTCAATACCAGGGAGTTTGCGTAAATAGGTGTCAAAATCGCCCCCTCCCCCATGTGACTTGTTTACTTCAAAAACTTGCTACCATAAGTCTTGCAATATCTTAACAAATTTTAATTTAGATGGTCATAACCGGAATTCCAATATTAATGTCCCAAAGAAATTGACAGATCGATAAAAAATTAAACTTGAAGAGCCAGGAATATAGATCACTTTCATTTTCAAAATTAGCTTAGGTTAAGTTTGCAAAAAATAAAAGTACAAATAATATCGTATGAAAAGACGTAACCTTCTTCATCACACTTACCGAATAGATATCAAGTTATGAAATAAAGAGGTTAATTTCGAAATGTACATGTAAATATTATAGAAACATTGACCATATTCTAATTGTTTCACAGGAAGTGACGTTTCCCTTAGCAATTGTGTAAACACGGATCGGATTAACTGATTCCCTGTTTATTTCTGTCCGAGTGTTTGGCAATGAATTTTTGAAGGTACCAGATTGTCACTAATTTAGGAGGCTGCATGTGTGTGGGTTTTCTGGTTTTACTGTAGGCCAGCATATGTTCATTCATGCTTATTATTGATTTAAAATGTGCTGTGACTTTAAAAGTATAAAGAAAAAGAAAAAAAAATGAAAATTTTAGAAAAAAATAATCCTATCATTTTTTAAATATTTTTTTTAAAGGGCATAAGGAATCAATGAAGCATGACTGGAGGTGGCCCCCTTAATAGTTCATTCAGCATTTGCCACTGGATTTTCACAAAAAAAAAAAAAACATCAACAATTAAGAGCAAATATATAGAAAGTGAATAAAACTAAAACTAGGCCATGCAGGAGTATGAGAGAGCTTAGTAGTACAAATTACTCAACAAAACAAATAAAACTCATGATATACACAACCAACAAATGATTGTCTGAAAAAGAATTATCTAGACTAGAGCTTTATTTGACTGATTATGACCAAAAAAAATTATCATCTATAAATATAGGATAAGCAGTTAGTAATTAACAGAACTTTGCAGACCAGGGACTTTCTATACCAAATATATTATAGAAAGTCCCTGATGGCTGGTAGGACATTTAAACCTAACCCAAATTATGTCAAATATTCATAAATTCTTTGTTAGACATCACTTAAATAACTTGATAAATTTTGGTAATTGACTGGAAACTTTGAGGAAATTGTTTAAAATATTGTTCAAAGAGGGATAACTTAATTTGATCACTCCAACATATATCTCTCTTTTCTCTACTGTCTCATTTGCACATTTTTATGGACTAAATAATGTAATACAGTCGTAATATCCATTTGTCATCATCAAATTAATGATATTTTCTAAATTATTTATTCTGAAGTTTAAAACTAGTGAAAAAAAAACATGGTAAAAAATTTATCAACTTGGTAAATTATAAACAATGCAGTTCATTTTCTATTTATTTATGTGACCAGTGTGGACAGAGACTTCAATATCTAGACAGGGGCGGATCCAGCCATTTTAAAAAGGGGGGTTCCTAACCCAGGACAAAGGGGGGGGGTTCCAATTACATATCCCCATTCAAATGCATTGATCGTCCAAAAAAAAAGGGGGGGTTCCAACCCCCGGAACCCCCCCTCTGGATCCGCTCCTGCTAGACATTACCTTGTTACTCAAGATTTTTTCCTGACCCTGAGATTGTATTTGGCATCAGATTTTCAATTTAAAGTTATTTCCCTTTTACTTAGAAATCAAATGAACAGGTTTCAGAAGATCATCATTATCCCCTCTGATGAATATATATTATACCTAATAAAGGGGTTCGATTAACAGCAATAAAAATGAAACTTTTGTTATGAAGAATAAATTACCTAAGCTGCATTTGACAATAGCCAGTGGCGGATCCAGAAATTTTCATAAGTGGGGGCCCACTGACTGACCTAAGAGGGGGCCCGCTCCAGTCACACTTCAGTGATTCCCGATATAAGCAACCAAATTTTTCCCAAAAGGGGGGGGGGGGGCCTGGGCCCCCTGGGCCCCCCTCTAAATCCGCCTCTGATAGCCAATACCTTTCAGAAATTTTGGTCCTCAAATTTTGTACTTTATTCAACCTTTATAACTTTAGCCTTTGATTTGATTGTCACTGATAAGATGTAAAACTGCTAATCCATAGCCTCATTCCTTTCTATGTTAAATTCTGCAATTTCAAGCATTAATAGTTACTTTGTCTGAAGTTCCAATAAAGGGGGTCTCATTGGGGGGTTCCAGTCCCGGATCTCGCTTACTGTTTTGTCAGATTCCTGTATCCCGCTTACACTATGTACGTAAGCAATTCTCAATTTTGTCATTTCCTGCGTCTCGCGAGACCTCATTTCCCGTTTTCACGACACAATAATTTGACTTTCACATGTCACGCTTACAAAAAAATCGAAAATCCCTGTCACACTTAGACCCCAATGAGACCCACAATAAAGTTGCTGCCATTTCATGTCTAAACTATACCTTATCCTGACTTGTGCTGAAAAGATTAGCATACTTTTAATTGCATATGATATTAGAGTGCACTGTTTAACAAGAGTTCTAAAGTGATCCTTAGGTCCCTTTGTTAAACAAGAGTTCTAAAGTGATCCTTAGGTCCCTTTGTTAAACAAGAGTTCTAAAGTGATCCTAGGTCCTTTGTTAAACAAAAGTTCTAAAGTGATCCTAGGTCTCTTTGTTAAACAAGAGTTCTAAAGTGATCCTTAGGTCCCTTTGTTAAACAAGAGTTCTAAAGTGATCCTTAGTTCCCTTTGTTAAACAAGAGTTCTAAAGTGATCCTAGGTCCCTTTGTTAAACAAGAGTTCTAAAGTGATCCTAGGTCCCTTTGTTAAACAAGAGTTCTAAAGCGATCCTAGGTCCCTTTGTTAAACAAGAGTTCTAAAGTGATCCTAGGTCCCTTTGTTTAACAAGAGTTCTAAAGTGATCCTTAGGTCCCTTTGTTAAACAAGAGTTCTAAAGTGATCCTAGGTCCTTTGTTAAACAAAAGTTCTAAAGTGATCCTAGGTCTCTTTGTTAAACAAGAGTTTTAAAGTGATCCTTAGGTCCCTTTGTTAAACAAGAGTTCTAAAGTGATCCTTAGTTCCCTTTGTTAAACAAGAGTTCTAAAGTGATCCTAGGTCCCTTTGTTAAACAAGAGTTCTAAAGTGATCCTAGGTCCCTTTGTTAAACAAGAGTTCTAAAGCGATCCTAGGTCCCTTTGTTAAACAAGAGTTCTAAAGTGATCCTAGGTCCCTTTGTTTAACAAGAGTTCTAAAGTGATCCTTAGGTCCCTTTGTTAAACAAGAGTTCTAAAGTGATCTTTAGGTCCCTTTGTTAAACAAGAGTTCTAAAGTTATCCTTAGGTCCCTTTGTTTAACAAGAGTTCTAAAGTGATCATAGGTCCCTTTGTTAAACAAGAGTTCTAAAGTGATCCTAGGTCTCTTTGTTAAACAAGAGTTCTAAAGTGATCCTAGGTCCCTTTGTTAAACAAAAGTTCTAAAGTGATCCTAGGTCCCTTTGTTAAACAAAAGTTCTAAAGTGATCCTAGGTCTCTTTGTTTAACAAGAGTTCTAAAGCGATCCTAGGTCCCTTTGTTAAACAAGAGTTCTAAAGTGATCCTAGGTCCCTTTGTTAAACAAGAGTTCTAAAGTGATCCTTGGTCCCTTTGTTAAACAAAAGTTCTAAAGTGATCCTAGGTCTCTTTGTTAAACAAGAGTTCTAAGGTGATCCTAGGTCCCTTTGTTTAAAAAGAGTTTTAAAGTGATCCTAGGTCCCTTTGTTTAACAAAAGTTCTAAAGTGATCCTAGGTCCCTTTGTTAAACAAGAGTTCTAAAGTGGTCCTAGGTCCCTTTGTTTAACAAGAGTTCTAAAGTGATCCTTGGTCCCTTTGTTTAACAAGAGTTCTAAAGTGATCCTAGGTCCCTTTGTTAAACAAGAGTTCTAAAGTGATCCTAGGTCCTTTGTTAAACAAGAGTTCTAAAGTGATCCTAGGTTCCTTTGTTTAACAAGAGTTCTAAAGTGATCCTAGGTCCCTTTGTTTAACAAGAGTTCTAAAGTGATCCTAGGTCCCTTTGTTAAACAAGAGTTCTAAAGTGATCCTAGGTCCCTTTGTTAAACAAGAGTTCTAAAGTGATCCTAGGTCCCTTTGTTTAACAAGAGTTCTAAAGTGATCCTAGGTCCCTTTGTTAAACAAAAGTTCTAAAGTGATCCTAGGTCTCTTTGTTAAACAAGAGTTCTAAGGTGATCCTAGGTCCCTTTGTTTAAAAAGAGTTTTAAAGTGATCCTAGGTCCCTTTGTTTAACAAAAGTTCTAAAGTGATCCTAGGTCCCTTTGTTAAACAAGAGTTCTAAAGTGGTCCTAGGTCCCTTTGTTTAACAAGAGTTCTAAAGTGATCCTAGGTCCCTTTGTTTAACAAGAGTTCTAAAGTGATCCTAGGTCCCTTTGTTAAACAAGAGTTCTAAAGTGATCCTAGGTCCTTTGTTAAACAAGAGTTCTAAAGTGATCCTAGGTTCCTTTGTTTAACAAGAGTTCTAAAGTGATCCTAGGTCCCTTTGTTTAACAAGAGTTCTAAAGTGATCCTAGGTCCCTTTGTTAAACAAGAGTTCTAAAGTGATCCTAGGTCCCTTTGTTAAACAAGAGTTCTAAGGTGATCCTAGGTCCCTTTGTTTAAAAAGAGTTTTAAAGTGATCCTAGGTCCCTTTGTTTAACAAAAGTTCTAAAGTGATCCTAGGTCCCTTTGTTAAACAAGAGTTCTAAAGTGGTCCTAGGTCCCTTTGTTTAACAAGAGTTCTAAAGTGATCCTAGGTCCCTTTGTTTAATAAGAGTTCTAAAGTGATCCTAGGTCCCTTTGTTAAACAAGAGTTCTAAAGTGATCCTAGGTCCTTTGTTAAACAAGAGTTCTAAAGTGATCCTAGGTTCCTTTGTTTAACAAGAGTTCTAAAGTGATCCTAGGTCCCTTTGTTTAACAAGAGTTCTAAAGTGATCCTAGGTCCCTTTGTTAAACAAGAGTTCTAAAGTGATCCTAGGTCCCTTTGTTAAACAAGAGTTCTAAAGTGATCCTTAGGTCCCTTTGTTAAACAAAAGTTCTAAAGTGATCCTAGGTCTCTTTGTTAAACAAGAGTTCTAAGGTGATCCTAGGTCCCTTTGTTTAAAAAGAGTTTTAAAGTGATCCTAGGTCCCTTTGTTTAACAAAAGTTCTAAAGTGATCCTAGGTCCCTTTGTTAAACAAGAGTTCTAAAGTGGTCCTAGGTCCCTTTGTTTAACAAGAGTTCTAAAGTGATCCTAGGTCCCTTTGTTTAACAAGAGTTCTAAAGTGATCCTAGGTCCCTTTGTTAAACAAGAGTTCTAAAGTGATCCTAGGTCCTTTGTTAAACAAGAGTTCTAAAGTGATCCTAGGTTCCTTTGTTTAACAAGAGTTCTAAAGTGATCCTAGGTCCCTTTGTTTAACAAGAGTTCTAAAGTGATCCTAGGTCCCTTTGTTAAACAAGAGTTCTAAAGTGATCCTAGGTCCCTTTGTTAAACAAGAGTTCTAAAGTGATCCTAGGTCCCTTTGTTTAACAAGAGTTCTAAAGTGATCCTAGGTCCCTTTGATAAACAAGAGTTCTAAAGTGATCCTTGGTCCCTTTGTTAAACAAGAGTTCTAAAGTGATCCTAGGTCCCTTTGTTTAACAAGAGTTCTAAAGGGATCTGAAGTCCCTTTCTTTTACTTGTTGACAAAGTTATGGCTGTGCCTAGGAACTATTTTGTTTAATGTATGCTTTACTTTCTCATAGGTTCTTTCTGACCAGGCTCAAATGAGTGGTTCTATATCAAATACAGCGCAACACTTGTCATATTGACTTCTGTTTTACTTAATTTTCTTCAATGATCTATTTCCAGCATAGAAAAACACATTTAGATTTTCTCCAAACACTATTAATTGAAATCACTGAATTCAAGCTCAAATTAGACTGGTATTAACTTTTGCTTTAAACAAACAAATAATTATTGTGACCAATATGAGACTTTTCTAACTTTAACAAAATTTCAAATAACAATTGTTCTTACCTGATTATCTTACTCGTGTCAAAAATTGTTCATTGAATATAAATATAGTGGTCCAAACACAAATTATATAAATTGAGAACTTTGTCCACCCTTTTTCTACATGTTTGAAAAGGAGTGTGTTTTGGTAAACACAGTACTTATAGAAACATGAATCAACAAGGTCAATTTATGCATCTCTCTAAGCTAGATAACTTTCTAAACTGGTTGAAATGTTTTTTCTTCTTCTTTTTTGGCACCAAATTGAAAAGAGAGAAATTGTTCAGCACGTAATATCTACAAATAATTCAAATTATATACCAACATCTTAAATGATTCTTAAATGCATTCCCCCATTTCCCCACATCTGATTCAATGATGATTTTTACCTATATTTGTATTTTTGACACATCTCTATCTAGATAATCTTTTAATAGCAAAAAGATTATAAGTAGAATAAGATCTACAAGAGAGACAACATGGACAAATTTTCCAGACTCCTTGTATGATTTTCTTAAATTAAGATTGTAAATATTTTTTATTATAATTTTACCAATTGTTTTAAAAAAAAATCAATAGATTACTGATAAGTGAATGCGTCTGTTATCACTGAACTAGTATACATTTTTGTTAAGGGACCAGCTTAAGCACGTCTCCAGGTGGGGGAGTTTCTCGCTGCATTGAAGACCCGTTGGTGGATTTTGGCTGTTGTCTGCTCCTTGGTCGTGTTGTATAATGTCTCTTCTACACATTCCCAATTTCCAGTATCAATATTATTTTGCAGTTAACAAGTAAACCTGATTATCTACACAATATTTACAAACATTCCACTAAATGAAATTTTCTAATAAGCAAAATAACCACATATACAGTCAAGGGGAGATAATCACCCTCTTGTTTTTTTGATAAAACAAGGTAATCATCTATTTACTTATCACTTCTCTGAAAAATTTTTATGATTTTACAATTTTATAAAGTATTAATTATTTGCCAAAAAATGAAGTAATGTTTTGTGAAGTATCATTTCTGTTTGTAAAGACATCAATCATTGATTTGATAAGTGTCTTAAGTATGTTTTGTTAGCAATCAAATTATATGTAGTAAACTAGGATGTTTTGGCTGTAATCATATTTTGGTTTATATGGCGCCATAGGTGAAAGTGTAATTATGAAACACACAAAAATCAAACACTCATCAAAGAGTTAAATGCAAGATGCGTATCAAACATTTTGAGTATATACAAATACAAAAAATAAGAAGATGTGGTAGGATTGACAAAGGGACTACTATCCCCATTTATCCAATGACATATATGTTAGCAGTGGTTGATCCAGAGGGGGGAGGGGTTCTGGGGGTTGGAAACCCCCCTTATTTTTGGACAATCAATATATTTGAATAGGAACATGGTTGGAAACGCCCGCTTTATCCAGGGTTGGGAACCCCCCCTTTTGAAAATGGCTGGATCCGCCCCTAATTAAAAAATACAGTTAACTGTATGGCTTTCAACAGGAAACAAAACCCAAAATGTATAGCAAGTTATAAAATGGCTTGATTTTTAACCTGCTTTGTAACAAGGTAATTATAGTCTTTGGGAAGACAAGTTACCCAACACAGACACATTGCAGGGCGGATTCAGCCATTTTTAAAGGGGGGCCCAACCCTGGAGAAAAAGGGGGGAGGTATTTCAACCATAGGTCCTTATTCAAATGCATTGATCGTCCAAAACCCCTGGACCCCTGGTACCCTTGGATCTGCCACTGCATCATTTATTTTCTGGCTCTGAGTTCACAAGTGTTTGCTCTTACTCCTTGGTGCCATTTATTGTGCCTATTGTATAAGTAACAATTACCAATTTAAAAGTCTTTGGTTTGTATCCATGACCTTCAGCACTCTAGGTGAACACACTACTACAAGACCATTTCGGCTGTTATATGAGAAATATTAATCAGATAATTAAATAGGTAAAAAATTAAATGTAAGAAGTGCATATTGTAAACCTACTATTTTTCTTGAGCGATTTATTTTTGCAACCTTTGCAAGTAAAAATATGTAAAACTTGAATTATTCCATATCGCGAAATTAAATCACCTCATAATGGATTAGAAGGGGCTGTAAACACAAAATAAAGTATCCACAAAAATAAATTTGTTTACAGTATATTTTCACTGCTATTTGAGGTATATGGGGGTCTCATTGGGGGGTTCCGATCCCGGATCCCGCTTACTGTTTTGTCAGATTCCCGTATCCCGCTTACACTATGTACGTAAGCAATTCTATTTTTTTTTGTCTTTTCCCGGGTCCCGCAAGACCTCATTTCCCGTTTTCACGGCACAAGAATTTGACTTTCACGTTTCACGCTTACGAAAAATTGGCAATCACCGCGTCACGCTTAGACCCCAATGAGACCCACTTATATATTATATATATATATATTAAAACTTTTTCTATTTCAGGAATCCATATGATGAGTGCATACCATATAGGGTCAAAAGTAAATATGTTTTCAGCATATTGTGGAACATTGCTTCAAGCTGTGTTGGGAGATTCCTGTTCAGGAGAACATGCCATACATAACATGTTTAAAAGATTTTACAATTGGGTTTGTTTTTTGTTTTATATATACAAGACAAGTTTATCATATGGTTTTAATTTCCTATTATAAGACTAAAAACATAAAAAACTGATAATAAACATTGATGAAAAATCTTTTTCTGCACTAGTGTTATTTTTATCTGAATTGGAAAAAATAAATAATAATTATAGTTCTCATATATTAAAACAGTTTTTCATAAGTGAATTAATTTTATTTTCTAATGTGCTGTTGGTTTATAAAATTCGACTAGACCCAAAATAAATTGATAAACAAACATGGCCTTAGCCACAATAATAAATTAAACAAACAAACTTGAAAAAATATTGATAAGAATATTTTCATACATTTAATAACATTTTCAAAACATTATCTTTTCATCTTGTTAGGTTTTTTTTATATATATATATGGTAGATTATGTTTTAAAAAAAATGTATTGACTGAAATATGACCGAAAAGACAAATGTCTACAGATAAGGCTATCATTTTGATAATTGATTTTCTAATAAAATATGTAATTTTAGGTAATCAAAATGACATGGTGATAACAACATGGACACCCCTATTGGTAACAATGGAACAGTCCACATCATTCTCACAGACTAATTATCCAGATGTTCCAACTTCACATTTCAGGTGTGTTTTGAAATCTGAGTCATAATGACAGAAGCATGTGTTAATTAGAAGAATAAAAGAGATTTGTTGTGGAATAATATGACATGTTCAAGGTAATAGTAAATGCACTAAATATTTCATCACATAAATACACACAAGGAATTGGGATTCTTATATTTGAAATTTCATTTAAGAGAACAGTTGTGTGTAGCACACTTGAATAACATAATTTAGATAACATAATTTCATTAGACATGTTAGAAAGAGAATGGATTTTTTGAAACCTGTAAATGTTTTGATTGGGTGGTGGAAAGTTGTAGCAATACATAGTTTTTATTTCCCAGCAATTACACTTTAAATGATTTGATAGGAGGATTATAACAACGTTTTTCTGTCAGACTATTTCAAAACAGAATTGTCTGGAATAAAAATCTGGTGAGTAAAAGTGTTCATTATCATGATTATATACAAATACTGGCAGTTTGTTAATGAAAGATGACATGATAAGATGTACTATAGAAACACAGTGTTTTATCAAGTTTACCATGAAGTGTTTTATGTCCTATTATTAGTTTACTTGCACCAACAAAATCTGGCATAATTGGGATTCATCATCTACTGATCATTTTTGCTGATTGTCATGATTGTTACAATGTATTGTGGGTTTATACACATTTTCATTGACTTCAAAGCTGTGTGAAGAAAAAGATATGTGGTATGTAAATTTTAATGCTAACCATCTATACCACAGAGATAACTACTATGAGGTTGGGGGTTGAGGGGAGTAGGGCTGTGGTGCTGGTGGTTTTGAAAAAGGGGGAGGGGGGGGGGTAAGGGTTGTTCAACAAACTTTACTATCCATATGATTTTGTACAGTCAGGATACTTACCTAAATGAGTAATTTTTAAGTCACTGATTCAAGTACATGTATTATTGTGTCCACAAAATATATCAGGGTTATTTCCCCTTCACATGGACAGGCACATCTGAGAGGTGTATCCCCCCTTTTAAGACCGTTTAACCACTATGGAAGTCTGTCTACTGTCATATTTTATTTGAACCATAGCCTATCAAACTTTAAGATTTGTTTTTAAAAATCACTCAAAAACTCCTTGCTTATTTAAAAGAAAATTGCACCTCTTTAAAGCAAAATAATAAGCAGTCAAAATTACAATTCTTTGAATGTTGAAAGGCTATGAAAGAGGTGAAATGAAAATTTATTAGTGAATTACATTAACTTTCCAGTCCTGAAAATCTCTAAAGTTACTGTTATAAATTCAGGATCAGTCTGCACGGTTAGCCACTAGTCCGATGCCCCAGACTAGTAAAATTTCATTCGGACTAGTAAGTTTTTGCAAAACTTTGTTTGTCCCAATAAGAAAAATGTCAGAATATTGGTCTTCGGACTAGCAGTTCAAAAAGTTTTTGGTGCAGACTGCAGGATACAGGCTAGATTCAGAGTTAAGTATTTACAATTTTTTTTTTACTTATAAAACTGTTTTGGTAAAAAACAGTTTGAACAATAATCTGGACACTATTGATGTTCCATTGAAAGATATTTATATTTTACTGGAAATATCCAGCAATCCACTGAATGGTTAAATTTACAATTTTCTTGAATAATAATAAATAATGTTATATTGTGTGACTTATTATAAAACTATGATAATAAGCTAATTAGTTTTAAATGTTTGAATAGGACCTTTAACAAATGATAAATCTCTGAGGCCATAATTGTGTATTGGCCCATGTTATGATTGTTTTGACCAGTGGATACATAAATTTACACAATGATTACATAATCACATGACAATGTACACAATGTATGTGGTAACATGGTCTGGGTTAGGATTTAATCTATTGATTTAATTGTCCATGTCACAGTACCCTTGTCAGCTGGCAAAAAAACCAACCTGAGACACTTTTATAGTGTGTTAGATTTGATAAGACTAGAGACAAGTATATATGTATAAAATATTGTCCTTGAATTTAATTATGAAATTAAATTTCTTGTGTGATGAGATTACGAAATTAAATATTACAGTTATTTTTATAGTTTAAATGTGCATAGAAAATTGTCATATTGGTAAACATGTATTATTCATGTTATTGACAACAAAAGGATAAATGGAAGATTTTAAATTGAAATTTAAAGCTGCAAAATTAATTAGAAACATGATCAATCCTATTAAACACCTTTTCTTTCATGAAAAATAGTCTTCAATATGTGTTCTAACATAATGAATGATCTCGAGGGTTTGGATGGGGTTAAATGATTAAAGAATAATGCCCTTAAAAAATGAAGATTAGAGAAAAAAGGGGTTAATTTTTTGAAGATTAGAGAAAAAAGGGTTAACTTTTTAAAGATTAGAGAAAAAAGGGGGGAAAGTTAAATGTTTACAGAATAACAGACCCCCCTCCCCCATCCAGACCCTCATGAATTTACATAATTTTACACATCTATGGCCTTTAAAAGTTAAAAAAAAAAGGTGTTAAAAGACTTTAAAATGCAAAAAAATGTTTAAAATTATGGTCAAGCTAGGAAGTTTTAATATTCATGTAATTAATGTATTTTTTGGTAAATTGACAAATTTGAAAGATTGCATTCTTGTGTAGAAATTCATAAAGGGAACATACTAACATAATAAATATACCAAAGAAGATGTGGTATGATTACCAATTATGAGACAATTACTGTCCACAAGAGCCTGAATGACCCAGAAATTAACAACTATAGGTCACCTTATGGCCTTCATCAATGAGCAAAGCCCATACCACATAGTCAGCTATAAATGGCCCTGAAATGACATATGTAAAACAACTCGAGCAAGAAAACTAACGGCCTAATTTATGTACAAAAATGAATGAAAAACAAATATGTAACACATCAACAAACAACAAGCACTGAATAACAGGCTCCTAGCTGACTTCAGACAGGCACATACATATAGATGTGGCGGGTACAAGTTAGATGCTGACTCATGACAATGATAATATAAGCCTTTGCATCCATTCTGCCTCAATTCAACAAAATTTGAACTGTATTGTCCTCTTTGCAATAATAAAAGCAAACAATGTAATCAGAATTTTGTAAATGTGGGTTCATTAACGTGAAACTTATCCAAAATTGGAATAATGAAAAAGAAGATGATATCACTGTCATCATGGCCACCTGCAGCATATCTATGAAATATTAGTGTTTATTTTTCAATTTCCATATTTACCATCAATAATTAGTTTTAAAATATTTATTTGTTAGAAAATTGAGTAATTTTTTTTTGATAATCAAGTCAACCTCTGTTACTATATATCCCTGTTGTAAATAAGAAAAACAGAGGATGTATAAAGCTTCTAGCAATAAATATGTGACAGTCATTAAAATTCTTTATAACCAATCAATACATTCAAACAAAGGATTTTACAAATATGACTTTAGCTAAAAAAAAAAAAGGCATGTATGACATCCATAATCAATAATCAATAATACACATTTTTATTCAGGGGCCAGCTGAAGCCCCTCAGGCTGAGGGATTTTATTGCTGTGTAGATGACCCATTGGTGGCCTTTGGCTGTTTTTTGCTCTTCAGTCATGTTGTTGCATCTTTGACACAGTCCCCATTTCCATCCTCATTTTTACTGTAATATAACTGATCCCTGAAACTCAGAATTAAATATGATTGGCCTACTAATATTTAATAACCAAGTCCTAGAGACAAAACTGTGATCAATCCAATTAAACAGATATGGTTGGTATGATATTATGTAAATTATTGATTGATATAAATGGCATATTGTGCTTGAAGGAGAGACTCAGATGCATTTCTTCTTATGTCATGTATGTGTAATTCAAAGTACAATGACCAAAATGTGGTTCATCTTCCTTTGTTAAGATCAGATATATTTTCAGTTAACATTCAAAACCATCTCTCTCTCAACAAAGATGCATTATCATGAATATGTTTTCTTAAATCTCTACTACTGTAATCACTAGCCAGTCAATACTGAGGTTGTGAGTTAGAACCCTGCTCTTACAGGTACACTTGACTTCAATCTTAATTGACAAGGATTGTCAGTTTTTGTCGAGCCTGCAACTTTTGTTGCAGAAAGCTCGACATAGGGATAGTGATCCGGCGGTGGTGGCTACGGCGGCGGCGGCGGTGGCGGCGTTAGCTCACTTCTTAAAAGCTTTATATTTTAGAAGGTGGAAGACCTGGATGCTTCATACTTTGTATATAGATGCTTCATGTTACGAAGTTTCTGTCAGTCACATGTCCAATGTCCTTGACCTCATTTTCATGGTTCAGTGACCACTTGGAAAAAAAGTTCAAATTTTTTGTAATGTTGAATTCTCTCTTATTATAAGTAATAGGATAACTATATTTGATATGTGCGTACCTTGCAAGGTCCTTATGTCTGTCAGACAGTTTTCACTTGACCTCGACCTCATTTCATGGATCAGTGATCAAGGTTAAGTTTTGGTGGTCAAGTCCATATCTCAGATACATTTGTACTATAAGCAATAGGGCTAGTATATTCGGTGTATGGAAGGACTGTAAGGTGTACATGTCCAACAGGCATGTGTCATCTGACCTTGACCTCATTTTCATGGTTCAGTGGTTATAGTTAAATTTTTGTGTTTTGGTCTGTTTTTCTCATACTATATGCAGTAGGTCTACTATATTTATTGTATGGAATGATTGTAAGGTGTACATGTCTAGCGGGCAGATGTCATGTGACCTTGACCTCATTTTCATGGTTCAGTGGTCAAAGTTAAGTTTTTGAGTTTTGGTCTTTTTATCTAATACTATATGCCATAGGTCAACTATATTTGGTGTATGGAAATATTTTATGATCTTTATGTCAGTAGCCCAGGTTTTATTTGACCTTGACCTCATTTTCACGGTTCATTGCACAGTGTTAAGTTTTTGTGTTTTGGGCTATTTTTCTTAAACTATAAGTAATGGGTCAACTATATATGTTGTATAGAAGCATTGTTAGCTGTACATGTCTGCCTGGCATGGTTCATCTGACCTTGTCCTCATTTTCAAGGTTCATTGGTTTGTTTAGTTATCTTGGTTAATGTTAAGTTTATGTGACCGTTGTAATAAAGCTTAGCTTTATACTTAGGACTATCAACATAATATCAATGATTAGTATAAAGAAGGCGAGACATTTCAGCGTGTGCACTCTTGTCCTATCTAAGGTCAGTGGTTTTCTCTGGGCACTCAAGCTTCCTCCACCAATAAAAAATGACTGCCACGAAATATGATTTGATACTCCCAAAAGTGGCGCTTAAAAGTGGCGTCAAAACATCAACAATCAATGAATAAATCAATCTTAAATCTCCAGATATCATGGATATAAAATGCAAACTCTCAATTTTTTTTTTGTTATTAAAATGGAGTTTAATTAAAAGAATGAAGATTTGTGCCAATGAGACTCTCCTGATCTCCCCCAGAGACCAAATGATGTCATGGTTGTAGAAGTTAACAGCTATATTTCAACAATGAGCAAAACCAGCACCATTAGCTAGAAAGTCCTATTAAAATTTAAATATATGCTCTTTATTCAAATCTGTATCGTACTGAATGACCTTGGTGCTTATTTGACTGGTCCATCATGGGCTTAGTGCACTTCCTGGAGCTTAGTGCACCAAGGCGGCCTAGGTGGTGTTTAGACGTACCGTAAAATTACGAGACAAGTTTAATGATTTGTGTCTTACAGTACAGGTATAAAGAAAATGCAAAGCTAGAGAGAAATTTTTGTTGGATATATGTTACTTTTTATTTAAATCTTTCAAAATAATAGCCTGACCCTAGCACTAATCCTTGACTAAGGTCAAGAATTATTTTGTACGTCCTTACGATCTTGGTTTTTAAGAATACCAGCAGTTCAGATTTATTCCATATACTTCTAAACATTTATTTTAAAATACATTTATTTATTTTGCTATTTGATCCAAACAAAGCATATTTCAGTACAGTATAAAATCCCAATACATAATTAATTTCAACAAGACTACTAAATATAATGTATATTTGCCTTGAAGTCATTTTGTAATGATTTAATGTAGTGAAGCCTCCCACCCCACATTAAATAAAATCAATACACATATTTCACAGTTTATTGAACTCTGTTCTGCCTCACCGACCACATCTGTTCTTTATGATTTAAGCCACAACAAAGACTCTTTATAATTTGTCAATAAATACATTGGACATACCAGTTCACTATAAGGTTGGATTTTTACGATTTTTATAATTTCTTAACTTTTAAATAGAAGAGTAAAAACCAAAAGGGTTATTTTTGTATTATAGGAAAAAAAGATTGATTGTAGGTTGTTGGTAAGTGCTGCTCAAATTAAAAATGAGAGAAAGTATTTGATAAATAGAGATTAATACATGGCCTTTTCCATATCAGCCTGGGTATCATCCCGAGACCCCCATATCAGCCCGAGACGGAGTCGAGGTGCTGATATGGGTCGAGGGATGATACCAAGGCTGATATGGAAAAGGCCATGTATTAATCGCTTTATCATATACTTCCGACAATAGTTTTATGTAAGGCAAATAAACTAATGCAATAACTAAAACAGTCAAACATTTTATAAAGAAAATTAAAATTATGAATCAAATATACTATAGTTGTCCAACAGCATCATTAACTCCTTATATATTTATGGTAACATATTCTATAGAGGCATTTTGAAACATTGAAAATTTGGAAGAGTTTTACGATCATTACTACTCCATGTTTGTTGTACTATAAAATGATTCATAATTGTCAATGGCATTTGTTAGCAAGTATTAACCCTCTTGCTGCCGACCGTTTTTCAAGGTTGCATTTCATATGCCGGGAAATACGACAGCTCAACGTCTGTGACGTAATATGCCAATCAACGACGTCATTCAATATATGACATCACGACATAATGACCGTTACATTTTGGACCCATCGGAGAAAAAGCATAACACTGTTTAATCTTTGGTCTTTTAATTGAAAGAGATACAGCATTGATGAGAAGCTTGCATATATTTAGCCATGGACATATGTGTCCCTCTGGCACTGCCGGTTTGGACATATGTGTCCCTCCGGCAGCAAGAGGGTTAAACTATCCCCACAAAAGTTCCCGTAAATTTTGACGTCGTCATAAAAACATCTGACGTCACAATGGAAAAGTAAACAACCGATACCGGAAACACCGGAAGTAACTTGCACGAGAGGCACTGATATGGGTTTTTTGCACGAGAGGCACTTGATATGGGTTATCAGCCCGGGTGGGAAGATATGGCTTGTGCACTTCCGCCCATTACACATATGCAAAAGCTATCATATTAATGCTAAGTATATGATAAATAGTGATATTGTTTTGTCATTTAGAAATAATGTATATTGATCTTGTTGGTGATTTAAAATTTTGAAAGATTGTTCTTGATTTTGCTTGAAATATTTGCGGCTGGACATAAGGATGGCTGTAAAGACTCCAGATAACCATTAGGTTTCTTACATGGGATAACCAAAAGTTCATGAACACTCAATGATAAAATTACCTTGGTCATGTTTGTTGCTTTCTTATGCCCTCTAGATTTCCTTTTATTCATTAAGTTAAAATTTGACATACGTTCTATTGAAGTTAACTTATTAGGTGGTATTTGTAGAGTAGAAGTGTTAGCCTGCAGCCAAACCACCCAAATTAGCTGTTAGAAGGTTTATTTACTTAGTAGGGGTCAGTTTACCACATGGTCAAACTGAGATATTAATTATTGATAAAAATTCATAGATAAGACTGACATAAAAAATACACCCTCAATTATGAATGCTACTCTTTAGACAGCATGCTAGATGTTTGGTTATTTATTTTACTTTAGTTGTGAGATTGCTGTCTGAGATACAAGGATGGTGTATTAAAAAAGAAGTACTTGTTATGGTTAATAGTCAACATCTTCTGTTATATAATCTCCATAGACTACATAGACATAGACATGATATTCAAACAAACTTTTTTGTTTAGACTTTAATATCATTTTCCTAAAAGTACATGATAAATTATTAAGATTAAGAAATACATGTTACGCCCTTCACTAACGCTTGTTGATAATTCATAGACTTATGATGTTGGCATGCATGGAGAGAATGCAATGGAAATCTGAAAGGATTGATACGACTCAATATATATTTTGTTAGATAAATTATATTTATATATTAATTTTTTTTGCAAATACATTTTTGTATTTCATACTTATTAATGGCAGGACTTGTACAGCTTAGGAAACACTAACTGAAATGTGACAATTTACAATTTGAAAAAGTTATATTACACTTAGTTAAAAGTTGAATAACATAATTTAATGTGTTTTCATATGCAGATTTTTTTAACTGGTTCAACATCAAAGGATTTTGACATAACTGACATTGTGGAAAAAAGGGGGCTTCCTAACCAATGTAAAGGGGGTGTTCCAACTATACGTCACCATTCAAATGCATTGATAATTTGGTTGTCCCAAAAAAATGAGGGGTTCCAACCCTCTTCAAAAGTATTGAAACATTAGTAGTAAAAACATTCAAACAGGAAAACCAACCGTCTAATCTATATAAAAAAACGAGAATACATATAAATTGCATAAACAAACGACAACTACTGTACATCTGATTCCTGACTTAGGACAGGTGCAAACATTTGCAGCGGGATTAAATGTTTTTAAGGTACCAAACCTTCTCCCTTTTTCTGAAACAGTAGTATAACATCAAAACATAGAAAAACACACGATAAAATATACTTACATTAATTAACCCACTGATTATTATTAAGTGTTTACTACGTAAACTGTACTGAAAGGTGAAAGTGAAAAAAAAAACATTGTGTTTTTTTTCACACTTCAATTGAGAATGAATTTAAACTGAAGATAAAGTTGTTTTATTTTATTTTAATGATGGGAGTGCTTGCCATGTTTGCCAAGATGGGAAAATATCAAGATATTAATTGGAAGAGGTCTTGGAAGGGATGTTTCTGGTATCATAATTTGAGGAGGGAGGGGGGCTCTGTTTTTCTAGAACTTAGAAGGACATTTTATTGAGATGAAGTGAAGCTTATATTGTCTAGCAGACAGAAGATAATATTTAATAATAAAATTTTATACAATAGAAGACAAAAGTCACTTGAATTTAGAATAATTTTATTAATGAGAGACATATATATCATGTGTATATATAGAGAACAAGGAAAGTAATTACATAATATAAAAAAGAAGATGTGGTACTAACGGCCTTACATCATGTACATAATGTATATCTTAATATCTGAATTTAGTCAGATAAAAGATAAATGTCTGATTAAAATATATCTCCTTGTTTTCAAAATTCCAATAGGGAACATACTTTTTATAATTGTATAAATAAACCAATTTTTCAAGACGTTTGGCCATCGGCCTTCTTCAGTTCTTTATTTTTCCTCTCAACTACATGGCTGACATTTCTTTTTCAATCATTGAAAAGATGTTATCGATAAATAACTGTTACTGAAAGGTGAAAAAAGTCTTGAAAAATTGGTTTATTTATACAATTATAAAATATATCTATAAAATCTTTTATACAGTCTGAGTGTACAACTAAATATGTATATATCCATCAATATAGGTACAACAGACAACAAACAATAATCACCCACCAACATCAGACGGACTCATCCATATTGACTTACTAACAAAGGCAACAACAATGAATTACATAATGGTTCAGTCTATATCTAAGGACCAAATAAGCTTAGTTGTTACATGCACAAAATGTTGCAACTTTAAGGTGGTACCCAACACTTTCACTAAAATTAATTTGGCTCGTTTAATTTTCATAAAATTTTTACAAAGTATTTACTTTGACCCTTTAACAAAAATATAAAAAAATCAAAAAATTTGAACCAAGCGTTTTATCAGAAAAATTACACTGGTTATATAGCAGTTTGACGAACACTAATTTTGATCATTGAGAAGCTTTACATTGCCTTCACAACGCAACATAATTAAAACTTTAAGCTGATATTACAGAGTTATCTCCCTGTAGTGTTAGGTACCACCTTAAATTGTATTTGTTCATTATTCTCTTGTTGACTTCATGCCCTATCATGCTGCCATAAGTACATTCTTTTCTACACTCTCTAAAAGACACCTGTTCTTCACTGAAACATCTGTTGATTGCTAATAATGACGAGGCAAAAAAAGAGACAAAGAAGAAATGAAAATTTATTTGTCCTTATTTACTCATTCTCTGTAATCTTGTGATATTTTTGTTAATTGATAATCTGCGGTTTTTCTAAACGTTAGATTACAGGTACTTCTAACACCACTAAGATCAACCCGACTGAGGACAGAAAAAGAGCATTTAAATAGGATAATACCCAAGGTAAAGTCGGTTACTTTTACAAACAAAGAAAAGTCCGCCTAACCGTAACAACAAATTATTTATGTTATTAAAGGGAATATTGTTATGTTGGAAATATGTATTGAGATAGTCAGTGTGTATTTATATTATTGACCAGGACTGGAAATATGTATTGAAATACTCTGTGGAAATATGTATTGAGAAAGTCCATGTTTATATATATTATTGACCGAGGACTGTTACCACTTAACTTTGTTAAAAAACATTGAACAGTACTTGAGATTTTAGATATTTTTTCATCATACCTATTTGATTTTCTTTGTTCCTCAGATATCCACCTGGAGACACAGAACGTTTACTAGATGTGGAGATTTATAACTAATTGGATTTAACATGATATTTGTGATATTCGAGGACATTTAACCAGAATAGGATATACCGACTAATTGAATGTAAGTAATTAAATATGTCACCCATTTAATTTATTCTCTTTTTTTAACCATTACTTGAGTAGCTTAAAAGAGGGGTGGGGGGAGATACCATAGGGACCTTCAAACTCATAGATATAAAGCAAACTGACAAAGCCATGTGGCTAAAAGAGAAAAAGACAAACAATAGTACATTAGACACAACATAGAAAACTAAAGACAGTAGACTTAAAGCAACACAAACCTTACAAAAAACATACTTAAGATCTAGATAAAAAAAAAAGGGGGGATGTTATTGTTGTTGATTATTCTAGTTCTAAGTGGCTAGTGGTCAAGCTTATTTCAGCTTCTTGTCTTGACCTTTTTCTTGCCCCTATTCTACCTTAGACATGTTAAAATTGATTATATTTCTCCCAGTGATATTTATAAATGAAGGAACATACAAATTAACTTGTATTCCTTAAGTACAAAAGACAGAAGACATGAATATGACACTATGATAATATATATAGATAAAGTTATACTCTTGTTCCATCCTACTACAGTGTCTCGTGTTCATAGATATAAGAAGATGTGTGTCTGTTTGTTTATAATATCTTTTCTCCTTTGTATTGAAGAGACTTTACGTCATTTTGCACCCATCCTTCTATAAGGTTTAATATCTTTCACAAAAGTCAAGTCATGTGCAAGTGGTATAGAGTTATTTTTCAGGTCATTAAGTTAAAAAATATTAAATATAGTAAGGTTATTGACGTCTTTAAAAAATTAAAAAACATGGTTCAAAAAAGTTAATCCATGGGTATTATTGTATTAATTTAAAATTAGATGACAAGGCAAAAGTTTTCTTTGTCCTACTCAGGGAACTCTATGGGTATTGTGACATTACGGTCAGATGTTAGGGTAGATATATAGGAAAGAGCTTGTTCCATTGTAATACTTTTATACAAAAGAATTTTGTCTGATTGTATCCTTATTGTTCAGGACAAAATTGTAAAATAATTCTTTGATTGATCATTGTTCTAAATATTATTTTGTGTGTAGGGGTTCAACTCCAAAAAAAAATTAATTATTTTACGTCAATTATTTCTGGAGCATATATAAATTTGTAGGGTCATTGTGTATGTATGTAACTGAATTTAATAGGCTTGCACCTGACATTATGATGACAAGAATGTAAAGGAAATTCAGAGATATTTGTCAAAACGACAGCAACCAAACAAAAATTAGATAGCCATGATTTGTACTATATGCTTAACTTCATTCTAAAAATGAATAAACCCCATACTTCATGCCAAACTGGTAAGATTTTCAGGATCCTGTTGTTCAGTGGTTGTTGATGTGGTTCGTAAGTGTTTTTATCCCTTATTTATGGGCGTTATGTTTTCTGGTCTGTGCATCTGTTTGTCTGTTTGTTCGTCTGTTCTTTCGTCCGTCTTTTCATCTGTCTGTACCTCATCTGATTTAAGTTTTTGGTCGAGGTAGTTTGTGATGATGTTGAAGACTTATCAAATTGAATTTTAGTACATATATTCCCTATGATATTATCCTTCTAATTTTAATGACAAATGACAGTTTTTACCCAAATTTCACAGTCAACTGAAAATGATGGTGTGATTGGGGCATCCATATACTAAGGACACATTCTTGATTTTTTTTCTCAATTGTTTTATAGATAGATAAGACTGTTAATTTTCCTGTTTGCATGGCTTTACACTGGCCATTTAGGGCCCTTTATAGCTTTTTATTCTGTGTGATCCAAGACTCTGTGCTTGAAGCCATTACATCTTTGACCTATAATTGTTTACTTTTTACACAATTTTGACTTGGATGGAGAATTGTCTAATTGGCACTCATATCACATCTTCTTATTTCTATATGAAACAATTTATATATATGCTTTTAAAATCTTTGAAGAAATTTCTTAACACATATATATATATATATATATATATATATATATATGTATATATATATATATATATATATATATATGAGTCTGAAAATTACACCAAACAGTGTTAGAGTTAGATTTCCTACTGACAAATTTTTGTCCGTCCCTCAGCGGGATTCGAACTCACACCTTTGATACACTACAGCACCAATCGCTTAGCCTCATGTCCAGCGCTGTAGACCACTCGACCACATCCGCTATATTAAAATATAACTTCAATAGTCGTAGTGTTACCTTGTCACGGAAGGTGAATCTAGAGATAGACATGAGACACGTGTTTTTTAAGCGTGTGTAGATGTTATATTATTATTTTCATACACAATGTATTTTTATTATTTATCAGCAATCTAACTCAACAATTTTTATATATCATATAGGATCATGATTCATTTCATTATACAGTCACTAGAAATAAGTATATCATACAAACAAGTCTAAACAAGTGACAAACCATACAATATACATGCATGTCCACTGGATCTAAGAGTGATATAGATACAAGGTGAATGCAAATATTTATATAAGTCTGAAAATTACACCAAACAGTGTTAGAGTTAGATTTTCTACTGACAAATTTTTGTCCGTCCCTCAGCGGGATTCGAACTCACACCTTTGATACACTACAGCACCAATCGCTTAGCCTCATGTCCAGCGCTGTAGACCACTCGACCACATCCGCTATATTAAAATATAACTTCAATAGTCGTAGTGTTACCTTGTCACGGAAGGTGAATCTAGAGATAGACATGAGACACGTGTTTTTTAAGCGTGTGTAGATGTTATATTATTATTACATATATATGTATCTGATTGCCCATTGTTCATGTTGTTATTTTTTGTAATTTTATTTTTGCTTAAAGATATGGATATAGTTTTTTAATCGAGATTTTAACTGCTATGGTTTATAGGAGGCATTTCAGATTAAATTAGAAAATGAATTTAGACAGCCAAGTTAAAGTATCATTTAAATCCTCTTAGAGATAAGTGATATATTCTTCCTGTTAATGGGTGGTTATAATGGTTATGATACCTGTTTGTTAGATATGTAGGACAGATTGGGGTATATGATACAAACAGTAACACCCTCCAGGTTTATACAAACACTGAACAACTGCCACCCAGGGGGGGAAGTGATCAGGGGTTAGAATCTCCCCCATTTTTTTTTTTTCAGTTAATGCATTTGAATGGGGACATATGGTTGAAACCCCCCTTTTTCCTGGGTTGGGAACACACCCTTTTTCCTGGGTGGGAATACCCCTTTTGAAAATGGCCGTATCCACCCCTGGCCACCTATTTTATGAGAGGAAGTTAGGCTATTTACTAATTTTTTATTTTAAAGCAACGAACATGATCAACACTGACTTATTGTTTCTTCTAAAATTTTGTGTTTTATAAAGTTCTGATTATTAGTCAATCCCACATGTTCCTCTCATTTGACTTTAAGAATATAAAATGTTAAACAATAAAAGGTTGACCACTTGCTATTCTGGTTCTTGTGGGGGGGAGGGGATGGATTTTAGCCGATTGATTTCTCATTTTCTTCTGTTGACACCTGATGCTTTATTTGTCCTGGTTCCCCAAACAAATATTAATGGATCATCAACTTACAAGAATTTAGCTCTTCTTTCACAGTATATTTCAATTATTGAACAGTGAAAATAAATATTTCGAGATAAAACAAATCTTCACCTCTGAGATATATCTCTTAACTACAGTATGACAAAGTACACAATAAGATCACAAATATTCCCCTCGGTGATGCACCCGTGAAACCCTTTATGACACAGTACTTTGTACAAACTCTCCACCGATAATTGATTACCTGTGGCCCTCTATGATTACCTGGGGACCGATATGTTTTGTATGTTTGTTGATTGTAATTTAAAGTATATAGGTGATCGGGTTAACATTTATTATATCATAAATTACCACATTTATTTATTTTACTTCAGTTTTTATGTCATCTTTGTTTAAACTTCACTTCAATGAGTGCAGGTTTGTTGAAATGTTGATATAAATTGTTTTTGGGGTATGTGGTTTCTTTGGTTAAAGGTAACAACAGTTGAAAGTAAAATCTTTGTTCATTGAAATGTACACAGCTAATGCTATACATACCTTTAATACATTCTTTATTTTTCTTTGTTTTTCTTTTCCTTTGGATTGGGGATAGGTGCGTCTCTGTCTGAATCCTGCACCTGACATGCATGATGACACTAATACAAAAACCCATTTACCAAAAAAATGAAAAATTATTCTTCTATGTGAAGCTCTAGTTTGTTCAAGTTTATGTGTCTTCATTTTGCATTGGTTACATATATTTTAAAAGCTCTTATGACAAATAATTTACTCTTTTGCAATGATTTCAGTCGGTTTTTTTTCTGATCCCTAGCATGGATGACCAACATGGTCCTACATATTATAAGGGGAGATAATTGATCTTACTTCAATACAGCTAAATGTTTTGATAGTCTCTGGTAGGGGACATAACTCCTCCTTTGATTCAGAACAAACATGATCATGATAAAATAATGATGAAACTTTATACTGTTGATGAACACTACTGGAGGATGTGTAGAAAGAAATATAATCTAGGTACTATTACAGCATGGTAAAGGGGAGATAATAATTGTTTTGCCAAAGGTTTCTTATTTGTTCAAAGTTGTTGATGAAAGAGTAGGGACATCAGGAGTATCAATTCATGACATAAAATCATTATTGGAAAAAGATGGTTTTAAGTAATATTGCTCTATGGTCCGGTTGTTGTCTCTTTGACACATCCCCCATTTCCATTCTCAATTTAACAGAGTATATTCTTACTGCCCTGCAGTGTGTTTGGTGTATAATAATCTATTCCATTTATGAATAAAAAACAATAAGTAATAATTAAAAGTTGTTAAAAGTATTGGATTATAAGTAGAATGACAATATTAAGCCTTGTGCCATCTGTGTACATACTTCAAGTTAGGGATTATCGGAAATGATACAAAAGTCTAGACGCAGGACAATATCATTTTCAATGTACAAACAAATGTACCCATTTGCTTTTAGTGAGACAAAATATTAACTTTTAAGTTTTGATGAATGTTAAAAATTGATAAACAATCATCGCCCTCTAGGTGTTGCCCTCTAGATTTTACTTGTAGAAGTTGTTTTGTTTATATGTGTTGTTAGGTTTCTATCTCATTAACATTAACCCTCAATCACTTTCATTCATACAAAAAAAAAAGTAAAATCAAAAAGATACTGAACCCTAAGGAAAATTCAAAAAGGAAAGTCCCCAATCAAATGGCAAATTCAAAAGTTTAAACACATCAAATGAATGGATAACAACTGTCATATTCCTGACTTGTTACAGGCATAGGTACAAATTTAACTAACAGCTGTGTATTTAAATTTAGAAACTATTTTCCATTTCAGTGTTCTTCAATAGAACAACTTCCTCTGTGGTTTAAGTTTTAAAACCTTTTCACTAGTTCATTGGCCTTTACTTGATCCGTTAAGAATGATAAAATTAAAAACAAACATTTTTTCTGGCCATGTGGTCTATAGTTGTTGTCTTACATAGACCATGTAGACACTTTACCATTTGGGTATTAAGCTGAATTTGCTCTGAATGATAGATCTGTATTCCAAAAAACCTTCTGGCGTCATGCAATATTCAAATTTTAATTATGACATCAAAAATTTGTCAAATGTCTTATATTATGATGTAAAATTCTATTACATAATAGCATACTAGCATCAAAATACACATGTTGTTTATACTATGTTAAAAACTCTACTTCATTTCACACAAAGAAAAGAATCATTTTCTGAATATGCCTGCCACACAGTATAAAGTACTGATTGTTACAATTTTTTCAAATTTTGCTACATGTATATAAAGTTTTGAAGATAACAATACAATCTATTGTAACATCATATATAGGGATTGAATATGATAAATTTGTTCATTTCATCATCCCGTGATATTTTTTCCATACAAATATTTACAAAATCTGTCGTTTAAATGTCACCAAAAGGACCAGGATACAGCAGTGATAAACATTTATTTACAAAATTCTTTGTTGTCAATATTTGTTGAAGTTTAAATCTTCCGTTATTATAAACCCTTGACAGGTGAGCTTGAAGGTTCGTTTAGATGTACATAAAAACACAGGTATGTTGTAAAAAGGCCATAGTTCCGTTTCCGTCTTAAGAATTTGAAGTATCTTTTGTCAGACTAAATATTAAAGTTGTTTGATTTTTTATTGCATACAAAACAAAATTTATGACTGTTTTTAATTTTGTTTTCAGTTTCGTAACTTTAATTTATTATGGGAAGTGAAAACTCGAGATAAAATCTAGAAAAGAAGAAAAGACAAAAATTTAAAGGTGTTTGATTTTTTAATGCCTACAAAACAAAATGATCTCTTTACAAATGTTCATAATTTTTTTTCAGTTTTGTTACTTAAACAGAGGAAGTGAAAACTCACATAAAATCAAGAAAAGAATGATACCCTCTGAGACTAAATTTTTTATTCAATGTTGCATACAAAAAAAAATCTCTCTTCATGAATGTTTCTGATTTTGTTTTCATTTCCATAGATTTTTACAAGAGGAAGTTTAGACTAGAAAGAGAGATAGAATAATTCTGAATTTGACGTCCTTACTCCTGAGATGCCCATATTTTATTTATTATACATTTACATTTTCTACTGTCTATAGAAATACTTTGGCAAATCAAGAATGGGGCTTTAAACACACTCACATATAGATTCTACCACTGCATCGAGTGTGCATGATACGATATTTATCCACTGGAGACAGTTAAATTTTCAAATTTAAAACGCGAATTTAACTGTCGAGAGTGGATAAATATCGTATTACACGAGATGCAGTGGTAGAATCTGTTTCTCTAATGATTTTCAAACAATATGCAGGCAAACGTATTCCTTCTTTTCGAATGATCTGATAAAGATGAGTTCTTTCTATGTGACGTCATCAGGCATGGTCGCCTTTTTTCATGTCGTCATAATAGGAAATTCAGAGGAAAGCAAGAAAATTTGACGTCATAATCGGATTTTAACCAATGAAGAACTGAGATCAAACAAACCACACTTTGATGAAATTTTTTTATGCAATGGGTGCAGAAAGGGATAAATTGACGAAGAATTAGAGAAATATATAAACATGATATATTAAGGGTAACTTTTGTCATTTTTTAAAGCAGATCTGTTAAAGATAAGTAAACAGTCAGGGGACTTACTCAAATAAGTGATTTTTAAATCACTTATTTGAGTAGCAAGTTCGAAGTTTTTTCACAAATTGTGATTTTGTAGTTTTACCAAAATTTAAACCACTTAGGTTTAAATAATATCTTTTCATGAGTAAAATTGAAAAAAAATGTAATTTTTTCTTCTTTTAAGTAGCAAGGTTTATGCCTTTGATGCTATCATTTAGCTGCAAATTCTATTTTAGTTGAAAAAATGCTGTAATAATGGCTTTACATAATGAACTAATACTTTCTTCACAGATTTTTCCCAGCAGTGGGAGTATTTTTCCTGTAAAGTTCAAGGTTTCATTTTTCAGATTATGTATTAAAATTGTACTGTTCGCGATAAAAATTTCACTGTTCGGAGGTGTTGAAATTAGTGGGGGTTATTAAAATAATGATACTTAAAGAAGTGATTTTTAAGAAGAAAATTGAGGTATGATACTTAAACAAGTGATTTTTATGTCATTATCCTAGATTCAGTACAAGGTCATTACCTGAAATGACCTGGTCATCCTAGACAACACAGATGTTGGTTCTGATAAGTTTAGAAACATAATTAGTCCCTGGATCATTAGTATTCTATATTTAAAGCTACAGTAAAATTAAATCACTTCTTCTAGTGATTATTTTGTACTACTTAAATAGGTAATTATTAAAGAAGGACAACTCTTACTTCCAACCTTTATGGAAATAATGTTACTTGAATCAGTGATTTAGAAAATCACTCATTTAAGTAAGTCCCCTGACTGGTAAAATTGTTCACACTTTGTCTTTGACTTGTGGTAGTTTATAGGTTGACATATTGTATAGAGGCATGGATAATTTTGAAGACAGTTTGTATGATTGGAAAGTGGGATTTAGGATAGGCTAGATTAATTCTAGATGCAGATCCTTTATCCCCCTCAGCCCCCTTATTTAAAAAACTTGGGTGGATGACAGTTGACAATAGAATAAAATACCACAAATATTTACTTCTATATAAATGTATGCGTATGGAAGCACCAATGTACCTAGTTCAAAAGTTTAAACTGAAATCAGATAATAATCCTTACTCCTTAAGAGGTGTCACTCACGGTAAACTGATAGTTCCTAAGCCAAAAGCTGAACTATTTAAGAAATCCTTTGCTTATTCTGGATCAGTATTATGGAATGGACTACCACACACAATGCGTAAAGCTCAAAACACTTTTACTTTTAAGCAAAGTATCAAGAAGTACCTAACACAACCCTGATAAGAAATGTTTGCTACAATGTATTTGTATATTTTTTATTTTTATTTTCATTTGATTTTTTTGACTTAAACAGCATTATATCTTATGTTAATAACAATACATTGAACTACATGATGATGAGTGTAAATTAACTATGTGTAAATATCTGTTTTGATTGTATTGAATGAATGAATCTTTATTGCATTAGCAACAACATTGCTTTAGCATAATACATATATACATAAATGACAAATATGACAGAATACAGAGAACAATTAAACAAATTAAATAATGCAGAGATAACTTATAATAATATGAATAATATATTAACTGATAATTTGCAATCTTAGTTTCCATGCAGCTCTAAGATAATTACATAGATTTTTAGTTAAGCTTTTTGACCCAGCTTGTAGCAGAAAAATTAGCTTTCGTGTATTTGGCCATGAACAATAATACTTTGGCAAAAAATTACATCTATTGTAATTTGTATGTGAGGGCCTCAGGGAAGATTAGTTTATTGTAACTGAGTTTACCCTCTTTAAATAAAGAATTTATTATTATTATTATTATTATTATTCATATACAGTATGTACGATTGAAAAGTGGGATTTAGGATAGGCTTTATTCATATACAGTATGTACGATTGGAAAGTGGGATTTAGTATAGGCTTTATTCATATACAGTATGTACGATTGGAAAGTGGGATTAAGGATAGGCTTTATTCATATACAGTATGTACAATTGGAAAGTGGGATTTAGGATAGGCTTTATTCATATATTTGAAGCAATAAAATGTTGAATTGATGTTCTTTGTTACTGATAAAATGGTTGGTTTGTGTTCCTATAACAAAACCAATTAACCGTTTTATTGGTTCTCAAAGAAATACCAATTTACTAATTTATATAGCTTATAGATATCACCCACACCCTCAGTTCATACTCAGTACCTACTTTATATATTTATTGATAAAGGATTAACAAAATACCGAACTCCAAGGTAAATCTAAAAAGTGCAAGTTTATCAAGTTTATTTTTCCTTTAAAAATCTAATTTATGACTTAAATCAATTATATGACGGATTAGGTTAATTAATTTTACAGCTGAGTTGATAATAACATAAATATTACATAATTACCTGGTTTATTAGGTAACAGTTGTAACATACAAGATTAGGTAAATGTTTTGTACACCTGAGAGTAAGGTTACCTATGTCAGGTGTATTCTGATTGACACCTGTAATCTATTTCACAAGGTAAATATATATTATTAAACAGTTCATTTATCAAAATGGTCCTTTACTTTGGAGATTTAGAGATTTCCGATGGAAGGTGAGGAAACGCAGACTTTATATTTAAGATTTTTTTTGTCGTTTTAGACCCAAATGGGTCAAAGGGTATGAGAATGTTTTGTTTATATAGATGTCTTACTTGACTTATCTTCTTTCAAACATATACCATAAGAAATAGTCCACATTTTTGATAGATACAAACTGTCTTATTTTTTTATCAGACAAGTGCCTGTGAACTTGTGGGCTAAATACATAAAAAATTGAAAATGTATGCAAAGTTCTTACACTAATTAATTGGGTAAAAAGGGAGAAAGGGGGTTTAGGGGGGGGGGAGGGAATGACTAAATTCGGAAGTGAAGGCAGAAAGTATAGAATTTTTCGTAAGCATAAGTTGAAAAACTTACTACAGGGAATATTATGATTTGTCTCAGATATATACCTAGTCTTAACGAACTTCCTGTCTATTTTCCAGGTGTGACTGTTGACAGATGAAGATTGATGTCAGGTAAGGTCACAGGTGTACTGACTGACAGGTGCTTGTTATAGTTCTATCATGGGAAAGTTTACAATATTTCAGTGAACTTCAAGATGAGCAACAGCAATTAAAATGTTAAATTATTTGAAGCTTGTGAATTTCCCAATATAAGGAATTTGGTCCCCATATTTATTCCTAACTTGTACCAATTAAACTAGACAAACTTTCAACAGGAAAGACTTACAACTGTAATATGTTAATATTAGATACTGAAGTATTCTTTAAATAGATTTGACACAAAACAAAAGATCTTCTATGATAAAGTACACTCAGGAAGAAAACAGCGAGCATTGAAATACCATTTAGAACATAACATTTCAAATCACTTTTGTAAAAAAAATAATACAATTTATATAGCAAAGGGTGAAATTGATTTTGCTAATTTTTGGAAAGTGTATGTTAACTTAAGGTGGTATGGATGTCTTCCTCCATCTTGGATTGTAAAAAACAGAGAACCAAAGGTCAAGATTTTCTATCAAGTTTGCAAAATTTGATGCAGGAATGCAGATATTTAATGTGAATTTTCATTTAAAAGAATCAATTTATAAGAATAACCTAAAAATATTAATATTTTTGCAAATGATGATTATTTTTGGTTGTTTAAAAAAAAAATATTAAAATTGACATTTTAAGGGGAGGTAACTCTAAAACAGTGCATTTTCTGAAGGATTGTACATGGAATTTTTTTATTTTGTATTTTAGCAGGAAAAAACGTATGGTGACCCGGCCTATCTTTTCTTTTGATATTCTCAAAACATTGTCTGAAAGCTATGTTTTCCTTAAGTATTTAACAATTCTATCATTTTGTTTAGTTTCTAATCACAAAATGGTGTTTTTTTCCTGTAGAATTCATACAAAATGTGTCATTTTGTCACGTCCTGTAGCTTGAGAAGATGCACGGTGACATATCATTTTTATTATATTTTTCAACATATATCAATAGATACTACGTTTTGGCAAAGTATGAACAAATTCTATCATTTTTATTTTAGACTCCCATACCACCTTAACATCCTTGTCTCTGGTAGATAGTTTGTCACCTTAGCAATCATACCACATCTTCTGAGTTTTATATGGTATCATTGTCTCATGCTTACTAGGAGTATTAAAGTTTTGTAGTTTGAGAAAAATTTCCCTTCCAAATCTAATAATCTTCTTTTATCACTACTAGGGGATGCTTTATTAGCTGCTATTATTTGAAATACCAAAAGTTTGTTTCTTGGTAAATATATTCATCAAGAAATTTAATTCTGTGTTGAGTTTCCTCAGATGATATAACAAGTACAATGGACAAAACAAATCTTGTAGAATCCATGAGAACATCAACAAATTGTAGAATTCAGTTTAAAATGATCAGACTTGCAAAAAGTATAGATTTAAGAGTACAGTTACTTAGAAAGAAAACTATTTTTTTTGCCAATTCTAATATAATGTTTTCTAAAAATAATAAGTTTTTCTTGAAATTTTGTAAAATGTTTATTAGTAACTATTGAGTTTGAGATAACCCCCTACCATGTGTCAAGGGTATAAGACTATGAGATGTCCCCTGTACTTGATAAATTCATGATATGTTTGTCTATGGATTTATTACCAGAATAGGACTGTATTTTTGTTGTCACTGTTGACTATATATAGAATACTAGATATTGATTTTAAGCATCTGCTAACATTAGGTATTAATTTTGTCTTTGAATAAATGATGTATGAAAAACCTTCCATACTTTGTCATCTGCCAAAAATATGACTACTTCAAATTTTTCTTTTTCAAATGCAAAAACTGAGGCCATTTAAATAAAATGTCAGTATTGGGTTTGAATAAACATGGATAAATGTGCCAAATTTAATTTAGATAGTTTTTTGAATATTTTAAATCCTCAAGTTTTACATGTTTATTAATGTCCACCAGGTAAAATGCAAAAACTGAGACCAATTAATTATTATAAGGTTATACTGGTCAGCTGGGTATGAATAAACATGCAAAATTTAATGGAGATAGTTTTCACCACTTTACAGTTGAATCCACTCATACCAGCCAAGTTTTCAAAATGCCCATGGGGGTTTCGCGTGGAAGATGGCTGCCATACTCAAGGGGCAAATACCTTCAAGGGGGCCTTCAAATACAGTGTAATGTTGTTTTTTGGCTTCTTCATACTTTTATAAGCCTCAATTCATTGTAAAATTAATTGTTTTGTTAAAATTGTGGACATAATTGCTCTTTAAAAATTCAATTTGGGAGCCTCAATGGGGGAAATCCCCAGCAAATAGTGACAGTTGGCAGGTATGTCCACTAGTTATGTCCACTCAGGGAAAATCTAATCTATCCCAGGTTTTATAAAATAACCAGATAAAGATTACATTTAGTCCTATATAAAATTAGTTATTGATATTTTAGGCATGTGACAAGTTCTTTATTAAAGTAAAGATAATAGTGAGATAATTATAATACAAATATTTAAGTAATGTTACGGGAAATTGAGTTAACTGTTTACACCAAATACATAGAAACAAATACTAAAGTAGGGGAGATAGAATTAACTTATTCACTGAAACACAGCTATTTGACTTGGTCAGATAAACTCTATCAAAATAATGGGAGAACTGAATAAACCCTATACATCAATGCACAGCCATTTGACTTAAGGACAGATATCATTGACATTGGGTACATTGATTAAAATGTATATGATATAGTGGAGTTGGTTAATATATTTAATAAAAAATAAATATATTTGCAACTTTTATAGAATTGCAACCCCAAAGATCTCATTTTCTTCATATTCATTGAACTTGGAAATAAAACATTTGTTAAAAATATGCATTATTTACTTGAATCCAATTTTCCCTTGTTAGGTCAGCTTATTTGCTTTCAGGATCAAATGCCATTTCTTCCTTAACTATGCATGATAGATTTATAGTAATACTTGGTACATGCAGATTTACTGTAAGGAGTATAAGACCTTGATGACCTTGAACTTAGTAACATATTCCAGTATTTTGGTCAAGTTTTCAGATTAGGTCTTCTTTAAGCATGTTTAGTATATAATTCATGACAGGTTAACACTTTTTGGTATATATGGTAACAAGATCAATTTCCTAAGATTGTATGTACTGTCAATTTAGTAATTAAGGTGGTACCTAACATTACAGGGAGATAACTCTGTAAAGTCAGCTAAACATTTTATATATGTTGTGTTGTAAAAGGAATATTAAGCTTCTCAATGATCAAAATTGGTGTTTTTTAAACTGCTATATAACAAGTGTAATTTTTCTTACAAAAGGACCAACCGTGCAAGGGCTGTATAGCCAGTCAAGGTCGTTATAAACTTCCATTTGTGACAAAACAGTTGGTTCGAAATTTTTGAAATTTTTATATTTTTGTTAAAGGATTTACTTTGACAATTTTTTTTTTTAAATTAAACGAGCCAAATTAATTTTAGTGAAAGTGTTGGGTACCACCTTAATTGATGATTAAATAATTAATGCAGAGGAGACCATTTTGTGTGTGAATTGTTTTATTTTAATCTGCATCTAAGATGACAATAATAGCAGTCTAAAAATATTTTATTCAGAAAGGTACCAGATATCCAACTTTCAAAGATTTTTTTTTGATATGTCCTTGAAAAAGAATTTTAGATATTCCTTATTCTTTCAAAAACAATGCAAGATTTCCTTTATCTTAAAAAAAAAGAAATCCTTCTAGAAAACAAAAAACGTATAAACACCTGTAACCAGAAGTCATGAGGCCTTGTGTAGGCCAGTAAAATTCTTGATGAAAAATGACTCCCATTTTTAAAAGTTATACATGTATACCATGGGTCCATGAAAGAAGTTTTTTTTTTTTTGAAGACTGATTTTGGTGCTTAAAGTGAAGATCAGAAATTAAGAATATTCCAATACTATTAGGATCTATTAGGTATAATTATTAAACGCTATATCCCTAGGGGCCACAGTGGCCAAGTGGTCTTAAGTAGTTCTACTACTGTAATCACTAGCCAGACAACAATGAGGTTGTGAGGATGAACCACGCTCGTGCAGGTGCCCTCTGTTCCAATCTTATTTGACTAGGATTGGCAGTTTTACTACTGAAGGTCAGTGGTTTTCTCTGGGGACTCTGGCTTCCTCCACCTATACAAACTGGCCAATGTGAAATAGCCCAAAATGTGGTGATTAAAACTGGCGTTAAAACACAAGCAATCAATCCATTATTTGCTATTTCCTAAGTTTCTGAGGGGGTTTTGCATACCCACTATTACAATGTGAATGGAATAATCCACCCACTGTATAATTCAGGAGTTTTGAAGAGGTGCTTATAATTGCATTGTAAATACACATGTTGCTAATTATATTTTTTGCTCATCTGTTTTCTAGCTGATAAAAATCAATTTATTGAACATTTTTCTAAAGGAAGCCATATTGAATCAATAGTCTGCTTTTCCAATAAAAGAATCCTCATCATGAAAACTCTTACTGAATCAGCATCCTTGATGTTAAGTCAAAGCTTCTGGTGAGATTGATTGACTTGGTTAATCATGGATATATTTATCTATAATATCATTGTTGTCATGATAAATCATGGGAGGGAGACTATATAGTAACAGGTTTGTCCATAATTTTCTAATATATGCTGAGATTTAGAATTTTAAATTTCCGGATTTGAAATTTATGAAAAACAAAATCTGATTATGAATAAGAGACAGACAGAAAATAACCTTGGGGAAAACGTGACTAAAAACATAAACAAGGACATTTCAAATTAGAGAGAAGTAAACTAGTGATTCAAGTAATAAGACTAATAATTGAAAGCTATTTTTGCGGATTAAAAATACATAATGGAAAGGGGTGGACTTTTGGAATCTTGCCCTTTCATGTAGAGTAGCAGAGACTTGTCTCTGTGATAGAACTTTGAAATGATAATACAATCAAACATCTGTTTACACATATATACATTAAGTATAGGGGTGGTTCTGTATCTCCAAACTTTCAGATCAGATATTTTAGCAAAACAGTTTTAATTATTCTTGGCAAATGTAACCTTTGATGGTTCAATCTCATGGTGCCATCTTTGCAATTTTCAACAAACTGATACTTTAAATTCGTCTTTTTCTTAAAACAATATTTATAAAAGAACAGTTGATATCAATGAGCCTACTTATTCAATATCTACTTTGGAACTTTAGAAGTGTATTTTGTTTGAATACTGTTGCTATTTGTCGTGTTACATGTTCATGTTCTTAGTTTCCCATGATTCGGAAATAAAAATTATACTTCTGCAGCCTTTGTACAGAACAATATGTTTAAACATGTAACATGAGCAAATTTGTAATTATTTTTATATTTATAAAATTACAAACACATTTTTCATTTTCATTCATGTTCATGGTGTTAATCATTTGTGAATTTTAACTTTTTTAATTTTTGTAAATTTCTATACAAATCCTTTAGTTATTTTCTCAAACATAAATAAATATTGAAAATTGATTTAAACAAAAAGTTAATTATTTTCTTGCAATTCTAAATGTCTTAAATACTATATTTCCTGCTTTTAGTTTTAGTTAGAGATTAAAAGATAAGAATTCCTACATTTGGTTTAGAGATTAAAAGTGTTTGTGGGTAATATAAACCATCTGTAATCCTTGATAATGGTCTGTAGGTTATTCAGTGTCTGTTAATTTCCATGCTGATTTCCCTGATTTCAGTTATTGATTAAATCTATTATGTCATAATGTTTAACTATTATGGAACAGTCCATTTGTTATGGTAGGGGAGATAACTAGTATTGATTGTCATTAATTATGAAACCAATACTTACATTGACAGTTATAAACTGTGACAAATTACCAAGTCATTATAGTTAGTCAGAGACTATTTGTAATACTTAAGGGATTCTGGTATACTAATAATAGAAAAATTGTTTACTTGTATATGTATATTATGTATGCATAAACTCTGGACACATTAACGAAGATCACTTGTTTTCAATATGACAGAAATTTGGGTTCATTTTTGAATAAGAACATGATGAATAGTTGGTCATAGCTAAATCTGCTTATTACTGGCACATGAAAGCTGAAATTATTTTCTTGAGAAAAAAAATACATTCAATCATTGTAAAAAAACACCATTCATGAGAATGTATTTGCACAATAAATTAAAATTAAAAAAATTTTAATTGTAGAAGATATGTCTAGATGGTGCAGCAAGCTGGAAGCGTAATGTCCGCTACCTGTTCTGATTTTACCCAGAATGCATGGCGGAAAGATCTGTGTACAAACTGTCAGCGGTCAAGGGCAGAACATTCACGAGCAGCAGTGAAAGAAAATTCTCCAGTTCCTAAAAAACGCACTTCTGTAATCATTAAAACATTTGGTAGCAGTGAGTCAGAAAATCCAAAAAATTTGAAAAGCAGTTTGAAGAGTTCTTTAAAGGGGAATAATTCACATGTCAAGCATGCAAATGTTCAGTTTGTGAGTGATTTTCCAGATGTGATTGGACACGACGGTGGGATAGTAAACTTATACTCAGATGACGAAAATGAAAGTGTTTCAGATTCCGACTCGGTTGTAGAAGAATTATCATTTACGGAGGAGGAACGTTCTTTTGTGTTACAAGCTTTAGAAAATACAATTTGGAATTCTGAAGTTGATAATTTAAACAGTGAAAAAAATAAACCAGTCAAAACTCGACAAAATTCCAGTAGAGAATTTGAAGATATAAAAATTTTGTCTTTATGGAAAGCTGATAGATTTAAGGATTTAAAGGACTGTGATGCTATTATTCCAAAACGATACGGGACATTTCCTTTAAGGTCAAAGTCCAAGAAAAATTACATCGACAGTGTGTTCAGTGACGATTATTTATCATCAAACATGACACGGACTAAAATAAGTTCTGTGTCTTCTGTAGGGTCAGATAATGAAAAACACGATAGTGATAATGAACCATCGTCTCCTTATAAACTTTTAGATATCAATGAGATCTTATATTCTAAATTCGAGGATGTTCAAACTCCATCAAAGGGAGGTAATGATGAAACAGACAATTCTCCAATGGAGAATGATGATGAATTTGATCCTGACGAGGATTTCTTTGATGGGTTTCTGGATGATTTGGATTTAGATTCATCCTCCGCTGGAATGCAACTTGTTGACATGTTAAATGGTGTACTTGCTAAGTATAGTGATAGCGATTCTTTTCGTGGAATAGAAGATCACGAGATTTATTCAGACTTACCGATAAAATTGTCAAGAGATAAAAATAGTTCTGGACCCCCAACATTGCGAGCAGAAGATATAAAAGCACTCAAAGGAAGCATTAAGTCTACCAAAGAATTTAATGCTACCCTTGCAAATATTATAAAAAAGCAGAAGAAAAAACCAGCACCTAAACCTCCAACTTCACCGCCACCACCACCTGTTCATGCTAACCAATCAAAAACTTCACCAGTTCAAGCTGACCAATCAAAAACCTCACCAGTTCAAACTGACCAATCAAAAACATTACCATCGCAAAATAATAAAACAAAAATTGATAGACAGAACTCTGATAGCTCTTTGAAAAAGAGTTCCTCTTCAGACCAAAATCTCCAAGAACCAAAGTTTGGTATGGTGACCGTTGGTAAATCAATCATTGATCATGGTCAAGAGAAACCGTTATCACCAAAACGTTCAGCAAATGTTTTTGAGGAGCCAGAACAACCAGCAAAAGCAAAACCAGAAAATAAACCGAAGAGAGGAATTTCAGGATTTTTTAGGAACATTCTTAAAAGAGGCAAGGATTCTGTGGACCAGTCAGATCAGATGAACAGTGATTCAAATTTATCAAAATCATCAGAAGTTTCTAATACATCATCTTCTTCTGGTGAGAGTTATCCTTTAACAGGAAGTGATGAAGCCAAACCAGGAAATAGTAATGAACAGACAAAATATAGTCCTGAAGAGAAACAATCTGAAAGTGTACCAAAACCTGATAAAGTTAAATCTACTCCACAGAAGCCAGTTCCAACTAATCCTCGTGGACCAAGAACTAGCATAATAATGTATATGTCTGAGTCTTTCAGTGAAAGAAAAGAGGAACAAGAAGATAAAGATATGATAAATGGAAAAGATTCTCCAAAAACTGATAAAAAAGATTTAAAAACTGTATCTGAACAACCAACTGATATAATTAAAGAGAAAAAGCCAATTGTGAAGCCACAAACTGCTCCTCCCCCTAGACCTCAAACACGACCAAAACCACCACCGAACCCTAACAAACCCACTGTTAGTCCTCAGTTGTCCTATGATGGAAAAGGATCCCCAAGACAAAGTAGAAAGACCAGTGAAAGTAGCTTAAGTAATTTAGAAGAGAGTCCAAAGCATGGTGAGGACAATGGAGTGGTCAGACGGAGAGCAAAAAGTCCCAAAAGAAGTACAGCGCCCTCTAGGCCTGCTGTTATACCTGTCCCAGGACCAGATACTAAACTGTCATTATTTACAAAAGAACTGGAGATGAGGCTGAGTAAAAATACAGAACAGACGAAAGTTAGTGTGTCACCGAAGTCAAGCCTTGATGGTACACTGCCAAAAAATACACAAGAACAGAAAAAAGTGTCCAAAAACAATACTGACATTATTTCTCCAAAGCCTCTCTCTAGAAGCTCCTCTGAAAGTGCATCACCAAAGAATACAATAGATCGTAAATCTTCTCTCGGTCCTCCACCACCATCGCCAATGGCAACATCTACAACATCATTAAAAGACGATAATTCATTAGTTAAAGATCGTAAATCTACATTGGGTGCTCCGCCTCCATCACCAATGATGACATCAACGACATCCATTAAGGAGGAACCTTCCTCAAAAGGTCATAAGTCAACATTAGGTCAACCTCAAACATCACCTATGACATCATCAATGTGTTCAATAAAGGATGAAATAAAGGAAGTTATTCCTGATGGCAAGGGAGATCACTCTGATACTAGTCAACAAGAAGCAAAACAAGTAGAGAAAATAGAATTGCCAAATAAAGCTCAAAGTCGACGAAGCTTCCTCGGAAAATTAAACAGAAAATCAAAAGCTCCTTCAAGGCCACAGTCTAGTGTTAAAAGAACTAAATCTATCAGTGATTCCCAAGGCAGTGATTTACAGCCAAGGAAAATAGACCTCTCTGATATATCAGGACCTGTGGTAAGATTATACCTATATAATTTAATTTCAGATGTAACATGTCTTCTGATTGGCTGACTGTGTTATAAATGTGACCGTGAAGTCATCAACGTAAATTCATGATTTACTTCTAAAATGCTACACAGGTTATTCAGAGCTCTACATTTTTTATGTTATTTCTTCTTAGACAGAAAAAAAATCTTACAGTCATTCCTTAGATGATAGGACTGAAACTCTGCTTATTTAAAAAAAATATGAAGATGTGGTTTCATTGCCAATGAGACAGTTATCCACCAGAGATCAAAGGACGTGGATGTCAATAACTATAGGACACTTTACAACCAACAACTATGAGCAAAAGCTTAGGTCTGGCTGTTTTGTAATAATTCTAAAAAAGATTAACCAATCTCATCATAGACATGCAGCTACTAACACGATGAAACTTTTCAGACACACTAACATGCTTCATTAATTTAACAAGAATATTCTAGTGTAAAGGAAAAAAATCCAACTAAAATTTAGATATTTCCTCTCATGTTCTATAAGTTATTTCCCATAGCTATCATGGCTAGTTTCCCATAGCTGTGGAGATTAAACTTTTTAAAACGCAAGCAACATGAGCAATAAGCAGTCAGGGGACTTACTTAAACAAGTGATTTTCTAAATCACTGATTCAAGTAACATTATTTCCATAAAGGTTGGAAGTTAGAGTTGTCTTTCTTTAATAATCACCTATTTAAGTAGTACAAATTAATCACTAGAAGAAGTGATTTAATATTAGTGTAGCTTTAAATATAGAATACTAATGATCCAGGGACTAATTATGTTTCTAAACTTATCAGAACCAACATCTGTGTTGTCTAGGATGACCAGGTCATTTCAGGTGATGACCTTGTACTGAATCTAGGATAATGACATAAAAATCACTTGTTTAAGTATCAGACCTCAATTTCCTTCCCAAAAATCACTTCTTTAAGTATCATTCTTTTAATAACCCCCACTAATTTCAACACCCCCGAACAGTGAAATTGAACAGTGAAATTTTTATCGCGAACAGTAGAATTTTATTACATAATCTGAAAGATGAAACCTTGAACTTCACAGGAAAAATACTCCCACTGCTGTGAAAAATCTTTTAAGAAAGTATCAGTTCATTATGTAAAGCCATTATTATAGCATTTTTTCAACTAAAACAGAATTTTCAGGTAAATGATAGCACCAAAGGCATAAAACTTGCTACTTAAAAGAAGCAAAAAGTTCATATTTTTTAATTTTACTAATTAATGGATGTTATTTAAACCTATGTGTTTAAAATTTTGAAAAAACTACAAAATCCCAATTTGTGACAAAACCTCGAATTTGCTACTCAAATAAGTGATTTAAAAATCACTTGTTTCAGTAAGTCCCCTGACTGATAAGAAAGATGAACAAACTACAATAAAAAAGATGAATAAACTACAATATAAAAGATGAATAAACTAGTTGTCAAGTTATCTAACAAGTTAAAATATATTGGTTTGGTCTCGTGTATGATTACAATATTTTGAGGAATATGCATTTTAAAAGTTTGTGTTTATAGATGGTTACAGATCCTTGTGGAAATACTTTTCCTGTCAGTCGGAGGAATACCATCACCATCGGAGAGGATCCTTCTATGGTCTCAGGTATGTATATTCTGGTTTCACTGTAAATTAGAAGTTGCAGGCAGTGATATTGTTGGCTTTTTTCAAAACTACCTCTACCCTTTTTTATTAGGAAAATATGCGTCATTTTCATCAAATTGGGAAATTTAAAATAAACCATGAATTTGACTGAAACGTATATTTACAAACATGATTTACAGACCCATTTTCAAGAGTCAAACCCTACTTTAAAATAAGACTCCATTTTGTCATTGATGATACATAAATAGACCCTCAAATGTGCACATATAGTCATTTTAGGCAAGAAAATTGTTTAAATGAGTGTTTTTCAGTTTGTATTCATGCACAATTACTACTGAGACTGCACTGTTTAGGAAAAAAGTTGTCTTTTTGGGAATAATTTTAAGCCATTTTTTTTCAAATTGGGATTCTTCTCCAGGGGAAAAAGCCTTTATTCTCCACTAATTTAAGGTAAACAATATCACTGGCAGGTTAGTAAACATGATAAACAGTGGTTTCAATGTCAGTTGGAGAAATACCATAATAATTGGAGAGTATCCTTCCATGGTCTTTGATAGGTATGTATAAAGTGGTTTCAAGGTCAGTAAGAGAAATACCTTAATAAATGAAGAAGATCCTTCTGTGGTCTCAGGTAATAACTTATAAACGGATAAAGATGTTTCAAAGTCAGAAAAAATAACATAACAATTTGAGAGAATCTTTCTATGGTCCCATGTATGTATACAGTGGTTTCACAATCAGTTGGAGAAATACCATAACAATAGGAGAAGATTGTTCTGTGGTCTAAGGTATGTATACAGTGGTTTCACAGTCAGTTGGAGAAATACCATAACAATAGGAGAAGATTGTTCTGTGGTCTAAGGTATGTATACAGTGGTTTCACAGTCAGTTGGAGAAATACCATAACAATAGGAGAAGATTGTTCTGTGGTCTAAGGTATGTATACAGTGGTTTCACAGTCAGTTGGAGAAATACCATAACAATTGGAGAAGATTGTTCTGTGGTCTAAGGTATGTATACAGTGGTTTCACAGTCAGTTGGAGAAATACCATAACTATTGGAGAAGATTGTTCTGTGGTCTAAGGTATGTATACAGTGGTTTCACAGTCAGTTGGAGAAATACCATTACAATTGGAGAAGATTGTTCTGTGGTCTAAGGTATGTATACAGTGGTTTCACAATCAGTTGGAGAAATACCATAACTATTGGAGAAGATTGTTCTGTGGTCTAAGGTATGTATACAGTGGTTTCACAGTCAGTTGGAGAAATACCATAACAATTGGAGAAGATTGTTCTGTGGTCACAGTTATTATACAGTTATATTGTTTGAATGTTTCCTTGTCTTTTATTATTAAGGGTTACAAACTTATTTCAACACTATAGAGCTTAGATTTAAAAGCCAATGTAAATGTAAAACGTGGTATGATTGCCTATGAGACAACTCTCCACAAGAGACCAAAAAATGACACAGAAATTAACAACTTTAGGTCACCGTACGGCCTACAACAATGAGCAAAGCCCATATCGCATAGTCAGCTATAAAAGGCCCAGAAATTACAATGTAAAACAATTCAAACGAGAAAACTAACAGCTTTATTTATGTACAAAAATGGCTTGGATTTGAACCATGTCACATATTTTTTCTATAATCCTGATAAAAAATGTTTTTTTTACCGTTATTTTTACATTTATTTTGCAGGTGGTTCAACATCATCTGGTTCCACAAATGACAAATATGATGAATGGCCTGACTTCTCTCCCCTTGGATCCTTGGATAACCTTTATGAACCTATTGTGCCAAAAGAAGCTCCACCCCCACCACCAGGGAAGGGAGATAACACAGACATTAAGCCTAATACATATGATCCATTGTCTGATAAATTTGTTGATTTACCCGTCAGTTCTGAAGGATATTTAGAACCAGTTCGGACTAATCCTTCCCAGGATTCCTCAAAGACAGGAAGTAAAGATGTGACTAAAAATAGCTACAAAGATAAGTCTTCCAAGATTGAGAACAGAAATGTTATTTTAGCCTCTCAGCCAATTTACGAGGAAATCAACGGTAATGATAATGAAAGAGATGAATTTGATGATGATTTAGACACAGAATCGATGAAAACTGATGTCACTGAATTACAAAATTACATTTCACGAAATATAACAGTGTCGCCATCCTCTTCATTTACTGAGTCTGACACATCATCAGCATCTGGATCGTTAAACCGTCCACGGCCTCTACCACGAAAACGACCAAAACCTATTGATAGTTCTGTGTTTGAACAACCCTACATAGCTATGAATAGACCTTCCATTGGAATGTCCCTTAATGAGTCACAGTTACGTGAGACCGTTAACCTTTTGACATCTGCTAATCTTCAGACACTACGGGAAATATACACACATTATGAAAAGGAATTCAAGAAGGATAATGTGAATTTAAACGTTACTGGTTCTGCAGGTCCTCTTAAATGGAGAGATTTTGATATCTATGGAAAGCCAGTTCATAGGTCGGAGAGATGTATCGTGTATAATGCTAAGTTACGGTCCAATCAGTGTAGCTGTCAATTAATGGTAAGTGTTGTTGACATTAATCTTCATATGTTAATTAAGGAATGACTGTAATATTTTCTCTGTCTATGAAGAAATAACTTAAAAAATGTGGTGCACACTGAATAACGTGTGTAATATTTTATGTTATTTCGAATAGACAGAAAAAATATTACAGTCATTTCTTATAATTTAATTCTAAATTCCATTTTAAACCGTAGAAAACCATGAAAAAACGTTGATGACGTCACGGTCACATGACTGAATTATGTCTATAACAAAATAACGTCAGCCAATCAGAAGAAGTGTTACATCCAAAATTAAATTATTGGAGGATTATTGATTGTTTAGATTACATTTATTCACTTTTATTGAATAAATAAAAACAACAAGATGTGGTATGATTGCCAATGAGACAACTGTCCACAAGAGACCAAAATGACACAGACATTAACAACTATAGGTCACCGTACAGCCTTCAACAATGAGCAAAGCACATACTGCATAGTCAGCTATAAAAGGCCCCGATAAGATAATGTAAAACAATTCAAACGAGAAAACTAACGGCCTTATTTATATAAAAAAATGAACAAAAAACAAATATGTAACACATAAACAAACGACAACCACTGAATTACAGGCTCCTGACTTGGGACAGGCACATACATAAATAATGTGGCGGGGTTAAACATGTTAGCGGGATCCCAGCCCTCCTGCTAACCTGGGACAGTGGTAAAACAGTACAACATAAAAACGAACTATAAAAATCAGTTGAAAAAGATTTAACTCATTAGGTGGACAAGTGGACGTGGATGGGTAAGACCATTAAGGGATTGACGCACACTGTTAAGTTGTCAATAGATGTTGTTTTGTCTAAGATAATTATGTTAAGATATGTTAAGTTATGAGATGTGGCCTTGAAGATGAGTCCCTTGACTTATCTGAAAATCCCAACAAGTAGCATGGGCAATAACTCTTGACATAGTAAAACAAGTTATGAATTTACCAGATATATCTGAAGCAAACAAACTTAAAATGTTCAATATACCTAAAAACTTGTAAATACAAAACAATTGTTTGCAGTAACACATTTAAAGTCTTATACATGCTGGCCATATATATATGTTATCAGCAAAAGATCCATATATGCATACATAAACCTACATACACAAAAAATATTGATACAATAATTCTAACAAAAAGATGAACCAATCATTATATTACCTCACTGACAGAAATTACATTAAAAAGTTAATGTCTTAGTTATAATGTTTGTTTAAATTGTTACGAATCTATCTTCCAAATAATTATAAAAGATTTATTTATCATTTGGAAGTTGACAATCATGATGAGATTGTAAATATAAAGTTTTACAAATTTAACATGTTCAAAAATACAAAAAATGTATTTTTCCTGCAGTGAAAGTGACATAACACTTAAATAAAATGAATTCAGCTGCTTTGCTCCCAACCAGATATTTAAGCATTGTAGAACATATTCATAAATATAAAATTTAAAAATTATTTTTCTCCTGCAGTGAAAGGGAGACAACTCTGAGGTAAAATGATTTTTTCTAATCAGTGTAATTTGTTCTTATTTCAGCTACTTCACTCCCGACCAGATATCAGTATTGTAGAACACCCAAGCTTGTTACATCCATGTTTTCTAATCAGTGTAATTTGTTCTTTTTTCAGCTACTACACTCCCGACCAGATATCAGTATTGTAGAACACCCAAGCTTGTTACATCCTAGTGTTATATTCTCTGACATGGTCCCTCATTCCTACCTAACAGACGATTTTATCAAAACAAATCAACTTTTACAGTACTCCAACAAACAACCTGATTCAGCTAAATGTTTTATCGCTGCTGGACAGTTTGATATCACAGACAATATGAATAATCACTTAGCTTCCCTGGAGAAGATATACGATTCGGCCACACCATCGGAGGAACATTTAGAGATTTTACTGTTTCATGTCCTACAGATCCTTAGTGCTATTTCACACTGCTTAGAACATGGCTTCTCATTAGGTGAGGCAAACTTCCGTGATGTCTTCGTTCTTGCTCCCGGCAGTCGTTGCCATGGGAACACAATAGCTTTCTTGCCACATCAGAAACAACATGACAGTTCACAAGTGGAGTCTATATGTGCGTACATGGAAAAGTATTTAGCTGAAAATTTAAATTACCGAGCTTATTCAAAGGGAGGTAAATTTCACATGGGTATTTTTAAAATCGGTAAAATGTTACAATACAGAAGAATAGAGTCCCTTGCTCAGGTTAGGTGCTATATAGAATTTTTGTTGTGGGGACCAAAAGATACTTACTTTAAAGGTGAGATGCAAAGAGAAAGCAACATAGAACCCAAACTATCAATATGGTTAGAAACAGAACGGGCTAACCTTGTACAATTTATTGCAAAGGAGAGGATCATGGGATTGAAAGAATTGTATTCACTAAAACATTTTTATCAGATGAAGTTTTTACTGAAAGCTACTGCATATATGTTGTCTGAATGTGTACGTAATCATTTATCAGAATAATGATAATATTTTGTAATGCATTTAAAGTCTCTCATTAAATATTTGTCATAACTTACCTTAAGTTGAGCATATTTAAACATGTGAAATGAGTTATGTCAGATAGAAATCAACCTTATACATGTTATACAAATGAGGATTGATGCTTCTTGTAACCTATTTTAAAAAATCTATCGAAAGTCTGTAAATGAAAATACCTGTTATAAGACATAAAATTTATATGTAACCTTAAGGATGTTTGCTCCTCTACTTTTTGAATTTTTGCCAGATTTTTGGAATCCTCTGGTTCTATACATGTATTAACATTAAAAAAAATTGCCCACTAACCTCTATTTTTCTTTTCCTATTTTTATTACATATTATTTAAAAAGCCATATTTCAAAATCTTATGAAATCCTTGTTATTTTTTCTTATTTTTTTAACAAAAAAGGTGCCAATGTTAAGTGAACGAAAAACCTAGAGAGAATTATTTCCCGCCAAATTTTTCAACGGCTTTTATCTCGAAAACAAGCACACGGAACGTCCATTTTTTTCTGCTTTTTTAGTTTTTTTATTAATATACTTTCAATTTATAACAAAATAAAGAAAAAAAAATAAGACACACACTTTTATCTTGTTATTTCTTTTTGGTTTTTTTTTGCACATGTACATATATGCATGTATACATGCACTTGCTTAAGGTTGATTTCTGTCTGACGTAGCTCAAATGAAATGATTATCTAGCATTTTATATGTTTCAATGTAATTAACACTCTTAACTTGTATGAATTTTAAGTAATGTATAACTTTGATGACAATAACAGTTTTGTTAACGTTGAAAAAAAGTACAGTTTAATGGTGTTCATTTTAACTATGTCTTTTAAATGCGTACCAGTGTAATTTCTTTAAAGATTAAATTTTTATAAGAACATGATGTACCAGAAAACCATTTTGATTTTTTTATTTCATTTTATTTTTAAATTATATTTTGCACAATCATGACAATTAACTTGATAGACAGGTCAAATTTTACTAAATAAAATTGAGAATGGAAATGAGGAATGTGTCAAAGAGAAAACAACCTGACCAAACAGCATAAAACAGCCAAAGGCCTCTAACTAATCTCCAACACAGCAATAAAATCGTTGACAAGGAGCATGAAAACGAACATAGATTAAAAAAATATTTTTTCAAAAACTATAAAAATAAGTTCAATTTAGAATCAAAAGGGTATATTTATTTACTGTTTTTAAAGCATTAGCCAGCATTAGACTCAAGATAAACCTCTGCCATTGTAGATATTCTTATTAAGATCTAGTCAAATACACTACAGCTAAAATGGATGCTTCTTTCTGTACCTGTCCAATGTGGAGAACCAACTTATATCCACTCAATTTAAAAAAGATTCAACATGTTCAATAAAATTTCATACGATAGTTTCTAAAAAAAAATCAAAGTGATTTTTATGCTAAATTCCGTAATTACGATAAAAGATTAATTATTTTATTTATACTTGCCACTTTGATTTTTGGCTGTCATTTATAATTTTTATCTGTCTTAACTCTTTCCAACCCCAAATATCAAAAATATAGAAGTGGCATATCCTCTTAAAATGGTGGACACAATGGATGAGTGGAAGGACAAACCCATGCTGGTTGTAGTGTATGATGGTAACGACCTCAATTTTAACCTATTTGTTTTTATTTATAGCTTGGAGAATAACTTTTGTAACCGTCAAATTTGCTGATTTCATTTTTTTGCATAAAACTGACATGTATTCATTCATTTCAACATCAGAATTATATTTTATTATACAGTCATGACAGTTCTTGTACTTTTTATATTCCATTTTTTCTGCTAAATTTTATTTTTATATACTTTTTTATTTTCTGTAATTTTGAATTATATCATTGTATATGGACATATAAATATATGGAATCTATTACATGGATCCAGTCACAGTATTTAAAAACTACATACACATCATAAGTAAGGCAGAAATATAATTAAGATAAGTAAAGGGATTGTACACATGGTATATTGGTAGAGGCCCCATGGTATCGTATAGCAGGTTTTTTCACAGGTGTAAAATTTTGAGATTTTCATTGAATAAGGTATACAAACTTTTTTAGCCGTTATCATTTCGGCAAATTCAAAACTTATATCAATACCTTTGCATGTGGGCTTTTGAATTGGTGGAATTTATTTAAACAATTTTGATCTATCCCCTAAAATAACCGAAAATTTACACCTGTGCGAAAATAACCCACTTTATGGTATAATGGAATGAAAAAGATAGTACCAGAGTCGATTCCATATAACATGTATAATATACATGTAATACAGCATTTGTACAGTAACAATGTTGAATTTTTGGCCAATTTATTTTAAAGATAGAAACTGTTTTAACAGAATACAACACTTTTGTAATTACAACCATTTGATAAAATTATTTAAATTTAATAGTGATTTGGGTCAGAATATTTAAATGCTATTTGCAATGTCAGATAATTTACCATGTTTACTGTAAACCAACTTATTTTTGCTGGTAAAAAATAAAGCGAATATAAATCGTCACGAATATGTAAAAGTTGATTCTTCTTTGATTTAAGGGAGTAGACCTTGGTTCAGGAAGATAACCCTTTAAATCAGTTATGCATTTGTAAAATTCACGATTTATCAATGTATTTTAAGCTTTTACCTAAAACAGATTGGAAATCCTCCATGTAACATAGAAGCTTAGAATTGATTTATGAAAATGATGGACACAAACATACTGATGATTTGGTCTTTGGCTTAACATGCTTAGCATATATCATGAAATAAATTATCCACAAAATTAAGCTTCTTCCTGTTCACTCCAACCTCAATTATGGCGTCTTCAGTGTTGTATTGTTCTATATAGATATCTAGTACCGGTGTTAGTTGTTATATCTTTGTATTATTTTGTGTCTATGACATATATGATGCCACCATTATAGTGATGACATATATGATGCCACCATTATAGTGATGACATATATGATGCCACCATTATAGTGATGACATATATGATGCCACCATTATAGTGATGACATATATGATGCCACCATTATAGTGATGACATATATGATGCACCATTATAGTGATGACATATATGATGCCACCATTATAGTGATGACATATATGATGCCACCATTATAGTGATGATATATATGATGCCACCATTATAGTGATGACATATATGATGCCACCATTATAGTGATGACATATATGATGCACCATTATAGTGATGACATATATGATGCCACCATTATAGTGATGACATATATGATGCCACCATTATAGTGATGACATATATGATGCCACCATTATATAGTGATTGGTTGCACTTTGTTTTGGTTTTATTGGAAATTTTATAGAATAATCAGGACCTGGGTGCACAATATATAATGATCACTAGCATGTCCAGTTGTGGTGGACAAAGGTCTTAATTATTCATCTTTAGTGATAAATAGCTTGTCAAATTTTTAGAACATACCTCACATGTGGCAAATTGTGTTCAATTTACATTTTAAGTGACATCAATTGCCAGTTTTCCTTCCAAAGTCCCAAAAATTAATAGTTTGTTATCTGATCAATGTTTGTTTAAGATTTATTTATTTTCCTTCAAAATAATCTGTCAAAGATGGACAAAGCAAAATTGTAAAAATTTGTGAAATTTACTTGCAAAATATTGTTTAAAATTCCCAATATTTAGATTTCTTCATTTAAATTCTAATGTTTTTAGTATGACACATATGGACATGTTAATTTCAAAGTTCAATCAAACAAGAAGGTGGGGTTACTCATTAAACTAGTATATTCTTACAACCGTAATGTCTGTTTCACACTGGTTAGGAATGAAAACTGATCCAAGGGAGAAAACTCACTTTAAAAATGCTGAAATCCAGGTTTTAACCCCCTCCCCCTTTTTTAAAAGAATTTTGTTCTTCACAAATTAAAATCAATAAATTTATCTTATTATACATGTGTAACATGTGTTATTAATAAACTAGGTCTAATGTTTTTTTATGTACACACTTTTTATGACAAATCACATCATGTATAATTATGTGCAATATATATTGTTTATTTTATTTATTATCAATGTTTGATATTGATTGATAAATTTTAAGCTATGTGCATGTTTGGGAAGACTTTTTAAATGATTATTTATGAAATGTATCTTTTGACAACATTCATCTTATATTTTGTGAAAAAACACTTCTTTATAATGATAAATGAGGCAGATATTTTTTCAGACAGATTAGTTTTCATTATAATTATTAATAAAATATTATTTTTTTTAAAATAAGTTCAAGTTTTAACATACGTTTTTTTTTAAGAGTAAGAATATAGTGTTTTTGATGCCCCATTTATTGGCGATATGTTTTCTGGTCTGTGCGTTATACCAATGCCGTCTGTTCTTTCGTTTATACGGCATAAATGATTAAAATAAAAAAAAGGCTAAAAACAGGAATTTAAAATTTGAAAATGAAAAACCAACATTGAATAAGGTCAATTGTTAGTACATTGAACTAACTAGAAAAATTATGACAGGTTTTATTCTGACTGTGAGATAACTAACTAGGAGAATTATGACAGTTTTATTCTGACTGTGAAATAACTGACTAGGAGAATTATGACAGTTTTATTCTGACTGTGAAATAACTAACTAGGAGAATTATGACAGTTTTATTCTGACTGTGAAATAACTAACTAGGAGAGTTATGACAGTTTTATTCTGACTGTGTAATAACTAACTAGGAGAATTATGACAGAAGTTTTATTCTGACTGTGTAATTGCTTAATAATGTAGTCCAATTAATGTGTGCTATAATTTATTTATATGTTAAACTATGCATTGAAATAAACCAATGGTATTAGATCTTCTTGTTTACTTTGATATACACCAATCATATTAGAACATCTTGGTCACATTGCAATATTAAACCAATCATATTAGATCTTCTTGTTTACTTTGATATATACCAATCATATTAGAACGTCTTGGTCACATTGAAATATTAAACCAATCATATTAGATCTTATAGGTCACATTGCAATTTTAAATGAAGCATACCTTATTTTTATACGACCGCAAAAATTAAAATTTTTTGGTCGTATATTGCTATTACGTTGGCGTCGTCGTCGTCGTCGTCGTCCGAATACTTTTAGTTTTCGCACTCTACCTTTAGTAAAAGTGAATAGAAATCAATGAAATTTTAACACAAGGTTTATGACCACAAAAGGAAGGTTGGGATTGATTTTGGGAGTTTTGGTCCCAACATTTTAGGAATTAGGGGCCAAAAAGGGCCCAAATAAGCATTTTCTTGGTTTTCGCACTATAACTTTAGTTTAAGTGAATAGAAATCTATGAAATTTTGACACAAGGTTTATGACCACAAAAGGAAGGTTGGGATTGATTTTGGGAGTTTTGGTTCCAACAGTTTAGGAATTAGGGGCCAAAAAGGGCCCAAATAAGCATTATTCTTGGTTTTCGCACAATAACTTTAGTATAAGTAAATAGAAATCAATGAAATTTTAACACAAGGTTTATGACCACAAAAGGAAGGTTGGGATTGATTTTTGGAGTTGAGGTCACAATAGTTTATGAATTAGGGGCCAAAAAGGGGCCCAAATAAGCATTATTTTTGGTTTTTGCACCATAACTTTAGTATAAGTAAATAGAAATCTATGAAATTTAAACACAAGGTTTATGACCATAAAAGGAAAGTTGGGTTTGATTTTGGGAGTTTTGGTCTTAACAGTTTAGGAATAAGGGGCCCAAAGGGTCCAAAATTGAACTTTGTGTGATTTCATCAAAAATTGAATAATTGGGGTTCATTAATTTGATATGCCAAATCTAACTATGTATGTAGATTCTTAATTTTTGGTCCCGTTTTCAAATTGGTCTTCATTAAGGTCCAAAGGGTCCAAAATTAAACTTAGTTTGATTTTAACAAAAATTGAATCCTTGGGGTTCTTTGATATGCTGAATTTAAAAATGTACTTAGATTTTTAATTATTGGCCTAGTTTTCAAGTTGGTCCAAATGGGGGTCCAAAATTAAACTTTGTTTGATTTCATCAAAAATTGAATAAATGGGTTCTTTGATATGCCAAATCTAACTGTGTATGTAGATTCTTAATTTTTGGTCCAGTTTTCAAATTGGTCTACATTAAGGTCCAAAGGGTCCAAAATTAAACTAAGTTTGATTTAACAAAAATTAAATTCTTGGGCTTATTTGATATGCTTTATCTAAATATGTACTTTGATTTTTGATTATGGGCCCAGTTTTCAAGTTGGTCCAAATCAGGATTCCATATCAAGTATTGTGCAATAGCAAGAAATTTTCAATTGCACAGTATTGCACAATAGCAAGAAATATCTAATTGCACAATATTGTGCAATAGCAATTAATTTTCAATTGGAGTTATCTTTCTTTGTATAGAATAGTAGTTGATAATATATGTTGGAAATTTGCCAGACATGACTATGATGTCATGTTCTATTTTTATTTGCCAATAACTTTATGTAAATAACTTCATTGGAAATTTGCCAATATAAAATGTTGCTGATGAAGCTTTTTTTCCTTATCTTATCTAAAATGTTTTTAGATAATGTATGTTGGACATTTGCCAGACATGACTATGATGTCATTTTCTATTTTTATTTGCCAATAACTTTATGTAAATAACTTCATTGGAAATTTGCCAATATAAAATGTTGCTGATGAAGTTTTTTTTATTGTTTTATACAATAAACAATGTATATTCACTTTTACTACCAACCTATATTTACCATTCAGTGATAACAAGCACTTTATTTTACATTTTAATATTTTATGATGTATTTAAAAGAGTAGTTATTGTTGCAAACTCCATTAGAAATTTGAATTGATAGCAGTTTTGGAAAAAGGGAAACAGGGATGTGAAAAAAAGGGGGGGGTTAAATTTTTCTCATTTCAGATTTCATAAATAAAAAGAAAATTTCTTCAAACATTTTTTTGAGAGGATTAATATTCAACAGCATAGTGAATTGCTCAAAGGCAAAAAAAAACTTTTAAGTTCATTAGACCACATTCATTCTGTGTCAGAAACCTATGCTGTGTCAACTATTTAATTTTAGATTTAAAAAGTTTGAAGAAGAAATCTTTAATTGATTTGTAAAATCTTGACATTTGTTTTGTGTAAAAAAAAACCATGTAATGTCAAAAATTTGATCACAATCCAAATTCAGAGCTGTATCACGCTTGAATGTTTTGTCCATACTTGCTCCAACTGTTCAGGGTTCGACCTCTGCGGTCATATAAAGCTGCACCCTGCGGAACACCTGGTTCACATTGAAATAATAAACCAAGCATATTAGAACTAATTAGTCACATTGAAATCTTAAACCAATCATATTAGAACTTATTGGTCACATTGAAATCTTAAACCAAGCATATTAGAACTTATTGGTCACATTGAAATATTAAACCAATCATATTAGAACTTATTGGTCACATTGAAATCTTAAACCAATCATATTAGGACTTATTGGTCACATTGAAATCTTAAACCAAGCATATTAGAACTTATTGGTCACATTGAAATATTAAACCAATCATATTAGAAATTATTGGTCACATTGAAATCTTAAACGAATCATATTAGAACTTATTGGTCACATTGAAAAAGTAAACCAAGCATATTAGAACTAATTGGTCACATTGAAATAATAAACCAAGCATATTAGAACTAATTGGTCATATTGAAATCTTAAACCAATCATATTAGAACTTATTGGTCACATTGAAAAAGTAAACCAATCATATTTGAACTTATTGGTCACATTGAAATATAAAACCAATCATATTAGAACTTATTGGTCACATTGAAATATTAAACCAATTATATTAGAACTTATTGGTCACATTGAAATATTAAACCAATTAGATTAGAAATTATTGGTCGCATTGAAATATTAAACCAATCATATTAGAGCTTATTGGTCAAATTGAAATATTAAACCAATCATATTAGAACTTTTTGGTCACATTGAAATATTAAACCAAACATATTAGAACTTATTGGTCAAACTGAAATATTAAACCAATTAGATTAGAAATTATTGGTCACATTGAAATAGTAAACCAATCATATTAGAACTTATTGGTCACATTGAAATATTTAACCAATCATATTTAAACTAATTTGTCACATTGACATATCAAACCAATCATATTAGAACTTATTGGTCACATTGAAATAGTAAACCAATCATATTAGAACTTATTGGTCACATTGAAATATTAAACCAATCATATTAGAACTTATTGGTCACATTGAAATCTTAAACCAATCATATTAGGACTTATTGGTCACATTGAAATAGTAAACCAACAATATTAGAATTTATTGGTCACATTGAAATAATAAACCAAGCATATTAGGACTTATTGGTCACATTGAAATATTAAGGTAGCACAATACAAAGATTTTTTTTACTTCCAATCACTAACCTTTGAAATGCTGTAACTTTCTTATGAATGCATAGAAAATAATAAAAGAGGTATATATAGATAGATAAAAGATTAATCTTTTAAATGAATGCAATATTTGTATTATGCAATCATTATGTAATCAATTATTATGTAATTAGTGGCAAAATCTGGGTAAGTTCACTTGAATGAATTTAGCTCTATCATCTCTTTAACTATACAGAAAATTTTAACGAAATCTTAATCAACACATCATGGGCTTCAAAAGGGTGTCTCAAATTGTCCTTATGGGATTCCATTCTCTCATAAATCTCTAATTAGTGTAAACATCCTAACCACATAAAAGAAGATAATGTTTAATTAGGTGTAAAATTTGTTCTATACATTCTATCTAAAATCTGAGACACCCTTTTGTAGATAATGGCCATAGGAACAACATATAATAAAATCAACCCTCTAGGGATACCTATGCAGAAGCTAATTTCATTTGAAAGTGGAAATTTGGTGAAAAATATTTTAGACACAGTTAACATTATAATTGGCTACATAATTGTTGCATAATACTAACATTGCATTAAATTGAAAGAGTATTCTGTTAGCTATCCAAAACTACCACTTTTATAAATTTTCAAGCATAATTAAGAAAGTTACAGCATTTTAAAACTTGGGAGTTGGAGTTATAAAATCTTTGTATTGTGCTACCTTAAACCAAGCATATTAGAACTTATTGGTCACATTGGAATATTAAACCCATCAAATTAGATCATATTGGTGACATTCAAATATTAAACCAATCAAATTAGATCTGATTGCTCACATTGAAAATTTAAACCAATTATATTATTTGTGCATTTTATGCCACTGTCCCAGCATAGGGGGAAACTTAGTTTGACCCTTGCTTGTCTGTAAGACTGCATGTCAGTCTGCACATCCTGAAATTAATTTCCATTTGCCTAAGTCAAATGTTATGAGACTTATACAGAATGCTTATTACAAACTAAAAAATCTGCTTTATTTGCTGTTTCTGCCTTCTAACTTTAGTTTGCCTTTACCAAATTTAATGAAACTTTTACATTATGCTTATTACCTTCAAACATATATCAAGTTCGATTTTTGGGTGGCATCACATTTGTCCATCACTTTCACTGTCCTCAAGTTATTATCAAAATAAGAAGATGTTGAATGATTGCCAATGAGACAACTCGCAACAAGAGCCTAACACAGAAATTTTTAACAATTTTAATCACGGTACAGGACTTTGTAAATCAAAATATTTTTGAGTTTGCTGTATATTCACAAGCGGGGCCTCTTAACCTGGATCAGTGGGACTGAGAATGCTTCGACACAAAAATACCTTAAGCTGGATCAGTGGGGGTTAAAATGCTTCCACAAGAAATACGGTCAAATATCTTGGGCTGACAATGCTTCCACAAGAAATATCTCGGGCTGACATTGCTTCCACAAGAAATATCTCGGGCTGACGATGCTTCCACAAGAAAGTCCTTAAACTATATCAGTGGGACTGAGAATGTTTCCACAAGAAATATCTTAAACTCGATCAGTTGGGCTTAGAATGCTTCCACAAAAAATACATTAAACTGGATTAGTGGGGCTGCGAACGCGTCCACACAAATATACCTTAAACTGGATCTGTAGGACCGAGAGGGATTAATAGTCCGGCCGATGGGTGAAAAAAATGCTCAAAGAATGAGGAAAGCACCAAATTTTGGTTGATAGTACATTTTTGTGTACTGAACATTTTTAGCTATGGACCCACCCTCAAAATTCAAAATGGCGGCCGTACGTTCTAAAATATTTTCCAATATTGTATAAACCACAGTGGATTTGATGCTAGAAGCACAAAAATCAATATATTTGTATGACTTGGTGTATTTAGCAAGATTTTGTTTTGATCTATCTTTGAAATACAAAATGGCGGCTATTTTCAAAATGGCCTCCTTGAAAAATAAACAAATATTCATTATTGAGTCAGAATTGACCTGAATATAAGCATTTTATTGATGTAAAGTGTCATTTATAGTATCTGTCCCAGTTCTGTTCTTTTTGATTTTGCCTTCCTTGTCATTTCATACACAAAGTAGTTGCTTTCATAAAAAGCTGCAGTAGTAGCTTTCATTAAAAGCTGCAGTAGTAGCTTTCATTAAAAGCTGCAGTGTTTGTTGTCTTGGGTCATACATAAAAGCTGTGGTTTTGGGATTTATCTGCCTGAAGATATTATTCAGTGCCTATCTGATTTCTTGGGTCGCAATATTTTGCTATTTGAGATATTAAACAGTGAATTGAGAATCATTTAAACACATATCAGTGAAATGGCAGGAATTGAGGACAACACGGACAAGAACATTAAAATGGCAGAAGCTGAATCACTTGGGGATATTGAGAAACCCAAAGCTGAAGACGTTTTAACAGAGGACAGCTCATAAATTACTATTAAACTATTGTACGAGGAATGTTTAGTAGATAGAAAATCTAATGCTTAAAGAACAGTTGAGATTTAACGCAATATAAAACAGAGCGAAGCGCGAATTGATAAAATATGTGTTGGTCTCATTACGTTTTAATTTGAACAGAAAGAGGCACTGAATATTTATAACGAACAGATGAAATCAATATCTCGGCAACTTCAACAGTCTGAAGACATCATAGACCACAAGGCTAGTAATAATTGCTTGGCGGAATTGATGGTAAGACCAATACGATATTCAATGTTGTGGTGAGATGAATGGACAAGCTGACAACAACTGAGGAAGGAGACACAGTTCAATTTATAAGTGCATTTGAACAGCAGGGTACCTTCCAACAACTGGCATCTGTTGTAAATGAATTATTGGACAATCGAAATAATGAAGTTAAGATTCCTGCAATGGACACATCATCTAAGCCAAAATGTGACCTTAGCCAGTACAACGCAAGTTTACAAAAAGTACACAACAAAATCCATGCCTTGGGTCTTTCCCCTATTGTAGTTCGCATGAACCATCAACCGCACCAACTCTGTTGAAGGTGTCTTCTCCATAAGTCAAAAGTCCTATGTCAGGGCCCTTGGCCCTGCATAAGACAGTTCAAATTATTCAACAACAATCTCTATTTAAGAAAATACTATAAACCTCTAGTACTAATCAAGGATACCAGCAAAAAGGCTTATGTGTCTTCTTACACACACTTACCATCTACTATGAGTCAATAATATTTAGTTAAGAGCAGCACACCATTACAAAAACAATTGGCTGCAAGTGGATTCTATCAAGCTTCTCCAATGCTGAATGCAGTGCCTATACTTACGGTATCATCCCCGTCGAGTCAAACGGCAAATCCCACATTTATCACTCCAATTATGACAACTTCGTCAGCTCCTGGAGCTCTAATAGGCTTCCCATAAAAGCAAGCTGACTCCACTGACCGATCCAGGAAAGGGCAGAGGAAATCAAAAGAGTGTGGCAACACCTCTTCTTCAGACTCCTAATTGGAGAGAGAATATACCCGATGGCAAGAAAATCTTGGTGCAAGGGACCGGAGCCGAAGCCCACCTCCAAAAATGCAAAAACTCAATTGAAGAGGATCCATGACTTGGGCGGCGTTCATTTACCAATTTGAACGAACTGTCGGTAGATGACAATGGTAAAACAGGAAAAATGTGTGTAGGCCCCAGATTGCCAGGCTGATGTTGGCTTTGATTCCAAGGCCTTAAAAAAAGCATTCATTTGAAGCAGCGCTTCAGCAAGAAAGATCAGACCAGATTGGAACTATAGCAATCCGTCGAGGATGTAAAGACAAAGATTCTATAACGCATGTTATAGAGAGGAACCCAGAAACATTAAACAAGGCGTTAAAACAACTGAAAACCTTAATAGCAAACCAGATGGCGATATTTGGATCAAAAAGTGATCAATTATGACCATCGACAAGTCTGCTTTGCTGATGGCGCAGTATCACCGATCGACAAAAGAAATATGAGCAGTCCTTTGGATAATGAGGTGCATAACTTCACACAAATTGTCACAAAACTAGCTGATGTTATGCTTTCAACTAATCAGCATAACCGTGGATTGGCCGATTAATATAACCTCGGTTCTTCTGATCCAGTAATCATGGAAGATCACCAGTTAAGTGGAAGATCACCTGATCAATATACACGTGGAAGATCTCCTGAGCAATACAATCGCGGTAGATCGCAAGATAGAAATACACCCAACCTTAATGCCTATCGATCAGCAACACCCCCACTAAGCTAGGGATCATATGGCCCCTAAAGACAACGGTTAGCATCTCCACGGACAAACTCCAGAAATCCCGTTTATTTCAGACAACGGTCACCTTCACCAGGATACGGAGCAAATCAAAGTGCAACCCCAACAATAGAGTTTTAAAACAGCAAAGGGTCGGGCCAGTAGACCAACGCACGATTCCAAAGTCTATTGGCCATGAAACATCACCTCACCACAAAATCGATCAGATGCCAACGTCCTCGTCAGATATTGTCATCAGACGAACCATGTGAAAGAGTTTAGCAGTAAGAGGTACTATACATGACCAGAATGTGAGCATGATTGTTGACACTGCTGCAATGATAACATTAGTAAATGAGAAATTAATTCCGGCAAAAAATTTGAGATTTGGAGAACGTAGCGCTACGTGGTTTTGGTTAACAGCTTGTTATTGGGAAGATTATAAAGAACGACTCTCGACATTAATAGAGTACACATACAATGGGATCTGTGCAAAGAGCCATTAACAGACGATGTTATACTTAGGGTAGATATTTTGGACACACTGAGCGCAGTGATAAACCTGAGTACTCCCACAATTACCATCAACAATAAAGTGATAAATGCGGCATTTGTTAACAATGAAAACGAGATTTCAACTCAGCAAGTTTGCATAAAACGAACCATCACAGTTCCGCTAAACTAAAAAAATGACTGTTACCATTAAAACTAATAAAAGTGCTGACCAGGAGTGCATTCTAGGACCATGCTCGCTGAATAGATGCGAATTTGTTTCGCACGTAGTTGGAAAAGGGAATAGTTGCCCCTTAACCGTTTTAAGTGAAGGCAATCGTCTAATCCCCCTGGAGAAAGGTACACCTATTGATTATATAGAATAATTTGACGATGCAGTGGGTACGGCAGATGAAAACTCGATAAATGACTCAAGACGTGGCATTGAAGAGACACGAGACAGGTGCACTCGGCACTGCCTCAAAGTTCAGATGAGTTACCTACTATTCCACCACATTTAACTGACATATACTAACTTTGAATCGACTCGTTTAAACCTATTTCATTCCAACCATTCAAACTGAAAGCGTTTAAAGAACAATTACAATAACATGTAACATATTGATTAACATTTTGAATTTCTCTTTTTGTTTTTGTATATGCAGCCATATTTGCAAATGTTTGTGTTATAGAAATAACCAAATAATTTTTTTTTATATTTTAAAATTAATTGATAACAAATTTAAAAACATGAAGTCCATTTTTAAAGAATCATTACTTTAATTTCCGAAATTATATAGAACAATCTTGATATTTATACCGTTTTTCCGCCATCTTGAAAATGGCAGCCATATTGGATTTTTCAGAGTGGGTCCATAGCTGAAATCAAAGGGTATATAATCAAGAACTACTATGCAAAGTTTCATGCTTTCCTCATCAAGTGAGCAATTCTGCTCTATATCTGCACCAATCGGCCGGACTATAATCCACATAACATACCTGTAACTGGCTCATTGGGGCTGATAATACGTCCACAAGAAATACACTCAACAGGATTATTGGGACTTAGAATGCTTCCACAAGAAAGTCCTTTAATTGGATCTGTAGGGCCGAGAATGTTCCCAAAAGAAAGTCATCAAACTGAATTAGTGTGCTTTAGAATGCTGCCACAAAAAATAAGTACAACTGTATCATCGGGGCTGAGAATGCTTCCACAAGAAATACCTTAAACTGGATCAGTCGGGAGGGAAATGATTCTCTCTAGAATTTTCATCCTTTAAACATTAATTTTGGATCCCTCTTTCTTGACAAAATTATAAAATATTAACAAGAGTTCTATAAATTTCTCATCAATGGCCTTTTAAACTATATTGGATAAAATTATGAAAAGAAAAGAAGGTGCTTAGCGGGCAAAAATATTTATTACATGCATAGATAAAACTAGAGGATTCCTAACATCTGGCTAGAAGTCAAAAGCAAAAGTGAACATCATTCCGCCGGATGGGCTGAACATGTAATTAAATGTTGACTGTTAAGTGTCAAGTATCCTGTTTTCCCCGGTTGAACTTGTATTTCATATATGGTTAATTAAAACAGAATTTTCTTATTTGAATATATATTCTGGGACTATTATACTATTAGTATTAGTATAATATTAGTATAATTGTCCCAGATATTTCTTAAAAATAATGTGGAATAAAGCAGGAAAGTGTAGTCTTATGAAAAATATCAAGATGTGGAGACAACCATCCACATCCAAGACACTATAGGTTATCAATCGCTCTTCCAGGGCCGACAATAAGAACTTGTTTGAAACGCATAAGAGTAGGCGGAGATCTTGGTGTTGCCTATGTCACCTGAAGTTGGCTAGTTATGCAAAATTGAGAACGGAAATGGGGATTGTGTCAAAGAGAAACCAACCCGACCATAGAGCAGACAACAGCCGAAGTCAACCAATGGGTCTTCAATGCAGCGAGAAACTCCCGCACCCAGAGGTGTCCTTAGGCTAGCCCCGAAACAAATATGTTTACTTGTTGAGTGATAATGAACGTCATACTAAACTCCGAATTATACACTAGAAACTAAAATTAAAAATCATACAAGACTAACAAAGATCAGAAGCTTCTGACTTGGGACAGGCGTAAAAATGTATTTTGTTAGATCTCAACACGGGGGGGGGGGGGGGGGGGGGGGGGGATCTCAACCCTCCCCCTAAAGCTCTAGCCAATGTATAAAAAACAAACGCACAACAATACGTACAGCAAAACTCAGTTTAATTAAGAGAAGTCCGATGTCAGAATAGGTAAAAAAGGAAATAAACAAAATGACAATAATACATTAATGCATAAATAACAACGGACTAAAAGCAGTTACTGACATGCTAGCTCCAGACCTCAATTAAACTTAAGGTTATGCGGACCTGTTTTCGTATTGCCATGAGTTACAATGTATGACTAAAATCAGCAAAGACCCATCGAAACAACATCTAATACAAAAATTTAACAATACTTTTAGATATTTGAATGATATATTGGCTCTCAATAATGACGACTTCAGTGTGTATACTAAAGAAATTTATCTTTTTGAACTTACTTTACATAAAGCTAATACTAGCAATGAAAACTGCCCTTTCCTCGATCTTGATATCTATATCATTAACGGGAAGTTTGATACAAAAAAATTATGATAAGAGATGGTTTTGACGTTCCCTAGTCACCACCTTATGGTGTTTATATATCTCAAAGCGTACGATTCGCTCGTGTATGTTACAACGTTTAAGATAGATAGAAGGGTAACCAAGCTTTTTCTTGTTAAAAATGTTAACGATGGTAGTAATTTTGGATAAGCGATTTTGAAGATAGAGACGTGTAGATACCCTTTGAACGAGTTTAATATTCAATATTTTTTCTATTTCTACGCTTCATATATGTTTTTTGTTATGTGGATTTTATTAAAAAGGAGCAAAGACTGCGTCCAGAATATGAACCAACACACCATAAATTCAATGATGCAAAAATGATAAAACTGATCGGCTAAAGACGTCAAACGCTACCCGTCATAAAAGAGGGACGAAAGATACTAAAGGGACAGTCAAACTCATAAATCTAAAACAAACTGACAACGCCATGGCTAAAAATGAAAAAGACAAACAAACAACAGCACACACGACACAACATAGAAAACTATAGAATAAACAACACGAACCCCACAAAAAAACTAGGGGTGATCTCAGGTGCTCCGGAAGGGTAAGCAGATCCTGCTCCACATGCGGCACCCGTCGTGTTGCTTATGTGATAACAAATCCGGTAAATAGTCTAATTCGGTAGGTCACATTCATGAAAGGGAAATTACACTACGAAATAAAAGAAATGGTGTATCAGGGTAGCGACTGATTAAATAGTGCTGATTATTGAAATAATGCTTTTTGATAAATATTACTAACTTGAGTAATGAACATAGAGAAGTTCTCGCTCGGACACACGCTCCATAATCTAGTATATTATAAGAGCATAAACCTGAAGCACAGGGAGGCACTCTACTGTTTCCACACGGCACTAAAGACAAACTCTGTAAAAAATAAAATTGAGAATGGAGATGGGGAATGTGTCAAAGAGACAACAACCCAACCATAGACCAGACAACAGCCGAAGGCCACCAATAGGTCTTGAATACAGCGATATGTGTTCATTAGCTTAATTGCTTGTTTGCTTTTATCCAGTTTCACAGAAGAATCGTTTTCAAACCTCAAAACTAAAAGGTCATGGTTGCATAAGGGATCTACCATTTAATTTTTAGGAGGGGGGATAGGATATTGTAATCTCTTTCCTGAATTTTTATTTTTCACTCTAATCGGTCGTGCCTTTTTTTGTTTAGTCTATCCTGACTATTTTTTTTAACTTTAATTGTCATAAATTCTGCCTTTTAAAAGGGTCTCATAAAGACATAGCTGACACACAGTCCCGATCGAAAGCAAATAAGTAAACAGAAAGATATAATACGCAAAGTACCATTGTAAACCTAAATGCCGAGTACAACTGAGATTATATCCATCTAATCGATACCAATCTAAATATATACCAGGGAGTACTTCCGATTAATGATATAATATATATCATATTATACAGTTATTACATGTAAACCTTAATCTGAAGGGAGTTTTCTAATATGTTTCCCATTTTGTGTGAGGATCAAGAAGGGGATCTTTCCTTTCTTCATTCTTTATTTGTTTCAGCTTATTTTCTCTATTTTGTATTTATTTTGCTCTTTATTCTCTATTTAATAATTTAGCACCCAATTATTTTTCATTTTTTCATTTTATTGTCTTCTTGTCTCTATCATATCCCATATTTTCTGTTTTTTTGACTACTTATTCTATTCTGTATAATCCCCTATTGAAACCTTCTTGTAGTGTCATTTTTTTACGTACAGTACATGCCAGTTTTTACATTAAATATCTCATAAGTCCAAGACCTGAAAGCTCGAGTGTTGATAGTGCATCTGCTATTAAATCAAAGTCTTCGTTTTAAAATTAGATCATTTGATAAAAAGAGAAAATAGATTTGTCCTGAACAATATAAGCGTATTTGTATTATATGTTTTGCGTTTTTCCAAACTCATATATTCCTGTCGCGGGCTCCCAAAACAAATTACGATTTGATTTTATGTTAATTAATACGAAAATTATTGTATTTCACACATGATACAGTGATATTAGGATTTTCAATGAGTATTGAAAAACATTTATTAAACGACAAGATATGAAATAATTTCAAACCATATTTTTTTTTATAACTATTTTGATCTAAGCATCACTGATGCAATGGAATGCACATCTGCCTCCGTAGCAAGATTTCCGTAGATACTTGTCCTCAATTAAATTTCAAGTTCTGCATCATTGTCAACAAGTACTTGACTGAGAAAGACTTAAAGTGAAGTCTTATGATTGCACTGAAGGGAGACTCGTCAACGACAATCTTTTCTACTTGATAAAAACACCCTGATTGGTTATTTACCATTTAACAGGGCAAACAATATCTGCATTCAGAACCAACCTTTTTCCTGTGACATAAAGTATAAAAAGCTACATTCGCCGCCTCACCATTGTATTTGCCATAGCGGTCCCGGTTCTATTGCACTATAAAGACAAGGTATAGTATGTATATTAGTCAAGGATTTAAGGGGGGAGCTCATACCTCCATATTATTTTAAATATCCAAATGCAAAAAAAGTACTAGGCATGTCTAAATATTGTAATAGTAATGTGCTGTCTAAGCTGTCAATTTTCATTCAATTTTCATTCAAAAGGTAGAAAAGATGCGTGTCTAATTTAAAACTGTTATATACAAAGACCTATTTCTGAAGATGTATCATTCAAAAATGTATACTTTTTTTTTATTATGAACTATGTTGTACATGCTTACCCTTCCGGAGCACATGAGATCCCCCCTAGTTTTTGTTGGGGTTCGTGTTGTTTATTCTTTAGTTTTCTGTGTTCTATTGTTTGTCTGTTTGTCTTTTTCATTTTTAGCCATGGCGTTGTCAGTTTGTTTTAGATTTATGAGTTTGACTGTCCCTTTGGTGTCTTTCGTCCCTCTTCTGTAACTACTATTGTACATAATTTGCCCCAGTCTTCTGCGGCTGAGTTTTCTTTAATAAACTTTAAAAAAAAAAAAGAGATAAACCTAACCAATTATGTACAAAACTATAGTTTGTTTATTTGAAAATTTAGCAGATATCAAATTTTTAGCAATCAACAGTAGTATATAAAGCAAGGTGTCATATAGGTTTATTTTACATCTAGTTGACGTGCTTTATATTCGCTGTATAATCATTCAGCAATCCTCGGTAGAATCCGATAATCTCCTAGATGAGGGTACGGAATCGGCCGAGTTGAGACGAATGACTCTTTACTCAATCGGCAATCCTCGGTAGAATCCGCTACTCTCCTAGATGAGGGTACGGAATCGGCCGAGTTGAGACGAATGACTCTTTACTCAATCGGCAATCCTCGGTAGAATCCGCTACTCTCCTAGATGAGGGTACGGAATCGGCCGAGTTGAGACGAATGACTGTATACTATGAGCTGCGCCGGATAGAACTCGACCGTATGGAAATGCACGTGAATATGTACGTGTATAAGACTTTGATTGATTGTTGAATAGTCAAACACGTCATAAAAATGAATTTGATTTGTTTGATAGGATTTCTTATATTAACTCATTTTATAAACAGTTACATACTTGGCATACAGATTTTCCAAAAACAGATATATATGGATATTCATTTGCATAAGGTCGATTTCTGTCCGACGCAACACATATGTTGATAGGCAACCAATAATTAGTTCTTAAAACTTTTATTTCAGCTTTTAACTTTGTTGTCATAACATCACTGTTACACCGGTGTCACTTCCTGCCAAAACCAGTTGCCATGGCTCTATTTGTTCACATCTTTGCTGCAATTGTCGCTTTAAACCTTGTTGGACGAGCCGCTCTGGAAACGGATGAATCAGTTCTTCAGACTATTCAGACTATTCAGTCTGATTTAGCAACAGTCAAATCGAAGCTTCAAAGTTGTAAGTTTGCATCAAAATATTTACATTAAAAGAGTTTGGTATGATGAGAGACATATTTTGATCAAAGACAATTTATTTAGCTGGACAATAAGCTCCGAAAAATGGTTTGCCATATCTATATGATATGTGTAGTACCAAAACGTCACTTTATGAAGTGTTGAAACATACATATATATTTCTACCTAAATAAGTATAAAATTTTTTTTTCTTTAAATACTAATTGAAAAAGATGCAAATATGTAGACAACAAAAGCGGTTATACTAATATTTGAAATACGCATGTCCTATTACCCGGTTCAAAGGGCCAAATAAGTGGACTGATCATAAATTTTGTATTTTGTTCTCATTTCTTCTGAAAAAGAGTTCAATACAAAACATTTCAAATTTATTTTAAAAATATGGGTTACAGCACATATTTGTCAGAAATATACGAATTTCTTATAGACTTTAAAACAAATCTCAGCAATTACAACAGAAAAAATATATTGATACCATGACAAGGTCAACATATAATTAAATGTAATTTGTACGCATAATACATAATTATCTATAAAACCTTTGTTTTAACCACCCATATATATAATATATACACCACGTTATTGTCCCTGGCTACTTTAATGTAAACTGACATGTATAGGCAGAGGAAAATATGTCAAATGTCAATAGTTTTTATGTTTTAGTTTCAGAACCCCGTCCGGCCTTCCTCGCAGTATGGACAGCGGATACTGTTGCTTTGAGGAGCGGTGATATAATAAAATTTAACCATGTTGTCACAAACATAGGCAATGGTTATAGTCCTGGAACAGGAAAATTTAAGGCACCAAAACAAGGTACTTACTTTTTTGGAGGTACAGTAATGTCTGCTCCCCCTAGTCCACTACGTATAATGTTGATGAAAAGTGGAACATCAATAATGATTCCCTATGCAACCGAAACACAAGGGGATAGTTACACGTTTACCGCCGTCTTGCAATTGAATGTAGGAGATACCGTTTATGTCCAGAAAGATAATAGACCGAGAGCGGAAAAGGCATTTGGTCGTTCCCATTCTACATTCTCTGGATTCTTGATATCTGAACCTGATATCTGAACCGTCTGACTGTACATTATATATTGGGATTTTGAAATGCAAATTATATTGCTTATTTCTCCAGGAGCCAGATATAAGTTTCCAGATAAACTGATATGGCAAACTATCCAAAACCTCGTAAAACAAATATTAAACAGGCACATCCGATAACAGGCATATCAAATCACCACGTACCAAATAACTGCCCTTTCCAATGAAACAAGAAGTTACAAACTAACAACGTCTTAAAATAAACTGAACACACCTGCATAGATATTGCTTCGCTTACATATTAGGTCACAAATAAATATATTATTTCAAAAGTACTTGCTTTGCCTTTGTTTTTAATTGTTCTAAAGTCCGTCGGGATAAGATATTCTCATTCTCGAAGAACATAAAGTAACCCCCCCCCGCCCCCCAAAAAAAACAAAACAACAACCCCAAAAAAAAACCAACAACACCACACACAAAAAAACACAAAAGAAACAAAAATACAGTCGGGGAATTCGTCAACAAGATGGGTCACTGAAATTACCGGTTTATCATATTAAACTGTAAGAGTCCATTGTTTATATGTGATTAATTTTTTCTCCACAAATCAATTTAAGAGTAAATCATAATTTCTTGTTCCAAATTCAAAGAATGTGTACATTGTTCCAAACAGGTGTCGGTATATGTGGAGACTGACATATGCGTTGTATTTTGAATCTGTATTACGCATGCATATCTTCACGCATCAAATGAAATATTTCTAAATCACGATAAAAAATACAGTAACCCAGCGACGAATACTTGTAAAATAAATTGAAGTTATTTTATAGCGACAAGCATACAGAGGGAGGAGTTCTGAAAAGCCAACTCAATTCAGTTTTCGTGTCTAGGTCAAATACGTCAACTTGGAATTGCAGCACCTTTCAGTCATAATAAATGAATAAGTAACAACATGTGCATCATTTAAGAGTTTAGAAGTGTTTTAAGTTTTTAAAATATATTAAATACATGCCAATTTGATAAAACTCTGCAGTAGTCAATATATGCATGTGAAAACACGTTTTATTTGATTTATTCACAAAGCAAAAGAAGCACGTCATATTAGAATTGAATCTTAAGCACACACACACACAGCTGTTAAATAGCATATATCGAACTTTTGTTTGATAAAATGACATTGCTTTGAAAAGAAATTTAAAGGAAACTAACCACTGTTTCATTTATTTCATATATTTGTTCGCAGTGAACATTAAATATTTGGATAAATAGATAAAGCAAGATGTGGTATGAGTGGCAATGAAACAACTCTCCGTCCAAGTCGCAATTTATAAAAGTGAACTATTATATGTCACGGTACGGTCTTCAAAACGGAGCCTTGGCGGCGGTATTTAACCTTCTAATGGTATGACACCTTTTCCCTTATATGAATCAATAGTCTAACATAACAACATTAAAAGATTCACCATACAATATCAGTTGGAATAATTTAACTCAATCAAAAAACGTAGTACGACAAATGAACATACACTGAACTAATAAATTTGATATATGATACAATGTTAATGCACAGTTAATAAAGATAAGTAATGAATTATTTAAGTAAAAAAAATATATCTAAAGCAAGCATTTATATATAAAGTACGTACCCCCTCATGCATAAATTGGATTCCTTTCCGGCTTTGTCTTTACTTTTGATTTTATCGACGACTTTCAAATTAAGTGGTCACGAGAATAACTAAAATACATTAACTATCAAAACGAGCAACGGGCGTAACACAATTTATATCTGTTACATGTTTAATTAATATCAGTATCTAGATGATGACATTCGATTTCGTGATTTTCTTTTCGAGATTTCATAAAATTATTTCTTAAACAACCAATTTATGTTTAGTTGGGTAGATTGCATCTAAAGGACATATACTATGCCATATTAAATCATTCTTATAAGTTTTTCCACTTTTCCATGATCAGACCTTTTGCTTTTGTTCTGATCATTATTTATTTTCTTACCCCTAATTTATTTTCTTGTGCAGTCAAAGGTCAAAGTCATATTGTTTTTTTTTTAAATTTTTGCTTATTTTCACTTCTTTTCAATAACCGTTTAAGCCCCAGTCCCACTAGACCACGATCGCATCACGCTCACCGCGATCTGAAATGAATTCAGATCGTGGTGAGGTCGCGGTATGAGCGGCATGAGAATTTAAATTTTCGTTGCTTTCACGATTCGACTACGTCCTCATTACGCTTCTACAACGATCCCGCTATGATAATACCACGTTCTCGCCGCGCTTATTCTGCGACCTCACTACGCTTATCAATATCTTTCTACGCTTTTCACGTTCTCACTACGACCATAACACGAGTTATCCGATTGCAACATCATCTTTCCACGCTTTTACTGCGATTACAGCACACTTTTAACACGTCCATACTACGTTCATAACGCGCTCATTCCGCGATCTTGTTACGCTCCTAGCAGTAACGTCAATATCGTGTTTCATATGAGTACTGTATCATTCCTACTATTTCTAATTAATACGTCGATTTCTCGGAAACAACACAGTCATGCCACCAAAATCTACTAGAGCACGCGGTGGTAGGGGTTGATGTAGAGGGTGCAAAGTAGCGAATCCTGATCAAGCAGAGAACGTCATACTTATTTCCAAATTGTAACCAAGAAACTAAAATTAAAATAATACAAGACTAACAAAGACTTGGGACAGGTGCAAAAATGCAGCGGGGTTAAACATATTTATGAGACCTAAACCCTCCCCTATACCTCTAGTCAATGTAGAAAAGTAAACGCATAACAATACGCACATTAAAAAATTCAGTTCAAGAGAAGTCCGAGTCTGATGTCTGATGTCATACATTTATATCATGAAATACATAAAATAAAGGAAATTATAGCATGTTAAATTGTTTTACAAACATGTTATAGTTGTTTAAAAACTGTACTGGTCAGTGGTAATTTAAATTCGTTTTTTCAAGAATACGAAGAAAAAGAAAAAGCTATGAAAATAAAAAAAAGCAAACCAGAAACTTTTTTTTAATTGAAATACTTCATTGAAAAATAAGAAACTGTAAAAAATATATAGATCTACATGTAGTCTATAAAACTTTAAGTATATGTAAATAATTATTTTAGAGATCCGAAAATAAAATGAAAGAAAAATATGGGATGCTTAAGAACATTGGATTTAATACTGAAAAACATGAAGCATTAACACAAATGAAATAAATTTTAGCCAAATTGAAATCAACTTATTTACAAATAGGCTTTTATTTGAACTAGATAAGTTACGCAGACAGCATGGAGCGTCACTTCGCTATCTCCTTAAATGGTCATTTTAGCTTCTGTCAATTAAAGACGACCTTTGTGATAACAATATTCGAAAGCTTAACTTTGGTTTGCGTAAACTTTACAAAGAAAAATTGAACATGTTCAAAACAAGAAACGGGACATACCACAGCAGACAAAATGAGTTCCTCCATAATGTTTACTGTAACTATCCAAATGAAATAATTGTTGACATGAACGAATCAACAGAAAATAGTACTGTAAATAAGGAAACTCTTACATAATTAGAAAATGCTTTCAATAAAGTAACAATACAGAGCAAAGTAACAAAGACTGAGAATACAAAACTAAAGATAGAAAATATCAGCCGAGAAAAGATAATACAAAACCTAGAGAAATTGTCTATCATTGCAAAACAAATTAACCATGAATCTACTAAGAAAATAGACACAAAAAAGAATATACAAGTCATAAAAACAAATATTAAATCCTTAGAAAAAAGGTTGCTGCTTGAAAAAAAATCCATATTAAAACAGTTAAAACCATATGCAGAATGGAGAAGAAAAGGCTGAATTGAAAAATTAAGTATTGGGAAGGTATTGCCAATAAAACCCGTCACCAACAGCAATCAGCACTCAAGAAATACAGATACAAGAACTCAGAAAGAACTCTGAAAAATTAAAGGTTAATGAAGACAAAATTAAGAAATTTTCTAAAATAGTAAATGAGCAAGCAGAACAGATTGATTATCTTACAGATTTAAATGACCGTACAATTGAACTTACTACCGAATCCAAAAATGGTCAATACACTTTTAACAGTCAAACAGATCAGTGTGTAATGGACCTTCTTGACTGTGGACTTTCATTTGAGAAAGTTGTACCAGCAATTAAAAATGTTTTATGTATGTGCGGGTTTAGATCAAGATATAACATAAGAGGTGAAAGACCTACAATTGTTCTCTGAAGTTGTCTTTTTAAGGATGTTCGATACTCTGTTAAAAAATAACAAGCTTTTCAAAAGACTATAATGAATTGATAGTATATAAATAAAGAAACTAAAAAAGGTAGGAAAAAAAATGAAGGGTCCGTCCATGTGCTCGTTTTCGAGATAAAAGCCATTAAAAATTTGTCGGAAAATAATTCTCTCTTGATTTTTCATATATTTAACATTAGCACTTTATTTGTTTCAAAGACTTAAGAAAAAATAACAAGAATTTTATAATATTTTGAAATATGGCTGTTAAAACTGTATGTAATAAAATTATGAAAAGAAAAGTAGGGGTTAGTGGGTATTTTTTTTAATGACAATACATGGATAAAACCAGAGGATTCCGAAAATATGGCAAAAATTTAAAAAAAATGGAGGAGCAAACATCCTTAATTGTATCTACTTCATGTATCGTCACGGAGGTGGATCTGTTACAGGATGTGGATCTGTTACAGGAAACTTAATCTCCATAATTATGAAACAAGATTACAATAACCTAAGTTAGTGATCATTACGGCTACACATTTGCTTCCGGAATACATGTCATACTTATTAAAAACTTGACAATATTAAAGATGTATACTCACTGAAGGATTTATATAGAATATCTGACATAAAAGACACTACTTCGTTGTTATCCATTTGTTTGATGTGTTGACGCTTTTGTATTTCCATTTGATTTGGACTTTCTATTTTGAATTTTTATTTTTTCGAAGAGTTTTTTTGTTAATTAACTGATTTTTCAAATAAACATATTTGTATGCTTCTAACAAAACTTTTTCCTTTGATTTAAAGGTGGTCACAATTATTTGAATTTAAATCTAAATATACTCCGTACAACCAGACACAGGGAGTTGATAACAGGCACATACATGCATTTAATTTTCTGTGTGTGAAATGAACAACACTTGGCAAAATGGTAAAGTTGCCTGACTTAGTAACCCAACAGGTCACATGACCTCTGAGACCCACATCACAAATGTGTGCAATCACACAAAAGAGCATACGTGTGTGGATTCATTTTGTACAAAGTTGATATAAAAAGGTCAAAAGCTAACACTACAGTCATTTGGGAATTTTATATTAAAAAAATTTCCATAGCACTGTTGCAAATACACTGTTTAACGATGAACTTGTAAACATTTAGAATCAGTTTATTTATAATATTGATTAGCTTACCCGGATCGTATTTACTTGAAATGAGTTGTCAGACTGATTGTTCAATTTGATTTTGCACTTTCTTAAAGTTGGACGAGTCGGTTACAAGAGTGGGGCGATTTTTTCATAAAGTGGCGATATAGTGTGGGCCGATTGGTCAGTGGGGCGAGTTGACATTGTTTGATATCTACTCATCGTGTTAGGGGGTCATAAAGGGTATACATCATAATATATAAAGTATATTATAACAATGTATAATGGTTGTGTGGCGTTCTAAACTAGATTTGAATCTAAAGTCGCGCGTTGATTTCGTTTACGAATCCACTACTTCTTATTAATTCTCTACTACATAAGTGTTCCTTTCTGATGCGTTCAGGTTTTTATACGCCCTTCGGTTCTTTTAGATTGGGAAATAAAACTCACTTATTAATCTACAAATACACGTTAAAAGTCCTTGCCTAGACACAATACAAATATTACTGTAACTGCATGAAGAAATACACAAATGAATTGTTAACACCCAATAATCTAATTTTGGATGTAACGCGTCCTCTGATTGGCTGACGTTATTTTGTCATCAGCCCTTAGACATAATTATGTCATGTGACCGTGAGTCATCAACGTTTTTCATGGTTTTCTACGCTTTTCAATGGAATTCAGAATTAAATGATAAGAAATGACTATACTATTTTTTCTGTCTATTCGAAATAACATACAAAATGTGGTGCACACTGTAAAATAACCCGCTACGGACGTTATTTAGTGTGCACCAAATTTTTATGTTATTTCATCATAGACAGAAAAAATATTACAGTCATTCCTTAAATAACCCTGATAACGGTGCATGAAAAATACAAGTCACTTTGTAAGTAATTTATTGTACCAATTTAGTTAATTGAATGGGATGCTATGAAGTGTTTTTTTTTCTATTTGTTAGTCTATTTGTAATGACATTTGTATCGCGTAAACATTATTTTTTCAACGATGTTTACGAATGAACTACTAGTAGTCAGAATAATTTCTTTTGAATAGCAATACATGTTTATTAAATAAAAAAATCAAGAGTATACTCCCCCGACCGTATTGTGCAGTACGTGGCTATTATTCATTAGAATATAAAAATCTGTTATCAGTTGATCGTTTGATAGAGTAAGATGTAAAGAGTTCTGGCACGAAGAGAGCACGGAATTATTAAACATCTACACACTACACGAAAACGAATATCAATACAAGAGTTTTATGAAAAGTTTAACATTAAAATTCATCTCACATATATGATCATGTCTTTTTATTGTAGTGATAAATTGACAAACCATTACGTTTGTTTCTAAAGTAAAAATGTGCATCCATGACGATTGTTTTGTTAAACTATCAAAGATTGGCTCCAATGTTGATGTAAATTATAGTTTGCATGTTTATCAAGGGAAATAATGACCTTACACAGGTAATTATTTTATGCCTTGACGCATAGTTCATTGAAACATGGTATCGTCCAAGTTGATTCTTCGAAAGAATGACCTATCGTTCTGAAAGAAAATATAGGTATATATTAAACACTTTTTATAAGTGAAAGTATATTTTTACTACACTGTACGTACATGATGTAAGTATAATCATCTTCAAGTGTATTTACAAAGTTGCCTGCTTGATCAGAATGATATCAAGTCTAGGTATTATGTCTGTTTGGGTCGCCCAATCTCGTCCATCTGGCGGAGCTATAAACAGTTCAGAAACTTTCAGGAATGTTTGGTTTGTAATGCTCTTCAATTTCGTCCTTTATTTGACTTTTAAAACATTTTTTGATATGAGGGTCACTGATCAGTCTTTTGAAGATGAAATGCGCGTCTGGGGGAAAGATAGAATTCTAATCCTGGTATCTATGATGGTTTTTTTTTATTTGTACCTTTGATTGTTTTAAAAGCATTTGTCATGCTTCATAGATTTCATCCATTTTGGATAAACCTTGTTAATTTGTCTGTATACTTAATATGTATTTTATTTTGGGAGTTAAAGTCATTGAGATTAATTTCTACAATATGTATGTATTACGACATCTTATTTTTGAAATAAATTTGTCAGCCGATTTGACCATCAGCACTTTTAAAAGAGTGCATATAAAAACTTCCAGTTTCAACTCAGAGTCCAGCTTTCTTACCAATGCCAACCGCAAATCAAATTTGTTTGAACTGAAATGTAATAATAAAATTCAACATAATTGTCACACACATAGGAAGTGGGTACACTACTACAACTGGTCAATTAAAAAAACTTACTTCTTCTGAAGAACAATGATGATCCACCTGATGCACATCGATTTATGAATGGGTGGAGCAGTTTGAATAAATATATTGACCGGTAATGCAACTAATAGTGTACGCATTTACCGATGTCTTGATCAAAACTACTGGGGATATGATTTATTTTCAAAAAATCAATTCTACGGAAAATGCATTTGATAGTCGCTAATTTTCAACTTTTCTCTGGTTTCATTATATAGTATCATATCATTTATTGATGTAATAGGCTATTTGTTTTTATCCACAGGGCTATTGCAATGTGAAACATTAAATGTTACACAAGGGGGAACTGTAACAGTTGGACGACAGTTGTCTCAACTTGATAAACTAAACCTGATGAGTTTCGGAAAGTCTGTTTCCTTTGTTATTCGCCGAACAAACAAATTATATCCGCCTTCAGGACAACATGTTTTCCTGTGTGATATAATTGTGTATTTGTTATTAATATGTTATACATTTGGTGCAATGACCATTTAATTTTCCATAGCGGCCTCGGTTATATTACACTATAAAGACAAAATATAGAATATAAAAACAAGGATATGTGATAATTACCTTTTATTCACCAACAGTAGGTTACTGGCCAAATGAAATAGAAGTTAACAAGTCCCGTATTGCCTGTTACGATTAGCAAAACTTATACCACATAGTGAGCTATAAAACGCCCCGAAATTAGTAGCTATGGAAACTAATGCAACTTTTCCATTTATGTTAAACATCGTTTAGTTAAAAGAAGACAAAAATCAACTGCAATAATACAACATCGTTCGAAAATCAAAACAATGACTATTGAAAACAATTCATAATTGAAAGTGATAGCTTTGTTTGTAAAAGACTTGTGAATATAATAGTAATATTATCACATACTGTTACGAGGGTAGTATGTAAATCTACATTAAGCCTTACATTCTTTAAAATATTGATACTTGTGCCGGTGTAATAAAAGCCAAAATTATAAAAAAAAAACTTTAAGATACAGAAAAGAAAAAGAAGAAGTAGTATCCATCGTTAACCTAAGTTGTCAATATTGATGCATCCGTGCTCATAAAACCATCAGAGAAAGCGGAAAATGATTATCACAACCAACAAAGTAATAACGCTTGGACAATGATAAATGTCATACAGTTTTGTTTACCTTTTAGAGTTGTTATATCACTTTATCATATGTTTAGTAGTAAATACAGTAGTTTTGCATATGTGATAAATAGCCTGCTGTTTAATCCATATCGCGCAACTTTGATGCGCACCCTTTATCGCATACCCTTTATCACACCCCTACCCTTTATCGCATACCCTTTATCACATCCCTACTTTTTTTTTTTTTTTTTTACATAAAGTCAGTTTTGGTTTTCCTACTTTTTTTTTTTTTTTTTTACATAAAGTCAGTTTTGGTTTTTTTTTGCTTAAGAAAAATTTTCCTCAAAATAGGTAAATTTTTTGAATGACGTCATTGTTTGGTATGTGACGTCACGAACGTCGAGTTTTCACATTGTATGTGACGTCACGAACGTCAAGTTTTCATATTTTTTGGCACACTAAATGCAACTATGAAAAATACAAAACACACAAATTAATACAATAATAAACAAAATATTTTTAAAACAACAGCACGCAAATTGTAAGGTAACCCAGGTGCTTCGGATAAGTAATTGAGCAGTTCTTTTAAGGCATTTGAAACAAGACAAAAGTAGAACTGAAGGTAACCCAGTGTTATGGATCAGAAAACAGTTCATATAATATAATACTCTTCTGTTGAAATATATGATAAAGCGTATAATACATGGCAAAATCCGTATCACATGCCGTATCACCCTCGACCAATATCATCCCTCGGGCCTAAAGGCCCTTGGGCTGATATTGATGTCTCGGGATGATACGACATATGATACGGATTTTGCCATGTATTATTCGCTATGTCATGTTCTTATGGAAATAAATGTAGTTTCGTGTTCCTGCAATCAACCATGAGTTATAGTCAATCAATATTTCCAACCGTTTCTCGAGTACAACTTTCCCTCTTATAAGATGATCTCCAGTTATAGATTCTAGTTGTTGATGGTGTCCATCTTTTTATTTACTTTACAGTTTATCCTGTATTTGTTTTCGTGCTATTATGTTCCTTTTGATCGTATGACTCATGGCATCTTTTTTATTTACTGTAAAGTTTATCCTGTATTTGTCTTCGTGATATTATGTTTCTTTTGGTCGTATGACTCATGACGTGACTTGGTATTTTTGAATCCAACTAAGACAACAACAACTACCTGTATAGTTATGACAGATATATTAATCAAAGCTTGACTTCTCAGTAAGTTGTGTTACACATAAATACATCAAGTATCAGGGTAAGCATATCCTAATGACTGATGGTGTAAGAGGTGGTGATTGCTTAGGGTTAACGTTAGATAAGAGTCAATTAGCAATATGCATTATTGCGTACAGTATTATCAGTTGGGTCAGGGTCCCTAATAGACCTTGAGATGAGGAACTCAGATGACGTAATTAAAAAACAATATTAGTCCGCGATACAATTGTGGATGCTGTGATTTTAAAAATGGACATAAATGAACAATAAGAACTGTTTTATAGTGCTGATGTGATGAGAAAAGGAATATGTAGATTTGACCTGAAATAAATTATTAGAAAGGACAATTTTTTTATTGAGTTTTATGATCAGAATTTTGGGATTATTTCATGTGGAGAGTGACATTTTTCACCATCTTCCGGGGTCCAGCAATTTGCGAAAAAAGTAATCTCACTTGCCACCCCGAAAATTTAACCAAACATGTATAAATGTATCAGCTTCGATATGAGCCATCCTACATGTTCAAGTAAACGATATGGACTGAGCAATGGAGGAAAACGTTACCATTGTCGCCTATGGAGAATTAATTAAAAATGTTGACCCAAATTGTGAACTATTATTTCAAAGGTGTTGGAGTGTTTCATGGTTCAATGATCACAATTTCGGATGGGAGCTGCTGAAATCGAGGTCAGTTACACTCTTTTAGTGCTAATTGATTAAAAAGAATACAAAATGGCTACCAATAATTTAGATTTTTATCAAAAATATACCAATTTTATACTTATAAACAGTGAAGAGGCAGAAAATGGGGCATGCATTATTTGGACTGGGGCCACTCAGAGGAGAAATAATTATATTCTAGGGATGATCAATGTCACATACCCAAATGCCAAACGTACTAAAATGAATGTTGCACGTTTAGCAAAAATTTTGCAATTGAAATCTACTGATTTAGCCAAAAATTTAGATGCTTCACACCTTTGTCATAATGCATTGTGTGTGAATACAGACCATATTGTTTTAGAACCTCGGGAGATTAACAATCAAAGAAAAATATGTGTAGCTGCACACCAATGCACCACACATATTGTGCATGGCACAAACTATACTAACTGCATGCTGAATCTGAAATTGTGGTTTGTTATGATTTTGTAGTAAACATATGCACCTTGCACATTTTACCTCCACATTAATCATCTCTGAAAATACAAGTTTTTAACACAAGTAAAAAACGAAAATGGGAAAAAAGCCCACCCTCATACCCCCAAGACACTGAAACAAACATGGCAAACATTTTTATGCAAGATTATAAGCTCAGTCAAACATTTATGTGGTTTTTTTCGCCAGTGTTTACTAATTTTTACAGTGCAAGGGGAGTAACTCTTGATGGTTTCATTACTGTGTCAGAAAACTGGGTCATTCAATCAACAGGTGATCACAGGAAGTAAACATGCGGTAGAGAACTAAATGAAAGTGAAACATAGAGACAAATCAATGAACAAAGTATGACAGTCATTAATTAAATAAGTTAACAAAAAACAAAAGAAAAAATAACAGAAAGGAAAAAATCCAAATATGACATCGAGTTACAAAGGCAAACTGTGAATGACCTAATGTTGTAATATTCATTTTACATGGTTTTATTTTGTTTATAATTTTGTTTCAAGGTATGTGTTTTCCAATAAATGCATGTACTGTGGCATGCATGCATGCATTGGGAGATATGAAGTGGTCTTTTTGTCTGATACAAGGTTTATTTCAGTGTCTTGGACCATTATCCCATTTTCATAACAAACTTAAAATAAACAAACTTTTTAATTTAAAATAAAACACAACTAACTCATATCATGCTCATATATTCCTGAAAAGTGTTTGTTTTAATATAATATAAGATGTTTAGTATTCTCTGTAAATAAATAAATAACTACATATGCTTCCTGAAAGGCTGAAAGAAAACCATATTGTGTATAACCTTTTAATATAAATGTTAATCTGGCCATGAACTACAACCTGGCTGTGGAACGAATTCTTTCGGACTTGAATTCTGACATAGCTTTGGTTCTAACTGATGTTTTTTATATCCACTAATCAACCTGTTTCGCACTCTCTTGTTTAACAAGAAATCGATAGCCTGTTTTTTACGAGCTTTTAACCTGTTTAATTTGACACGTAAACTTTTTTGATATGCACAATCATATATTTCACGTTTACGTATTTTTTTCAGAGCCACTACAGCACGAGACTTTCTACCCAGACCACAACCTACAGCTTTTAGGGTCTTAGCCAATGCAACATCCCGTTTATTATTGACTTTCAAGACTGCTGCAGATGCACGGCCTAAGGCATTGCGAGAAAAATTCTTATTCTTCGGTAGGTATGTAGAAATTGTCCTATTGACGGACTCACACTTATTTGTATTGCTGAAAAATTGCATCTGATTTAATGCGGTCTGAGACAGTTTCATTTCTAACAATGATTCTATTAATAATTTGTCAGTCTTATTTGGTTTTAAAGACCCATTTTGTAAACCATGACTGCTAAGGTTAATAGATTTGTACCACCAACTAGTTTTTATACCACCATTACATAGTGTTATGCTCCATCTACACGTATCGCTACAATTACCACTATAACAATTCACAACAGACTTAACAATGCGTGGCAAACATTTTGAAATTTGTTGTCGGTCACCATTATATTTTGCAAATAAACATTTCATTATACCATGTGAACGTAATTTTAAATCATTGGCAAAAGCTATTTTAATATCATTCCTCTGGGCCTTTGTAGCTCCAGGGAACATACCGACACTAAATTTTGCTCGCAATACCTCACGGAACTGACTTTGACCCCGGTGAATAGTATCTGCCAGTCTATTTACTGACCATAAAGGGTCAAATATTTCTTGCATTGCTTCTTGTAGACCTTGTACACTTTTTGCATCCCCATCAGTAGTACAATAGTCCACAAGTAAATCAAGTTTAGCAATTTTTTTACCTATTTCATACCCAAGATCCTTCTCACTCAAAGGATCATACCTATTTGTATTTGATGTGCAGTACTCGTGATTAGGACATTCAATGTCATAACCTTTACCGCGTAACCATGCACCAACCCAGCAAAGTTTGTTTACAAGGTGAAAACCAATGATATCATGATTGTCAGTTTCATTTTCACAGGCAATACCAATGACTTGTGATGCATTTTGTCCCATTTTATGCCTACTTTTTATATGCACACTCTGATAGGTACCATCCATTTGTAATTTTACAGGACTATTTTTATTTAACCCTAAGGTTTCATTTCTCTTTCTGAAACTCTCAACCACTTGTTCGGTTTCATTTTCCGCAAGTTTTACAACCTTGTCACAAACAGTATTTGTTATTCTCTGCATTGTTCCTTTTGACATAGGAGGAATACATGAACTAGTTAAAAGTAGTCGCGCGCTATCATTACCAATATTACAGTTTATCACGCCAGTCTGAAACCCATAGTTAATTGTAGCACTCTTGCGACCAGCACGTCCTGTGTCAATTTCTCTAAATAGTTTATATTTTTCTGAAATAAATTTACACTTGGTACACTTCATTTTCCAAATCCAACCAAGACCCCATTGAGTCTCTTGTACCAGTTCAAAATGTGGAACAACACACTTTGGACTTTTATTTAAATGACATATTATAAGACTATTGATCATTAAAATATTAAGATCTCTATCTACTGTTCTATTTTCAGTACTTTTCTCCTCTAAATATTCATCTAAATAATCATCTGACAATTTATGCGGTCTGAGTAGTTTGACTGTAGTCGCACATTTTTCAGTTTGGGGAGCTACATAAGATTTTTTATCGTAACTCTCTTTTGAGTACAGCTTAAATTCCTTTTCTGTAAGGCGGGGTAACCAGACAGATTCTGTGGTGTTTTTAGGAGTCAAATCTGTAGTGGAATTAGAAAATTTAAGTTTAGGTGGTGCAGGTAAAACTTGCATAGATAAATTTTTTAAAACCTGTGTACATGTAGATGGAGCTGTAGATGGAGCAACACCATTAATAACACTACAACCTTGATCTGTTGTTAGGGATACACAACGCAATAGATGGGCTTGGTTACCAACCTTATATTGGTTTCTTTTCCTTTTCCCTTTCATTATTGAATAAATACACACTCTGTTATGTTTGTATAATTCTAAATTATGACATCATAAAGTCATGACGTCACAAAAGCGATGACGTCACAATGTTATCTTCACTAAAGAAAAGCACCATTTTTCCCTATTTGAACACTCACACAAAAAGAACTCTAAAATGGTTATTACTTGATGGATTTTAAAACTAAAACCTGTTTTAGAATTGTCTGTGAATGATCTTAACAGTTATTAAAAAATAAAAATGTTCTATTCCTTCTATGAAAGAAATAAATATCAAAAACATTATTTTCTGAGTGAAAAAATCCTTAAATCTACCTTATTTACAGTAAAAAACACAATATTTGCATGATTCATCATCTAAACATGATGATTTTTATAAAGTCAGTTAGGTAATGAAGGTTTGTTAAATGGCACTTTAAGCTATGAAGAGTCTTAATCAATGTCTAAATTGTGAATTGATAACATATGGATTTTGTGCTTTTTTTCTACTAAAAGATATAAGGAACAGTAATAAGCATGCTTACTTAAAAATACTAAAATTTAACTTATTTTATTTCAGATGCGGAAAAAAACTTCACAGAATTGTTCGAAAAGGTGTACCGAAGAAATTCATTCTGCAATACAAGTGGAATCTGACATTTTCTGATCTAAATTGTGAACTATTATTTCAAAGGTGTTGGAGTGTTTCATGGTTCAATGATCACAATTTCGGATGGGAGCTGCTGAAATCGAGGTCAGTTACACTCTTTTAGTGCTAATTGATTAAAAAGAATACAAAATGGCTACCAATAATTTAGATTTTTATCAAAAATATACCAATTTTATACTTATAAACAGTGAAGAGGCAGAAAATGGGGCATGCATTATTTGGACTGGGGCCACTCAGAGGAGAAATAATTATATTCTAGGGATGATCAATGTCACATACCCAAATGCCAAACGTACTAAAATGAATGTTGCACGTTTAGCAAAAATTTTGCAATTGAAATCTACTGATTTAGCCAAAAATTTAGATGCTTCACACCTTTGTCATAATGCATTGTGTGTGAATACAGACCATATTGTTTTAGAACCTCGGGAGATTAACAATCAAAGAAAAATATGTGTAGCTGCACACCAATGCACCACACATATTGTGCATGGCACAAACTATACTAACTGCATGCTGAATCTGAAATTGTGGTTTGTTATGATTTTGTAGTAAACATATGCACCTTGCACATTTTACCTCCACATTAATCATCTCTGAAAATACAAGTTTTTAACACAAGTAAAAAACGAAAATGGGAAAAAAGCCCACCCTCATACCCCCAAGACACTGAAACAAACATGGCAAACATTTTTATGCAAGATTATAAGCTCAGTCAAACATTTATGTGGTTTTTTTCGCCAGTGTTTACTAATTTTTACAGTGCAAGGGGAGTAACTCTTGATGGTTTCATTACTGTGTCAGAAAACTGGGTCATTCAATCAACAGGTGATCACAGGAAGTAAACATGCGGTAGAGAACTAAATGAAAGTGAAACATAGAGACAAATCAATGAACAAAGTATGACAGTCATTAATTAAATAAGTTAACAAAAAACAAAAGAAAAAATAACAGAAAGGAAAAAATCCAAATATGACATCGAGTTACAAAGGCAAACTGTGAATGACCTAATGTTGTAATATTCATTTTACATGGTTTTATTTTGTTTATAATTTTGTTTCAAGGTATGTGTTTTCCAATAAATGCATGTACTGTGGCATGCATGCATGCATTGGGAGATATGAAGTGGTCTTTTTGTCTGATACAAGGTTTATTTCAGTGTCTTGGACCATTATCCCATTTTCATAACAAACTTAAAATAAACAAACTTTTTAATTTAAAATAAAACACAACTAACTCATATCATGCTCATATATTCCTGAAAAGTGTTTGTTTTAATATAATATAAGATGTTTAGTATTCTCTGTAAATAAATAAATAACTACATATGCTTCCTGAAAGGCTGAAAGAAAACCATATTGTGTATAACCTTTTAATATAAATGTTAATCTGGCCATGAACTACAACCTGGCTGTGGAACGAATTCTTTCGGACTTGAATTCTGACATAGCTTTGGTTCTAACTGATGTTTTTTATATCCACTAATCAACCTGTTTCGCACTCTCTTGTTTAACAAGAAATCGATAGCCTGTTTTTTACGAGCTTTTAACCTGTTTAATTTGACACGTAAACTTTTTTGATATGCACAATCATATATTTCACGTTTACGTATTTTTTTCAGAGCCACTACAGCACGAGACTTTCTACCCAGACCACAACCTACAGCTTTTAGGGTCTTAGCCAATGCAACATCCCGTTTATTATTGACTTTCAAGACTGCTGCAGATGCACGGCCTAAGGCATTGCGAGAAAAATTCTTATTCTTCGGTAGGTATGTAGAAATTGTCCTATTGACGGACTCACACTTATTTGTATTGCTAAAAAATTGCATCTGATTTAATGCGGTCTGAGACAGTTTCATTTCTAACAATGATTCTATTAATAATTTGTCAGTCTTATTTGGTTTTAAAGACCCATTTTGTAAACCATGACTGCTAAGGTTAATAGATTTGTACCACCAACTAGTTTTTATACCACCATTACATAGTGTTATGCTCCATCTACACGTATCGCTACAATTACCACTATAACAATTCACAACAGACTTAACAATGCGTGGCAAACATTTTGAAATTTGTTGTCGGTCACCATTATATTTTGCAAATAAACATTTCATTATACCATGTAAACGTAATTTTAAATCATTGGCAAAAGCTATTTTAATATCATTCCTCTGGGCCTTTGTAGCTCCAGGGAACATACCGACACTAAATTTTGCTCGCAATACCTCACGGAACTGACTTTGACCCCGGTGAATAGTATCTGCCAGTCTATTTACTGACCATAAAGGGTCAAATATTTCTTGCATTGCTTCTTGTAGACCTTGTACACTTTTTGCATCCCCATCAGTAGTACAATAGTCCACAAGTAAATCAAGTTTAGCAATTTTTTTACCTATTTCATACCCAAGATCCTTCTCACTCAAAGGATCATACCTATTTGTATTTGATGTGCAGTACTCGTGATTAGGACATTCAATGTCATAACCTTTACCGCGTAACCATGCACCAACCCAGCAAAGTTTGTTTACAAGGTGAAAACCAATGATATCATGATTGTCAGTTTCATTTTCACAGGCAATACCAATGACTTGTGATGCATTTTGTCCCATTTTATGCCTACTTTTTATATGCACACTCTGATAGGTACCATCCATTTGTAATTTTACAGGACTATTTTTATTTAACCCTAAGGTTTCATTTCTCTTTCTGAAACTCTCAACCACTTGTTCGGTTTCATTTTCCGCAAGTTTTACAACCTTGTCACAAACAGTATTTGTTATTCTCTGCATTGTTCCTTTTGACATAGGAGGAATACATGAACTAGTTAAAAGTAGTCGCGCGCTATCATTACCAATATTACAGTTTATCACGCCAGTCTGAAACCCATAGTTAATTGTAGCACTCTTGCGACCAGCACGTCCTGTGTCAATTTCTCTAAATAGTTTATATTTTTCTGAAATAAATTTACACTTGGTACACTTCATTTTCCAAATCCAACCAAGACCCCATTGAGTCTCTTGTACCAGTTCAAAATGTGGAACAACACACTTTGGACTTTTATTTAAATGACATATTATAAGACTATTGATCATTAAAATATTAAGATCTCTATCTACTGTTCTATTTTCAGTACTTTTCTCCTCTAAATATTCATCTAAATAATCATCTGACAATTTATGCGGTCTGAGTAGTTTGACTGTAGTCGCACATTTTTCAGTTTGGGGAGCTACATAAGATTTTTTATCGTAACTCTCTTTTGAGTACAGCTTAAATTCCTTTTCTGTAAGGCGGGGTAACCAGACAGATTCTGTGGTGTTTTTAGGAGTCAAATCTGTAGTGGAATTAGAAAATTTAAGTTTAGGTGGTGCAGGTAAAACTTGCATAGATAAATTTTTTAAAACCTGTGTACATGTAGATGGAGCTGTAGATGGAGCAACACCATTAATAACACTACAACCTTGATCTGTTGTTAGGGATACACAACGCAATAGATGGGCTTGGTTACCAACCTTATATTGGTTTCTTTTCCTTTTCCCTTTCATTATTGAATAAATACACACTCTGTTATGTTTGTATAATTCTAAATTATGACATCATAAAGTCATGACGTCACAAAAGCGATGACGTCACAATGTTATCTTCACTAAAGAAAAGCACCATTTTTCCCTATTTGAACACTCACACAAAAAGAACTCTAAAATGGTTATTACTTGATGGATTTTAAAACTAAAACCTGTTTTAGAATTGTCTGTGAATGATCTTAACAGTTATTAAAAAATAAAAATGTTCTATTCCTTCTATGAAAGAAATAAATATCAAAAACATTATTTTCTGAGTGAAAAAATCCTTAAATCTACCTTATTTACAGTAAAAAACACAATATTTTCATGATTCATCATCTAAACATGATGATTTTTATAAAGTCAGTTAGGTAATGAAGGTTTGTTAAATGGCACTTTAAGCTATGAAGAGTCTTAATCAATGTCTAAATTGTGAATTGATAACATATGGATTTTGTGCTTTTTTTCTACTAAAAGATATAAGGAACAGTAATAAGCATGCTTACTTAAAAATACTAAAATTTAACTTATTTTATTTCAGATGCGGAAAAAAACTTCACAGAATTGTTCGAAAAGGTGTACCGAAGAAATTCATTCTGCAATACAAGTGGAATCTGACATTTGCTGATCTAATATGGGTCAGGGTCCCTAATAGACCTTGAGATGAGGAACTCAGATGACGTAATTAAAAAACAATATTAGTCCGCGATACAATTGTGGATGCTGTGATTTTAAAAATGGACATAAATGAACAATAAGAACTGTTTTATAGTGCTGATGTGATGAGAAAAGAAATATGTAGATTTGACCTGAAATAAATTATTAGAAAGGACAATTTTTTTATTGAGTTTTATGATCAGAATTTTGGGATTATTTCATGTGGAGAGTGACATTTTTCACCATCTTCCGGGGTCCAGCAATTTGCGAAAAAAGTAATCTCACTTGCCACCCCGAAAATTTAACCAAACATGTATAAATGTATCAGCTTCGATATGAGCCATCCTACATGTTCAAGTAAACGATATGGACTGAGCAATGGAGGAAAACGTTACCATTGTCGCCTATGGAGAATTAATTAAAAATGTTGACCCAAATTGTGAACTATTATTTCAAAGGTGTTGGAGTGTTTCATGGTTCAATGATCACAATTTCGGATGGGAGCTGCTGAAATCGAGGTCAGTTACACTCTTTTAGTGCTAATTGATTAAAAAGAATACAAAATGGCTACCAATAATTTAGATTTTTATCAAAAATATACCAATTTTATACTTATAAACAGTGAAGAGGCAGAAAATGGGGCATGCATTATTTGGACTGGGGCCACTCAGAGGAGAAATAATTATATTCTAGGGATGATCAATGTCACATACCCAAATGCCAAACGTACTAAAATGAATGTTGCACGTTTAGCAAAAATTTTGCAATTGAAATCTACTGATTTAGCCAAAAATTTAGATGCTTCACACCTTTGTCATAATGCATTGTGTGTGAATACAGACCATATTGTTTTAGAACCTCGGGAGATTAACAATCAAAGAAAAATATGTGTAGCTGCACACCAATGCACCACACATATTGTGCATGGCACAAACTATACTAACTGCATGCTGAATCTGAAATTGTGGTTTGTTATGATTTTGTAGTAAACATATGCACCTTGCACATTTTACCTCCACATTAATCATCTCTGAAAATACAAGTTTTTAACACAAGTAAAAAACGAAAATGGGAAAAAAGCCCACCCTCATACCCCCAAGACACTGAAACAAACATGGCAAACATTTTTATGCAAGATTATAAGCTCAGTCAAACATTTATGTGGTTTTTTTCGCCAGTGTTTACTAATTTTTACAGTGCAAGGGGAGTAACTCTTGATGGTTTCATTACTGTGTCAGAAAACTGGGTCATTCAATCAACAGGTGATCACAGGAAGTAAACATGCGGTAGAGAACTAAATGAAAGTGAAACATAGAGACAAATCAATGAACAAAGTATGACAGTCATTAATTAAATAAGTTAACAAAAAACAAAAGAAAAAATAACAGAAAGGAAAAAATCCAAATATGACATCGAGTTACAAAGGCAAACTGTGAATGACCTAATGTTGTAATATTCATTTTACATGGTTTTATTTTGTTTATAATTTTGTTTCAAGGTATGTGTTTTCCAATAAATGCATGTACTGTGGCATGCATGCATGCATTGGGAGATATGAAGTGGTCTTTTTGTCTGATACAAGGTTTATTTCAGTGTCTTGGACCATTATCCCATTTTCATAACAAACTTAAAATAAACAAACTTTTTAATTTAAAATAAAACACAACTAACTCATATCATGCTCATATATTCCTGAAAAGTGTTTGTTTTAATATAATATAAGATGTTTAGTATTCTCTGTAAATAAATAAATAACTACATATGCTTCCTGAAAGGCTGAAAGAAAACCATATTGTGTATAACCTTTTAATATAAATGTTAATCTGGCCATGAACTACAACCTGGCTGTGGAACGAATTCTTTCGGACTTGAATTCTGACATAGCTTTGGTTCTAACTGATGTTTTTTATATCCACTAATCAACCTGTTTCGCACTCTCTTGTTTAACAAGAAATCGATAGCCTGTTTTTTACGAGCTTTTAACCTGTTTAATTTGACACGTAAACTTTTTTGATATGCACAATCATATATTTCACGTTTACGTATTTTTTTCAGAGCCACTACAGCACGAGACTTTCTACCCAGACCACAACCTACAGCTTTTAGGGTCTTAGCCAATGCAACATCCCGTTTATTATTGACTTTCAAGACTGCTGCAGATGCACGGCCTAAGGCATTGCGAGAAAAATTCTTATTCTTCGGTAGGTATGTAGAAATTGTCCTATTGACGGACTCACACTTATTTGTATTGCTGAAAAATTGCATCTGATTTAATGCGGTCTGAGACAGTTTCATTTCTAACAATGATTCTATTAATAATTTGTCAGTCTTATTTGGTTTTAAAGACCCATTTTGTAAACCATGACTGCTAAGGTTAATAGATTTGTACCACCAACTAGTTTTTATACCACCATTACATAGTGTTATGCTCCGTCTACACGTATCGCTACAATTACCACTATAACAATTCACAACAGACTTAACAATGCGTGGCAAACATTTTGAAATTTGTTGTCGGTCACCATTATATTTTGCAAATAAACATTTCATTATACCATGTGAACGTAATTTTAAATCATTGGCAAAAGCTATTTTAATATCATTCCTCTGGGCCTTTGTAGCTCCAGGGAACATACCGACACTAAATTTTGCTCGCAATACCTCACGGAACTGACTTTGACCCCGGTGAATAGTATCTGCCAGTCTATTTACTGACCATAAAGGGTCAAATATTTCTTGCATTGCTTCTTGTAGACCTTGTACACTTTTTGCATCCCCATCAGTAGTACAATAGTCCACAAGTAAATCAAGTTTAGCAATTTTTTTACCTATTTCATACCCAAGATCCTTCTCACTCAAAGGATCATACCTATTTGTATTTGATGTGCAGTACTCGTGATTAGGACATTCAATGTCATAACCTTTACCGCGTAACCATGCACCAACCCAGCAAAGTTTGTTTACAAGGTGAAAACCAATGATATCATGATTGTCAGTTTCATTTTCACAGGCAATACCAATGACTTGTGATGCATTTTGTCCCATTTTATGCCTACTTTTTATATGCACACTCTGATAGGTACCATCCATTTGTAATTTTACAGGACTATTTTTATTTAACCCTAAGGTTTCATTTCTCTTTCTGAAACTCTCAACCACTTGTTCGGTTTCATTTTCCGCAAGTTTTACAACCTTGTCACAAACAGTATTTGTTATTCTCTGCATTGTTCCTTTTGACATAGGAGGAATACATGAACTAGTTAAAAGTAGTCGCGCGCTATCATTACCAATATTACAGTTTATCACGCCAGTCTGAAACCCATAGTTAATTGTAGCACTCTTGCGACCAGCACGTCCTGTGTCAATTTCTCTAAATAGTTTATATTTTTCTGAAATAAATTTACACTTGGTACACTTCATTTTCCAAATCCAACCAAGACCCCATTGAGTCTCTTGTACCAGTTCAAAATGTGGAACAACACACTTTGGACTTTTATTTAAATGACATATTATAAGACTATTGATCATTAAAATATTAAGATCTCTATCTACTGTTCTATTTTCAGTACTTTTCTCCTCTAAATATTCATCTAAATAATCATCTGACAATTTATGCGGTCTGAGTAGTTTGACTGTAGTCGCACATTTTTCAGTTTGGGGAGCTACATAAGATTTTTTATCGTAACTCTCTTTTGAGTACAGCTTAAATTCCTTTTCTGTAAGGCGGGGTAACCAGACAGATTCTGTGGTGTTTTTAGGAGTCAAATCTGTAGTGGAATTAGAAAATTTAAGTTTAGGTGGTGCAGGTAAAACTTGCATAGATAAATTTTTTAAAACCTGTGTACATGTAGATGGAGCTGTAGATGGAGCAACACCATTAATAACACTACAACCTTGATCTGTTGTTAGGGATACACAACGCAATAGATGGGCTTGGTTACCAACCTTATATTGGTTTCTTTTCCTTTTCCCTTTCATTATTGAATAAATACACACTCTGTTATGTTTGTATAATTCTAAATTATGACATCATAAAGTCATGACGTCACAAAAGCGATGACGTCACAATGTTATCTTCACTAAAGAAAAGCACCATTTTTCCCTATTTGAACACTCACACAAAAAGAACTCTAAAATGGTTATTACTTGATGGATTTTAAAACTAAAACCTGTTTTAGAATTGTCTGTGAATGATCTTAACAGTTATTAAAAAATAAAAATGTTCTATTCCTTCTATGAAAGAAATAAATATCAAAAACATTATTTTCTGAGTGAAAAAATCCTTAAATCTACCTTATTTACAGTAAAAAACACAATATTTTCATGATTCATCATCTAAACATGATGATTTTTATAAAGTCAGTTAGGTAATGAAGGTTTGTTAAATGGCACTTTAAGCTATGAAGAGTCTTAATCAATGTCTAAATTGTGAATTGATAACATATGGATTTTGTGCTTTTTTTCTACTAAAAGATATAAGGAACAGTAATAAGCATGCTTACTTAAAAATACTAAAATTTAACTTATTTTATTTCAGATGCGGAAAAAAACTTCACAGAATTGTTCGAAAAGGTGTACCGAAGAAATTCATTCTGCAATACAAGTGGAATCTGACATTTGCTGATCTAATATGGGTCAGGGTCCCTAATAGACCTTGAGATGAGGAACTCAGATGACGTAATTAAAAAACAATATTAGTCCGCGATACAATTGTGGATGCTGTGATTTTAAAAATGGACATAAATGAACAATAAGAACTGTTTTATAGTGCTGATGTGATGAGAAAAGAAATATGTAGATTTGACCTGAAATAAATTATTAGAAAGGACAATTTTTTTATTGAGTTTTATGATCAGAATTTTGGGATTATTTCATGTGGAGAGTGACATTTTTCACCATCTTCCGGGGTCCAGCAATTTGCGAAAAAAGTAATCTCACTTGCCACCCCGAAAATTTAACCAAACATGTATAAATGTATCAGCTTCGATATGAGCCATCCTACATGTTCAAGTAAACGATATGGACTGAGCAATGGAGGAAAACGTTACCATTGTCGCCTATGGAGAATTAATTAAAAATGTTGACCCAAATTGTGAACTATTATTTCAAAGGTGTTGGAGTGTTTCATGGTTCAATGATCACAATTTCGGATGGGAGCTGCTGAAATCGAGGTCAGTTACACTCTTTTAGTGCTAATTGATTAAAAAGAATACAAAATGGCTACCAATAATTTAGATTTTTATCAAAAATATACCAATTTTATACTTATAAACAGTGAAGAGGCAGAAAATGGGGCATGCATTATTTGGACTGGGGCCACTCAGAGGAGAAATAATTATATTCTAGGGATGATCAATGTCACATACCCAAATGCCAAACGTACTAAAATGAATGTTGCACGTTTAGCAAAAATTTTGCAATTGAAATCTACTGATTTAGCCAAAAATTTAGATGCTTCACACCTTTGTCATAATGCATTGTGTGTGAATACAGACCATATTGTTTTAGAACCTCGGGAGATTAACAATCAAAGAAAAATATGTGTAGCTGCACACCAATGCACCACACATATTGTGCATGGCACAAACTATACTAACTGCATGCTGAATCTGAAATTGTGGTTTGTTATGATTTTGTAGTAAACATATGCACCTTGCACATTTTACCTCCACATTAATCATCTCTGAAAATACAAGTTTTTAACACAAGTAAAAAACGAAAATGGGAAAAAAGCCCACCCTCATACCCCCAAGACACTGAAACAAACATGGCAAACATTTTTATGCAAGATTATAAGCTCAGTCAAACATTTATGTGGTTTTTTTCGCCAGTGTTTACTAATTTTTACAGTGCAAGGGGAGTAACTCTTGATGGTTTCATTACTGTGTCAGAAAACTGGGTCATTCAATCAACAGGTGATCACAGGAAGTAAACATGCGGTAGAGAACTAAATGAAAGTGAAACATAGAGACAAATCAATGAACAAAGTATGACAGTCATTAATTAAATAAGTTAACAAAAAACAAAAGAAAAAATAACAGAAAGGAAAAAATCCAAATATGACATCGAGTTACAAAGGCAAACTGTGAATGACCTAATGTTGTAATATTCATTTTACATGGTTTTATTTTGTTTATAATTTTGTTTCAAGGTATGTGTTTTCCAATAAATGCATGTACTGTGGCATGCATGCATGCATTGGGAGATATGAAGTGGTCTTTTTGTCTGATACAAGGTTTATTTCAGTGTCTTGGACCATTATCCCATTTTCATAACAAACTTAAAATAAACAAACTTTTTAATTTAAAATAAAACACAACTAACTCATATCATGCTCATATATTCCTGAAAAGTGTTTGTTTTAATATAATATAAGATGTTTAGTATTCTCTGTAAATAAATAAATAACTACATATGCTTCCTGAAAGGCTGAAAGAAAACCATATTGTGTATAACCTTTTAATATAAATGTTAATCTGGCCATGAACTACAACCTGGCTGTGGAACGAATTCTTTCGGACTTGAATTCTGACATAGCTTTGGTTCTAACTGATGTTTTTTATATCCACTAATCAACCTGTTTCGCACTCTCTTGTTTAACAAGAAATCGATAGCCTGTTTTTTACGAGCTTTTAACCTGTTTAATTTGACACGTAAACTTTTTTGATATGCACAATCATATATTTCACGTTTACGTATTTTTTTCAGAGCCACTACAGCACGAGACTTTCTACCCAGACCACAACCTACAGCTTTTAGGGTCTTAGCCAATGCAACATCCCGTTTATTATTGACTTTCAAGACTGCTGCAGATGCACGGCCTAAGGCATTGCGAGAAAAATTCTTATTCTTCGGTAGGTATGTAGAAATTGTCCTATTGACGGACTCACACTTATTTGTATTGCTGAAAAATTGCATCTGATTTAATGCGGTCTGAGACAGTTTCATTTCTAACAATGATTCTATTAATAATTTGTCAGTCTTATTTGGTTTTAAAGACCCATTTTGTAAACCATGACTGCTAAGGTTAATAGATTTGTACCACCAACTAGTTTTTATACCACCATTACATAGTGTTATGCTCCATCTACACGTATCGCTACAATTACCACTATAACAATTCACAACAGACTTAACAATGCGTGGCAAACATTTTGAAATTTGTTGTCGGTCACCATTATATTTTGCAAATAAACATTTCATTATACCATGTGAACGTAATTTTAAATCATTGGCAAAAGCTATTTTAATATCATTCCTCTGGGCCTTTGTAGCTCCAGGGAACATACCGACACTAAATTTTGCTCGCAATACCTCACGGAACTGACTTTGACCCCGGTGAATAGTATCTGCCAGTCTATTTACTGACCATAAAGGGTCAAATATTTCTTGCATTGCTTCTTGTAGACCTTGTACACTTTTTGCATCCCCATCAGTAGTACAATAGTCCACAAGTAAATCAAGTTTAGCAATTTTTTTACCTATTTCATACCCAAGATCCTTCTCACTCAAAGGATCATACCTATTTGTATTTGATGTGCAGTACTCGTGATTAGGACATTCAATGTCATAACCTTTACCGCGTAACCATGCACCAACCCAGCAAAGTTTGTTTACAAGGTGAAAACCAATGATATCATGATTGTCAGTTTCATTTTCACAGGCAATACCAATGACTTGTGATGCATTTTGTCCCATTTTATGCCTACTTTTTATATGCACACTCTGATAGGTACCATCCATTTGTAATTTTACAGGACTATTTTTATTTAACCCTAAGGTTTCATTTCTCTTTCTGAAACTCTCAACCACTTGTTCGGTTTCATTTTCCGCAAGTTTTACAACCTTGTCACAAACAGTATTTGTTATTCTCTGCATTGTTCCTTTTGACATAGGAGGAATACATGAACTAGTTAAAAGTAGTCGCGCGCTATCATTACCAATATTACAGTTTATCACGCCAGTCTGAAACCCATAGTTAATTGTAGCACTCTTGCGACCAGCACGTCCTGTGTCAATTTCTCTAAATAGTTTATATTTTTCTGAAATAAATTTACACTTGGTACACTTCATTTTCCAAATCCAACCAAGACCCCATTGAGTCTCTTGTACCAGTTCAAAATGTGGAACAACACACTTTGGACTTTTATTTAAATGACATATTATAAGACTATTGATCATTAAAATATTAAGATCTCTATCTACTGTTCTATTTTCAGTACTTTTCTCCTCTAAATATTCATCTAAATAATCATCTGACAATTTATGCGGTCTGAGTAGTTTGACTGTAGTCGCACATTTTTCAGTTTGGGGAGCTACATAAGATTTTTTATCGTAACTCTCTTTTGAGTACAGCTTAAATTCCTTTTCTGTAAGGCGGGGTAACCAGACAGATTCTGTGGTGTTTTTAGGAGTCAAATCTGTAGTGGAATTAGAAAATTTAAGTTTAGGTGGTGCAGGTAAAACTTGCATAGATAAATTTTTTAAAACCTGTGTACATGTAGATGGAGCTGTAGATGGAGCAACACCATTAATAACACTACAACCTTGATCTGTTGTTAGGGATACACAACGCAATAGATGGGCTTGGTTACCAACCTTATATTGGTTTCTTTTCCTTTTCCCTTTCATTATTGAATAAATACACACTCTGTTATGTTTGTATAATTCTAAATTATGACATCATAAAGTCATGACGTCACAAAAGCGATGACGTCACAATGTTATCTTCACTAAAGAAAAGCACCATTTTTCCCTATTTGAACACTCACACAAAAAGAACTCTAAAATGGTTATTACTTGATGGATTTTAAAACTAAAACCTGTTTTAGAATTGTCTGTGAATGATCTTAACAGTTATTAAAAAATAAAAATGTTCTATTCCTTCTATGAAAGAAATAAATATCAAAAACATTATTTTCTGAGTGAAAAAATCCTTAAATCTACCTTATTTACAGTAAAAAACACAATATTTGCATGATTCATCATCTAAACATGATGATTTTTATAAAGTCAGTTAGGTAATGAAGGTTTGTTAAATGGCACTTTAAGCTATGAAGAGTCTTAATCAATGTCTAAATTGTGAATTGATAACATATGGATTTTGTGCTTTTTTTCTACTAAAAGATATAAGGAACAGTAATAAGCATGCTTACTTAAAAATACTAAAATTTAACTTATTTTATTTCAGATGCGGAAAAAAACTTCACAGAATTGTTCGAAAAGGTGTACCGAAGAAATTCATTCTGCAATACAAGTGGAATCTGACATTTTCTGATCTAAATTGTGAACTATTATTTCAAAGGTGTTGGAGTGTTTCATGGTTCAATGATCACAATTTCGGATGGGAGCTGCTGAAATCGAGGTCAGTTACACTCTTTTAGTGCTAATTGATTAAAAAGAATACAAAATGGCTACCAATAATTTAGATTTTTATCAAAAATATACCAATTTTATACTTATAAACAGTGAAGAGGCAGAAAATGGGGCATGCATTATTTGGACTGGGGCCACTCAGAGGAGAAATAATTATATTCTAGGGATGATCAATGTCACATACCCAAATGCCAAACGTACTAAAATGAATGTTGCACGTTTAGCAAAAATTTTGCAATTGAAATCTACTGATTTAGCCAAAAATTTAGATGCTTCACACCTTTGTCATAATGCATTGTGTGTGAATACAGACCATATTGTTTTAGAACCTCGGGAGATTAACAATCAAAGAAAAATATGTGTAGCTGCACACCAATGCACCACACATATTGTGCATGGCACAAACTATACTAACTGCATGCTGAATCTGAAATTGTGGTTTGTTATGATTTTGTAGTAAACATATGCACCTTGCACATTTTACCTCCACATTAATCATCTCTGAAAATACAAGTTTTTAACACAAGTAAAAAACGAAAATGGGAAAAAAGCCCACCCTCATACCCCCAAGACACTGAAACAAACATGGCAAACATTTTTATGCAAGATTATAAGCTCAGTCAAACATTTATGTGGTTTTTTTCGCCAGTGTTTACTAATTTTTACAGTGCAAGGGGAGTAACTCTTGATGGTTTCATTACTGTGTCAGAAAACTGGGTCATTCAATCAACAGGTGATCACAGGAAGTAAACATGCGGTAGAGAACTAAATGAAAGTGAAACATAGAGACAAATCAATGAACAAAGTATGACAGTCATTAATTAAATAAGTTAACAAAAAACAAAAGAAAAAATAACAGAAAGGAAAAAATCCAAATATGACATCGAGTTACAAAGGCAAACTGTGAATGACCTAATGTTGTAATATTCATTTTACATGGTTTTATTTTGTTTATAATTTTGTTTCAAGGTATGTGTTTTCCAATAAATGCATGTACTGTGGCATGCATGCATGCATTGGGAGATATGAAGTGGTCTTTTTGTCTGATACAAGGTTTATTTCAGTGTCTTGGACCATTATCCCATTTTCATAACAAACTTAAAATAAACAAACTTTTTAATTTAAAATAAAACACAACTAACTCATATCATGCTCATATATTCCTGAAAAGTGTTTGTTTTAATATAATATAAGATGTTTAGTATTCTCTGTAAATAAATAAATAACTACATATGCTTCCTGAAAGGCTGAAAGAAAACCATATTGTGTATAACCTTTTAATATAAATGTTAATCTGGCCATGAACTACAACCTGGCTGTGGAACGAATTCTTTCGGACTTGAATTCTGACATAGCTTTGGTTCTAACTGATGTTTTTTATATCCACTAATCAACCTGTTTCGCACTCTCTTGTTTAACAAGAAATCGATAGCCTGTTTTTTACGAGCTTTTAACCTGTTTAATTTGACACGTAAACTTTTTTGATATGCACAATCATATATTTCACGTTTACGTATTTTTTTCAGAGCCACTACAGCACGAGACTTTCTACCCAGACCACAACCTACAGCTTTTAGGGTCTTAGCCAATGCAACATCCCGTTTATTATTGACTTTCAAGACTGCTGCAGATGCACGGCCTAAGGCATTGCGAGAAAAATTCTTATTCTTCGGTAGGTATGTAGAAATTGTCCTATTGACGGACTCACACTTATTTGTATTGCTAAAAAATTGCATCTGATTTAATGCGGTCTGAGACAGTTTCATTTCTAACAATGATTCTATTAATAATTTGTCAGTCTTATTTGGTTTTAAAGACCCATTTTGTAAACCATGACTGCTAAGGTTAATAGATTTGTACCACCAACTAGTTTTTATACCACCATTACATAGTGTTATGCTCCATCTACACGTATCGCTACAATTACCACTATAACAATTCACAACAGACTTAACAATGCGTGGCAAACATTTTGAAATTTGTTGTCGGTCACCATTATATTTTGCAAATAAACATTTCATTATACCATGTAAACGTAATTTTAAATCATTGGCAAAAGCTATTTTAATATCATTCCTCTGGGCCTTTGTAGCTCCAGGGAACATACCGACACTAAATTTTGCTCGCAATACCTCACGGAACTGACTTTGACCCCGGTGAATAGTATCTGCCAGTCTATTTACTGACCATAAAGGGTCAAATATTTCTTGCATTGCTTCTTGTAGACCTTGTACACTTTTTGCATCCCCATCAGTAGTACAATAGTCCACAAGTAAATCAAGTTTAGCAATTTTTTTACCTATTTCATACCCAAGATCCTTCTCACTCAAAGGATCATACCTATTTGTATTTGATGTGCAGTACTCGTGATTAGGACATTCAATGTCATAACCTTTACCGCGTAACCATGCACCAACCCAGCAAAGTTTGTTTACAAGGTGAAAACCAATGATATCATGATTGTCAGTTTCATTTTCACAGGCAATACCAATGACTTGTGATGCATTTTGTCCCATTTTATGCCTACTTTTTATATGCACACTCTGATAGGTACCATCCATTTGTAATTTTACAGGACTATTTTTATTTAACCCTAAGGTTTCATTTCTCTTTCTGAAACTCTCAACCACTTGTTCGGTTTCATTTTCCGCAAGTTTTACAACCTTGTCACAAACAGTATTTGTTATTCTCTGCATTGTTCCTTTTGACATAGGAGGAATACATGAACTAGTTAAAAGTAGTCGCGCGCTATCATTACCAATATTACAGTTTATCACGCCAGTCTGAAACCCATAGTTAATTGTAGCACTCTTGCGACCAGCACGTCCTGTGTCAATTTCTCTAAATAGTTTATATTTTTCTGAAATAAATTTACACTTGGTACACTTCATTTTCCAAATCCAACCAAGACCCCATTGAGTCTCTTGTACCAGTTCAAAATGTGGAACAACACACTTTGGACTTTTATTTAAATGACATATTATAAGACTATTGATCATTAAAATATTAAGATCTCTATCTACTGTTCTATTTTCAGTACTTTTCTCCTCTAAATATTCATCTAAATAATCATCTGACAATTTATGCGGTCTGAGTAGTTTGACTGTAGTCGCACATTTTTCAGTTTGGGGAGCTACATAAGATTTTTTATCGTAACTCTCTTTTGAGTACAGCTTAAATTCCTTTTCTGTAAGGCGGGGTAACCAGACAGATTCTGTGGTGTTTTTAGGAGTCAAATCTGTAGTGGAATTAGAAAATTTAAGTTTAGGTGGTGCAGGTAAAACTTGCATAGATAAATTTTTTAAAACCTGTGTACATGTAGATGGAGCTGTAGATGGAGCAACACCATTAATAACACTACAACCTTGATCTGTTGTTAGGGATACACAACGCAATAGATGGGCTTGGTTACCAACCTTATATTGGTTTCTTTTCCTTTTCCCTTTCATTATTGAATAAATACACACTCTGTTATGTTTGTATAATTCTAAATTATGACATCATAAAGTCATGACGTCACAAAAGCGATGACGTCACAATGTTATCTTCACTAAAGAAAAGCACCATTTTTCCCTATTTGAACACTCACACAAAAAGAACTCTAAAATGGTTATTACTTGATGGATTTTAAAACTAAAACCTGTTTTAGAATTGTCTGTGAATGATCTTAACAGTTATTAAAAAATAAAAATGTTCTATTCCTTCTATGAAAGAAATAAATATCAAAAACATTATTTTCTGAGTGAAAAAATCCTTAAATCTACCTTATTTACAGTAAAAAACACAATATTTTCATGATTCATCATCTAAACATGATGATTTTTATAAAGTCAGTTAGGTAATGAAGGTTTGTTAAATGGCACTTTAAGCTATGAAGAGTCTTAATCAATGTCTAAATTGTGAATTGATAACATATGGATTTTGTGCTTTTTTTCTACTAAAAGATATAAGGAACAGTAATAAGCATGCTTACTTAAAAATACTAAAATTTAACTTATTTTATTTCAGATGCGGAAAAAAACTTCACAGAATTGTTCGAAAAGGTGTACCGAAGAAATTCATTCTGCAATACAAGTGGAATCTGACATTTGCTGATCTAATATGGGTCAGGGTCCCTAATAGACCTTGAGATGAGGAACTCAGATGACGTAATTAAAAAACAATATTAGTCCGCGATACAATTGTGGATGCTGTGATTTTAAAAATGGACATAAATGAACAATAAGAACTGTTTTATAGTGCTGATGTGATGAGAAAAGAAATATGTAGATTTGACCTGAAATAAATTATTAGAAAGGACAATTTTTTTATTGAGTTTTATGATCAGAATTTTGGGATTATTTCATGTGGAGAGTGACATTTTTCACCATCTTCCGGGGTCCAGCAATTTGCGAAAAAAGTAATCTCACTTGCCACCCCGAAAATTTAACCAAACATGTATAAATGTATCAGCTTCGATATGAGCCATCCTACATGTTCAAGTAAACGATATGGACTGAGCAATGGAGGAAAACGTTACCATTGTCGCCTATGGAGAATTAATTAAAAATGTTGACCCAAATTGTGAACTATTATTTCAAAGGTGTTGGAGTGTTTCATGGTTCAATGATCACAATTTCGGATGGGAGCTGCTGAAATCGAGGTCAGTTACACTCTTTTAGTGCTAATTGATTAAAAAGAATACAAAATGGCTACCAATAATTTAGATTTTTATCAAAAATATACCAATTTTATACTTATAAACAGTGAAGAGGCAGAAAATGGGGCATGCATTATTTGGACTGGGGCCACTCAGAGGAGAAATAATTATATTCTAGGGATGATCAATGTCACATACCCAAATGCCAAACGTACTAAAATGAATGTTGCACGTTTAGCAAAAATTTTGCAATTGAAATCTACTGATTTAGCCAAAAATTTAGATGCTTCACACCTTTGTCATAATGCATTGTGTGTGAATACAGACCATATTGTTTTAGAACCTCGGGAGATTAACAATCAAAGAAAAATATGTGTAGCTGCACACCAATGCACCACACATATTGTGCATGGCACAAACTATACTAACTGCATGCTGAATCTGAAATTGTGGTTTGTTATGATTTTGTAGTAAACATATGCACCTTGCACATTTTACCTCCACATTAATCATCTCTGAAAATACAAGTTTTTAACACAAGTAAAAAACGAAAATGGGAAAAAAGCCCACCCTCATACCCCCAAGACACTGAAACAAACATGGCAAACATTTTTATGCAAGATTATAAGCTCAGTCAAACATTTATGTGGTTTTTTTCGCCAGTGTTTACTAATTTTTACAGTGCAAGGGGAGTAACTCTTGATGGTTTCATTACTGTGTCAGAAAACTGGGTCATTCAATCAACAGGTGATCACAGGAAGTAAACATGCGGTAGAGAACTAAATGAAAGTGAAACATAGAGACAAATCAATGAACAAAGTATGACAGTCATTAATTAAATAAGTTAACAAAAAACAAAAGAAAAAATAACAGAAAGGAAAAAATCCAAATATGACATCGAGTTACAAAGGCAAACTGTGAATGACCTAATGTTGTAATATTCATTTTACATGGTTTTATTTTGTTTATAATTTTGTTTCAAGGTATGTGTTTTCCAATAAATGCATGTACTGTGGCATGCATGCATGCATTGGGAGATATGAAGTGGTCTTTTTGTCTGATACAAGGTTTATTTCAGTGTCTTGGACCATTATCCCATTTTCATAACAAACTTAAAATAAACAAACTTTTTAATTTAAAATAAAACACAACTAACTCATATCATGCTCATATATTCCTGAAAAGTGTTTGTTTTAATATAATATAAGATGTTTAGTATTCTCTGTAAATAAATAAATAACTACATATGCTTCCTGAAAGGCTGAAAGAAAACCATATTGTGTATAACCTTTTAATATAAATGTTAATCTGGCCATGAACTACAACCTGGCTGTGGAACGAATTCTTTCGGACTTGAATTCTGACATAGCTTTGGTTCTAACTGATGTTTTTTATATCCACTAATCAACCTGTTTCGCACTCTCTTGTTTAACAAGAAATCGATAGCCTGTTTTTTACGAGCTTTTAACCTGTTTAATTTGACACGTAAACTTTTTGATATGCACAATCATATATTTCACGTTTACGTATTTTTTTCAGAGCCACTACAGCACGAGACTTTCTACCCAGACCACAACCTACAGCTTTTAGGGTCTTAGCCAATGCAACATCCCGTTTATTATTGACTTTCAAGACTGCTGCAGATGCACGGCCTAAGGCATTGCGAGAAAAATTCTTATTCTTCGGTAGGTATGTAGAAATTGTCCTATTGACGGACTCACACTTATTTGTATTGCTGAAAAATTGCATCTGATTTAATGCGGTCTGAGACAGTTTCATTTCTAACAATGATTCTATTAATAATTTGTCAGTCTTATTTGGTTTTAAAGACCCATTTTGTAAACCATGACTGCTAAGGTTAATAGATTTGTACCACCAACTAGTTTTTATACCACCATTACATAGTGTTATGCTCCATCTACACGTATCGCTACAATTACCACTATAACAATTCACAACAGACTTAACAATGCGTGGCAAACATTTTGAAATTTGTTGTCGGTCACCATTATATTTTGCAAATAAACATTTCATTATACCATGTGAACGTAATTTTAAATCATTGGCAAAAGCTATTTTAATATCATTCCTCTGGGCCTTTGTAGCTCCAGGGAACATACCGACACTAAATTTTGCTCGCAATACCTCACGGAACTGACTTTGACCCCGGTGAATAGTATCTGCCAGTCTATTTACTGACCATAAAGGGTCAAATATTTCTTGCATTGCTTCTTGTAGACCTTGTACACTTTTTGCATCCCCATCAGTAGTACAATAGTCCACAAGTAAATCAAGTTTAGCAATTTTTTTACCTATTTCATACCCAAGATCCTTCTCACTCAAAGGATCATACCTATTTGTATTTGATGTGCAGTACTCGTGATTAGGACATTCAATGTCATAACCTTTACCGCGTAACCATGCACCAACCCAGCAAAGTTTGTTTACAAGGTGAAAACCAATGATATCATGATTGTCAGTTTCATTTTCACAGGCAATACCAATGACTTGTGATGCATTTTGTCCCATTTTATGCCTACTTTTTATATGCACACTCTGATAGGTACCATCCATTTGTAATTTTACAGGACTATTTTTATTTAACCCTAAGGTTTCATTTCTCTTTCTGAAACTCTCAACCACTTGTTCGGTTTCATTTTCCGCAAGTTTTACAACCTTGTCACAAACAGTATTTGTTATTCTCTGCATTGTTCCTTTTGACATAGGAGGAATACATGAACTAGTTAAAAGTAGTCGCGCGCTATCATTACCAATATTACAGTTTATCACGCCAGTCTGAAACCCATAGTTAATTGTAGCACTCTTGCGACCAGCACGTCCTGTGTCAATTTCTCTAAATAGTTTATATTTTTCTGAAATAAATTTACACTTGGTACACTTCATTTTCCAAATCCAACCAAGACCCCATTGAGTCTCTTGTACCAGTTCAAAATGTGGAACAACACACTTTGGACTTTTATTTAAATGACATATTATAAGACTATTGATCATTAAAATATTAAGATCTCTATCTACTGTTCTATTTTCAGTACTTTTCTCCTCTAAATATTCATCTAAATAATCATCTGACAATTTATGCGGTCTGAGTAGTTTGACTGTAGTCGCACATTTTTCAGTTTGGGGAGCTACATAAGATTTTTTATCGTAACTCTCTTTTGAGTACAGCTTAAATTCCTTTTCTGTAAGGCGGGGTAACCAGACAGATTCTGTGGTGTTTTTAGGAGTCAAATCTGTAGTGGAATTAGAAAATTTAAGTTTAGGTGGTGCAGGTAAAACTTGCATAGATAAATTTTTTAAAACCTGTGTACATGTAGATGGAGCTGTAGATGGAGCAACACCATTAATAACACTACAACCTTGATCTGTTGTTAGGGATACACAACGCAATAGATGGGCTTGGTTACCAACCTTATATTGGTTTCTTTTCCTTTTCCCTTTCATTATTGAATAAATACACACTCTGTTATGTTTGTATAATTCTAAATTATGACATCATAAAGTCATGACGTCACAAAAGCGATGACGTCACAATGTTATCTTCACTAAAGAAAAGCACCATTTTTCCCTATTTGAACACTCACACAAAAAGAACTCTAAAATGGTTATTACTTGATGGATTTTAAAACTAAAACCTGTTTTAGAATTGTCTGTGAATGATCTTAACAGTTATTAAAAAATAAAAATGTTCTATTCCTTCTATGAAAGAAATAAATATCAAAAACATTATTTTCTGAGTGAAAAAATCCTTAAATCTACCTTATTTACAGTAAAAAACACAATATTTTCATGATTCATCATCTAAACATGATGATTTTTATAAAGTCAGTTAGGTAATGAAGGTTTGTTAAATGGCACTTTAAGCTATGAAGAGTCTTAATCAATGTCTAAATTGTGAATTGATAACATATGGATTTTGTGCTTTTTTTCTACTAAAAGATATAAGGAACAGTAATAAGCATGCTTACTTAAAAATACTAAAATTTAACTTATTTTATTTCAGATGCGGAAAAAAACTTCACAGAATTGTTCGAAAAGGTGTACCGAAGAAATTCATTCTGCAATACAAGTGGAATCTGACATTTGCTGATCTAATATGGGTCAGGGTCCCTAATAGACCTTGAGATGAGGAACTCAGATGACGTAATTAAAAAACAATATTAGTCCGCGATACAATTGTGGATGCTGTGATTTTAAAAATGGACATAAATGAACAATAAGAACTGTTTTATAGTGCTGATGTGATGAGAAAAGAAATATGTAGATTTGACCTGAAATAAATTATTAGAAAGGACAATTTTTTTATTGAGTTTTATGATCAGAATTTTGGGATTATTTCATGTGGAGAGTGACATTTTTCACCATCTTCCGGGGTCCAGCAATTTGCGAAAAAAGTAATCTCACTTGCCACCCCGAAAATTTAACCAAACATGTATAAATGTATCAGCTTCGATATGAGCCATCCTACATGTTCAAGTAAACGATATGGACTGAGCAATGGAGGAAAACGTTACCATTGTCGCCTATGGAGAATTAATTAAAAATGTTGACCCAAATTGTGAACTATTATTTCAAAGGTGTTGGAGTGTTTCATGGTTCAATGATCACAATTTCGGATGGGAGCTGCTGAAATCGAGGTCAGTTACACTCTTTTAGTGCTAATTGATTAAAAAGAATACAAAATGGCTACCAATAATTTAGATTTTTATCAAAAATATACCAATTTTATACTTATAAACAGTGAAGAGGCAGAAAATGGGGCATGCATTATTTGGACTGGGGCCACTCAGAGGAGAAATAATTATATTCTAGGGATGATCAATGTCACATACCCAAATGCCAAACGTACTAAAATGAATGTTGCACGTTTAGCAAAAATTTTGCAATTGAAATCTACTGATTTAGCCAAAAATTTAGATGCTTCACACCTTTGTCATAATGCATTGTGTGTGAATACAGACCATATTGTTTTAGAACCTCGGGAGATTAACAATCAAAGAAAAATATGTGTAGCTGCACACCAATGCACCACACATATTGTGCATGGCACAAACTATACTAACTGCATGCTGAATCTGAAATTGTGGTTTGTTATGATTTTGTAGTAAACATATGCACCTTGCACATTTTACCTCCACATTAATCATCTCTGAAAATACAAGTTTTTAACACAAGTAAAAAACGAAAATGGGAAAAAAGCCCACCCTTATACCCCCAAGACACTGAAACAAACATGGCAAACATTTTTATGCAAGATTATAAGCTCAGTCAAACATTTATGTGGTTTTTTTCGCCAGTGTTTACTAATTTTTACAGTGCAAGGGGAGTAACTCTTGATGGTTTCATTACTGTGTCAGAAAACTGGGTCATTCAATCAACAGGTGATCACAGGAAGTAAACATGCGGTAGAGAACTAAATGAAAGTGAAACATAGAGACAAATCAATGAACAAAGTATGACAGTCATTAATTAAATAAGTTAACAAAAAACAAAAGAAAAAATAACAGAAAGGAAAAAATCCAAATATGACATCGAGTTACAAAGGCAAACTGTGAATGACCTAATGTTGTAATATTCATTTTACATGGTTTTATTTTGTTTATAATTTTGTTTCAAGGTATGTGTTTTCCAATAAATGCATGTACTGTGGCATGCATGCATGCATTGGGAGATATGAAGTGGTCTTTTTGTCTGATACAAGGTTTATTTCAGTGTCTTGGACCATTATCCCATTTTCATAACAAACTTAAAATAAACAAACTTTTTAATTTAAAATAAAACACAACTAACTCATATCATGCTCATATATTCCTGAAAAGTGTTTGTTTTAATATAATATAAGATGTTTAGTATTCTCTGTAAATAAATAAATAACTACATATGCTTCCTGAAAGGCTGAAAGAAAACCATATTGTGTATAACCTTTTAATATAAATGTTAATCTGGCCATGAACTACAACCTGGCTGTGGAACGAATTCTTTCGGACTTGAATTCTGACATAGCTTTGGTTCTAACTGATGTTTTTTATATCCACTAATCAACCTGTTTCGCACTCTCTTGTTTAACAAGAAATCGATAGCCTGTTTTTTACGAGCTTTTAACCTGTTTAATTTGACACGTAAACTTTTTTGATATGCACAATCATATATTTCACGTTTACGTATTTTTTTCAGAGCCACTACAGCACGAGACTTTCTACCCAGACCACAACCTACAGCTTTTAGGGTCTTAGCCAATGCAACATCCCGTTTATTATTGACTTTCAAGACTGCTGCAGATGCACGGCCTAAGGCATTGCGAGAAAAATTCTTATTCTTCGGTAGGTATGTAGAAAAAAAAGGGGGACGAAAGATACCAAAGGGACAGTCAAACTCAGAGTGTGCATATAAAAAGTAGGCATAAAATGGGACAAAATGCATCACAAGTCATTGGTATTGCCTGTGAAAATGAAACTGACAATCATGATATCATTGGTTTTCACCTTGTAAACAAACTTTGCTGGGTTGGTGCATGGTTACGCGGTAAAGGTTATGACATTGAATGTCCTAATCACGAGTACTGCACATCAAATACAAATAGGTATGATCCTTTGAGTGAGAAGGATCTTGGGTATGAAATAGGTAAAAAAATTGCTAAACTTGATTTACTTGTGGACTATTGTACTACTGATGGGGATGCAAAAAGTGTACAAGGTCTACAAGAAGCAATGCAAGAAATATTTGACCCTTTATGGTCAGTAAATAGACTGGCAGATACTATTCACCGGGGTCAAAGTCAGTTCCGTGAGGTATTGCGAGCAAAATTGTCCTATTGACGGACTCACACTTATTTGTATTGCTGAAAAATTGCATCTGATTTAATGCGGTCTGAGACAGTTTCATTTCTAACAATGATTCTATTAATAATTTGTCAGTCTTATTTGGTTTTAAAGACCCATTTTGTAAACCATGACTGCTAAGGTTAATAGATTTGTACCACCAACTAGTTTTTATACCACCATTACATAGTGTTATGCTCCATCTACACGTATCGCTACAATTACCACTATAACAATTCACAACAGACTTAACAATGCGTGGCAAACATTTTGAAATTTGTTGTCGGTCACCATTATATTTTGCAAATAAACATTTCATTATACCATGTGAACGTAATTTTAAATCATTGGCAAAAGCTATTTTAATATCATTCCTCTGGGTCTTTGTAGCTCCAGGGAACATACCGACACTAAATTTTGCTCGCAATACCTCACGGAACTGACTTTGACCCCGGTGAATAGTATCTGCCAGTCTATTTACTGACCATAAAGGGTCAAATATTTCTTGCATTGCTTCTTGTAGACCTTGTACACTTTTTGCATCCCCATCAGTAGTACAATAGTCCACAAGTAAATCAAGTTTAGCAATTTTTTTACCTATTTCATACCCAAGATCCTTCTCACTCAAAGGATCATACCTATTTGTATTTGATGTGCAGTACTCGTGATTAGGACATTCAATGTCATAACCTTTACCGCGTAACCATGCACCAACCCAGCAAAGTTTGTTTACAAGGTGAAAACCAATGATATCATGATTGTCAGTTTCATTTTCACAGGCAATACCAATGACTTGTGATGCATTTTGTCCCATTTTATGCCTACTTTTTATATGCACACTCTGATAGGTACCATCCATTTGTAATTTTACAGGACTATTTTTATTTAACCCTAAGGTTTCATTTCTCTTTCTGAAACTCTCAACCACTTGTTCGGTTTCATTTTCCGCAAGTTTTACAACCTTGTCACAAACAGTATTTGTTATTCTCTGCATTGTTCCTTTTGACATAGGAGGAATACATGAACTAGTTAAAAGTAGTCGCGCGCTATCATTACCAATATTACAGTTTATCACGCCAGTCTGAAACCCATAGTTAATTGTAGCACTCTTGCGACCAGCACGTCCTGTGTCAATTTCTCTAAATAGTTTATATTTTTCTGAAATAAATTTACACTTGGTACACTTCATTTTCCAAATCCAACCAAGACCCCATTGAGTCTCTTGTACCAGTTCAAAATGTGGAACAACACACTTTGGACTTTTATTTAAATGACATATTATAAGACTATTGATCATTAAAATATTAAGATCTCTATCTACTGTTCTATTTTCAGTACTTTTCTCCTCTAAATATTCATCTAAATAATCATCTGACAATTTATGCGGTCTGAGTAGTTTGACTGTAGTCGCACATTTTTCAGTTTGGGGAGCTACATAAGATTTTTTATCGTAACTCTCTTTTGAGTACAGCTTAAATTCCTTTTCTGTAAGGCGGGGTAACCAGACAGATTCTGTGGTGTTTTTAGGAGTCAAATCTGTAGTGGAATTAGAAAATTTAAGTTTAGGTGGTGCAGGTAAAACTTGCATAGATAATTTTTTTAAAACCTGTGTACATGTAGATGGAGCTGTAGATGGAGCAACACCATTAATAACACTACAACCTTGATCTGTTGTTAGGGATACACAACGCAATAGATGGGCTTGGTTACCAACCTTATATTGGTTTCTTTTCCTTTTCCCTTTCATTATTGAATAAATACACACTCTGTTATGTTTGTATAATTCTAAATTATGACATCATAAAGTCATGACGTCACAAAAGCGATGACGTCACAATGTTATCTTCACTAAAGAAAAGCACCATTTTTCCCTATTTGAACACTCACACAAAAAGAACTCTAAAATGGTTATTACTTGATGGATTTTAAAACTAAAACCTGTTTTAGAATTGTCTGTGAATGATCTTAACAGTTATTAAAAAATAAAAATGTTCTATTCCTTCTATGAAAGAAATAAATATCAAAAACATTATTTTCTGAGTGAAAAAATCCTTAAATCTACCTTATTTACAGTAAAAAACACAATATTTTCATGATTCATCATCTAAACATGATGATTTTTATAAAGTCAGTTAGGTAATGAAGGTTTGTTAAATGGCACTTTAAGCTATGAAGAGTCTTAATCAATGTCTAAATTGTGAATTGATAACATATGGATTTTGTGCTTTTTTTCTACTAAAAGATATAAGGAACAGTAATAAGCATGCTTACTTAAAAATACTAAAATTTAACTTATTTTATTTCAGATGCGGAAAAAAACTTCACAGAATTGTTCGAAAAGGTGTACCGAAGAAATTCATTCTGCAATACAAGTGGAATCTGACATTTTCTGATCTAAATTGTGAACTATTATTTCAAAGGTGTTGGAGTGTTTCATGGTTCAATGATCACAATTTCGGATGGGAGCTGCTGAAATCGAGGTCAGTTACACTCTTTTAGTGCTAATTGATTAAAAAGAATACAAAATGGCTACCAATAATTTAGATTTTTATCAAAAATATACCAATTTTATACTTATAAACAGTGAAGAGGCAGAAAATGGGGCATGCATTATTTGGACTGGGGCCACTCAGAGGAGAAATAATTATATTCTAGGGATGATCAATGTCACATACCCAAATGCCAAACGTACTAAAATGAATGTTGCACGTTTAGCAAAAATTTTGCAATTGAAATCTACTGATTTAGCCAAAAATTTAGATGCTTCACACCTTTGTCATAATGCATTGTGTGTGAATACAGACCATATTGTTTTAGAACCTCGGGAGATTAACAATCAAAGAAAAATATGTGTAGCTGCACACCAATGCACCACACATATTGTGCATGGCACAAACTATACTAACTGCATGCTGAATCTGAAATTGTGGTTTGTTATGATTTTGTAGTAAACATATGCACCTTGCACATTTTACCTCCACATTAATCATCTCTGAAAATACAAGTTTTTAACACAAGTAAAAAACGAAAATGGGAAAAAAGCCCACCCTCATACCCCCAAGACACTGAAACAAACATGGCAAACATTTTTATGCAAGATTATAAGCTCAGTCAAACATTTATGTGGTTTTTTTCGCCAGTGTTTACTAATTTTTACAGTGCAAGGGGAGTAACTCTTGATGGTTTCATTACTGTGTCAGAAAACTGGGTCATTCAATCAACAGGTGATCACAGGAAGTAAACATGCGGTAGAGAACTAAATGAAAGTGAAACATAGAGACAAATCAATGAACAAAGTATGACAGTCATTAATTAAATAAGTTAACAAAAAACAAAAGAAAAAATAACAGAAAGGAAAAAATCCAAATATGACATCGAGTTACAAAGGCAAACTGTGAATGACCTAATGTTGTAATATTCATTTTACATGGTTTTATTTTGTTTATAATTTTGTTTCAAGGTATGTGTTTTCCAATAAATGCATGTACTGTGGCATGCATGCATGCATTGGGAGATATGAAGTGGTCTTTTTGTCTGATACAAGGTTTATTTCAGTGTCTTGGACCATTATCCCATTTTCATAACAAACTTAAAATAAACAAACTTTTTAATTTAAAATAAAACACAACTAACTCATATCATGCTCATATATTCCTGAAAAGTGTTTGTTTTAATATAATATAAGATGTTTAGTATTCTCTGTAAATAAATAAATAACTACATATGCTTCCTGAAAGGCTGAAAGAAAACCATATTGTGTATAACCTTTTAATATAAATGTTAATCTGGCCATGAACTACAACCTGGCTGTGGAACGAATTCTTTCGGACTTGAATTCTGACATAGCTTTGGTTCTAACTGATGTTTTTTATATCCACTAATCAACCTGTTTCGCACTCTCTTGTTTAACAAGAAATCGATAGCCTGTTTTTTACGAGCTTTTAACCTGTTTAATTTGACACGTAAACTTTTTTGATATGCACAATCATATATTTCACGTTTACGTATTTTTTTCAGAGCCACTACAGCACGAGACTTTCTACCCAGACCACAACCTACAGCTTTTAGGGTCTTAGCCAATGCAACATCCCGTTTATTATTGACTTTCAAGACTGCTGCAGATGCACGGCCTAAGGCATTGCGAGAAAAATTCTTATTCTTCGGTAGGTATGTAGAAATTGTCCTATTGACGGACTCACACTTATTTGTATTGCTGAAAAATTGCATCTGATTTAATGCGGTCTGAGACAGTTTCATTTCTAACAATGATTCTATTAATAATTTGTCAGTCTTATTTGGTTTTAAAGACCCATTTTGTAAACCATGACTGCTAAGGTTAATAGATTTGTACCACCAACTAGTTTTTATACCACCATTACATAGTGTTATGCTCCATCTACACGTATCGCTACAATTACCACTATAACAATTCACAACAGACTTAACAATGCGTGGCAAACATTTTGAAATTTGTTGTCGGTCACCATTATATTTTGCAAATAAACATTTCATTATACCATGTGAACGTAATTTTAAATCATTGGCAAAAGCTATTTTAATATCATTCCTCTGGGCCTTTGTAGCTCCAGGGAACATACCGACACTAAATTTTGCTCGCAATACCTCACGGAACTGACTTTGACCCCGGTGAATAGTATCTGCCAGTCTATTTACTGACCATAAAGGGTCAAATATTTCTTGCATTGCTTCTTGTAGACCTTGTACACTTTTTGCATCCCCATCAGTAGTACAATAGTCCACAAGTAAATCAAGTTTAGCAATTTTTTTACCTATTTCATACCCAAGATCCTTCTCACTCAAAGGATCATACCTATTTGTATTTGATGTGCAGTACTCGTGATTAGGACATTCAATGTCATAACCTTTACCGCGTAACCATGCACCAACCCAGCAAAGTTTGTTTACAAGGTGAAAACCAATGATATCATGATTGTCAGTTTCATTTTCACAGGCAATACCAATGACTTGTGATGCATTTTGTCCCATTTTATGCCTACTTTTTATATGCACACTCTGATAGGTACCATCCATTTGTAATTTTACAGGACTATTTTTATTTAACCCTAAGGTTTCATTTCTCTTTCTGAAACTCTCAACCACTTGTTCGGTTTCATTTTCCGCAAGTTTTACAACCTTGTCACAAACAGTATTTGTTATTCTCTGCATTGTTCCTTTTGACATAGGAGGAATACATGAACTAGTTAAAAGTAGTCGCGCGCTATCATTACCAATATTACAGTTTATCACGCCAGTCTGAAACCCATAGTTAATTGTAGCACTCTTGCGACCAGCACGTCCTGTGTCAATTTCTCTAAATAGTTTATATTTTTCTGAAATAAATTTACACTTGGTACACTTCATTTTCCAAATCCAACCAAGACCCCATTGAGTCTCTTGTACCAGTTCAAAATGTGGAACAACACACTTTGGACTTTTATTTAAATGACATATTATAAGACTATTGATCATTAAAATATTAAGATCTCTATCTACTGTTCTATTTTCAGTACTTTTCTCCTCTAAATATTCATCTAAATAATCATCTGACAATTTATGCGGTCTGAGTAGTTTGACTGTAGTCGCACATTTTTCAGTTTGGGGAGCTACATAAGATTTTTTATCGTAACTCTCTTTTGAGTACAGCTTAAATTCCTTTTCTGTAAGGCGGGGTAACCAGACAGATTCTGTGGTGTTTTTAGGAGTCAAATCTGTAGTGGAATTAGAAAATTTAAGTTTAGGTGGTGCAGGTAAAACTTGCATAGATAAATTTTTTAAAACCTGTGTACATGTAGATGGAGCTGTAGATGGAGCAACACCATTAATAACACTACAACCTTGATCTGTTGTTAGGGATACACAACGCAATAGATGGGCTTGGTTACCAACCTTATATTGGTTTCTTTTCCTTTTCCCTTTCATTATTGAATAAATACACACTCTGTTATGTTTGTATAATTCTAAATTATGACATCATAAAGTCATGACGTCACAAAAGCGATGACGTCACAATGTTATCTTCACTAAAGAAAAGCACCATTTTTCCCTATTTGAACACTCACACAAAAAGAACTCTAAAATGGTTATTACTTGATGGATTTTAAAACTAAAACCTGTTTTAGAATTGTCTGTGAATGATCTTAACAGTTATTAAAAAATAAAAATGTTCTATTCCTTCTATGAAAGAAATAAATATCAAAAACATTATTTTCTGAGTGAAAAAATCCTTAAATCTACCTTATTTACAGTAAAAAACACAATATTTTCATGATTCATCATCTAAACATGATGATTTTTATAAAGTCAGTTAGGTAATGAAGGTTTGTTAAATGGCACTTTAAGCTATGAAGAGTCTTAATCAATGTCTAAATTGTGAATTGATAACATATGGATTTTGTGCTTTTTTTCTACTAAAAGATATAAGGAACAGTAATAAGCATGCTTACTTAAAAATACTAAAATTTAACTTATTTTATTTCAGATGCGGAAAAAAACTTCACAGAATTGTTCGAAAAGGTGTACCGAAGAAATTCATTCTGCAATACAAGTGGAATCTGACATTTGCTGATCTAATATGGGTCAGGGTCCCTAATAGACCTTGAGATGAGGAACTCAGATGACGTAATTAAAAAACAATATTAGTCCGCGATACAATTGTGGATGCTGTGATTTTAAAAATGGACATAAATGAACAATAAGAACTGTTTTATAGTGCTGATGTGATGAGAAAAGAAATATGTAGATTTGACCTGAAATAAATTATTAGAAAGGACAATTTTTTTATTGAGTTTTATGATCAGAATTTTGGGATTATTTCATGTGGAGAGTGACATTTTTCACCATCTTCCGGGGTCCAGCAATTTGCGAAAAAAGTAATCTCACTTGCCACCCCGAAAATTTAACCAAACATGTATAAATGTATCAGCTTCGATATGAGCCATCCTACATGTTCAAGTAAACGATATGGACTGAGCAATGGAGGAAAACGTTACCATTGTCGCCTATGGAGAATTAATTAAAAATGTTGACCCAGTTGATATAATTTAATGTAGTAACATGGCGGAAGTAACATATCACATATGCAGCAGGTTATGCCAACCCTTCCCGAGCACCTGCGATCACCCTGGTTTTCGTGTGGTTCGTGTTGCATATTTTTCGATGTTGTTTTCTGTGTACTGCTTTGTGTCTTTTAGTTGCTTTTTGTTTTTTGCCATGACATTGTCAGTTTGTTTACGACTTGTGAGTTTGACTATCCCTATGCTATCGTTAGACTCATGTTTATTTTATGATTTTGGTAAGAAGTTTTGACGGCCGTTTATACTTCTGGTAGGTGAGTGTCTCATAACTTGGTTGTGACAATTTGTCTATGAAAAATCCCTTTTTCCTCTCGTATATGTGTAATTATTGATATTTTCGCAATATACTAACTATACACGAAAGTGGATGTGATAATATTACTACACATTTAACGGCTTAATTTTATACAGACAGCTTTCATTTCCATTATTAATTTGGGTAACATTGCCGATTGTTTTTTTTTATTTACATTGTGTTTCTTTTGCGATTGTTGTCTCAATGTCGTATATCCAAACGTATACTGCTATTCATTCAGATATCATCATATGACGTGTGTCTAAACGTATACTGGTATTAATCCAGATATCATCACAATTTGTAAAAAAATATTGGCGAACTACCATAGCTGTTGATAATTCATAATTTATGTATATTTCTAATTCGGTAATACAGTCGTCGTCAATTCTAGGTTTTGAATAGTTGAGTCACTTGTATCATATACATCTAGCCAGTACAAGGATATAAGACATTTTTGCAGATATATATTTTATTACAGAAATAGAAATCATGTTCTAGCAATAAATCCTTAATCATTTTCCATTTTAATCATCTGTTGCCAGAGGCGAAGATTAATATTGTACATATTCTGTTTTAAGAGGTAACTATTAACATTTCAAATATTATTATAAGTGCAGTCTAAAAATGGATAAAAAATTGCCAAGCTATTTACATTGCTTCAAAGCGAAAACCTTTTCCAGATCATTGCATGGTGTATGAATGTGTCAGCTGTATGATAAAGTCTGTATGTATTTCTTATACCACATAATCTAGATATGTTTTAACAATTTGAGTTCAGGTTTGTAATCTATTTTTTACCCAATTCTTTTCTATATGTATTCCAAATATTAAAATATGCCTGCAATGCATGAAATAATTTTCTTTTTAAAAAGCTTCTTAATTGTTCTGTGACTGACTAACAATTCATTATTAATGCATAAAGTTATCGTTGATTTGTTGAAAAATATCTCCTTTCTTTAATTATTTGTAATAATCTTTTTTGTTTAATTTTGCCTTTGTGAGAAAATTTCTTGTCTCACCTTTTCCCAGTTATGATTAAACAAGAGTTACGTAAGAAACTGTACTTATTAATCAGAAATTTAAGAGGAATTTAACCTTTAAGATTTTTCTATACATTTCGACTAAAAACAGATGCGAAAAATCAAAGGAACAATTTTCCTGAATTGCATTGATTAAGTTTGTCAACGTCTAGACCTTTAAGTGTTTCAATATTCGTACTTAAATACATTTTTTTCAATTTTATTTGCTAGTCCATTAAAAGAGTAGAAGACCTTGTGATATATAGGACATATTTATATACGTGATTCATGCGAACTTTTAAGGGGAAAAACTGGTTGTGCAATGAACGAATTTGATATTTCCTGAAGTCGAACAAGCCGTTTTGTTTACACAGTTGTTTCTTGAAGTAAGCGAATCAACACCGGATCCTTCTAACCATGCGCAAACACATGACGTCTGACCTAGTTGACGCGCTTGATTGAACAGTTGTGTTGATGCAATATTGGAACCATTCTGCTTGCACAGATTGACCGCCTTATCATAGGTGAAGTTTTCAGTAATGCTACCAGAGAAACGTATGTTGATAAGTTTGCCTGAAAAAGAAAAAAGAAAATAATTTCACTCATGCATGTAATCATGAGTTAAACTACTATTGTTTTATAGTGTGAATGTATTTATAATGACGACATCGTTTCTAATTCTGGTCGACCATTTACGGTTTTCACTAAAAATAATATTTAATGGGAATGAGTTCGTTTATTATAACTTCAACAATGTGATAAGCAGGTAAATATGTTCTATATGATAAAAAAATGATGGAATCACAAAAGAAGGTATGATAAGATCACGTTTTTGGCCCATTGAACTATCAAATAATACCCTTCAAATGTTCATAAGGCATATTTGCACAAGGACTTCAAACGTGTTGTATTTAGTGCAAAAAAGAAAATCAAAATGTCTCTTTAGTGTCTTTCACCTAGTTTTAACTGGGGACATGCTACAGAACATGTTACGTAATAATATAATACCAAGAACAAAGGAAATAATATTCACCACAAAACAGGCAATTGTAGTAACTCTGTGATCCAACTGGACATGATTCACATTGTAATACTCATCGCAAAACAGGCCATTGTAGTAACTCTGTGATCCAAAAGGACATAATTCACATTTTAAATCTCACCACAAAATAGGCCATTGTAGTAACTCTGTGATCAAACAGGACATGATTCACATTGTAATACTCACCACAAAACAGGCCATTGTAGTAACTCTGTGATCCAACAGGACATGATTCACATTTTAAAACTCACCACAAAATAGGCCATTGTAGTAACTCTGTGATCAAACAGGACATGATTCACATTGTAATACTCACCACAAAACAGGCCATTGTAGTAACTCTGTGATCCAACAGGACATGATTCACATTTTAAAACTCACCACAAAATAGGCCATTGTAGTAACTCTGTGATCAAACAGGACATGATTCACATTGTAATACTCACCACAAAACAGGCCATTGTAGTAACTCTGTGATCCAACTGGACATGATTCACATTGTAATACTCACCACAAGACAGGCCATTATAGTAACTCTGTGATCCAACAGGACATGATTCACATTTTAAAACTCACCACAAAATAGGCCATTGTAGTGACTCTGTGATCAAACAGGACATGATTCTAATTGTAATACTCACCACAAAACAGGCCATTGTAGTAACTCTGATCAAACAGGACATGATTCACATTGTAATATTCACCACAAAACAGGCCATTGTAGTAACTCTGTGATCCAACAGAACATGATTGACATTGTAATACTCACTAAAAAACAGGCCATTGTAGTAGCTCTGTGATCCAACAGGATATGACTCACATTTCTAAAACTCACCACAAAACAGGTCATTGTAGTAACTCAGTGATCCAACAGGACATGATTCACATATACTCACAAAAAACAGGCCATTATAGTAACTCTGTGATCCAACAGGACATGATTCACATTGTAATACTCATTAAAAACAGGCCATTGTAGTAGCTCTGTGATCCAACATGACATGATTCATATTGTAATAATCACCACTAAACAAGCCATTGTAGTAACTCTGTGATCCAACATGACATGATTCACATTGTAATACTCACCACAAAACAGGCCATTGTAGTAACTCTATGATCCAACAGGACATGATTCACATTGTAATACTCACCACAAAACAGGCCATTGCAGTAACTCAGTGATCCAACATGACATGATTCACATTGTAATACTCACCACAAAACAGGCCATTGTAGTAACTCAGTGATCCAACATGACATGATTCACATTGTAATACTCACCACAAAACAGGCCATTGTAGTAACTCAGTGATCCAACAGGACATGATTCACATTGTAATATTCACCACAAAACAGGCCATTGTAGTAACTCTGTGATCCAACAGGATATGATTCACATTGTAATACTCACCACAAAACAGGCCATTGTAGTAACTCTGTGATCCAACAGGACATGATTCACATTGTAATACTCACCACAAAACAGGACATTGTAGTAACTCTATGATCCAACAGGACATGATTCACATTGTAATACTCACCACAAAACAGGACATTGTAGTAACTCTGTGATCCAACAGGACATGATTCACATTGTAATACTCACCACAAAACAGGCCATTGTAGTAACTCTGTGATCCAACAGGACATGATTCACATTGTAATACTCACCACAAAACAGGCCATTGTAGTAACTCAGTGATCCAACATGACATGATTCACATTGTAATACTCACCACAAAACAGGCCATTGTAGTAACTCAGTGATCCAACATGACATGATTCACATTGTAATACTCACCACAAAACAGGCCATTGTAGTAACTCAGTGATCCAACAGGACATGATTCACATTGTAATACTCACCACAAAACAGGCCATTGTAGTAACTCTGTGATCCAACAGGACATGATTCACATTGTAATACTCACCACAAAACAGGCCATTGTAGTAACTCTGTGATCCAAGAGGACATGATTCACATTGTAATACTCACCACAAAACAGGCCATTGTAGTAACTCTGTGATCCAAGAGGACATGATTCACATTGTAATACTCACCACAAAACAGGCCATTGTAGTAACTCTGTGATCCAACAGGACATGATTCACATTGTAATACTCACCACAAAACAGGCCATTGTAGTAACTCTGTGATCCAACAGGACATGATTCACATTGTAATACTCACCACAAAACAGGCCATTGTAGTAACTCTGTGATCCAACAGGAGATGATTCACATTGTAATACTCACCACAAAACAGGCCATTGTAGTAACTCTGTGATCCAACAGGAGATGATTCACATTGTAATACTCACCACAAAACAGGCCATTGTAGTAACTCTGTGATCCAACAGGATATGATTCACATTGTAATACTCACCACAAAACAGGCCATTGTAGTAACTCTGTGATCCAACAGGACATGATTCACATTGTAATACTCACCACAAAACAGGCCATTGTAGTAACTCTGTGATCCAACAGGAGATGATTCACATTGTAATACTCACCACAAAACAGGCCATTGTAGTAACTCTGTGATCCAACAGGAGATGATTCACATTGTAATACTCACCACAAAACAGGCCATTGTAGTAACTCTGTGATCCAACAGGATATGATTCACATTGTAATACTCACCACAAAACAGGCAATTGTAGTAACTCTGTGATCCAACTGGACATGATTCACATTGTAATACTCATCGCAAAACAGGCCATTGTAGTAACTCTGTGATCCAAAAGGACATAATTCACATTTTAAATCTCACCACAAAATAGGCCATTGTAGTAACTCTGTGATCAAACAGGACATGATTCACATTGTAATACTCACCACAAAACAGGCCATTGTAGTAACTCTGTGATCCAACAGGACATGATTCACATTTTAAAACTCACCACAAAATAGGCCATTGTAGTAACTCTGTGATCAAACAGGACATGATTCACATTGTAATACTCACCACAAAACAGGCCATTGTAGTAACTCTGTGATCCAACAGGACATGATTCACATTTTAAAACTCACCACAAAATAGGCCATTGTAGTAACTCTGTGATCAAACAGGACATGATTCACATTGTAATACTCACCACAAAACAGGCCATTGTAGTAACTCTGTGATCCAACTGGACATGATTCACATTGTAATACTCACCACAAGACAGGCCATTATAGTAACTCTGTGATCCAACAGGACATGATTCACATTTTAAAACTCACCACAAAATAGGCCATTGTAGTGACTCTGTGATCAAACAGGACATGATTCTAATTGTAATACTCACCACAAAACAGGCCATTGTAGTAACTCTGATCAAACAGGACATGATTCACATTGTAATATTCACCACAAAACAGGCCATTGTAGTAACTCTGTGATCCAACAGGACATGATTCACATTGTAATACTCACCACAAAACAGGCCATTGTAGTAACTCTGTGATCCAACAGGACATGATTCACATTGTAATACTCACCACAAAACAGGCCATTGTAGTAACTCTGTGATCCAACAGGACATGATTCACATTGTAATACTCACCACAAAACAGGCCATTGTAGTAACTCTGTGATCCAACAGGACATGATTCACATTGTAATACTCACCACAAAACAGGCCATTGTAGTAACTCTGTGATCCAACAGGAGATGATTCACATTGTAATACTCACCACAAAACAGGCCATTGTAGTAACTCTGTGATCCAACAGGACATGATTCACATTGTAATACTCACCACAAAACAGGCCATTGTAGTAACTCTGTGATCCAACAGGATATGATTCACATTGTAATACTCACCACAAAACAGGCCATTGTAGTAACTCTGTGATCCAACAGGATATGATTCACATTGTAATACTCACCACAAAACAGGCCATTGTAGTAACTCAGTGATCCAACAGGACATGATTCACATTGTTTTGTCACCTCTGAGTAATACTGTTTGTTCTGAGGACAGCATAAATCTCCACTTGACCTTTGTCTGCGTACGCTGCAAGTATATACGTAATTGGTGAGTAAAAAAATATAAGTATGAGTAATTAATGAGTAATACGTTTTAGATATAAGTAATTTTAAAGAGTAATAAGTTATAGGTATATGTAATTGTTGAGTAACGTTAAGAGCCCTTGCAACAACTCTTTGACGGGCCCGTAGGTGGCCTTCTGCAAGGCAAAACTTATGTTCCTATCTACTTTTCCACTGGCAGTCCAAATTTCCCCGAACTTCGAACCTGACGGACTCTAGCACAGGACCTACATATTGGATTTATTGTTAATTTGTTCTCGTCCTGAATATGCATGAAATACTTGCCACTGGACGTTAAATAACCGACAATCAGTCATTCAATCATATCCGTAATCCTGTTTTTTCTATTCTTACGCTGCTTTATTAAAAGTAATTGTGACATCTTAAAAACTCTATAATCATTAGAACGCTTTTCTAAAGCAACCGATCGTTCATCTTCGTGGGACAACCCATTTCTTGTGTTACTTGAATAAAATAACAAAAAAAAATCTTAATTGAATAATATACAGGAAACCCCGCCCTTAATTTTCAATGGAATCAGACGATTTTTATCACTTCCCTCCTGAAACAAACGTATTTTGACAGGAAAAAATGGAATGTTAACATTTTATATTCCGGCCCCCACACCCTTTTCTTAAAAAGAATATGAATTTTCTGCTGTTACAAAAAATTACAAAGACATTTTTAATTCATTTCAATGTATAGTACATGCAAATTACTGATGTGAATGTAATAAGGGACCGTTCAATATTTATCAGATGGATGGGCCGGTGCATTCTTAATTTTGATTCATTAAAAAAGTTAATGCCCATCCTTTTAAATTCTGAAAAAAAGTCCTCGCCCATCTAAAAAAATCTAAAAAAAAGTCCTTGCCCCTCTAAAGCTTAAAGCAATCAAAAAATATTAAAGTTCTTTTTCTATTTGAAAGTTTGCAGGTTTATGTCTTGAAATCAAAGAATAGACTTTGGTGTAAATACAAAATTTAAAATGTGCTAGTTAATTCCATTTATATATAAATATTTAAGTGTGTATCAGAACCATACATTTTATTGTTTTTAAAACCAGTATGAATATACATGTATATATTTGATTTTATATTTGCAGCCTCAGATACAATATTGATTTAAAATAAAGGAAATAATTTAAACTAAGGGACAATAACTCTTGGACTAGTAAAAATATTATCATATGCTGAATTACTAATTATTGTCTTAATAACACAGCATGTTAAATATAGTTCAATTACCAATGTCCCTTTATCTAATCGTTTCAAAAAAGAAATTATGGTCTTTTTAAGCAATTTAGGCAGACATATTTTTGACTTTGATGCACCCTTTTCACCTATTAATTAATTCCGTACATTTGACAGTAAAACACCAAACAACCTGGCATTCTGTAAGATTAATATATAAATGAGATAGCTGTAGAGTTATATGAAGATCTAAATTGATTTGAAAAAGTTATAAAAAAAGTTTAAAGATGACTATCCAATGATTTGGCCTAAACTGAAAATTTAAGCTTTTTTTAACCTTTTTATTAAATCCATAAGAATGACAGCAATTCACCAAACTACCAAACAACGTGGTATTCTGTAAGATCAATATATAAATGAAATAATTGTAGAGTTTTATGAAAATGCCAGTTGATTTGAGAAAGTTATGAAAAAAATTAAAGATGACTATTTGGATTTAGCCAAAACTGAAAACTTTAGTTTTTTTTTAACCTATTTATTAAATCCATAGAATGACAGCAATTCCCCAAACTACCAAACAACCTGGTATTCTGTAAGATTAATATATAAATGAAATAATTGTAGAGTTTTATGAAAATGCCAGTTGATTTGAAAAAGTTATGAAAAAAATTAAAGATGACTATCTGGATTTAGCCAAAACTGAAAACTTTAGATTTTTTTTAACCTATTTATTAAATCCATAGAATGACAGCAATTCACCAAACTACCAAATAACCCGGTATTCTGTAAGATCAATATATAAATGAAATAATTGTAGAGTTTTATGAAAATCCATGTTGATTTGAAAAAGTTATAAAAAAATTTAAAGATGACTATCTGGATTTGGCCTAAACTGAAAATTATTGTTGAGACCATGTCCCTTATGTTTTTTGTGCCTGCAAAAGGAATCTCCTACACACCGATGAAATTGAAAGCAAATTTTTTTCAAATAAAATAAGTTCTAGCCCATCCACTATATATATTAAAAAAAGTTCTCGCCCATCCAAATATTTCCACAAAAAAGTGCTTGCCCCGCCCCATTTTGCACCGGCCCATCTATCTGATAAATATTGAACGGTCCCTAAAACACGAAGTACAGATGAGAACAAAATTAATGTGAAACCAGTGTTCCATACATGAAACTAATTGTAAACAGGTTTACAGAACGCGACGTTGATTGTGAACACGGCCATCGAGAGACAAAACGAAGACTACTTGACTAATGTCGTGCGCAAAAATCACTTTTCGGATTTACTTTCATCAAGTATAGTTAAACCCAAGCATTTGTTAATAGGTGAAGTGAATCAACGGATAATTTACTAAAATATAAAAAAGAAGATGTGGTATGATTGCCAATGAGACAATTATCCACGAAAGACCAAAATGACAGACATTAACAACTATAGGTCACAGTACGGCCTTCAACAATGAGCAAAACCCATACCGCATAGTCAGCTATAAAAGACCCCGATAAGACAATGTAAAACAATTCAAACGAGAAAACTAACGGCCTTATTTATGTAAAAAAATGAACGAAAAACAAATATTTAACACATAAACAAACGACAACCACTGAATTACAGGCTCCTGACTTGGGACAGGCACATACATAAATAATTTGGAGGGGTTAAAAAGCTTGTTAAAGATCATGACATGAACAAAACAGTAAATTAGACCTGAACGGATACGAATCTTATCATTGATTAGACCTGAACGGATACGAATCTTATCATTGATTAGACCTGAACGGATACGAATCTTATCATTGATTAGACCTGAACGGATACGAATCTTATCATTGATTAGACCTGAACGATACGAATCTTATCATTGATTAGACCTGAACGGATACGAATCTTATCATTGATTAGACCTGAACGGATACGAATCTTATCATTGATTAGACCTGAACGGATACGAATCTTATCATTGATTAGACCTGAACGGATACGAATCTTATCATTGATTAGACCTGAACGGATACGAATCTTATCATTGATAAAAGTCTCACTATTAAGTACGTTAGACACGTAATTGTTATTCACATGACTCACCTTTGGCGCTTAAATCAATACAACTGGAAGACCGAAGGAGTCGGTTAAAATATTTTATTTTAATTTAGAACAAACTACACAGCTACTTTTGCATAGGTACTATTTCTGTACTAAAAATATGTAGTACTTGAAATTTACTTTTAATATTTAGTACTATTTCTTTACTTTTAAATTATTGTAATATTTAGGTACTTGTATTTTACAGTACTTGATTTGTACTAAATATTAAGGTACAGAAATAATACAATATTCCATGTTTCAAAATCATAACTTTAAGAAATTTGAAAATGTAACGGTAGTAACCAAAAATCTGTAGTACCTAAATTTCAAGTACAAATTAAGTACTGTAAAATACAGGTACCTAAATATTACAATAATTTTAAAGTAACACAATAGTACTGAATATTAAAAGTAAATTTCCAGTACTACATATTTTTAGTACATAAATATTACTATGCAAAAGTAGCTGTGTAGTAGTACGTAATGATAATTTTAGATGGAAACCGGGTACTAATGTAAGTTACTTAGACAACTAGTTCGTGCTGAAACCGGGTACTAATGTAAGATACTTAGACAACTAGTTCGTGCTGCTCAGTCTTCTTTGTTGAGTTTTGTATACTGTTGTTTGCCTTTTGGTCCTTTTATTGTATTGTCATGGATTGTTAGTTTATATCGAAGTATTTTAAAATAAAAGAATCGATTAAACATGTATGTGTCATGATCCCAATTGATTACGTAGTATAATACTAGAAGTGTCTATTATCATCAAATTATACAATAGTCCTTAATATCCGGGCTTAATCGGAACTCACGTTAAAGTAGAAACCACTTAACTGGTCGAGATTTTTCACAAAACACTTCAAAATGTTGTAGAAGCCATAAAATCACCTTCGAACTTGATGTTTAGTGATTTGTTTAATAAATAACTGAACCTGCATGGGCTGTCTCTGGATTACCACAACGGCGAAGAGAAGAATTCCGCATTATACATACCTTTGAATTTCTCTTTTCCGCCGTTGCAGAGGTCTAGATGGATCAACTGAACAGAACTTGATTCCAATTTTCAGAGGAACATCGGTGACTGGTTCATCAAGATGAAGTTGTTCATATCCCTCCACTCGTAAATTAAACTTTGAGTACATTGACGGTAGCAGTATACTTTTGTCTTCATCGCCTGTAAACAATACTTTTTTTGTAAAAAGGTTAAGATATAAGTAACTATCAATATACCAGTGTGCATTGTACATGCATAAGGTGAGCACAAGGTTGATGTAACGTATCGTAAATCGCGCAATAAATGCAGATGTTATGCAGGCATTCACTTATCTACTGATACTGGCATTGTGTATATCGATGACGATACGGTAGTGACATAATTGGAATGAGGAATGATGATTACACTTCAAATAACTAGAAACCATGAATCTTATTGCAAAATTTCAAATTTCATATATGTACTAATTTGAGGATTTAAGTTCTGGCGTTTTACAGGAATAGATAGATTGTGTTTTAATTAGATTCTAAACATAAGGTTACCCTGAACTGCGTGATTCCTTAATCTCGGTACAGTAATTGTAAATAGCAAATGAAACTACAAATACAAATTAGTATTACTTATTGAATTATGGCATATCTGTGGAAAAGATGATCGTTCCTTCCTGCCACATACTCGGTATGGATTGGGTATTCTTTGCTGACGGCAACTTGAACCATGACCTTCTGTGTATGATATCTTAAGGTCAGTCATCTGTTTTAGCGGTGAAATGATGTAGTTTGTTTTCGCATCTTGAAACAATTTGTTGTCGACGTTTGTTGGGGTGACTTGCACAAGTACCTAACGAAGAAAATAATTAAGTAAAGTAGGAAAAGATAGTCAAAACAAACCATGATACACATTCCTTTCTAAATAGTTAAAAAATTTCTCAGACACTATTCTAATATAATACTGGACGTTTGGATTCATCTGACATATAATATCCTGTCAAAATGTGAAACAGGAAGTAGAAATATTGTTTTTCCTTCTATGCTTAATACGTTTCACATTTTTGTTTTACCACGAACAATCTCTATTTGAAAGTCTAGCTTTAAAAGACGAGTGGAAGTTATAACACATAAATGAAGTAAACAAAAGTTTTTTTTCAGAAATTATTTGATTGCAGTTTTTCACACTGATAAAACAAAACATTATTAAATTTACTATAAAACAAATACAATATTTACCGGACGGGCGTCTTCGCTAACAATCGGCATATATATTTCAAACCCAGCCAGATAAAAGCTATGACTTCTTTGTGATGGTAAAAGTTGACCATGCTGCATCCACCAGTTTACGTCTGGTACTTGGAAGGGAACAGTCTCACCACGGAATAACCTAGAAAGGTCTAACCAAGAATAGTCACCAGTTTTGTTTGTCCTTTGTGTTGACACTGTTATAAATTTCAATTCAGCGTGACATTCGCTGTCTCTAGATGCTAATAACTTGTCAATATCTGTAGCCAATCCGTTACACAACTGTGGCTTTCGTCCCCGCTTATATTCCAAAATGTTACACAGCATTTGAACATTAGTTGTCTGTAGAATATTGTACGACATCGATGAAACCGCTACTAATGTTTTAATAGTGTCAATGGATAAACCACTTGGATGCTGAGCCTTTGGACCTGCGCCGAGAAGTTTAGAGCTTTGTATTTGTGTTATGCTTCGCATTAAATTTGCCATTGTTTCCATGAGGTTAAACTGGAGGTCATATACTTCCTCTTGTGTTGCTACCAATTGTGCGGCGGTAATTTTTGCCTCACGACACCTGCCAGTTGCACCAGTAATTCCTCGTATTGCATTTGCAGCTATACTACTTGTGGAAGCAATGCCCTCGCATATTTCGCTGATAAATTCTTCCCAATACAAACCTAATTTGGCTAGATCATCTTTTGTAACTTGGGGGGAATAGGCAGTATAGTCTCTCAAAAAATTGGACTGCATTATTTCATACCCATTTCCAGACGAATTTACAATTTTCGCAGCATTATCCATGATCTTGCCAACATTCTTTATCATCTTCTCATTTTTTGCCAGTTTCTTTGCTATTTCAATGCTGTAATCAACAAGCTTATGAAAATTGACTGCACTTCCAATGGCATGAGTTAAACGTCTAGATGCATCCGCGATCTCTGTTGCAGACTCCAAAATATTATCTGAATTGCCACTACCAGTCAGCCATTTAAATGGATTTGCAGCCATTGCCATTCGTAAAGCCATCTTTAAAACGGCTTGAAGTAAATCTTCCAAGGCACTACCAATGTAAATAACTAGTAACTTTTTTAGCTTTACCTTGAGTTCATCTACATATTTGACAAATCGTTTTTGATAGTCTGCAATTCTACCTTTAAGATAGCCAACGTCAGCATCTAGCTTAGCTTTCTGGTAGGAGGCCACTTTCTTGAAGTATGATCCAAGTTGTTGAAATCGGTGTTGTACATCATTCTTTATATCCAGAGCAACGACTTGTAAACTGACTGCATTCTTCTCTGCCAGCTCTTTTATTTGAGTAACTTTTAAATTCTTTATATAATCCCGAAAGTCAATATCTGAAACCAAAAATTTGCGAGGTAAACCATCAGCGTTACCGGTCCCATAGGTTTGAAGGAACAAACGGAGTTCGTTAAACACCTTAGCGCATGAGCAAATCAACCATTTGAATGATGGAAATGGTGCATTGTAATCACACGGTAAATACTGACTTTTGGGAAGTATCTTTAACAGTTTGACAGCTAGCGTTAGGTCGTTGGCTTTAAAATCGTCATACAGTTGAAAAAAGATGCTAAGTATTCCTGTTTTGACAGTTTCCTCTGCTGTGCTGGTGTCATACAGGTTAATAATATGTGTCGGCATTTTAACCCTCATACTATAGAAATTGATATACGCTGCACTTTTAAAGAACTTAAAGTTTGATGAACTCGTTCGCCATTCGGTTTGGGGAACAGTATTGCAAAGATTTGTCATTGAATCTACTAAGTCCAGCACCGGTTCTAGTCTACAAATAGGTTCTGTTTCTCTAAAGTCGCAAATCTTCTTCACTTCTTGACGTAGATTATGTGCCACTGTTTTGTCCAACGGTTTTGACCAAGTGCAGAAATTTCCCTGGGAGAGTAACTGCTTACTCCATTTAGCTACATACTCCCACTGTGCTGTCGGACGAGGCGAGTTAACATCCACTGGGCCACAATTAAGATTAAGAAAAACTCGGTCCATGTACCACGTGGACAGAAGCACTGTATACATGTACCACGAATCTTTGAATCCGGTTCCAATGTTTCTTTCTAGTCTTCTTAGATCACCAATCACGTGGTTTCCAATGGTTGTTATCCTGTGGTAAGCACATTTTTGGGACGAACTGTCCATGAATGTGCATATATTTCCGGCCTCTTCCATTCTTTTATTGTGCGGAATGTTTCCGAAGATATTCTTGCCTACTTTTTCGAGTTGGGCATCGAATAGATTCTTGAACCCGTTAATATCGGGACCATTTTTTCGTCCCGGTAATGCAAACATCAGGCAAAAAACTCTCATATCAGAATTTTGTATACTCGGCTGCGTAGCCATTCCATGATTCAAAACAAAGACAAGTACTGTCACTATAAACCATAGTCTCGTCATCTCTGTAAAATTAACGAAATTTTTGAATGAGATCATGAACATCATAATATAATAATTCAACAGACTAACATGTCGAAATGCTGGTAATAAGTGAGGAACAAAGGCTAATAAAGGCAACAGTAGTACACCGCTGTTCTAAATTCATAAATCGATTGAGGAAAAATTAATCAAATCCGGGTTACAAACTAAAACTGAAAGAAACACATCAAATATAAAAGGAGAACTACGACAAAACAGAAACACAACATTGAAATGAAAAACCCAGAAACAAGCTATAATATAACAAGGTCCATTTTCCTGACTTGGTACAGGATATTTTTAAGAGAAAAAAATGGTTGGTTGAAACTGGTTTTGTGGCATGCCAAACCTACAGCTTTTATTGCAACGTTAAATATAGCATTAAAATGACAACATTACATGACAGGACTGCAATACAAATAAATGGGAAAACATGTAGGACAGAGAAACACACGAAAAGTTGTTAACCAAAGGTACCAAATCTAAAATTTAATAAATCATATGGAATATCAGAGGTAACCTAATTAACCATCAAGAAGATATCGTGAAAGTGTAGAAAAATAAACTCATTATAGATAGCAGGATTAAATTTACTATATACGCCAGACGCGAGTTTCGTCTATAAAAGACTCATTATTGCCACTCGAATCCATTACTGTTAAAAAGGCCAAATAAAGTACGAAGTTGAATAGCATTATGGATTATAAGTACTAAACGTTTTGCCAAAGCTGAGATAATCTATACTTGAGGTAGAAAAGCCTTAGTATTTCAAAAATTCAAAAGTTTTGTAGAAATGACAGTTGTTTAATGTGTACGATTTCGTTTATGCTATTGTAATTTAAGCTTTCGAAATACGGGTATTGGTCTATTTTTTTCGAATATCCAGTTAACTACCAAAATTAATCAACAATTGAATTTAATAATTTTCAAGTTTGTGGGTGGAAAATAGTTATGTTATTCCATTTCATTTATTAAAATAACATGTTTTTACAGTTAAAAGTTAATAGATGCTAAACATGAAGACCCGCCACATTATTAATGTATGTGCCTGTCCCAAGTCAGGAGCCTGTAATGCAGTGGTTGTCGTTTGTTTATGTGTTACATATTTGTTTTTCGTTCATTTTTTTTACATGAATCAGGCCGTTAGTTTTCTCGCTTGAATTGTTTTACATTGTCTTATCGGAGCCTTTTATAGCTGACTATATGCGGTATGGGCTTTGCTCATTGTTGAAGGCCGTACGGTGACCTATACTTGTTAATGTTTGTGTCATTTAGGTCTTTTGTGGATAGTTGTCTCATTGGCAATCATACCACATCTTCTTTTTTATATAAAAACGTAACTGTTTTGGTTTAAAGAAAAGATATTACGAGACATTTAAAGAGGTCGACTCTTCTCTGAACAGCGTTTTTATTCGTTGATAAAGTTGCCTCATACAATTATTCTTTACAATCTTGCTATTGGTAGTGTTAATGGAAATACAGATTGGTGTAAGAATTTAAAATATGTGGTTGATAATTGTGGACTATTAAATATATGGAACACTAATAAGTAAAAACTGGTTGTATGAAAGTGTTAAATTAAGATAATATGACAAGTTCAGACATCTATGGTATGCTACTTTACAGAAATCTAAAAATCTCTAAAGTATAAATTATTCAAAAATAGTATAAATTTCGAATTTTCGTTGATATTTTTGATGAAAAAAATGTTGCTTCATTTTGTAGATTTAGAACTTTGAACAGACAAAAGTCTTATCGAAATTGGTAGATGGCATTATTTTAAAATTCCAAGGTATAATGAATAGCAACAACCTATCTATTTATACAAGTTTATAAGAATTTTATAACATACCTAGAATCTCCTAGGTAACTTATGTATGTCTCTTCTTTACATTTGTATTAAAAAAATATACTATGGATGCTTATTTATTCGTAAATATCTCTGTTCCACTATACTTTGGTTTACGACAATAAAGATATGTATTTTGTATTATATATGAGTCGTTCAAATATGGTGCTAGATTGTGATTTCCTTACGTTTAAACTGTTGATATTGTGTCGTACGTAGTACGGAAGCCGTAAGGGGACACACAAAACATTAGAAAATATTTTTTTTAATTCGAGATCACGATAAAACATTACCGTTTTACCGAGATCTCGATAAAAAATATATCGTTATCTCGAGAAAACGAAATTGTTATATCGAGATCTCGATAAAAAATATATCGTTATCTCGATAAAACGAAACTGTTATATCGAGATCTCGGATTATTAAATCGTTATCTCGGTTTAATATATCGAGATCTCGATAAAAAAATATATCGTTATCTCGAGAAAACGAAACTGTTATATCGAGATCTCGGATTATTATATCGTTATCTCGAGAAAACGAAACTTTAATATATCGTTATCTCGAGAAAACGAAACTGTTATATCGAGATCTCGGATTATTAAATCGTTATCTCGGTTTAATATATCGAGATCTCGATAAAAAATATATCGTTATCTCGAGAAAACGAAACTGTTATATCGAGATCTCGGATTATTATATCGTTATCTCGAGAAAACGAAACTTTAATATATCGTTATCTCGAGAAAACGAAACTGTTATATCGAGATCTCAGATTATTAAATCGTTATCTCGGTTTAATATATCGAGATCTCGATAAAAAATATATCGTTATCTCGAGAAAACGAAACTGTTATATCGAGATCTCGGATTATTATATCGTTATCTCGAGAAAACGAAACTTTAATATATCGTTATCTCGAGAAAACGAAACTGTTATATTGAGATCTCGGATTATTATATCGTTATCTCGGATTATTTAATCGAGATCTCGGATTGTTAGTTATCACGTGTTAACTGATTACAAAATGGCGGATCAAGAGGTGGCAGGCAACCCGGCGGAAGGAGTAAGTATGATTTGTGTGTTTCAAAGCTTGTTTGAATGACTGTTCACTCGATATGCATGATAAAGAAGCCCGGAAAGTTACTTCCAATATTTGATGTGATCAGGATATTTCACTATTATAGGTGCATTCACATAGGAATTGGAATATATGATACGGGTAAGAAATCTGTATGGCAATATGTGAGTGAAGCAATTTCACAAATTCGTCAATTAGTCAATTTTTACAGTAAACAAACATGTCTTATGTAGAACTTGTACTGTTACACCACTGTCCTAGGTTAAGGGAGGGTTGGGATCCGGCTAACATGTTTAACCCCGCCACATTATGTATGTATGTGCCTGTCCCAAGTCAAGAGCCTGTAATTCAGTGGTTGTCGTTTGTTGTTGTGTTACATATAGAAAATAAGAGGTGGTATAATTGCCAATGAGACAACTCTCCACAATTAACAACTATAGATCACCGTCCGGCCTTCAACAATGAGCAAATTCCATACCGCATACTCAGCTATAGAAGGCCCCGATATGACAATATAAAACATTTCAAACGAGAAAACTAACGACCTTATTTATATAAAAAATGAACGAAAAACAAATATGTAACACATAAAACAAACATATTTATTTTTCGTTCATTTATTATACATTAATTAGGCCCTTAGTTTTCTTGTTTGCATTGTTTTACATTTGTCATTTCGGGGCCTTTTACAACTGACTATGCGGTATGAGCTTTGCTCATTGTAAAAGGCCGTACGGTGACATATAGTTGTTAATTTCTGTGTCATTTTTGGTCCCTTGTGGAGAGTTTTCTCATTGGGAAGCATACCACCTCTTCTTTTTTTTATATGCGTATTTTGCGATGTACCTAAACTATTTCAGTCAAAAATATAGACCCTATATATAGTTATGAGATATGATATATAAAAACGATTTCCAAAAACTCTTGGTGAAAAAGATATACATATAATAGCTTGAAAATTCTGAGACAAGTGCCTATGGTGAGTGTCAATGTATTTATGGGTTCGTATATATATATGGTATATGAGGCTAATAAAGTTATTTCTCTTTTAGTGTATTACTCAAATTCTTATTTTATTTCAATGTGTTTTGTTTTGTTTCGGTTATTAATTCGTTTCGTTACGTTTCGTTTTGTTTCATTTCTTGTTTTAATGGGACCCTAATATGCATGCATTTAATTATGCAAGCATGGTCTTGTATTGTTTATTTAAGTTTTGGGATGGTTAACTTTCTGTTAGTAAGACCCGTTACGGCCTGTCTTTGAAACTGGATAGGCAAATGCTCACATTATTAATCTGTCACGGCCGAAACAATGTGCTAATATGTCCTCCTCTACAGCATACCTTATGGTGATGCTCCTTAGTAGGAGGTATTATACACATACAATAAGGTTCGTATCTTTCCCCTTTATTATACTTTCCATGAACTAGGTAAGACATGTTAGAATATAGCGTATTTTTCACCACTATTTTTGCAGAAGTTTGCAGTCACTTCGACACATTCAAGATGTTAAGTGATCAGCCATACTAAGTTTTATAAAGGACCGACCATTTAAATCTTAAACAGGGGGGCTTTTGTTTAAAGTTCCGAAACAAACAACACTTATTGCGATCCTGAATTTTCAGGAAAAAGACTAGTAGTCAAAATAATTATGACGTCTGGCAAGGCTATTTTAATTTTTTTTTCTGGGACGCCTTTCTACGTCTATGACGTCTGGCAAGGCTTTTTTAATTATTTTTTTTTTTCTGGGATGACTTCCTACGATGTAGGATTAATTAAAATAGCCTTGCCATATGAAGGCGTCCCAGAAAAAAAAATAAAATAGCCTTGCCAGACGTCATAATTATTTGGACTAGAAAAAGACTAATTTGATAGAGGATCTTTTCTGAGGTGGCATTATTATGCTGTATGCAAAGATCTTTCATACAGAATAATAATGCCACCTCAAAGAATAATTAAATGTTCTGGCATTGTCTCACCAACGTTATAAATCCTTATTCTTACTGAGAAAAATAAATCAAATCCCCCCCTCCCTTCCTCACCCCGGCATTTCAAGTTAAAGGGTAACTGGACCGTTTCACTCTAGTTACATGTTCGCCCTGGCCTAGGTCAGTTTGCGGTGGGTTCGTTCGCCCATGGATTTCGTTCGCCCTAGGTTCGTTTCCAATTAAAAATACTTTAGTAATTGTGAAGTCAGCTTCAACTTTTTCTAAAAACCCTGTAAGTTATATCTTTAAGATCACCCTCTGTGTTTAAAAGCAGATTTATCTCATTTGGAAAGGAATATGAAAGAAAAATATTATAATTTGTCTATTATATTAAAATAAGATTATTAAACAAAGGAATCTTAAATTATTGATTATCCCTGAAATCATATTAGGGAGTTTGTATAATAATCATTAACATGTTCAGTGAGTATGTAAAATCACTGGTCATTTTCAGGGATTATATATAATTACTAATGATTTCAGTGATTCTACATATTCCCATAAAAATCAGGGATTCTACTTTATCCCTGATTATACAAATTCACTGTAACATATATACATAGACATGATACATGTAGATATAGGAAGATGTGGTGTGAATGCCAATGAGACAACTCTCCATCCAAATAACAATTTATAAAAGTAAACCATTATACATGTAGGTCAAGGTACGGCCTTCAACACAGAGCCTTGGCTCACATGGAACAGCCAGCTATAAAGGGGCCCAAAAATTCGTAATGTAAAACCATTTATATATTATGAAGAGAAAATACATGGTGTCTGTTCTCTCCGAGTTAATGTATAAAATGTATAAATGTGATCAAATACAGAACACGATAAGTCACGACACACCTTGATTTAAAGTCTCAATACAGTAAAACAACTTTATGAAGGGAAAAAAATCACAAAGCACACAAACGTATATACATGTAAAACAATTTAGACAATACCATAAAATTGTATCACAGTGATTATATAACTTGCAGATAAATTAAATGATAGAAAATATACAGCAAAAACAAGATAAAAAGTTGGTGGAATTTCCAACAAACAATAAAATATATGAAACATGTATGAAACATCAGAGTGAACGGACATAGGACAAACAAGAAGTAGAGTGAACAGGTCCTAGGGCAACGTGAATTAGAGCAAACAGACCCGGATTCAAGTTCAAATATCCCTAAAGGACCGACCATTTTAACTTCAGGGGGCCTGACTATTTATAATATCCTGAAATTTGAGGGGGGAAATTATTTGTCCAGGAAGGGTGGAATAAATTGATCTCAACATGCTCAAAGAGAAAAGTGGGTCTCAAAGGTACAGACCATTTGATTTTTCTGAGGGGGGAGGGGGGAGGCATCTGGGTTTTCTTAGATAAAATTATCCTGGCCCTAAATTTGCTGGGGAAAAAAATCTGGGTCCACATGAAAAGCCAACCCATCCCCCCACCCCTGAAAATCAAATGGTCCATGCAACAGTTCTGCCCTTCTCCAAAATAGCTGGATTAACCGTAAATTCCTGTATCTTGGGAAAAACATGCTTTGTTTCGATGTGTGCAATAAATAAATAAAATTTCACGCACTGAAATTTTCTGACTCAACAGAGTTTTATTTTCCTACGGTCCTTTCTGTCCAGATTTAATACACAGACAGTAAGTGTGCATTCATTGTGACATGTCCACAATCTATGTGCCATCCCGGTTCCGTCAATCTCTGAAAGCAGAGGACTCCCTAGATCCACATTCTCACTACTGACCTACAGAACTAGAACTCTGTGCTATGGATATTGCGGTTCCGTGTGCCAGGATACCCGGCGTGAATATGAAAAAGTCTGAAGTAAGCATGTTTAAGTCAGTGCTGGTTGAGTATAACTTAATCAGCCATAACCCCAAAAACTAAAGTAAAGTTTTCCATACGATTATCTGTTTCTCAAAATGGGGAACATCTTTTCTCCCATTGTTGGCGAATTTCCATATTTTTGCGCAACGGCCTGATTTAATATTATTTAATTGAATTCAAAGGTATGTGTTTTCTCCATGGAAGAGTTATTGCCCCTGATAAGCATTATTTATCGATTTTTTAAATTTTATTGTTTTTATTTATTGACTACTGCCCTGGATTTTTGCTCATCAGTTCGGTAATTTTGTTATTACTCTTGATGTTATTATCATATTGATATTTGTCTTTGTTTTACAGAAAGAAATGGATGACTACTGTGAAGTATTTGAATTTTTAAGAAATGGAAATGCATCAGATGAATCAATACAAACAATTGGAGAAGAAAAGGTACATTATCATTATTACATGTATATTCACATTTCAATACACAATACTACATTATAATTGGGGGTACTTTATACTACCTCAGGCATAGATTACCTTAGCTGGATTTGGCAAAACTTTTATGAATTTTGGTCCTCAATGCTCTTCAACTTCGTACTTTATTTGGCCTTTTTAACTTTTTTGGATTCGAGCGTCACTGATGAGTCTTTTGTAGACGAAACGCGCGTCTGGCGTATATACTAAATTTTGTCCTGGTATCTATGATGAGTTTATTTATACTTTCACAGTTTTAATCATGTTTATAAGCTCTTTAAATTATTTTGCTGGAAGTTTTATGGTATACAAATGTTAGTCTATTTGTCATCCACATGTCACACTGTTAATTAAGGCCACGCTGACTATCAACGGGAGCCCAAAAGTAATTAGATTGTCAGTCCGTCCAAATTGTGTCCGCTCTACATGATTGTAGATCATGTTCCGAATGGACGTTGTATAGCAGCACGAAGTTTTTGCACAGATCACAGATCCAAATACGGAGAGTTTATAAGTCTTTATTTGCACTTGTTTCCTCACATTTAAATCTTATAGGTCACTATACCTTGTTTAGATAATTATTTCAGGCATTTTTGTATATTGCACGGTGTTTTTGAACTAATATAATTTGCTGGCCTTGCTGGACGGCCATCAAAATTTTCAGCGCCATTTTTGAATTCTGAATTTTGAGAAATAAATTTTATTTTTTCATACAGTAAGTCAAAGTTTTTCCGTGACTTATAAATAAATAGATTAAATAAATTCATACTTTTGTACAATCATCTTGATTATTTAAATAAACTTTTCCATTCCATATTCGACAACTTTGACCCCTCCTACTTTTATTTTCTAAATAAATTGTTCATACTTTTGGATAATCATTTCGATTATTTAAATAAATTTTTGCTTTCCATTTTCTACCTTAAATTTCGCCAATAAAGTCTTTTGTTTAAGACCCCTCCCCCTTTTATCTTTAAATTTTTTGTACTGCATAGATAAATACTTAAAATAGTTAAAATTAAATTTTTTCTTAAACACACTGTACTTGTGTTTCAACTAATATCCTGTTTTGAGCTGATAGAAAACCTAGTATTCTGTTCCTCAAAAGATTGATACATGTCTGAGAATAAAATTATAAAGTCAAGCAGATACTTCAGAGTAAATAAGAGAGATATTCAGGATAAAACAGCCCAAAGCCAACCCATTATTATATCGGATAGTAAAGGAAACTACATAAAAAGAGCTATAACAACTGAAGATTTCCTAAACATCAAATTCATCACAAAAAAAGGACAAAAAGTACAGCAAGCTATTGATTGGGCTGAAAAAGAATTACCATCAATCTGCCATCAACACAAAAACATCACTTTTTATATTTGGCTAGGAACTTGTAATTTAACCGAACTTAACAGAACTACCAGATACATCTCTCTTGTGAACCAAAACGATTCAAACGTCAGATATCTAAGAAGAAAATTCATCGAACTTAAGGAACTCATCACCAAAATAAAACCAAATTCAAAAATCATCTTCTTAGAAATTCCGCCATACTCTATTCAGCGTTGGAACAGATCTCAAGGCCACAAAAACCCGGACATTTTCAGTGACGACGACCAAACACTTCAAAACCAGTTATATCTCTTAAATACCTTCATCCAAGAAATAAATCAATCTACAGAAAAATCACCTAAATTTGATCTTGACATTCGAAAAACATCTAAAAGAAAAGGCGGTACTGACGAATACTACAACTTTAATCTATACAGAACTGACGGCGTACATCCAAATTCATTACTAGCAAAGCTCTGGATGAGAAGAATAGCAACCAAAATTCTCCATCAATGTTATAGATAGAGTAGAATAGAACACTATACATATATAAACTTCATATCAACCATATTTATCCATTCCATATACAATAACATTCATATATAGAAATATAAGCAGCTTTTATATAACACCAGTCTATATTGTATAACCTGCAAATATAGAGATATATATCTACATACTCATTAAACCCGGATATCGGAAGATATAAAAGTTAACTGGAAAATTCTAATCTAAGCTAGCTTTCAGTGGGGACGCCCCGCTGATTGCACATTAACTTACATAGAACTTCTTTGTTAAAAGAAAACAACAATATATATAAAGTGAAAAATGAGTATCCAGACTAGAACATCAGCAAGAACCAAGAGCAAGCCTCAGCCCTATACACCAGCTAAATATGAAAACTTTAGTATCAATAAAACCAGGGCCCTGGACAAAAAACTAGAAGCATGTAATAGAGCAATGGACATAAAAATTGAGCAGAAACATCAAAACTACATCCTAGAGCTATCAGCAGCTGCTTATGAAGTCTTAAAGGGGGAAATAGACATATACTTCGAACAACACTCTACATACAAGCTCTTGCCCAAACACCAGCATGATAATCAAGGGCTATGCATCAGAACTTCACATTCGGTCAGAAATAGAAGTAATAACAGACAACTCTATCGCATCAATCTATTCCATACTACATCAAAGGTAGAGGTTAATGGCCAAGGTATGGAACTCTTCTTGACACACATTGAAGATATAAAAGAAAGAATGAATTCAAGAGGGAACTATAAGATTTACAACAAACAGATAGAGGAACAGATAAACATAATCAAGAGAAATGAAGTTGATATAGAAATAAGAGGAACAGTGAATGAATCATTCACAACAAATAATCAACCTAAAATCAACCACATAAATAGAATACAAGTATCCAAAGGGACAGAATGTATACAAAATACAGACACAGAATTATTAAGTAACTGGAATAGAGCCATTGAATGGTCAGAAGATGAAACAACACCCAGTCAGGACACAAGTACAGTCAATATGTCTACTATACATAACTACTGTGCCATATGCAATCAGACAGCACAACCAGAAACATCCATAGATTGTATTGCATGCAGTCAACTGTTTCACTATGCATGTGAAAACATTGATCCTGCAAGAATAAGCCAAACTGAAGAAGAACAATATTCATGTAGGAGTTGCTCTATCATGGACATGGACGTGGTAAATATATCAACAAGAAGCAATAACTCAATTATAGATACAGAAGAAACAATACCAAAGTTACTTCTAGATGAACAAAGCGTGACAGAGGACTATAGCGAAATAGGCCATATAGTTAAAAATATGCCAGAATATACATCTAAAAACAGTCCAACTAGAACGCAGATCACGAAGGAAGAAACAAGAAATTCTAACACAGAAGTACCAGACATGGTAGAAATGAACAAAACGGCTTCATACAAACAGCAAAACCAAATGGTTCAGCACAGCAGGAATGAACAAATAGAAAATGTAGATGAGACAAAAAACATCAAGGCAAAACCGAAAAGGCAATATAAGTGCAAAAATGTAAATGAAACTACCCAACAGCTTGAAGATCAATTAGCACAATGCAGAGCAAGACTAGTCATAATGGAAGATACCAATAGAGACTATAGAAACACAATCAATCTACTTAGGATGCAATCAGAAGAAAGCACTATTGACAAAAGTAACTTAAATACCTACCAGCCAAAGTGTGACTGTAGCAACAACTTGCAGGAACAGACTATAAACAAAGTCGATATGATGCTGAACAACTTCAGGTTAGAAATGGAAAATAGAGACCTAAGAATAAAACATCAAATGGAGATGAACGAATTAAGAAACAAACTGCAAATAATGGAATTACAGAAAGAAGTAGGAATGTGGCAAAGAACAGGAAGTCATGAATATTATCCTTATAATCAGAATATTGACAATACTAGGAACTCAAACCAACATCAAATGAGTGATCAGCACTCTGGTGCACAGCTTATAAATCAGCAATCCAGGATTCCTAACCAAGCCAATCCACTATTCATGACACCTATGGCACCTCAACACTATAGCCAAATACCAACAGAGCAGAGCAGAATAAATCCTGGCCATATTCAAGCGCCAATGTACTATAATAACAGAATACAGGCTATACCTGTAAATAGCCAAAGTAGCCACCATTATCCTGGCTATAGAAGTATACATGTACCAACTGGCAGTATCAACACTAACATGATACAAAATGCACATTTATACAGACAGCAATATAGGATGACTCCACAACCTATACCACAAAATATAGATCAACACCAAGGATATAGTCAGCTACAGACAAACAGAAAGGAACAAAGTCAAAGAAACATCAATAAAAGAGTTTATGACCAAAGAACAAGCATGCCAGTAATAGCTAAACAAAGTCATGCAGAAGAACCTGAAAGACAAAATCAATTGCAACAACTAACAAACCAGGATGATAATACTAACCAAATAGACAAAGAACCAACAAAAGAAGCTAGAATGACCATCAATCTGACAAATTCAGCTGCCGCCAAAAATAATGAAGCCAAAGCACATACAGAAGTAAGCCATCAAGTAGATGTCATGCCCAGAACTGGTCTTATAACAACGGCTTCTAGTGGGGACGCCCCGCTGGAAGCGGACTGCCATCAGAAGTTCCCCTCTCAAAGGGGGGCCAATGTTGGTGGTCCTAAGCATCTAAAGGGACTAGTTCAGGCGGACAATCTAGAAGCAAAAGAAGATGGGAATAGAAAGAAACCAAACCATTTTTTAGGCAGTGGCCGATCAAACAAGATAAAAGGGAGGATATCATTATAGGTACACTCAATGTACAAAATGTGAAATCAAATGCCCTCTATATCAAAAACTTGTTAAGGGATGTACATGTGCTATGCATTCAAGAACACTGGCTTTTCAATGCGGAAAAGAAAATCATAGCTGAAATTACTGAAAATAGCGGATACATAGCTAAAAGTGTTGATGATAATGATGATCCTGATTTCAACATATCAATGAAAAGGGGATATGGTGGAGTAGCCATAATCTGGAAAAAAGAAATTAATGAAAATATAAAGGAACTGATAGACGGTGGAAATAGAATACAAGCCATACATATTCAACAAGGAGACAAACCAATATGTCTTATAAATGTATATATGCCATCAGATAGCAAAAATGCAGACATCGAATACAAAGACACATTGGCTCAAATTGATGAAATGATAGAGAAATATAAAGACACACACGAAATTATAGTATGTGGAGACATGAACGGGTCCCTGGATAGAAGCTCGACACCTCATGATAAAATCCTAAAGACTTTCTGCAAGGAAAAATGTATAGGAAATACTGAGAAATGCCCAGTAAAAGAGACATTTTATCACCAGAATGGTATGTCGAAAGGACAAATTGATTACTTCCTCTTCAAAAGTAACTCAGAAATTATTAACAAAATCAGACAAATTGATGTCCTTGATACTGACCCAGAGAATACCTCGGACCATGTACCTGTTATCTTGACACTGAACAGCCAACTGAAAAAAGTCAGGGAAAAAGCAACAACTATCATAGCAAAACCTAAATGGACTGACTGCGACCATCAAATTTATAAGGAAGTCATCAATAAAGAACTACCAAAACTCATGCAAAAATCAAAAGGAATTATTGAGAAAGATATAAAAAATCTAGAAAAACTGCTACATAAAGCCGGAGAAGCAGCAATCCCAAAGTATAGAAGAAAAATCAAAATCAAATCAAAGGGAAAGGCGATATGGAATGAACAAATAGATAAGGCATCAAAGCAATCAAAAAATGCATTTAAAGTTTGGAGGCAACATGGAGCACCTCAAGAAAGAAGTAATGAGCTCAAAATCAAAATGACAGCTGCAAAGAGAATACTTCGAAAAGCACAAAGACAAGCTTATGCCTCGCAGAGAGAATCAACAGCGGGAAAAATTATGAAAGCTTCAAACTCAGATACAAAACTTTTTTACAAGCTTATCAACATGCAAAGAAAAACACCACTTATTAATACCAAGATACTGAAACTAAACGAAAAGACTGCAGAAGATAGACCAAGCATAATGAACATCTGGCAAGAACATTTCCAACAACTAGCTACTCCAACAATAGAGGAAAATTTTGACACTGAAAAACTAGAGCTAGTAGAGATACAAAACAATATAATAGAATCCATAGAAAGGGAAAAAGGTCAAGGCATAGATCTTGTTAATGTAAAGGAAGTAAATAAAGCTATAGAAAAACTTAAAGCAGGAAAAGCACCCGATGAAGATGGAATTTCGGCAGAACACTACAAACATGGGATGGAAGAGTTAACTCCCTTTATAGTACATTTGCTAAATTTAATCTTAACCTATTTGGATGTACCAATCTTCCTAAAGACAGGGATTCTAACACCAATCTTAAAGAAAGAAAAAGACAAAACATTACCATCTAGCTATAGAGGAATAACTGTAACTAAAACCTTTGCAAAAATATTACAAAGTATATTGAAGGATAGAGTTGACTCTGTATTTAACAACATACAAAACTCCCTGCAAAGAGGCTTTACAGAAGGAGTATCATCACTATGTGCAGCATTCCTCACATCAGAAGCAATCGAAGAAAGTAAGAAATTAAAGATACTGCTGATCTTAGTAACTCTTGACGCAGAAAAGGCATTTGACAAGCTAAACCATGAAATACTATTCAACAAACTGTACCATTATGGAATAAAAGGAAAACTTTGGATATTACTGAGAAACTTGTATAAAGGAATGAGCATCAAGGTTAAATGGGAAGGGCAATGTACAGAAGATGTCATGGTTCTACAAGGAATTCAACAAGGTGCAAAACTATCTACAACGCTATATAAATGCTACAACAACGTCATACTTGATAGCATATTAAAAAGTGGACTTGGAGCATGTATTGGTGATATACAAGTCCCTGCACCAACATGTGCCGATGACATTGCTGTCCTGGCAAATAGTACTGCAGATGCACAAGGAATATTAGACATCGTACAACACCATACGAGCAGAGATCTAGTCAAAATCAATCCAACTAAATCTGAAGCGGTTCTATACAATGCAAAAGGCTCAAACATATCAACGTTGAAATTTGAAGACAATGACATCAATATAACCAATGAAACCAAACATCTAGGTATCAAAAGAAACGAGCAAAACCGTGCAAATATCTCAGAAAGAATAAGAACCGGAAGGGCAACAATATACAGCCTTCTTGGAGCTGGGTTACATGTCAGAAGGGGATTCTCACCCATGGTTGCATACAAGCTATGGAGAACATATGCAGTACCAAGAAGCATATACGGACTTGAGGTGATGAACTTACTTGCAAAAGAAAAGGATATGCTAGAACTGGCAGAGAGAAAAATCCTCCGACAAATTCAAGGACTTCCAAATAATACAGCAAATATGGCTGTATATACCCTGGTAGGAGCAGAACCTATTGCCATCACATTAGACAAAAATGTACTTACCTTCTTCATGAATATTGTTCGAAATCCAGGAACCATAGAATGTGAAATTCTGCGCCGACAAATAGTATTCTCAGACCAAAGAGGAAAAGACTTTATCAACAGAGTAGAAAAAACTCTATCAAAATACAATTTGAAATCCAGTAGCTACTACATAGAAAATCCACTGAATAAAATGGAATGGAAAAGACTAGTAGGAATAAAGATCAAGGAATACTGGAAAAATGAATGTCATAATGAAAAAATGGAAAAAACATCACTTAAATACATAGAGATACAGAACAATCCATTAAATGAAGCTCACAATATATGGAAAAGTGTAAAAAACAATAGTAAAGATGTAAAGGCAGGAGAAATAAAAGCAAGAATAAGTACTCAAACGTACATATTCCAAGCCAAAAGAGCTAAGTTCGATCCAAAAGTTAACCCTTTGTGTACAATTTGCGAACAGGAAAATGAAGATCTAGAACATTTTATTCTACACTGCAAAGAACTAGAGCAAATAAGATCTAAATACTGCTCAAAAATCGAACAGACAATGGATGAAATTGATACGTCAACATACAAGAAGATCAAACAACAAGGGAATTTACTGCAGCTCATAATAGACTGTACTAGCAAGGACATAAACTGTTACCCAACTGTGTATGAAAACATTGAAACTCTGGCTAGAAATATGTGTTATGAGATGCACTTGCTGCGCACAAAAAGGATAAAAAACCTGATCACAAGTACAGTATAAGTAAACTTCTTAAAATTGTTACTTACAAATAGTATACCATCCAACTATTTTACGGCTTATAAGTTTTTAAAAATAAATCTTCCCTTTAAAATTGTAAGATATCAGTTATAGTTTAAAAAGAGTAATGACAAGATCTCCATATAGAAATGAAACTGTAAAGAAAATTTTTGTATATATTATACCTTAAATTTATGTCCAAACCCCAACAACTTTACATAAGTCTTACAGGAAATTTTCATTATTATTCCTGATATATGTATAGCACCCTCAGCTATGATTATAAGTAATTTTAAACTTTTGACCATTTTAATTCTTGTAAATACATGTATATGCAGTTGTTTTTTTAACATTTTCCTACACCCTAGCACATATAAATCATTATATATTTTTTAAAAACTTTATGATGACAATCCTATGAATTAATTATGATATCTATTATTTAGTGATCATTATAACCAAATTCAGTCATCTGTATATAATATAATAAATTGTTTCCCTATGTTTTAAGGTGTAAATAGTTGCTCAAACTATACCCTTTGGGTAGTGCTCCACATTTAATGGAGGAATATACAAGAAACTGAACTGAACTGTTAACCAACATGAGAAAGTGTGTTGCATACAAGAATGCATATAATATGCATATGAATTTAAACCAATTTGTGTCCCCACCACAACTTTCTCTTGTGAGCTCACCTGGACCGAAGGTGCTTTTAAGCTATTGTCATCACTCAATGGTGTCCATTTTGTTTATCTGTTAAGTTAACAAAAGTATGAAGCCACTAAAGGGATTTAGACGAAACATTGCCACAATCCTCTTTAAGGTATATTTTCTTAAAAAATTGTGTCGCACATAGCCATTTTCCGAAAAACATGGCTGCCGTTACTAAAAAATAGACCTTGGAGATGTGGACAGCCTATTTGGCCATATCTGGGACTATTATACTAAAAAATAAAAAAAGGCAAATCCAAACTATCACCTATAAATATGACTTTACAACAAACCGAACTTGCGTAATTCTTTTCAATCAAAAGTTATAAGACATTTTATGAATCATATACTTTTTTCCACATCGTCCCCACGCTATTTTAATCCTGAAAATTTCAATGTTTATATGTTAATTTTTACAATTAAGGCGGGATTTGGTGATTTATATTAACTGTCAAAGATCGGGATATCTTTTATCATTAAAGTAATCATGTTTATGTTAAGGATAATCATTACTAATACATTGTAACTATAAAGTAGAATAAAGTCTCGTTCTAACGGCTGTGATGTAGATATTATTACACTGATTGGTGTAACGGTTTCCAGTCCCGTTAGTATTATAGTCCCAGGCCATGTAGAGACTAAAGGAGTCAACATTCCTTCTACCGAATTAGAAGATCTGCTAAAGTCTCCATTGTACGGCAAGTCGTACGACAATCCCTTATTTGGGGTTTATCCCCTTAAACTTCAAAATTGACCATATTTGCTGTTAATTGCATATATTTTGAAAATGGTATTATTAAAGATTATTACATGGCATTTTCCATATCGGCCCAATTAATAGCCAAAGACTCTCATATCGGACCAAGGGCTTTAGCCCAAGGTATAGATATGGGTCAAGGGCTGATAATAGGGTCGATATGGAAAATGCCATATTCTTCTTCTTTATTCTTTCCTCCACTATATAGATCTGGAGTACCAATACTTGTGTAGTGTAGCATGGGTAAGCAACTGAGTAATGTAAGCAACTGTGTGCATGTACAGGAATAATTTACAGTGAATAATAATCTATTTGTCACATATTTAGCAATTGAAAAAAAATGAGCTAAAAAGTAAACATTGAATAAAGAGTGTTTAGTTGTTTAATTTCTTTGTTTTTGTACATTCGTTCTTCATTCTTTATTGAAAGCTCCAAGGGAATGACAATGCCAAAAAGCAAGAGAGGAAGATTGAAATTGGGTGGTTTGATTACGATTACAGAAGTAGTGAATATCGTCAAGTCAGGACACTAAATGGTGGAGGCGTAAGATACATCAATGCACCGAAGACCTGGATGCAAGATGATATCCTGCAAGATGGGAAGAAGGTATTTTTCCTGAATGGCAAATCGAAAAGAGGAAACGTAACAGATTTTCAATTTGAAGTCAGAAATTTTATGGGAGGCAGAATGGACAATGATTGCACAATTGGAGACCTATATACTTTGACAGGATCAAAACTTCTACGATTTTACATATACAGCAAGAAGTTACCAACAACTGCTGTGGGCTGTTCTGAAATGGAATCTCCATCCGATGATAGTTTACCTGATCACAAATTACTACAAGTAAATAAACAAGTCGCTAACTTATCTTCTGATCCATCAAATGAATCACCTTCAAAGACTTCATCATTAACTCCACAAACAGTCCAGCTAAGAGTTCAAGAGTTTATGAAGACAAGAACCCAACAGTTGCAAAAGTGTTGAAACTTCTAAAGTTTCCTGATGTTCTTGAACTCAAAGAACAGATTGTGGCTGGTTATCTTTAAAAGTTTATAAAAAGTTTAGACGAGAAAGGACTTTAAAACTTTATGCGTTTTTGTACTGGATCAAACCTCATGTGTTACCAATTAAATGTAGCATTTAGTATGCTTTCAGGTTTTGAGAGGAGACCCACAGCTCAGACTTGTGGGAATATGCTACAACTGCCATCTTGTTATGAGTCTGTTGCTGACCTCAGAGAAGACTTTATGAACATATTCAAAACAAACATGTGGGAGATGGATTATGTTTAGTCACTTCTTTGATTGAAGTTTGGACATTCGACCTTTCTTTTGCCTTTATCACTTACATTCAATAAGTTGGTATTGTATGATTTCATGTAATGATTCAAAGAAGAATCGACAAAATGTAAATTTGTCAGGGACTAAATGCACATTGTTTTTAGATTGTATTGTATGATTTCATGTAATGATTCAAAGAAGAATCAACAAAATGTAAATTTGTCAGGGACTAAATGCACATTGTTTAACCATGCTTACATCAATGCTAGATCACTGCAGCATCCTTTGAGTGACTGGCCTGACTGAACTAGATATGTTTAACTGAAGATTATAACTGTAGAGTGTATACTTGTCTCAACAAAATAAACATGCATGGTTCAAATGGCATTAAAATATGTCATTTGAAGTTAATCCCACCTCTTGCATTTTTAGGTCACCAGTCTGAAAGTATTATCGATATGGGTCAACTATCCATCATAAACATATTAAAATCTTTGACCCTGTAAAAATCAAAAGGGTCCTGATCTTAACTAGGTAAACATAATCTAAAGGGTTTACTAACAATGTTCAAATGGCTTGAAATAGATCATGAGGTTAGACTCAGTATTTGTAAAGCAGTAAAGCTATCAAAATATTGGTCAGCATATTAATTACATTGCTCCAATGTCTCGTCTTGGGAGATATGTCCCTTTTTTGCCTTTTTTTTAATAAGCTGTAGGAGTACTTTCTGAAAGTATCAGAGTAGTTTCCAGCAACTGGGGTAATTTTAGGCATGTAACCAATAAATAACCTTTCCACCATTATTTTAACTCGTTGACACTTTTATTCAGTGTGAATTACACTTTTTTTCTGAGTCAGAGGTATTCCTGTCGAAATTTTGTTTTCATTTTTTTCAAATTTAGACCAATTTAAATAAGATCATAAAGTTTTTAGCTTTTTTTCTTTATTAAAACTTTAATATCATATGCACTGAATGTAACTTTTTAATGTAAATATTATTAAGTAAACATGATTAAGTTTGCTTTTCAGTTCAATATATAAAATGTACTGAGTATGATGCATTACTGAGAATGGCCTGAGCCTGTATTCATAAAAATACTGAAGTTAAGATTTCCATTTAGAGTACCTTTCGACGTCCATTGCTTTTGAAGAAAAAACTGTCCTTTACGAACAAATATAACCTTAAGATGTGTTATGCATACGGGCCCCCATTTTTCAGCTTTATATTATTTTGTCAGTTTTGTTGACCAAATAAAGATATTGAAGGAGATTTCATGATATTTATTTTTTAGCTTAGTATATCTAGCCGAAGACTATTTGTGCTTTTGCTTTCCATCGTATGTCGCCCGCTGTTTACATTCCGAAAATTTTCTCTCAAAAACCACTGAAGGGATTTACTTTGAACTTGGCACAGTCTATCTTTCATGTCCTTATGCTACATTTTAAGCTCACCTGACCATCAAGTTGCATCCGTCGTCTGTCGTAATCTTTTCACATTTTCATCTTCTTCTTTGAAACCACTGGACGGATTTAAACGAAACTTTATAGGAATGTTCAGTTGAAGGTTCTTTACGAACTTACTTATTTTTGTTCTGGTCGCTATAGCAAATCTTAGATTCTCATTGGCCGATTTTCTAAAATCTTCTCCTCTGAAACTGTTAGGCTAAATGTTTTGAAACTTCACAGTAATTACGAACGACAGATTTATTTGCTAATTTAGTTGCGTGGGAATATTTGAAAGCTTCCGTCCTTCCACCGAAACATTTCTTGTGGACACTCTAGAATCAGCATGCTTCGTTTGATGATAGTCCAAAACAATATCACGGATGCTTTTGAATTTCAAAGTCAGAGGTCAAGGTCGCAGTAATACTTGTAATTGTTTATGTTGTCCATATCATCCCTTTGTGGACACTTTAGAATCAACATCTTTCAATGAGTTTTGACGAGTTTTGATGATAGTCCTTTGTATCTACTCGGAAGATATCGATTTTCAAGGTAAAAGGTCAAGGTCTCAGCGTGGGAATGGTGGTGTGTGTGCGGTGAAACGTTAGTCTGAATCATGCTTTACAGCGTTAAGAGTCGTTACTTTCAGGGTTTTTGTCTCGCCAGCGACTTCTGTCGCAGAAAGCGAGACTTAGGAATAGTGATCCGGTGGCGTTAGCGCTTGATTTAAAAGCTTTATTTTCCAGAAGGTAGATGACCTGGATAATTCATACTTTATATATAGATGCCTTATGTTACGAACTTTTCGTCTGTCATGACGATTTTCCTTGTCGTCATTTCCATGGTTCAGTAACTACTTGAGAAAAAAATCTTTTCTTTTGCAATGATAATTTCTCGCTTAATATAAGTAATAGGATACCCGTATATTTGATATGTACTACCTTGCAAGGTCCTCATGTCTGTCAGTCAGTTTTCACTTGGCCTCGACATCATTGCATGGATCAGTTAACAAGGTTAATGTTTGTTTATGTGTTACATATTTGTTTTTCGTTCATTTTTTTTTTTCATAAATAAGGCCGTTAGTTTTCTCGTTTGAATTGTTTTACAGTGTCTTATCGGGGCCTCTTATAGCTGACTATGCGGTATGGGCTTTGCTCATTGTTGAAGGCCGTACGATGACCTATAGTTGTTAATGTCTGTGTCATTTTGGTCTTTTGTGGATAGTTGTCTCATTGGCAATCATACCACATCTTCTTTTTTATAAGTCCATATCTATAAAGCAATAGGTCTTCTATAATTGGTTGTGCAATGATTGTAAGTTGTTCATGTCCAACTGGCAGGTGACATCTGACCGTGACCTCATTTTCATGATTCAGTGGTCAAAGTATATTTTTTTTGGTGTTTTGGTCTATTTTGCAGATACTATAAGTATCCAGTCAATTATATTTGGTGTATGGAATGTTTGTAAGGTGTACATGTCTGTCTGTCAATAATAATCTGACCTCGACCTCTTTTTCATGGTTGACTGGCCAAATTAAAAATTTGTGATATGGTCTATTTCTCAGAAGTCAATTATATTTCGTGTATGGATTCCATTCTGGCAATAATCATTTGACCTTGACCTCAAGGTCATGGTTCATTGGCCAATGTTACATTTATCTGATTTGGCCTTCTTTCAGATACTAAAGGGATAGTATAACTATATTTGGTGTAGGGAATAATTGTAAGGTGTGTATGTCTGTTAAGTAGGTGTAAGTTGATCTTGACCTATATTTCATGGTCAAGGTTATTTTTTAAGAGGTTTATTCGGAGATACTTTTAGTAATAGGTAAACTAGATTTGTTGTATGGAATGAGTGCATGAACTACATTTCTGTCTGAAAGGGTTTATCTCACCTTCGTCTCATGTACATTGATCATTTAAATGTTAATTTATTTATAATGCTTGTGGTTTAAACTTGTTTTTTATACTTACAACATAAGTTATATTATGAACACTGGAACAGGCGAGACATTTCAGTGTGTCCACTCTTTTTCATACGAATCGAAATGTTGCTCATAGTGCTCAAAGCTATGCTAATACGACTCATGTCTATTTTTGAGGAATTTTGGACACAAGACACAAACACCTAACAAGTGAGTGAAAGAGACCGAGAGAGTCGTTGCTCGCAGGGTACCTCATACTACTCGTATGGTTGCTCATACGACTCGTGGCTTTTTCGTATGACTCGTTGGCTTGCTCATACGACTCATGGTTACATTTTGCATCGGCCACAGTCTCTCTTCTCCTCCTTAGCTGTCAAAATAACGCCAAAAGTAGGAAAAGCAAGGTTGTGAGCACGGATCAGAGCAGTGTAGATCACCGGGGGTACCGGGAATAGGAACGGAAAAGAGCCCATTGGAGCGAGAAAAAAAACAAAAGACAAAGGTGGGGATAAGTTGTGAGGGGAGAGCTATTTTGAGCGAAAAGAAGAAAAGAAAAAGGTTGGGATACGGTGCAAGAGAGCGCAAAAGAAGAAGAATTTTTTTTAGCAAAAAGAACAAAAGACCAACGTTTGGATACGGTGTGAGATAGAGCAAAAGAAAAAGAAGCATTGGAGAATATCTCAGAGAATTGACATACGGAACAAGATGGAACAAGTGTAATTAGCAAACAGTTGATTGACAGTTCAAGTATCAAAAGACCTATATATGTACGCACTCGGTCTGATATACAACAAAAATCATTAGCATGGTTATTTCCACGTATCATTTTGGAACGTTTACAAAGTCAAAAGCCAAGATCTTTATAAAAAAAAACTACCATATTTTGTACCTGTGTGATAGAAGAACATCGGTTACACCCATTTTCGTAAGGTACTGCTTTGTATATCACTACATGCAAATACAAAAGAGCGAGAGCATAAACCAATTTATTTATTTTGTATCTCTTTCATTTTCATAGCTGTTGAATAAACCAGCGACGCAAACTTAGGTATAGCGCTACTGACTCGTCGACGTTTTCGGGTGGTTTCAGTAGATTTTCCTCCATGTAAATGCATCCCAACTCAAAAATCTCTTCTTCGCATGGGTACTCGTCCTCTTCAGCGCATTCTGATCGACAAAAGTGTAGCACGTCGTCATCGACCTGTCGAATATGCTCCTCAGCATTGAACAAGTCGGGATAAAGATACATGTTGACAGGCCGTCCATGAAAAACATACTCTCTACTTCTCCTAATATAATGAGTGTTCCATACCTGCGCAGTGTCATCTAGTTCGTTCTGTAAAAAAGACAAAGCCATTTTTCATTTTTAATCAGGACAAAAGGCCAATCAAATCACAAGATTTTCAAATGCAATCTGATTAAAATCTTCCCCATTAATTGTACACTACCGTTAGAAGTAGGGCTGATCAGTTTGTTCCAAATGTCCCTGTAAAAATCCAATCTTGTTGGCGTAATTGTCTTCTCTAGGTTCTGATTGGCAAACATACATTAAGACGAAACGTCGACTGAAAGTATATGTGTCATTCTCAAAATATGTCCAGATTCAACAGCACACGATTAAAAGGTGGGGGAAGTGGGTGTTCCGGGTATGTGCACCCCCTTTTTTTTTGGAAAATTTTGTTAAATTCATGTGAAATATAGGCCAAAATCGGCAAATAGTAGCCTGGCACACCACCACCCCTCATTTGTTCTAGCACCCTTCCTTTTCAAAATTCTCGGATCGTCCCCCTTAGACGGATTTGTTATCACATAAGCAACACGACGGGTGCTGCATGTGGAGCAGGATCTGCTTACCCTTCCGGAGCACCTGAGATCACCCCTAGTTTTTTGGTGGGGTTCGTGTTGTTTATTCTTTAGTTTTCTATGTTGTGTCGTGTGTGCTGTTGTTTGTTTGTCTTTTTCATTTTTAGCCATGGCGTTGTCAGTTTGTTTTAGATTTATGAGTTTGACTGTCCCTTTGGTATCTTTCGTCCCTCTTCTACAATTTCGCGTTACCGAGAAATCCTAATGTGGGTAACTTTTTTCTATGATGTTATTTTTTTTTCTGTTCCAGATCACATTTGATATGTATGTCGTTTACGAGTTTATACGTTAAAATAGGATATTACTTATTACAAAAACTCCTATACGTTACAATCATTAGAAGTCAGGTACAATTTATGGAATAAATGCCAATCAGATACCAAATCATCGAACAATTAAAGCGTGACATACGGAGGCCGCCATGCAGCATGTACACCATGTACGACCGTCTATGTATGGTCCCATAGGGCATCATGAGGATATGCCAACTTAACACCAAGGCAAACCAAATGAGAAACCTTCTCCCAGAAAGAAATTAAAAGATTAATTCAAATACAAACTCTGACAAAGGTTCCTGGCATAAGACAGGCGCACACTTAAAAATATGAGGCGGGGTTAAACGTATTTAATGCAGCCTGTCCCTGATATACCAAGATGAGAATAACAATTTTGAACAAGTAAAACTTACAATCTAAATAAGAATTAAAAAGGATCCAATTCATCGAGAAAAATCATAGACAATTTACCATGTTTACAGAAAAAGAAGACAAAACATAAATAAAAAGATTCACAAGAGAACACTGGCTGTTGCTGACAGGCAGCTCAGACAACCTAAACGACTGATAATAGAAAAAAAAACCCAAGCACCTCGATATCAAATCCTTCATCCTAAAATAAATTAGTCAAATGAAGATTACTACGATGAATACGGAGTGACATTCCAATGATTTAGTAGATACAGTAGATCGTGTAATGACCTAACTGATAACTAAAATAAAACAATTTTGAAGTGTAAGCCAATTACGTAGTTATGCTCCAAGCAAGGTATCAAATAATCTATATTTTCCCTTAAAATACCGTTTGTGAGGGATTGATTAAAAAACATAATACATTCCTTATATCAAAATAAGAGTTTTTAACAAGTAAAACGTACAACAAAAATTGGTATCAAAAAGGATCTTTCAAAGAAAGCCTATTGCCATGAGCTCATATTGGAAGGTAAAATATTTCTACAAATAGAAAAGAAAGGTACCTGAAGTAACTGCATGCAACAAAATTGAATTAGGTTAATGTCAAGTTTGTCTCCTGAAAATTGACCTCGTTCCTGAAGGCCTTTCATCGCTGATATCCATACTTGACAGCACTTCTTTCGCAAAATGCCCCACCAGGACTCAATTCTAGTGTTCATAGTGCTTTTTCCGTAAATGAAAGGTATTGTCACTTCATCTCCAGCAAACAACGTCTGCATTACTGCAACCAGCCCATTTTCTGTGCCCATATCACCTCTCATGCTATATGGATGACCTCTATGCTCTTCTATTGCGTCTATAAAATACCTAGCTATGACTTTTGGATTACTACTAGATCTACCAACTTTGAGCCATATTATTTTCCTGGAAAACCCATCGATGCAAGCATTGATGCATAAGCCATATCTTTTCAATTTATCGTAGGAGTCCAAATGCCAACAAAAATTTGGCCCCCTTGAAAAATATTCTCTTCTTTTTAGTCTTCGCCGGGCTCTAAGATATACCCCCTCTGGATCAATTGTGTTAAGCATGAGGCTAATGTGGTCTCTTTTTATTTTAAACCCGTGCCGCTTACACTTCTGATACATCCAACGATATCCATGCGCTGGTCCGTATGAAGTGACTTGCGTATGAACAAAGTTAAATACAGATCGAATATTTGAGTAGTCTTTTCTACGAGCAAGATTCATTTCTTTTAAATACCTCTTAACCTGACGAAGTGATATACTAATGGCATGATTCATTTGTAAAATATTGACAATATCTCTATAAAAGAATTCCATTTCAAAATATCTCTTCACCAAACGAAGCACGTTTACCTACAAAAGAAACTGTCAAGATCAAATATTTTTGTATATATCTATAATACTAAAATAACGAGGTCGAATTTGTCAGCCGTCATGGGGTAAAAATGACAAACCAAAGAATTCAACTTTATATATAGCTTATATTAGAACAATGGTGTTGATTAGAATTTACACCACTCCAGACCCGTTTGTTTTCCACATAACATTAACAAGTTCCGGGTAGAATCCGATATCGATATAAATAATATATTCACCTGTTACCTATTACCTTATCTGTACGTTGCGCATCTTACAGGCGCACCACAAAACGGTGTATTTAGGATTTTGCTATATACACGGGTCATAATCAAAGGGTTGACACTTCTAAATTCAATCATTGTCATATTGTTCCCTATTGTAGTATTTTAATCAGTATGACTATCTAAGATGTCAATACGAATACAAAAAATCTGGACTTAAAATAAGGCGTATAGGTAGTTTTCGATTTGTTAGCCGGCATGACTTAAAACAGCGAATCAAAGAATTCAACTTTATTTATAACTAATATAGGACAATGCTGTTATTAAAAAATACTCCAATATTACCAATAACTGATAAAATCCAGGTCGACGGGTTCAAACAGAAAGATTTTGAAAGCAGAGAAAACTGTGAAACTTATAATCGGCATGACTTTATCAGATGACAATACTAGTACTAAAATAAGGCTTACGCATAGTTATATACTTTAATTCAGTCACGGACCCGTGATATCACGGGTGTGTTCTAGTATATACAAATGTTATGACTTTGGAACTTTGTTGTAATTTTTGTCTTTTTGTCTACATACATATAGCAGATCTTCCGATTATCCGACTATAGAATTCAAAAGAAAGAGTTCCTCATATCTCATTGAATTGATAAAATGTTTACCCAAAGGATTACTATACACATAATTGATAAAAATTGGGATGAAAATATAATCCTTTTTAGCTCACCTAACTGAAAGTCACCTTCTTCTCTGAAACCACTTGACGGATTTTGACGAAACTATGCAGGAATGTTACCAACAATCCTACCTTTGTTTTGGTCCAATTAAAAACATGGCCGCTACAGCAAATCTTAGATTATGAGCCTAGATCGTTCATATGACGGTCAATGGCACATTAAACAGATGTCAATATTTCTTCTAAAGGATGAACAAACACAATCAAAACATAAAAATGTACCTCCTCTAAAGTTTGGACGCTGATTTATCAACCCATCAAGAAGTACTGTCCCTTTTTCTACCTTCCTGACGGAAATGATCGTGTTCTTCAGTGTTTACAGTATGATTTCTAAGAGAACTTTACCATGTTTTGTTTATACTGTAAACATTCACTAATTGACGAATTTGTTCAATTGATTTATTCAGATATTGCCATACAGATTTCTTACGCATATCATATATTCCCAGCTAAATGCACCTATAATAGTGACACATCGCCATAACATCATATATAAAACAAGCTTTAAAGCACACAAATCATACTTACTCTTTCCGCCGTGTTGACTGTCACCATTGTGTAATAAGTTGACACGTGATAAGAAGCAATTAAATAATCCGAGATAACGATATAACAATCCGAGATCTCGATATAACAGTTTCGTTTTCTCGAGATAACGATATAATAATCCGAGATCTCGATATAACAGTTTCGTTTTCTCGAGATAACGATATATTTTTTCTCGAGATCTCGATATATTAAACCGAGATAACGATTTAATAATCCGAGATCTCGATATAACAGTTTCGTTTTCTCGAGATAACGATATATTAAAGTTTCGTTTTCTCGAGATAACGATATAATAATCCGAGATCTCGATATAACAGTTTCGTTTTCTCGAGATAACGATATATTTTTTATCGAGATCTCGATATATTAAACCGAGATAACGATTTAATAATCCGAGATCTCGATATAACAGTTTCGTTTTATCGAGATAACGATATATTTTTTATCGAGATCTCGATATAACAATTTCGTTTTCTCGAGATAACGATATATTTTTTATCGAGATCTCGGTAAAACGGTAATGTTTTATCGTGATCTCGAATTAAAAAAAATATTTTCTAATGTTTTGTGTGTCCCCTTACGGCTTCCGTAGTCGTACTGTATTCAAATGTATGTTGTTAGGATAATATATAATAAAATTCTGGTTTCAAATTACAATATGAATTGGAAAAAAAACCAATAAACATAACATAAATAAATAGTTTCTCTCCTCTCAGTTAAAACTATCCGCTATCTACCACATAAGTGGTAAAAGTGGGTTGGGATTTGTCGCTCAAGTAATTATACAACAACAAACTCCGAAACAAATGAGATTCGGAAAGTCTGTTTCCTTTATGATAACAGATTTATATTGAAGGGAGACATCATCTTTCCGGATAATAGATAAAGTGTTCCGGAATGTTTTGGACTATTAATCAATTTATATTGTCGTTTAAAGTACATTAATAGTCGTGATCACTTAAATTTACTTGATATTTTTTTATTATACTTTTTAGTTTTTCATTGTTTGTTGAAGTCCGTATATACAATCTTGAAATAATGCTGATGGTCAAATCTGTTGACATTGAAATCTTAACAATATAAGATGGACTGATACATACATGTTGAATATATCTACACTTGTATTTTTTTAGACCCTTTATAGCTTGCTGATCGGTGTGAGCCAATAAGGCCGTACCTTGACTTATATTGATTTACTTTTATAGACTGCTACTTGTATGGAGAGTTGGTCTGAGAACACAATTAATTTCCCCTATCTGTCTATTATAACATAATGATTAATAAAAAAAATCCCATCTGCGCTTTTCTAACAAGATTTGGTGTACATAAAGTTTGGCATTAACAACAAAACATATCAAAAAATTAGAAAACTTCATCGTCTCATTTTCTCTTGGCAACACAAAACACAAGGACACCAGTATGGGTTAAGCCAGAGAGCTTCCGAAAAGGGGAAATCCCACCTATGTTTACCTAACCAAATTACTCATTTCTGCTCAAAATATGAAAAATAAATTTGACAGAAATTCTCTTAGATGACCTTACATTCACATTAAAGCAAAAAAAATGGGAAAAAATTCAAAGGAAAGGCAAAAAAAAAATTTAAGAAAAAATATACTGAAATTAAAGGGAACTAAATTGTGTTCCCGGACCAGTTGTCTCATCGGCATATCACATCTCCCTGTATCTATTTTGTAGATTGAATTTGAGTGACTTTAACCATCAAGAATTGAATTGACAAATTGGATATAAAGAAGAATTAACATGGCTGATTCAAAAAGTGGACAGCAATGACACCTGACATAACTCAATGCACTACTTTATCATTCAAAGGATTAAATGGAAAACAATTGTCGTATTCAAGACTTTGTACTGGCAGTAATGAAGAACGTGACGGGAAAAACCAGGAGATCCAAAACAGACATACCAAGTTTAGGTGATGATATTAGCAACCATCAACCAAAACTGTGTAAACAGACATGTAGTTGAGAGTATATACAGCAAAACAAAATGTATTTTCAGTTTTCCTAATATTGTAAATAAGCAGCTAAAACTGTGAAAACATCCTAATTTTTACGAACATGTTATTTACCAAGCCTGTAAAATAAAATACAATTCGGATAAAGTAATCGAGCCTTGAAATAAACTTATTTTAAAATGAAACCAACTCAACTCAGTTATAAAGATCTTTCAGCATTGTGTTTGCAACAGTTCTATCGAGATTTTTTAATATAAAAAAATGACAGAATAACTGTAGCGTGTGACACCTTAAACAATCAAATTCAATTGTATGTCATCAACTCCCTGTGTTTGACACAAAGAGTGAACAAAAAAAATCAGAACACATCGATGCGTACTATCCAGAAAGAGCGTGATTATAAAAGCGCAATATGAAAAAAGATTAATTATCGTGGAACGACTATGACTAGCTTAAAGTTTAAACTATAATAGAAACATAACGACCTGAATTAATTTTGCTCCTTCAAATTAGATAACAATTTAGTTCCCTTAGAAGCATGAAACTAAGTTTATGTAAAGGAGCGTCCTTTTTCTTTGAAGTTTAATGGTTACTGAAAGATTTTTATAATACTCTAAAGTCAGACATTATATACAAGGGTATTATAAAAATGTTCCAGTAGGCATAACATATCAGTAAGTATAAATCTTTTCTATTAGCCGTTGCTTTGCCAAGTACTTGATAAACATGACATTTATGCCCGGAAACAGATGTGCTTCCGTATTCATCATTACGGTTGTTTTAATGTTGATTCATATGGAGGTTTAGTGTTTCCTTTAGCAGATCTGCTTCCGTGACGATAATAAGATACATTCAATAATGATATATACAGTGATAATTCTTATCTCATTAGCATATCTATAAATACTTGAATTGGATTGGTCAATTAGAATTTTTCTCTTGGTTTACACTTCGATAAACTATGTTTCCGAAACTACTTTTGTAATCTATTCATGCGCGATTTACATTCTTGCAGGGATACTTGGATTGTCAGCAAGTTGAAATTATAAAACAATTGCATAACAGTTGATTATATTCTAATGTATATTTAATCCAATAAAAAGAAATAAAATAAATGCACTAAACCTTCGAAAATGTATAAAAATAAGATTACGGCAAATTTCACGAATGATTTGGCGAATTTTCGTCAAAGCAAACACGACGTCATATGATTGAAAACTTTCAGACGGAAGATTATTTCGTTACTTGTATTCTTTAAATTCGGATAGTATATAATGTAAATGAAGTTTTTGAGGTAGGTGCTAGTTCATTTAAGATTCTGTTGCATTTATCGAACATTTCAGTTTTTTAGAAAGTCAAGATGGCGACGTACTCCTTATAGTTTCGACATGCCATTGTGCTTCTGATGGTGCATATAGTAGTCATCAAAGTATCAAATAATGTCAATTAATAATCGCGTATGGTCGGCTGAAGAATTATAAGTATTAAACACATTATTTTTAGAGGTTATTGATGTGTAAACCGGGGCTCTTACTCACAAACTTTACATAAAAGTACTTCGGACTTTTATTCAGTTTATGAGTTAATCGCCCCGGTATACACATCAATAACCTCTAGAAAAAATGTGTTTAATCCTATAATAGATGACCATGTCCTTCAGATTTAGCCTATACTCTTTGGGACTTCGGGACAACGTTCTTAGGTGAGTAATATAAATTGAATCTAACACAATAGTGGCACTACTTAAGGTAGATCATAGCAATATGTTTCTCGAAATAGAATTTTACTGATACTTTGACAAAATGAAGATTTTGCTAGGCTTTTCTCAAAAATATAATATAATATTTATGCGGACTTGCTACTTTGTATTGTGACGTCTCGATTTAGAAACTGCCAGTTTCTATTGTAATCTACAAGCGTTCAAAGGGACACTACTCTTTGTGGTCGGAACTACTTTTTTGGGGTTTACACCAAAGACCCAAAAAGGAAATAGAAATGAATTGACGCTGATATACGTTTCGAGATATATTCAAATTTCGGTTACCTTTTGTAACTTTTAGATTTGTTTTCTTCAAGTTTGGATTTTATTAAATGTAAAGTTAAATTTATAATTAAAACGAAAAGAAAAACATTTACATTATAAAGTCGAACCTGCAAGTGGAAACGAAAAGACTTGAAAAAAAGGCTACAATAAGACTTTATTCATTTTCTTTTAATAATTGCTTTTTCCCCAGGTTATGATATTGGAAATTTATTATGGTATCAATATTTGCCAGAATAGAAATTGGCGTATTGTTATCGATTACTTTTATACATTGGCTACAGGTATAGGGGGAGAGTTGAGATCTCGTAAACATGTTTAATGCGCATCTGGTGCAATACAATTGGTATCGTTAATTTTATTACTACCACTGGGTCGATGCCTCTGCTGGTGGACTATTAGTCCCGAGAGTTTCACCAGCCCAGTAGCTACTGGCATAAAAATACGGATTTTTTGAGTTATTAAAATTTGCTGTTACAAAATATTAGAAATTATTATAAATTAAGGAATGTATCTCCCTCATGCAAAGCTCTGATTCCTTTCACTGATGTGGCTATACTTTTTTGACCTTTTGGATTATAGCTCTTCATCTTTTATATAAGCTTTGGATTTCAAATATGTTGGCCACGAGCATCACTGAAGAGACATGTATTGTCGAAATGCGCATCTGGTGCAAGAAAATTTGTACCGTTAATTGTATTACTACCACTGGGTCGATGCCCTCTGCTGGTGGACTATTAGTCCCCGAGGGTATCACCAGCCCAGTAAAATTTCCGAACACGGCGCAAAGATAACAAAGATATGCCTAATGAAAGTAGTTACTTGCGATGTGAACTGGCGCAACTGACACAACTAAGTTTTCTGTGTATTTATTGTGTGGGTAGAGCAAACAGGGTGATGAGCTATTCGGTGAGCTTATTTTCGAGTGCTGCGTGCTTCTTACAGAAAGCTGACACAATTGTCTTTGGCAGGCCTGAAAATAGTCAAAACCAGGATTCAATAAAAAAGAGTCTTTATTTCTTGATAGCGTATGGCAGAGTCTATAATATATATTACATCACAACATAATAATGGACAGTAAACTAACAATACCAAAAACTTCATAAACTAAGCCTTTACATGGCTTAGTATAATTAAACCAAATAAAATATGAAATTTAAAGATAAAACATTCTAACTGATTTCTATTACTGAATAGGGAACATGATTTTATAACGCCTTAACCAAACAGATATAAATTTCAAATTGTCTTTTTATTACTAAAAAAATCTTTAACATTAAATTTTATCATCTTTATAAAATATTAAAACTAAATATAAACAATCTGCATTGTTTAAAATGACTCTCCAAAAACATGCCACACTGAAACATGTAATTAATCTCAAACAAGTTTATATACAAAATATTCTAATTAAAAACAAACACTTGCAAACTAATTTGCATATCAAGGGGGATAACTACTTAAGTTATCTCTGGGGACCTAGCTCACATACTAAAATTAAACATTCTGGGACTACTGAGTTAATTTACTCTAAAGTAAAATACAATTTAAATAAAGAAATATATTTAGATGCCCTTAAACTATATGCATCATTCTTAACTACTAGGATAGTAAATAAACAAAGTCTTAAAATATAGAAATCACAAGGCTGGAATGGGAAATTCAGGAGAACTAATGTTTCTTTGCTTATACAAGCTTTGTTACTTGGCGACGATGGAAAAATAACATGAATGTATTGAATAATAAATGTATTACACTAAGTCACTAACCATGACTTATTTTGGCTCTAAACTGGTGAAAATACACAATATTATTTGTCCCGCAAATTTGTCGCAAGTAAACCCTGAGTTATCTTCCATATAAATAAATCTATGGCAGCCCGCAATACCAAAACTTAACTGTACATTCAAGATATGTACACAGTGACATAATTAAACAAAAGTAATTTAACTAAAACTATTACAAACTAAACTGAAACTTATAAACAAATATATTTACACAAGTTATGTTTCTGTTTACCAATTTAAGGACTTGTTGCCAAAAGTACTTTAGTTAACTTATCAAACAATTTACATTTTTGACGGTTTCTTAAATAATTTGAATTAACAACCCAATATTTAATTCGATTAAATAACCTTTCAAAATTGAATAAATTACCTTCTTAGTTTTTAAAACATAATAGAAAAATATATATAAAATATGTACTCACCTGAAAATAGTCAAAACCAGGATTCAATAAAAAAGAGTCTTTATTTCTTGATAGCGTATGGCAGAGTGACGCTAATCAAGAAAAAAAGTGAATCCATGGAATTAAAATAATTTTCAGGTTTTGAGCCAATCAAAATTTAGTTTACAAAATTTTCAGTGTAAAAGTGGCAGATTATCGTACCACGTGCAAAACCACTCATTGTCAATGTGGCTATTTATATTTCCTTCTTTATCAACTTAACTTGTCAAAAGATGTCTAATTACATAAAGTATTTATTTGTGGTTCATTCAACCTATGCCAACATTTTGAAATTTAGGTATAAAATTGTGTGAAAAAATGTTGGCATAGGTTGAATAATTTGTTACAGATTAAGTGTTATAAAAACATAAATTAATTAGGGGCTAATCAATCTACAACCAGTTTAAACCTAGCGTTGATGTTTATTCAATATACAATTTCTTTTACAACTACTAGTGAAAATGTAGGCAATTGTGTGTGTTGAGGACCTCTATTTCATAAAGGAATAAGTTTTGTATATAAATGAAATAATGGGGGGAAAAGGGATTTTATGAATTTTTATTTAAGGAACAATCATCTAGTCATATTGAATATCTATGAGTGTCATTTTCATGAATAATATAGAAATATATGATAAAAATATTCAATTTTATGTAAGATAGATTCCTTCAAATACAATGGCATACACCACTATTGAAACTCATGAATTTCATAAGACCTGACATGTTTTAAATGTTCACTATTAATTCCAACACATTCAGAGAATAAGACAAATTTCACTAATATGATTGACTCAAAAGTCATAATTTCAGATATATACTGGTGTCATGTTGTTATCGTTTCGTAAAAAAAACAAGACATAGCAATCCTATATTCTGTAGGCGTCGGCGGTGGCGGCGTCCACAAATATTCACTCTGTGTTAAAGTTTTTTAAATTTTAATAATAACTTAATTTCTTAAACTGTTCTTGATTTCTACCAAACTTAGATAGAAGCTTGTTTATGATCATAAGATAGTATCCAGAAGTAAATTTTGTAATCCATTTTTTCCGTATTTTGCTTATAAAAGGACTAAGTTTTTCTGCCAGGAAACATTACATTCGCCCTGTGGTTAAAGTTTTAAAAATTTGAATAACTTTCTTCAACTATCCAGGATTTGTACCAAACTTGGACAGAAGCTTGTTCATGATCATTAGATAGTATCCAGAAGTAAATTTTGTAAAAGAAAAGATCATTTTTATCAGTATTTTACTTCTAAAAGGACTTAGTTTTTCTGCCAGGATACAATACATTCACTCTATTGTCAAAGTTTTTAAATTTTAATCACTTTCTTAAACTATCCTGGATTTGTACCAAACATGGACAGAAGCTCACAACTCAATATATAATGAATAAAAACAAACACAGAGTACTTGAATTTTCTAAACCAGTATCCGTAAAACAAAAGTGCAATGTCCAACTGGAAAGTTGCTGCCTATTATAAATGAACCAAACAATCATTTTTTTTATATATTTATTTTAAATTTTTTAAATTTGATTTAAAAAAAAAAGTTTCTGTTGAAGTATTTTATATTTGTATATTATGTTGCATGTTAGAGTATGTTTCGTATTTAATACAACAAAATAATGAAAAAAAATATAAAAAACAAATTGTACAATTGAAATTTTTTGTCACTTTTTTCTTAAGTATTGTATGTGATTAATTTTAGAAAATTAGTCTTATTTCATTTTTATAATAATTTAATATTTATTTCAACTCAATTTTGCTAGTATCAAGGGTTCTATTTTACAATTTTTATCTATTTAAAATTTGTTTATAATTCCATTTTTTACCACAACACAATTTTGCAAATACATATGTACTTCATTTTTGTTTGTGAATTGTTAAAGAGTACTAATATTTAATGCTTAAATATACTGACTGTATTTTACCTTTTATTAATTAATAATTGTTATAACAACACCTATTGTATTTTGTTTGTAGGCATAGGTTGAATATATTTTTATCAAATGTTGGCATAGGTTGAAGACGGTTCATTCTCATTTATCCAACTTTTTAAAATTATAGGAAGTAAAGGTAAAAAAAAAGTTGGATAGATGAGATCAAAGGTATTCAAGAACAAAGGGTTTTTCAATTAGAATTTGGGTTGAATGACAGGTGAAAAATAATACTGAAAATTATACCCGGATTAAATTTTCTGTAGTATGGTCATTTAGCATATATACATGTTAAAATGTGCAACTGACATTTAGTTAAAATATGAATTGGATAGAAAAATATCAGTTGCATTTTTATTCATGAAGAGATTTGTCAATGAGATTGAGCTTTTTTTTGTGCAATAGATAGACCCTCTTCGTTCATTTTTCTCTGTTCTTCTGACTAAATGATCCAAATAAGACAAAATATAAGTTGAATACGTTTAAGTACACAACGACTGAACAGAACAAAACTCACGCAACATATTATACATATATTTTTATATATATATTAAACCACGCCGCTCGATTAAAACTGACGTGGAAAGGTAACACACGGCCAGCGAAAGCTCTATTTTTAAGAGCCCAGGTGGTCGTGTGGTCTAGCGGGACGGCTGCAGTACAGGCGATTTGGTGTCACGATATCACAGTAGCATGGGTTCGAATCCCGGCGAGAGAAGAACCAAAAATTTGCGAAAGCAAATTTACAGATCTAACATTGTTGGGTTGATGTTTAGACAGGTTGTATATACATTATGTACACAGCCATGTATCACCATCATTGATGGCGATCCGATGGATACATCTGTTGTAGGGTTGTCACTGACTCAGACGTCCTTATATCTATAATTATTTTCTGTGACTGTATCTTACATTAATTTGTAAGATCCTTTACTAGAGATAATTTAGCTGATCTGTAACAATAACATCTTCATGCCTTATATATCATGTACTGCAGTACGCCGCTAGATTAAAACTGGCGTGGAAAGGTAACACACGGCCAGCGAAAGCTCTATTTTTAAGAGCCCAGGTGGTCGTCTGGTCTAGCGGGACGGCTGCAGTGCAGGCGATTTGGTGTCACGATATCACAGTAGCATGGGTTCGAATCCCGGCGAGGGAAGAACCAAAAATTTGCAAAAGAAAATTTACAGATCTAACATTGTTGGGTTGATGTTTAGACGAGTTGTATATATATATATATATATATATATATATATATATACAAGTCTAAACAAGTGACAAACCAAACAATATATATGCCCACTGGATCTCAGAGTGATAGAGATACATGGTTAATACAAATATTTATATAAGTCTGAAAATTACTCCAGACAGTGTTAGAGTTAGATTTTCTACTGACAATTTTTTTGTTCGTCCCTCAGCGGGATTCGAACTCACACCTTTGATACACTACAGCACCAATCGCTTAGCCTCATGTCCAGCTTGTAGTGTATCAAAGGTGTGAGTTCGAATCCCGCTGAGGGACGAACAAAAAAATTGTCAGTAGAAAATCTAACTCTAACACTGTCTGGAGTAATTTTCTATAAATTTTATATAAATATTTGTATTAACCATGTATCTCTATCAAAACCATCGAAAACCAATGCACTGATGGCCCATACAGAATATGTCGGGGTTAAACATGTGTGTAAGCACTGCATTTAACCCAAAACAGTGGTGTAGCTGCACAACATAAAACATTATGCCAATTTCTTGTGTTTACGTTTCACTCCATGTGTAAAATTTAGAAATTTGTTGGAAAAAAACTTTAGAGTCCGAATTATCAATAAAGCTCCTAGATTTCGTTTGGTTTTCTTTGTTGTTGGGTTGCTTACTAATTGCCATACATTTATATGCATGTAATTTATTATTATGAATAGGAATGACACACTATTATGTGGATCAATTGGATAATCTTTTTATCAGGATAAACATTAATATACATGTTTTCTGGTTAAAGAAATGTATATGGAAAGTATGTATAAATGTTTCGGAAAATTTAGTTGTCATAAGAACCATACAAAACATGTATATGTATAAGTGTAAATTAAGTCCCGTAATTTATTATTTATTGATATTGAACATGAATTAAAGACGACTACAATCAATCGGACATCGTTTATGGAAATACATTACCTCCGATTTATAGAGAATAAAAATATTGGACGTCGATTTGAGAATGTGACGTCAGATTTGGACGTCGATTTGAGGAACGGACGTCGATTTGAGGAATGGACGTCGATTAGAGGCCGGACGTCGATCTGAGTCTAACATATATATATATATATATATATAAACAAAAGCAATGCAAGCACAATGATTAAAACGTAGCACAGAAATATCCATAGCACACACTAAAAGAATGTTCAGTAGATCTTCATCCTAGTTTAAGTAGGAGGGATACTGCATCAGTGTAGTGATATACGTTGATCTGTCCTTGCTGTAGTCTATCCTTAAGTTGGGTCAGTCTGTTGTCTGTGTATGTTTAGGAGCGTTTCCAGGATATTTGAAAGAGGGGGTGGAGAATGAAAAATTTTTGGACCTTATTTTTGCCAAAAAACATAAAATAAATATGTAATGCACTAATGTAACGGTTCCTGATTTGGAGCATGTATATTTTATAGTGAAAATGTCAGGGTTTTACATTTTTTATGCCGAACTCTTCTCCATTAATTGTCTATGGTATGTTAAAATGATTGGATGGATCTTAACAGCAGAACACCAATAACGAGAAATTCCAAATCATACGGTATAAGGGGTTACTAAACATTTCAATAGTCCTAGGTAATGATTTTATGAACGAATGGCGTAATTACGGTTGCCCTGGTAGAGGGTCCATGGGAAAGCTCAGAAGCTCCAGGGTTTCAACAATTTAGCATAAAATTATGAAGAAACCAGACTAATAAATATCTCTCTATTGGTTTCTCTGAGCAGCACATGATACAAGACAAACAAACACTGAAGTATAAAGTTCGTTCGTTTTTAAATATTGTAGGCTTTAATGTGGAATACATGATTGAATATATGATTGACTTTACTGTACAACAGTGCTAAATTAAAGCAATCATGTCACTGTCTAGTTCCAATAGGTGGTATTTGGTACATGAATAAATATGGTGCTTAAACTTGATGGCAAAATGTAGGTCCGATGGTGTGACTAAGTTACTAACTAATGGATATTGAAACAATATGATACTACCAAAGGCTATCCAGATTGGGAAGTAAAAATGCTATACCAATTATACATGTTACTAGTATAAATGCATATTAACGCAAAACCTCAAATGAACAAATATTACTGATTTGTGGGTTTCTTTAATAGTTATCCCATAAGGACGCGGTGTGTCAGTGTAAGATCACCCCGATGGCCGGAGGCCAGAGGGTGATCTAACACTGACACACCAAGTCCGAGTGGGATAACTATTTTACATCCCAGCTCTTTTAGATTAGACGAAAAAACATTTACAATTCATAAAATCTAGTTTAGAACGCCACACAACCATTATAAATTAATATACTTTATATATTATTATATGATATATACCCTTTATGACCCCCGAACCCGATGAGTAGATATCAAACAATGTCAACTCGCCCCACTTGCCTATCGGCCCACACTATATCGCCACTTTATAAAAAAATCTCCCCACTCTTGTTTACCGAATCGCCCACTTTTAAAAATGTGTAAAATCAAATTGAACAATCAGTCTGACAACTCACTTATTAACGAAAAGGGTTAAAACCCCACCGAATAAAGGTCTGCCAACTCGCCCCACTTATAAAAAGATCTTGCTTCCTTTAAGTATGTTAAATTACTGTAAATTCATATCCAGTCGTCCTGGTGTAGTGGTATGTTTCTTGGCTTGATATGCTATAGGTCTTGAGTTCGAATCCCAGCATATCCTCTGGATTTTTTCTACGTGAATTTTGGTAGATAGTCTATTCCGTATAATTGATTATAAGTTTTATAGTGGATTTGACATTCCCGCCAAAATGATACAGAACAAAGGAAAGCATGCACAACAAAGAAACTCAAACTGGGGTGATCTGGTTGGTACGATCCGGCTCAGATCACCCCTGTTAGAACAAAGGAGCTGGGATGTAATCTGTATAAATTAATGAAACATTTATTTATTATTTGAAATATACCAAATTTTATTTAAAAATAAAATGTAACAAGTTTACTATCGCCTATGTTATATATATTTCTTGAATAATATAAAAACATACAGGAACAAATTTACTGTCAAATTTTAGGAAGACACCTTATTATTACTAAACAAACAACCCAATAATTAACAAAAATAAAAAGTTGGCTAAATGAGATTACCTTATTTTTTAAAGTTGGATAAATGAGAAGACACCGTTGAAGACACCTTATTTGTTAACCCGTACAAAAGAACTAATAGACATTACATAATTTAATCTGTCGCCTGGCTTTTTCATAGACGAGATAAATACATACAAGATAGCTTGAACATAATCTTTTCTTTGTTTAGCAGATTTACACCTACTATTTCTGTATTAAGATTGATAATAAAGTGAAAGAAAACTTGTGAACCAAACTTCAAAATGTTTTAAGCCAGATATAAAATTAAATTTCCAAAATGTCTAAAATCTTGAATATAAAAATAAGAATATTTCCTATAAAAATCCAAAGGAAATTTAATGCAATTTCTAACTATGACACAACTCTAAATTTCCGAAGGTTGTGACAGTTTAGATGTTATAACTTATCTTTGCGCCGTGTTCGGAAATTTTAAAATTGTACTAGCGTCTGTGTTATTCGCTTAAATTGTATAAATTATAATTGGAAAAAGTTTTTCAGTTTGAATATATTGACATGATTCATTTGTCAGCGTGCTATTATTGAAGAAGGATATCTGTTATCCGAAATATCTAATATTAATTTTGTTCATTTTATAGTTGTTTAATGGTGATGTTGTACCCTAATTGACTTGTTAAATATTATATTTTGTAGTGTACAGAATCATATTACATGATCCATCGCCTTGTAAGATTAATCGTTGACTACTTATTCAGTCATTTTATATTTAAATATATATATGTATGTGTAATATTCATCGCTGGACGTTAAATACTTTTTATCGATCAATCGAAACTAGTTCAACCAAAAGATTTCAAAATTATCTGTCTCAAATGACAGTTTTTTCCCATAGATTTCGTTCATTATTAAGATAAATTAATGATAAAACAATATGGTTACCCAACGTTCAACGTTCAAGACGATAACATAATAATGTGAAATGATTATTTACCTTGATTTGTACTAGACAGTGGCGGATCCAGGAATTTTCATAAGTGGGGGCCAACTGACTGACCGAAGAGGGGCCCTGCTCCAGTCACGCTTCAGTGATTCCCTATATAAGCAACCAAATATTTGCCCAAAAAGGGGGGCAGGCCCCTTTGCCCCCCCCCCCTCAATCCGCCTCTGCTAGACACTTATACTGAGGCTAATCATCAACGTGCTAGTACATAGTCAATCTGACTCCGTACAGAACAGTCTGTATTCTTATCCCTTTATGCTACGTGCTTAGTTGAGAAGCCTCAACCAACTATTTTACAGTCTTTGGTTTGGTTTGAACCATACATGCAGTATTTTAACACAAGATCCCTAGACAAACATGTTACCAGGTGACCACCGATACGGTGTTCGATTATCATGAAATAAGTGTCTTCATATGGTGAATGTATAGACAAGCTGCATACATGCATTACTTGAAATTTATATGGGACAATTTACAATTGATATAAATGTACATCTGGCAAAGATGATTGTCCATATCTTACGTCAATATTACTTAGTAGTCAGATGTTGTATAATTGCCACTTTGTCAACTCTTAAAGAGACCAAATGACACAGAAAGTAACAGCTATTTGTCACAGTACGGTCTTCAACAATCACCAAAACCCATACCGCATAAGTAGCTATTAAAGCACCGAAATGTCAAATTTAAACTATCTAAATCAAGTTAGCCAGTTATCGAATATAACGTTCACACATAAGCCAATGCAGCGGGTTTTGTGTGGCATTTTTAACGGTAACTTTCCCTAGATGCAGAGTGCCGACAGTTTTGATGCAATACGTAGCGGTTATTTGACATAGATTGTAAAATCGTTTTCCGGCAATTATTCTGCTCATTGTTAATCTTTAAAAAGTATTACTTTACTTTTAAAATAATCTGTTTCTTTGATATTTAAGCATCTTCACGCATTATCTATATAATATGTTCTTACGCATAACAGACACAGTTTTATCACATTATTTTTATTCTTGGTATAGATATAGGAAGATGTGGTGTTAGTGCCAATGAGACAACTCTCCGTCCAAATAACAATTTATAAAAGTGAACCTAGGTTTATTTTTGCAGTAAGTACTTATTCATGATTCACGTCGTATCCCCATGAAATTTTGTTTTGAAAGTAGAAATCTAATTTATAGATTCTTAGGATGATGTGTGAATAAAACGGGGAATTTTACAACTATTAATTCGTTTTAAAATGGTCATCAAAAACACCACTCGGAAAAAAATTAAATTTATTTGGATGAGAATACGGATATAATTGGGGGAAAAGCACAATACAAGCAGACGTTGAAAATCATACAGAAAATATTTTGTTTGTATGGAATGTAAAAAAAGTGGTTATTTAGCCGAATAACTTTTCCTGTGTTCCATGTGTAAACAGTCTCTGAAATTCATTAGTCTGTACAGAGTAAATTCGATTTAGTTTTGAAAATATTTTAAAATACAGTGCCAGCTTTGTAATCGTATAAACCACGTCTACTCAGGACGGACAGCAACATCGGAATGAAGATTTAGAAAGTTAACGAAGACTGAGAAATACGTGGGCACTTGATACGGCAGAAATAAAATAACAAAATTCAGGTTCCGTTACAGTCTGAATAAAGCCAGCCCCGAGTATCCGCTTGCGTCTACAAACGCAAGTTTATAGTTGGGGCTGGCTGTAGTCAGAACGATTCTGTGTTCCCTGATTCCGTTATAATTTTTTTCTCGATTTACATGCAAACGGCTTACTTTTTATTATTCAAACGGCAAGAGACTGTAAAAAAGCTAGATCTTGAAATCATTTGGATTTTATATTCGTTTTAATTTACGCTTGCATGAGTATTCGGTGTTTTTTTTTTTTTTTTATAGTTTTGAGTTGGAAATAATGTACATGTACAAGTTGGGAGACAAAACGACTGAAAGAAAATTAACAAAGTTACCTTTTAGGGCTCTAAGGGCCATTTTGCTCGCATACTAGGCGTCGGAAAGGGCCCGGAAAGTTTCTTTCTTAAAATTAGTGTTTAGAACAAGTATACAAGTATATATATACACGTTTAGCGTCAGTCAATTTTTTCCCGACCATCATCGCGGATGCCCTGTCTCTATTGCAAAACCTACCTATTGTATTTATTGTTAACTTGTTCTCGTCCTGAACATGCATGAAATATTTTCCACTGGACGTTAACCAACCAATAATCAAAGCAATCAATCCTGCAATTTACACCCGTCACTGGGAACTTTAGTTGTTAAAATTTAAATAATTGCCTGTATTTTTTTTTTTAAAATTCGACAAAGTTTAAACGCAGACCGTGAGGAAGACCAAAATTAAACAGTTACGCCAAACTAAATATCTACGTTACTATACTTGCTCATTTTGGAAGTTGGGTAACATGAGACTTTATTTGTAAAAGTACAAGTACAAATAAAAAAAAAATGTGTACATGTACAAAAGTTGGCTGATAGAATGATAAATGGAGATGTATGATATGCAATTTATAAGATAGCACAACTGGGCATTAATTAACTGACATCAACACCTTGAAGACATCAAGAAAATCGTGACTAATGCTTATTGGAATAGTATCTTTACACTTCTTATTTGTAGTTTTAGTAAACGTTGAAAAATTTTGAGTATGTGTAGTATAATTGTCACAGTAACATTTCAGTCTCTGTAAATATTAGTTTAAGTCTTAAAACTTTTGCTCTTCTCTAGAAAATACAAACCATTATGAAGTATAAGATGATGCGGTAAAATTTCCAATTAATCAAATTTCCACCTAAGACGAAATGACGGAAATGCTATCCTTCTTACATTGCTACTACATTTCAGATCTCTAAATTACCATTCCATTATATGAACTGCATATTCAAAAATATGCATCGTCACCAAATTACTTATAGAGCACCTATCATCATATTGTTTTACATTTTTCCGTTCGACCGTTAATCCCACACTTGTATATATGTCGTGTACAAGTTGCGATTTTGTACAGGTTATAACATGTACAAAAATATTGTACATGTTATAACTTGTATAATGCAAAAATACAAGTTATAATATGTACAAAAGTGCCCCATACATGTTATAACCTGTACAAAATATTGATTAAAAATGGTTTTAACTTGTACAAAATTTTAAATAAATCTTAAAGAAGTAAATTATACATAACAAAAGACATTAATTGTTTTATTCCATTTTCCGTGGAAAGAAAATGAATTTGATAACAAACATATACCAAAACAAATTTTACATGAAACATTTTACCATAACGTAGCATGTAAAAGCGCCTGACGTTTAGCGCGGTGAATAACACTTTCTCAGGTGAATATGCTTTTTTATCCAAAATCCAATTCATATAGAGAAACCTACTAAAATAATACCAATATAGAATAACAGATGATATTGACCTCAATAACATTTTCATAACTTTTCAACTGTATTATTCCTTCATGTTAGTGTGTATTGTCCTTTTTTGATACAGTTAATGTCCAGGGGTCGATATTACAAAGCATTCCTAAGACCTGTCCTAAGATATGTATCTTGATATGTATCTTAGGACATGCCTTATGATCCTCTTATGTCTATCTATGGACATATCTTTATTTGATGAATTATAAATGTGAGTGTCCACTTTGAAGGCAATAGTAAAATACTTTCTTTCTTGTTGACACTAAAAGACATAAGAGGATAGCCAGGATAGATGTGTCTACAAATAAAATTGAGAATTGAAATTGGGTATGTGTCTTCAAGACAACAACCCGCCAATGGAGCAGACAACATTCAAAGGCTACAAATACATGCTTTCAAAGTAGAGGATATATATTTAAAACATCAAAATGACATTCGCCCCATGCAATGATCTTATAGTTTATAAACAAAAAGTGAGTTATAAATTTACATAAGTCATGCTGAAGGCCAAAAATGTTGAAGAGTAGATCCAAAGATATTGATAATGAAGCGTGGTCCCATGAAAACTATTTCAGCTGTCTCTTGTTTTTACAAAGTAAGCATATACTACATTGTTTTAGTCTTTGCATGCTATAAACACGAGAGGGATGAGTATTTCCCAAAATTATTAAGAATCGTTTTTAAATTTTTTGGAAGAATTTAGAAACTATTATCTAATGTAATTGTCATTGAGGAATGCAAGCTTTTAGTAAATAGTTTCACACTTATTTCAACCATGATGGACTGCATAAAACATACAATTACATGAAAAACACATTTTGCCAACATTATTCATGAAACATATATTTCTGAAACTTTGTGATCATTGTCCTTAACAGAAAAAAACACGTTCTGGCCTATTTATTGTTGTTCTTTATGCATTGGTGAATTTAAATGTATATTTTACTTCTTTAAGATTTATTTTAAATTTTGTACAAGTTAAAACCATTTTTAAGCAATATTTTGTACAGGTTATAACATGTATGGGGTACTTTTGTACATGTTATAACTTGTATTTTTGCATCATACAAGTTATAACATGTACAATATTTGTGTACATGTTATAACCTGTACAAAATCGCAACTTGTACACGACATATACATGTATAGGGTTAATTCGGCTAATTATTTAGAACTTGCTTCAGCTTTAAAACTATGTACCTGGTATTACTAATCATATTATAGGTGCGCATATCGTGTGGGATTTCTTTTTTGTTTCATGACAGGTTGCTGGATTTGGCATTTTGATAATAAACAAAGGCACACGAATACAGACTCCGGCTTACATCTGATACAGGTTGAATTTCAAGCTGGTACTTTTAAATTTCTTAGTTGTTTTACTTATATAAAGAATGCATATATGATCTCAAGATTTGTTATGTAAATAATTTTTCACAAATAACAGAATGTTTAATCTTTTTTGACTGGTGCATCAAACGTGTCTTTTATAAACAACTGTTTTCAAAATTGTATTGTATCGTCCCGAATATGCATGAACTATTTGCCACTGAACGTTAAACAACCATCAAACCGAGCAATTAAAAAACTGTTAAATGAATCAAATTTTTTAACATACTTTATTTCTGCATCACGGGATTAAGTGATGATACCACCATTGTCTAATATGATGTAGTTAAAAATCAGTAATTCGGATGAATCTCACGTGAAATGTTTCATTTAGTTATCACGTAAACTTAACAAAATTCTGAAGGTATTTTTTTATGGTTTTAATCAAAATTTAGAACAAGATATTATTTAAATAATTTTATTTCAAATAATTACGTGAATTTAACGTGTACAAAATTCCGGTGATTTATGCATGAACTATTATCATAAGATCACATGGAACCTGTTCACGCAAGTTTTAAGTATATGCTCGTTTGATATGAAAATTGGACGATATTGATATTAATTCATAGGAGTGAAATTCCATGTGCAGGACGAAAAAAAAATGATATCTGATTCAGTATAATTTTATATTGCATTACAAGGAATTTTACGACAGTCGACAGGGGAAATGAAAATAAAATATACTCATTCAGACCCTGACACATATTTTTTTCTCCATTTCTCTGAGAAGGAATAACGTTATATTCCGTACACCATAACGTCACACGTGTTTTTGTCAAATTCTAGGCCTATCGATTACTTTTGAAGCCATTTATTTCAAAAACAAGGATGGTGACATATGAGTTTCTATACGTGAATGGGTTCACTATGCAATCCTGGATATTATGTTAGTTTTTTGTTTTTCTCCGTATATAAGAAAATAGCCATCCATTCGAAAATCTAAAAAGGTAAGCGGAAAAAAAGGCATTTCCCCTATATACCTAAGTAAATTTGTCGCCAAAATTGACGTTTTCATATGAAAATTACAGAAAAACAAAAATGGTGACCCCCATTTTTTATAACATATTCCAATGTAACTCGATTCAAAGTACACGTCTGCCAAAAATTTTGGAAATCGGGAGATATGCCATTCGGTATCGTGTTACCTTAAACAAAGACTGCTACGACAAAGTAATGCGGAAGAATGACCGAAATCGACAATCACGAACTGGTGACGCATCTGGTCTGTATCGTACAAGAAAATTTAGGCCAATACTACATCCAATATACACATGATACAGTGGCTGATTCTGGTCGACGTTTAAACGCCCCTGTTAATCGCTCAATTAATTTTTTTTTTTCTCACGATTAATAAGATTTGTGGCATAAACTTAAGTTGTCAAAAAGTTGTATATTTCAAAAATCGGAACCCGCTGATATATATTTTAGTACTGAAATATTTAGAGACAATATTCTTTTTTTTAAACACTGGAATATAAATTCATTGCACTAAAGCTGTTAACAATGACCTTGCCGCTACATCTTTAACTGTAAGGTACCCTGAAATGGTTAGTATCTTTAAAAATAGGGTTTCATATAGATAAGTAGATAAGTATTATTTTCTTAAATTTTATATTAGAATATAACAATTAAATACAATGTTCAATAATAATGTAGTACACTTCAATACCCTGATCTGAAATAAATGATTTATTTTCCTTCAATACATGTAATCAAATTAAATAACGTCCAAATAATACTCTTATCCGAAATTGATTGTTTGGTGTCAATTATCTCGTTTAAAAATTACATGATTTATTAAAGAGTGTGTGACATCGATTTTCTTGATCGGATGGTTTACCTTGTTTAAAGGTGAGAGAGAGCATGCTTTTTAATGGATGTATGTTGAATTTGGCTACTTTATATCTTTGTTATTTGGATTTTGAACATTTTAGGTGAGTCTTTTCTTTTTTTATTTATTTAGTTAAAGTGTTCTAGAAATATCTTCTTTAAGAGTGTTTTATTTTGGAGAAATTAAAGTTTGAAGCACTTGGACTGTAGTATATTCTTGTACATTGTAGGATCTTACGTATTCGTCAAGTTCAAATTTAAACAGATTGAATACATTAGTAGATTTATTTCTTCGATTGGATACATAGTATAATGTGTAGATAGCAAATCCTATAAGTGTCAGAATTATATTGAATCCGATATACTCATTATCTATTATTTTATAGCCTATTACAATATCTTTTCAGTTAATGTTTTTAATAAAACTCATTTGAGATAAGATTTGAATAATGATTTCCCAAAAATCTTTTAGAAATTTACATTCGATAAAAAAGTGTTGATAGGTGTCTTTAAGTTGACAAAATTGACAAAACGGACTAGTGTCTATTTTCCATTTGTAGAGATTTTCTCTATTCGGTAAAATGCAACTTATTAGTTTCCATCTAAACATTTTAAGTTTATTCAGTTTTAAATGTTGGTGTATAAACTTAAACATATATTTGGTAAAGTCATAATTTATTTCTAATTCATTTTTCCATTTATTTATGCCAATGTTTGGAGAATTTTTTTTTGAACGAGCAATTGATACACGTTTTTGATGCTTAAATTTTCAATTTTAATGTTTTCTTTGTTTATATTGATAAATAATCTGTTAAAATTTACTTTTGATTTGATGGATTCTTCCGTAGCTAAAATTTTTAGCCTTGAGGTTTGAATTGAGCTTTTTACTTTTGAAATTTCTGCTATCTAATTTTTAGTGTTTCGCAGTTTTCTAAATATTTTATCTTGGGCAATTTTTCCATTATCGTCAATAATATCGTTAATGTAAATAATATCACTGTGTATCCAGTTATGCATAATAAGCGGCTTGTTTTGAAATTTTATAAATTTATTACCCCAGATAACTTGCTTTCTTATTTCGACAAAAATTTTCAATTCTGTGATGTTCGTTTCATGAAATAAAATCCAATTTTTTAATATTTCTAAGTAAAGTTCTGGAATGTCCTTAGTTATGTAATCTAGTTTTTTTTTAAAGTTTGGTTGTTTAAATTCATTCTAAAAATGAGGAAATTAGAATCTAATTTATTTAAATATAATTTTGGTATCAATGTCCAATTTTCTTGTTTTGCCTGCAGCAATCTAGAGACCCATCTTATTTGAAGAGAGGAGAAGTAGCTTTTTATGTCGGTCATTTTAAGCCCTCCCTGGTTGTAATCTGCTACCAAAGTATGTCTTTTAACTTTGTCTTTCTTACTTTTCCATATGAAACTAAAAATTTCTTTTCTATATCAACTATTTTTGAGTTACTTAAAGCTGTAACATTTGCTAAAAAAGTAAATTGTGGTATAATGAGAGTTTTAACTATTAGAATTTTACCTAAAATGGTTAAGTTTTTTTTCCACGATGTTATCAGGGTTCGACTCTTTTCAAATCTAGGATCCCAATTTAATTTTTCTTAATTTTTTTTATTAATGCCGAAATATATACCAAGCACTTTTACAGGTTTGTCCGTGAATTTAATTGCATCTATTTTATCTCTACAATGCTTTAGTTTACCAATCCAAATTCCTTCCGTTTTATTTTTGTTTAGTTGTAATCCAGAAAAAGTTCCAAAAATTTCGATAATATTTAATGCTGTTCGGATTTCTTCTTTAGATTTTAGGAATAGAGTTGTATCATCAGCGACTTGCGTGATTTTTAAACAATGTGTTTTACTATCAATTTTTAATTCTATGCCTCTTATATTTTTGTTTTGCCTTAGTCGGTTAGCCATTATTTCTACTGACATTACGAAAAGTATAAAAGAGCACGGGCATCCCTGCCTGATACCTCTTAGGGGTCTAAAAGGGGCAGATATCCAACCGTTATTAAATATAGAACTATCTATATTTGTATACAAGATTTTTATCCAGTTTATGAAGGGTTTATTATAACCAAAATATTCTAAAGTATGATACATAAAATTCCATTCTAATGTGTCGAAAGCTTTCGAAAAATCTATGAATAAAATTGCTCCTTCTATATTAAACTTGTCTGCGTAATCTATAACATCTTGTATTTGTCGTAAGTTAAACCCTATAAATCTGTTCTTTATGTATCCTGTTTGATCGGCATTAATGATTAAATTTAAGATGTTTTTATTCTTAAGTGCCAGTCTTTGTAAGAATCAGGAAATTTAGGTAAAAATTAAAACATGGTAAGAAAAAACCCACCGAGCTAACCATGTTATTCAATACTAACCATATCCTGAGTTAAAAGTATTAGTCTTTCGTTAGTGTCTGTCTGGTAATATCAAATAACTTCGTTAGAAAATTGGTTATAATGATAGCAAATTACAGAGTTATCTCCCCTTATTTGTTAATTTCTAGTGCATTTCAACCAAATTGTATCTTCTATTAGCAGAACAGAAAATGGAAATGAATGTTATTTTTGTGCATAACTACATATTATGAACTGAAATCAATGTCAAATTGGGTGGGTTTTTTTGGTCATGTTTTCACCACTGCCTGATTCTTAGCCAGACTGGCACTAAAAAGCTAGAGTGTATGAAAGTATTTTGTAATCACTATTTAATAATGATATTGGTCTATAATTTGCAAGTTCTAAAGGATCATTTTTTTTTATAAATTAGATTCAGTAAAATTTGTCTTTGCGTAAATGGCAGATGTTTATTTTCAAAGCTAAAATTAATTTTTTTTACACGCATCGGTCCGAGAAGTTCTCAAAACTTTTTATAAAAGTTTATACTTATTCCGTCCATTCCAGGACTTTTATTTATCTTTAGATTATTGACTGCAATGGTTAATTCTTCTTGAGTTGCATTTCCGTCACAAGACTTACTTTCTTCTTCTGACAGTTTATAATTACGTTTTGTTTCAGAAATGTATTTTTTAACATCTATATCCGGTTTTTGTTTAGTGTCGTATAGATTAGCATAAAAATCTCTTTCAAACTTTAATATTTCATCTTGATCTGTTACTATTACCCCCTTATTGTTTTTTAGTTTAAGTATTGTCTTTTTCGTTTGTTTAGATTTTTCAAGACCTAGGAAATATGCATTATTTTTTTCTCCCCTTTCTACCCACTCTAGTCTTGATCTTATTTGAGCTCCCTTTGCTTTGTATTCATATTGATTTTCTAGCTCTTTCTCTAAAGTGGATATTTTTTCTTTAATAAAATCATTATCTTCATTATTAGATTTTTCATATAATATTTATAATTGTAGTTCTAAATTAGGCGTTACATTTTTTCTCAGTTTAGCTTTACTTTTACTATACTGAATATACTGTATTTGTTTATTTCCAACTTGAGGGAGTCCCACAGAAGTCTAGGTTCTATTTCCAACTTGAGGGAGTCCCACAGAAGTCTAGGTTCTATTTCCAACTTGAGGGAGTCCCACAGAAGTCTAGGTTCTATTTCCAACTTGAGGGAGTCCCACAGAAGTCTAGGTTCTATTTCCAACTTGAGGGAGTCCCACAGAAGTCTAGGTTCTATTTCCAACTTGAGGGAGTCCCACAGAAGTCTAGGTTCTATTTCCAACTTGAGGGAGTCCCACAGAAGTCTAGGTTCTATTTCCAACTTGAGGGAGTCCCACAGAAGTCTAGGTTCTATTTCCAACTTGAGGGAGTCCCACAGAAGTCTAGGTTCTATTTCCAACTTGAGGGAGTCCCACAGAAGTCTAGGTTCTATTTCCAACTTGAGGGAGTCCCACAGAAGTCTAGGTTCTATTTCCAACTTGAGGGAGTCCCACAGAAGTCTAGGTTCTATTTCCAACTTGAGGGAGTCCCACAGAAGTCTAGGTTCTATTTCCAACTTGAGGGAGTCCCACAGAAGTCTAGGTTCTATTTCCAACTTGAGGGAGTCCCACAGAAGTCTAGGTTCTATTTCATTTTTTACTATCTCATTACTTTGTTTTTGTATAATTTTATTTATGTTGTCTTCGTATTCTTGCTCGTTGAGAATACCGTTGTTAATTTTCCAATATCCCGGGCCTCTTGTTTCAGACGATACAGATTGTAATTGTATTGATACTGCTTGGTGGTCAGTCCTTTTAATTAAAAAATAACGATAGAGAACTATAGAAGTGATGATCTGACATCTGTCATTTAAAATATTAAGTAGACCAATTTCAAAGAAACAAGACCATTTAAAAAAGTTAACGAAATTATTGTAATATAACGTAATTAATTAAATTCTTATAATGAATAAAATATTACTATTAACCCCCCCCCCCCCCTTTCTGACTTCCAGGTTCTTGATACGCCCATGTTATTTTTCGGTATATTTTCTATACGTGTTAATCGGTATACTTTCTCATTTTCTTGTTATAAGATAACTGTTCCAGACCGTATGAGGATTTGGACCGTACACGTACGGTCTGGACCGTATGCGTACTTTTTTCAAAATACTCATACGGTCGGACCGTACGCGTACGGTCTGGCTAATTATAAGAAGTTGGTCAAGTTCATAAGATACAAATGCATATACCATGTATAACAGATCAACATAACTTAACTCTCAAAATGATATAAAAAGTTCAATTGTAATTGAAGTAAAAAATATATTTTAACTATCTTAAAAATTTACGCTAATTAATTCCGTTATTCTCGTGTATTTAGCATGCGATCTGTAATACATTAATTAAATCATGATCACTGAAATCGAAGATATAGGAAATACACATAATGTGGGAGGATATTTTTAAGAATATTTTCGCAACTTTACAAAAATGCAAATGCAACGGAACATGCATGAACTGCAAACGTGTAAACGAAAAAAAAAATAATAGTACGTTATACTTGTGGTAGCAAGTGTCACCTTGGGCGAGAGTACCAAAATAGGATTCAGATACAATAAAACAAATATTGGATTTCAATTACTCGTTAATTCATTTTATTTATCTTATTGAAGTAATAACAATTTGTAAAACGAAAAAGAAAGAATGTGATATGTATTTGTTTAGATTAAACCCAAATGATCAAATGACACGTATTGTTAGCTCGTACTGGACCATACGCGTATACTCATACGGTCCGACCGTTCGCGTATGGTCGGACCGTACGAGTATACGTATACGGTCCGGACCGTACGCGTAAGGTCCAAATACTCATATGGTCTGGAACATAACCACTTAAACACTTACCGGCTTTCTTGTATATGTAGAATTGCTCTGTACTATAGTGTACTACTTTCCAGACACCTCGAATCGGACGGCATAACAGTTACTAAGTGGTAACTCTATTTTGTAAAAAAGAAACACTTCCTTAATTCGATTGGATGTTGAACTGAAAAAGAAACATGCATATAAATATATTACATATCTAAAACTTGCAAAACGCAAAAAAATATTCTTCCTTTAATATTCGAACGACCAAAAGACGATATATATATATAAATTTAGTGGCAAAGAACGTATTTGAAGAAGAAGAAAAACGTGTCCGCTTTCATACTCCAAATCTCTCATAAAAAGGAAAAAAGATCGTACCTTAACATAATTTCTTTCGAAAGATTACAGGTTAATGTTAAATTCGATTACACAGTGTCCGTATAATTTTGTTTGTTACCAGACTTTACCTGACATTATTTAATGAATGGCTATTATCTATTTTGAATTTATTGAACCATAAAACTAATTTTTGACTCTTCACATTGAATAATCCGCGAAGCGGATTATGTAAAATGTGAAGAGTCAAAAATTAGTTTTATGGTTCAATAAAATCAAAATATATTATTGCCATTCATTATAAATAAATTTCTATCAAAAGTAAGGCTCAAAGAACTTTTTATATTGTATATTTTAACAATAACAACGTACACACATGTTGGCGCATGAATACACAACGTCAGAGTGGGCGTGTCGCCATCAAAATTGACAACATTGAAAATAAAACTAATAATTTTAACCAATCAGAAGACAGTAAAAACACCAAATTTATTTATACAATCTTACATAATAATACCTATGTGATAATAGTATTAATGAGGATATTTGTCAATTGCAATATACAGTAATAAATAACAACCATGTCAAAACTTATTTTGTTAAAGAGTTAATGAAATGATTGTTACATAACATAATTAATCAAATCATTAGAATGAATTATATATTAAACTTAATCGAAAATTAGAAAAAGTTCCCTTATAACATTTAAAAATGAGGACCCAAAAAACTAGAAAGTAAAGCAGAAAGTCACAGGAAAAAAAGTCACAATTCATTTTTTTCTGATATTTTCTTTGAATAAAAAACGCTTATTTCTACAAAAATATTTTAGTATTTTTCTTGAACTATTGTAAATAAACCAACTTATTAACAAAATTTATCAAAAGCATATCAAACATGATGAAATGATATTTTAAAAAAACAAAATGTCAAAGTGGCTTCAGTTCGCACTTAAATGGCTTCATGGTGCCCAGAAATCTTTCTTTTGCATTAATAAATTTAAATAAATCTTAATTTTTCAAGTATAATGACACATTTCCTAAACTTTATTATGAATATATGTATTACAAAGTAATCATTTCAAAATAATTCTCTTACATATCCAAACAATTGTCAACGGATTATTTGTGACTTTTGTCCTGTGACTGTTAGGTGATTTTTTGTCCTGTGACTTTCTGTCCGTTTACCAAAAAATAGATAGGGCTCTCTGATCTGTTTTTGGGATTGTGATCTATTATAGATAAGAACTGTCACAAACGGCTCCAAAGGGTATAATCAATTCAAGTAAATGATAGCTAAAATATATATATGTATAGGAACATAGCCCCCTATGACTTTTTTCAAAGCGCTGTTAGGACTATAGGACATGATTTTTTTACTAAGGACATGTATGTGCCTTGAGCCTTTATCAAACAATCGTATCTTCGGAAAAGTCATAGGAATCGTATCATTAATCAAATCGACTCTTAGATGTAATTTCAATTTAACAAAGTTGAAAACTTAATCGTTCTATTCTATAACATAAAATAAAAGATGAAAAAGGGTTTCAGTCAAGAGTGAGACTCCTTCCTAAAAATGGGAACTTTATATACTTCATACAATGCTATTCTTAAATCTGTCCCGAAGTCAAACTATTATGTGCTTTAAATTTCTTACGAAAATGATCTTAAATTAAAATATAATTATTTATTTTGATCAATTATAACTGTTAAAACCAAAACAACTTGAAGAACCAAAATATACGTACCGTATTCTATCTTTGTTTTCTCGTTGACGATATTCCATTACCATTCTTCTTTTTGCTGGATGAAATACTGTCGCTCTGTCGAAGTTCAATTGCAAAACTACATATGACAGTACTTTTTTTAACCAAAGCATTTTGATTAAACCAATCAAAATACCTACATTGAAAGACTTGTTCCCTGTCCTTTAAAGGATATCTGAGATACCCGGTACGGTATATTAGAGATAGAGGACCAGCCTATTGTATTTCTGCATGGTTTCGAATTCTAGATATCATGTGTTATTATATTATTTCTCACTGAACCTACATTTACTAGAAGTATTTTAAAATTATAAGCGAATTAAAACTGAAAAAATACCGTATTCTGTCATAATAAATAAATTGAAGTGCAATCAGCAAAAGGTTCTGTTTGCAACATGTTTGTCGCGTTTGTGTTACATTATTTATCAAATAGCACTAACGATATTTTTTCTATTATTTATTTATGCTTCATAGGTTTGAAGGCTGTACAGATATGATAGACATGTATATACAAGTTTAAACAACGTTCGAACCTATGATTGCTTTGGATTTTGTTTTACACATGTGCATGCAAAACAAATTTCTTGGTAGAGGGGTCTAAATACAGCACAAACAACGTTTTATAAAAAGACCGAACAGTGAACAAGTATATTTTGACAAAACGCATTTGACTGACAGGTCGAACAAAGGATGTTAATCCTATGTTCAGTATTTTAGTACTTGATTCAATATAGTAACAATTTTTTCGTATTTTTTTGTTGTAAAACTTGTACTTTACTATATCAAGATTTGTTTGCTTTTGTTTTTGTGAGGGCGAGAAAAAGTAAACTTGAAGTAGTTGAAAACTATACAGGTACATACACATGTCCGACTTTATTTTAATATGTCGGAATTATATGCCATAATATAGAAAGCAAAAAATAACCAATTAATCAACTGCCATGGACATAGTTTTGTTTTGTAATTCCAAAATGTTTTAAATCAAAATATAAATAAAACAGATAATTTGCTTCGGTTTAAAACATATGCGGTATGGGCTTTGCTCATTGTTGGGCGCCGTACGGTGACCTATAGTTGTTAATTTCTGTGTCATTTTGGTCTCTTGTGGACAGTTGTCTCATTGGCAATCATACCACATCGTCTTTTTTTTATATGTGTCTGTGTGTGGAACAAAAATACAGTAACCAAAACAATTTGGCAAGTGGAACTTCTTATTGTCCCTTTATTTAGCTGATCATCAAACGTCTTTAAATTTTGCTCATAGGAATCTTTACTCTACAATCATTTACGGTACCAACGAAACAAACACAGAAATAGGACAAGTAGCTCCTCATAACATATCATTTCCCTTGTGTAACTCTGTTAACTTATATAATAAATATTTGTTCAGATTTCTCATGCCTCATGCGTAGGCCTCAAAATATATATGTACGATACATTGACCACTGTTATACTACTAGTTCCAATCTATATATAATTCGTATAAATAGCAAACGGCGAAAATCCAATTTCAAACAAAAAGAAATATATATTAATATGAAATGGAATGAAGTTAGGTGATAACTAATCGCCATCGTGGCGGGTTGAGCATGCGTTTACGACTTTTCCTTCCACAGACATGTAGGTTGAAAAATCACAAACGTTCATGTAAAATTGTAACCAATTAGATAATTGGTTATTTTGATACATTTCCATGTCTTCATATGAATTGGTAAAACAGTTAACAGTAATTAAGTAATTTTTATTATAGTGACATGTGTAATATATCAGTTCAGTAAAGTTCAAAATATATATTACATACACAACAAGTGTGGACACAGATTAGTGTGGATAGTATGTTTGTAGGTGTGACAGTGTTTTATATGACAAAAGGAGTTCTGCGATTTTCCTATATGGTGTTATTAATAATGTTAACTGAGACACTAATTGCATTAATTACCAAATGATTTTTACGATAGAATATGACCGTGTTCACATCAAACGCCGTGTACAGTAAGCATGTTTACACTTGGTTTAATGTAATCTACACTAGTTTCACATAAGATTTGTCCAAATCTATACACCTTGTTTAGGTACCTGTACATAAGATTTGTTCACACTTGTAAACTATATGTCATTTAAATGTCATTACGTAGAACCGAACTCAAATTTTTAACAACTTTTCCAGCAGTAAGGGAACGACCATTTTACTTTAAAAAGGGGAGGATGGATTTTCCCACAATTTGATTAAAAAAAATCGGGTCATACAGATGATAAAATGAAAATATAGTCTGATTCCAAAGTTTCCCCATACATTATAGTGTTAAATATTGAATTGGTACCATCGAACAAAATTGAATATTAACTTTCGCGCGAGAAAAAATTCAGACTAAGACCCCCCCTTTTTTTAGGTAAAGTGGTTGCTGCTTTAAAAAGTCATTTTGGATGATTTGCAGTAGTTTAAAGATGCCTCGACTACGGATTGAAAATACAGGCTGCATCAGCGTGCTTAAAGACAAAGAAAAAGAATTGCGATGTTAAGGATCACTACATTTCTATCTTTTCTGTTTGTTTCAAATTATATTTTTTCTCCAAAGAGTATTTAGCAAGAAAGGAAAGGGTGATGTTTTTTGTTTTTGTTATTTCTTACTAATTAACGGATCTGAGATAGTAAACCTCACCCTTTTTCAGTAATGCATTTTTGAGTGAATCATTGTTTGAGTAAAGGCCAGTGGCAAATATTTCTGTCAGTGTGTACGTCCAGTCGATTCGGGAAGACCTTTTCAAATGGATTATGTGCTCGGCAATAATGGTGGATGAGTCTTGTCTGTCTTGACATGGGGTTAATAAGGCTACGTAAAGTGTTTTTATAACAAATAAATATATCAAGTATAGAAAAACATTTTTGTAAATAACTTTATTCATAAGTGTTATAAGTATCAATTTTATATAAAAATTGCTTCTTTTTTAAATATACATGGGAAAATAAGAGTTCTGAATGACTAGTTTTTTGTACACTTAACCTACACAAGGCCTACATCGACTATCGACTGCATGTAGACAAAACATAATTTACACTACATGTAAACATTGAGTTTTATCAATGGGAACGTAATTATGTTTATTTTATGTGTGAGTTACACGAACACAACACCGAATTTAGGTCAATGTGAACACGGCCTATGTCCACATCTTTGATTTTGGATACATTTTGTAGCTAGGAGAGCAACACATAAAATGTTAGTTTACATTTGTTTATATAATAACAATAATTGAGGTTTCTGTATTCAACATCAATGTGAAATCATAATGCAGAGACTCTAAAGACACATGCAGCGCTTATGTGAACCCTTGGTCGGTTGCTTTCTGTCAAATTAGTTTTTTTCTATCAGGGTTTTAAAAACCATTATTTAAGAATTGAATGCTTCTTTTTGTAACTCCATCGGGATGTAAAAGCGTTGAACGAAGTATATTTTGTACGAAGCGCGGAAGCGCTCCATTTAAAAAATGTGCACACGGTCAACGCTATTACAACCTTACGAAGTTACAAAATGAAGCATTCAATACTTATAATTACATTTCTTTTAGCTAGGATCATGAAAACACGGTTTTTATCAAGTTTTTATTTAACTTACTTGTGCACTTTATTGTGGAACCTCGGCTTGTCATTATGCATGAGAAATTTTATTGTGTTATGAAGTTGATTAAGGAATAACGCGAGATTGCAATGTAGCCAATCAAAATAACGTGTTATAATGAAACCTACATCTAGTGTAATTATATCTTCATGGCAATGGTTTAAACTTTGTTTTATATTATGTAAGATGTTGTAAGATTGACAATGACTAAATGTTATCCTCTGTATGTTGTCGCAAGGCCCTCAACAATGAGCCAGATTCATGTTTTGTTTCATAGTGAACATTTACGACACCCCTGTTTGAAAGAGAGACATTTCAGAAGCAAAACCGATCCCAGAAATATTTTGCGATTTAAAAAAAAATAAAAAAATTCAGATATCATTTTTGTACCAGAAACAAAAGGAACCACGAAATGTTTAATTTTAATCTTTGACCAACCTGATGTTCCAAGTTTATTTTCCTCTATACTCCACAAAGAAATTATATTAAATGTGAAAGAAGTGAAGAAAGTGTTTCGTGATTAATGTACTGACCCATTAAAGGGCATTTGAAGTATACAAATACGAGAAAGATATATTTGATTTGAATACCAAATATTCATCTCTCTTTCATTTATCTCTTTCTTATTTGTGTTACTTTTTATATAAATCATCACAGAAACAAGCTATTGGAACCATATTTAACGTATAACTCTTATGAAAAAACTACACCTATTTGTCACTGCACGAACTCATTATTAAACTGAATATTAATTTCAAGCACTGAGAAGGACTTCAATCTGTTATTTTTACGAATGTTTCCTTGATTTTGATTTAAACGTTCTGAGAAGGAATTCAATCTGTAATTTTTACGAATGTTTCCTTGAATTTGATTTAAACGTTATCCTGAAACACAAAAAGGCCATAAAAATGTGCTCCGGAATATTCCGGACTGGATTGCAATTTCAAAATTGGGCATGGTAAGTGAGTCCGGAATATTCCGGAGTGGTCGGAGTCCGGAGCCCAGGTGACTCCGGAATATTCCGTACCAGTCCGGAATATTCCGGAGTAAGGGAATCGGGATTCATGTCCAGGTCCAGAATATTCCGGAGTGGTCCGGAATATTCCGGAGTGAGGGAATCGGGATTCACCTGGGTCCGGAATATTCCGGAGTGGTCCGGACAGATCCGGAGTGAGGGAACGGGGATTCAGGCGGAGGGAATCGGGATTCGGGCGGAGGGAGGATCCCCTGCAAAAATTTTAAGATTCAAGATTTTATTCATAACCTCAGACACATACTTGTGTACAAGAGGACAGTATATATACAAACATATTAAGATAATACATAACAAGACTGGACAAATGAAACACAAATACATAATATATTATAAAAAGACAATTGGTATAATTAGATTAAGTATTTTATACTTTTCTTTCGAAAAGAATCATTTATATACACAAGGAATTGTATATTTAAATATATATTATTCCTTGATATACCCAACCAATATACATGTATTGCATACATACAATGTAAATAGTATTAAAGTTTGTTTTTTCCGTAGCCTTTTTCAAAAGTATTGTCAAACATATTTCGCCGAGCGGAGCGAGGCAAACCTTTTTTTGAAGGGTTATGGAACCGCCGAAGGCCCAAGAAGTTAAAGACCTGCTGAGTTATTTATTTTCAATACATTACAAGTCAGGTAATTTATTTTCAAACTACCAAAGAACAAACCATTTATTTTTGTAATTATCAAGGCTGAGTTATTCATTTTCAAAATCCTCCTGCCCCCCCCCCCCCCCCAGAATATCAAATGGTCGTCCCCTAAATAAGTACTAGGCATTTTTAAATAATGTTATAGTAATGTGCTGTCTAAGCTGTCAATTTTCATTCAAAAGGTAGACGAAATGCTTGTCTAATTTAAAACTGTTATATACAGAGACATATTTCTGAAGAGTGTATCATTCAATAATGTATACTTTTTGTATTATGAACTATTTTGTACATGCCTACCCTTCCGGAGCACCTGATATAACCCCTAGTTTTCGGTGGGGTTCGTGTTGTTTATTCTTTAGTTTTCTGTGTTGTGTTATGTGTACTAATTTGACTGTCCCTTTGGTGTCTTTCGTCCCTCTTTTGTAACTACTAATGTAAATAATATGCTCCTGTTACGCAGTATTCTGCGGGTGAGTTTTCTTTAATAAACTAAACTAAACTTAGAAAAAGAGATAAAAATAACCAATTATGAACGAAACTATAGTGTGTTTATTTGAAAATTTAGCAGATATAATTTTTTTAGCAATCAACAGTAGTCATATATGTTTTATTTTACATAAAAGTTGACGTGCTTTGTATTCGCGGTAGAATCCGCTACTCTTCTAGATGAGGGTACGGAATCGGCCGAGTAGAGACGAATGCTCTGAGCTGCGCCGGATAGAACTCGACCGAGATGCACGTAAACATAGCCAGTACTCCGGTACTGGAATGAAAATACGGATTTTTTGTGTTATTAAATTTGCTGTTACAAAATATTAAAAAAAAAACATAATCAAGGATTGTATCTCCCTCATGCAAAGCTCTGATTCCTTTCACAGATTTGGCAATACTTTTTGGAACTTTTGGATTATAGCTCTTCATCTTTTTATATACGCTTTGGATTTTACATATTTTGGCCACGATCATTATTGAAGAGACATGTATTGTCGAAATGCACATCTGGTGCAGAAAAGTTGGTACCGTTAATGTTATTACATACTTTGCATACATATTTTTCAAAAACAGATATATGTAGCTTTTAACTTTGTTGTCATAACATCACTGAAACACCGGTGTCACTACCCTCCAAAATCAGTGGCCATGGCTCTATTAGTTCACATCTTTGCTGCAATTGTCGCTTTAAATCTTGTTGGACGAGCCGTTCTGGAAACGGACCAATCATATATATTTACTGATCTATTATGGGAGTTTGATAGTATGAAAAGGAGTTACCAGACTATACAGTCTGATTTAGCAACAGTCAAATCGAGGCTTCAAAGTTTGCATCAACATATTTATATTGAAAGAGTATGGTATGATAAAAGACATAATTTGGTCGAACACAATTACTTTACCTTGACAATAAGCTGCGAAAAATATTATTGGTGGGTTTGCCATATTTATATGATGTATGTAGTACCAAAACGTCACTTTGTGAAGTGCTAAAACATACTTATACATTTCTACCTGAAGACGGATAAAAAGACCTCAAGAATAAAGATTTTTTTGTACGTTTTCTTTAAATTCTTTGAAAAACATGCAAATATTTGGACAACTAAACCATTTGTTCAGCATAATATTTGAAATACTCATGTCCTATTAACGAGTTCAAGCGGTCAAATAAGTGGACTGATCATAACTTCTGTATTTTCTACACATTTCTTCTGGAACAGAATTCAAAGCAAAACTGTCCAAATTTATTTTGAAAACATGGGTTATCATTTATCTATGTCAGAAATATATGAATTTCTTATAGACTATATATCAAATCTCAGAAATTACATCAAAATATATTGATACTTAAGAAGACAAGGTCGGAATACAACATAAAATTTAATAAGTAAACATAATAAAAAGTTATCTATACAATATTTGTTGTAACCACCCATATGTAGATACACCACGTTATTTTTCACGGCTACTTTAAGGATGTACTTAGGTGAGATTTTGGAATAAGTGTCAAATTTTCGAACTCCCAATCTTTTTCCATACGATACAAGGTAAAATATGTTGCCCTATAGCACCCATTTATCTTTTAATATAAGACGTAATTGCTCGTAAAAGGTCATTTGACAAAATTTAAGCAGATTCTCGATTTTCTTTCTTTTAAATTGAGACCCAAATTATACCAATGGAAATATAAGGTAAAGGTCCAAGTCAGCCGTTTCCCGCCATATTTTTTTAATCAAATATCTCGAACAGTACTGTAGCTCCAAGACCTATCCATACTTTAAGCTTATTTTGATCCTTAACTAATATTTCTCCTGCATAAAGTATCAATTTTGAATATTTGATCTATTTAATTACCTAAGATCAACTAAGTACATTCTAAATGTAAACTGACATGTATAGGCAGAGGAAAATATGTCAAATGTCATTTTAATATTCTTTATGTTTTAGTTTCAGAACCCCGTCCGGCCTTCTTAGCAGTGTGGACAGCAATTATTGATTATTTGAGGAGCAGTGATATAATCAAATTTAACAAAGTTGTCACAAACATAGGCAATGATTATAGTCCCAGTACAGGAAAATTCAAAGCGCCAAAACAAGGTACCTACTTTTTTGGAGGTACAGTAATGTCTGCTCCCCTAGTCCACTTAGTATGAAGTTTATGAAAAGTGGAACATCAATAATGAATCCCTATGCAAGCCAAACACAAGGGGATAGTTACACGTTTACCGCCGTCTTGCAATTGAATGTAGGAGATACCGTTTATGTCGAGAAAGATAATAGACTGCATGGGAGCGGAAAAGGCGTTTGGGCTTTCCCATTCTACATTCTCTGGATTCATGATATCTGAACCTGAAAACTGAACTGTCTGTACATAATATATTGGGATTTCCAAATGCAAATTATATTGCTTATTTCTCCTGTAGCCAGTAATAAGTTTAGTCAGTTAGTAAGTTTCCAGATAAACTGATGGTAAACTATCCAAAACATCGTAACAAAAAATATTTAATAGTCACATGAGATAACAGAAATATCAAAATACTACACATGAGATAACAGACATTTCAAAATACTACACATGAGATAACAGAAGCATCAAATCACCACACATGAGATAACAGAAGTATCAAATCACCACACATGAGATAACAGACATATCAAATCACCCCACATGAGATAACAGAAGTATCAAATCACCACACATGAGATAACAGAAGTATCAAATCACCACACATGAGATAACAGACATATCAGAAAACCACAAATGAGATAACAAAAGTATCAAAACACCACGTAACAGATAACCGAGATGTCAAACTGCCATTTCCGAGGAAACAAGAAATTACAAACTGTCAACGTCTTAAAATGAACTGAACACACCTGCATAGATATTGCTTCGCTTACATCATGTACATATTAGTGCACAAATAAATACTTATTTCAAATTTACTTGATTTGCGTTTTTTTTATTGTTCTTAAGTCCGTCAGGATAAGCAATTCACATTCTCGAAGAACCTAAGGACCCCCCCCCCCCCCAAAAAAAAAAAAAACCCCAACAAAACAAAAAAAAAAACACACACACAAAAGCTTGTTCCAAATTCAAAGAATGTGTGCATTGTTCCGAACATAGGCGTCGGTATATTTGGAGACTGACATATGCGTTGTATTTGGATCTGTATTACGCATGCATATCTTCACGCATCAAATGAAATATTTCTAAATCACGATAAAAAAATACAGTAACCCAGCGACGAACACTTGTAAAATAAATTTAAATTATTTTATAGCGACAAGCATACAGAGGGGGGAAATTTGAAAAGCCGACTTGAAAAGTTGCAGTGTCTAGGTCAAATACGTTAACTTGGAATTGCAGCACCTTACAGTCATACTAAATGAATAAGAAACAACATGTGCATCATTTAAGAGTTTAGAAGTGTTTTAAGTTGTTGAAATATATTAAATACATGCAAATTTGATAAAACTCATTTTTCTGCAGTAGTCAATATACGCATGTGGACACACCTTTTATTTGATTTAAAGAATGGGTTTATTCACAACGCCAAAGAATCGAATTTTAAGCACACACACAGCTGTAAAACAGCATATATCGAACTTTTGTTTGATAAAATGACATTGCTTTGAAAAGAAATTTAAAGGAAACTAACCACTGTTTCATTTATTTCATATATTTGTTCTCAGTGAAATTACATATTTGAATAAATAGATATATGAAGATGTGGTATGAGTGCCAATGAGACAACTCTCCGTCCAAGTCACTAATTATAAAAGTGAACTATTATAGGTTACGATACGGTCTTCAACACGGAACCTTGGCGGCGGTATTTAACCTTTAAATGGTATGTATCCTTCTCCCTTATAACAATAAAGTATCAACTTATTTACAAATGGGGTTTTGTTTGAACTATATCAGTTACGCAGACAGCATGGAACGTCACCTCGCTATCTCTTTAAATCGTCATTTCAGCTTCTTTGAATTAAAAACGACCTTTGTAATAACAATATTCGAAAGCTTAACTTTGGATTGCGTAAACTTTACAAAAAAAAATTGAACATGTCCAAAACTAGAAACGGGACTTACCATAACAGAAAAAATTAGTTCCTCCATAAAGTTTACTGTAACTATCCAAATGAAATTATAATTGTTGACAGCAAAGAATCAACAGAAAAATAAATAAGGAAACTCTTACGAAATTAAAAATGCTTTCAATGAAGTATCAATACAGAGCAAAGTAACAAAGACAGAGAATACAAAACTAAAGATAGAAAATATCAACCGAGAAAAAATAATACAAACCTAGAGAAACAAATTGAAAATGTCTATCAATGCAAAACAAATTAACCATGAATCTACTAAGAAGAGAGACGCGAAAAAGAATATACAAGTCCTTAAAACAAATATTAAATACTTAGAAAAAATACATATTAAAACAGTTAAAATCATATGCAGAATGTAGAAGAAAAGGCTAAATGGAACAATAAAGTATTGGGAAGGTATTGACAATAAAACCCGTCACTAACAGCAACCAGCACTCAAGAAATACAGATTCAAGAACTCAGAAAAAAGGTTAATGCAGACGAAATTAAAAAATATTCAAAAATAGTAAATGAGCAAGCAGAACAGATTGATTATCTTACAGATTTAAATGACCGTACAATTGATCTTACTACCGAATCCAAAAATGGTCAATACACTTTTTACAGTCACACAGATCAGTGTGTAGTGGACCTTCTTGACTGTGGACTTTCGTTTGCGAAAGATGGACCAGCAATTAAAAATGTTTTATATATGTGAGGATTACGACCAAGATATATCATAAGAGGTGAAAGACCTACAACTGTTCTCTGAAGTTGTCTTTTCAAGGATGTTCGCTACTCTGTTAAAAATAACAATCTTTTTAAAAGACTATAATGATTTGATAGTATATAAATAAAGAAACTAAAAAATAGAAACAAATGAAGGGTTCGCGTGCTCGTTTTCGAGATCAAAGCCATTTAGAATTACGCGGGAAATAATTCTCTCTAGATTTTTCTTATATTTGACATTGGCACTTTATTTGTTTCAAAAACTATGAAAATATAACAAAATTTTTATAAAATTTGACTGTTTAAACTGTTTGTAATATAATTATAAAAAGAAAAGTAGGGGTTAGTTGGATTTTTTTTTAATGACAATACATGGATAAAACCAAAGGATTCCGAAAATCTGGCAAAAATAAAAAAAAATGGAGGAGCAAGCATCCTTAATTGTATCTACTTCGTGCATGGGCGGATCCACCCATTTTAAAAAGGGGGCTCCCAACCCAGTACAAAGAGGGGTGGGGTGGTCCATCTATATGTCCCCATTCAAATGCATCGATCGTAAAAAAAGGGGGGTTCCAAACCCCGGAATCCCCCTCCCCTCCCCTGGATCCGCCATTGTTCATGTATCGTTACGGAGGTGGATCTGTTACAGGATACACTTAATCTCCATATGAAACAAGATAACAATAACCTTAGTGATCATTACGGATACGTATCTGTTTCCGGGATACATGTCATACTTGACAATGCTATAGATGTATACTCACTGAAAGATTTATATAGTACCCTCTTATAGAATATCTGACGTAAAAGACACCTCTTCGTTGTTATCCATTTGTTTGATGTTTTGACGCTTTTGTTTTGCCATTTGATTTCGACTTTCTATTTTGAATTTTATTTTTTTCGCGGAGTTCGCTACTTTTGTTATTAAAATTTTTAAAATTAACTTAATTTAATCATTTCGGGTAATCAACATCATCTAAAACATCAGGATGTTCACGTTATAGAGAATGCATGTTTAAGAATTTGTTTTCGTAGAACACATCATGGGGTGTCAGGATTTATCGAACGAAAGACCGACTGGAGGGAGGTATTTCTTAAGGCAATTCTGACAACCCGAAGTCTCTTCTACGACTAGAAACACCTTAATAGTTATCAAAGGTACCAGGATTATAATTTAGTACTCCAGACGCACGTTTCGTCTACATAAGAGTCATCAGTGACGCTCATATCAAAATATTTATAAAGCCGAAGTACAAAATTGAAGAGCATTGAGGATCCAAATTCCCAAAAGTTGTGCCAAATACGGCTAAGGTAATCTATGCCTGGGATAAGAAAATCTTTAGTTTTTGAAAAATTCAAAGTTTTGTAAACAGGAAATTTATAAAAATGACCACATTATTGATATGTATGTCAACAACGAAGTGTTAAAGATGCATTGTCTAATCGTGGTACCTTTGATAACTATTGATATATCGTAAAAAAAATATCATCAACAATGTTTTGCAGAATTACCATGCAAGTCACTTTGTAAGTAATTTATTTGACCAATTTAGTTAAAGTCATATGAAACGAGTGAGTGATGAAAAATAATGTTTATCCAATTCTTGAACCAATGCATAAAATTAGTCTTCTGCATGTGCACAATTTTCTCATTTTTTACGCAAATATATCGTATGATCTTCATTTTTTTTCTCTCTCTGTCTATTATGATTTAACAAATATGGCTGCTCATAAAATGCCGTGTTTTGAAGCCGAAGTTGACCGATTGTCACCTTATATAAACAAATAGTAAAAAGCATGGGTATTGAGCACGTGTTTAACATGTACAATTAGATACTTCTTTATTCTAATGACAGATGCATGCATATTGCGATCACCGGATTTTTACGAGAAGAGTTACGGAAAACATGTCGGCGAATTGCTTTCTGGAACGAAACATCTAAAAATAAGTAAACTTCTTCTAAATGTGGACAAATTAAAGAATTTTTCCAAGAAAAAAGAAAATATACATAAGTTGTATAATAAAAACTATCGATTCAGTTATAAAAAAAACATATGCATGTTTTTTTTATAATTTGAGGTTTATTATGCCTTTAATGGAAGGGGATGCTATGAAGTGCTTTTGTCTATTTTTTAGTCTATTTGTAATAACATTTGTATGGCGTAAAAAATATTTTTTCAAGGATGTTTACCAATGAACTACTTGTTTCCAGAATATAATTTTCTTTTAAATAGCAATACATGTTTATTTAATTCTATATTCCCCGACCATAATGTGCAGTGCGTGGCTATCTTTTATTATAATATTAAAATCTGTAATGAGGACTGCGTTCAATATTGTAGCAGCTACGTAGACGCTTTGTAGCTGCTATCAATATCTATGTAACAACTAGTCTATAACTATACGTTCAATAGTCAAAATCTACGTAGCACTACGTAGCTGCGACGATATTGAACGCAGCCCTGTTGATCGTTTGATAGAGTAAGTAAGATGTGTAAAGAGTTAAGAACTGACACGAAGAGAGCACGGAATTATTTAACATCTACACGTTACACGAAAATTAATATCAATACAAGAGCACCCCATATAACCCCGATACAAATTAAACCGGACGTTGACGCGTTCGAAGCGATAATCAGGACAACATTTGGGATGACAATAATTTTGAATGCCTCTCTAGAACTTATTTGAGTATATATAAATATGTCAATGAGCATGTTAGTTTATTTATTCAATTATACAGTTGTGGTAAGTTTTAGATATTGTATAAAACGTTTGATAAAAATGCTAGATGCAAAACGCACAGACATGGTGCAATTTCATACGGTTTATGATATAAACAATGCTGAATATCTTTTCGTGCATACACCTTTGCGTATTAATACCTTAAGCAATACTAAATAACTATACATTAAACTACCACGTGCCTTCAAATTTTCCCTAGAACTTAGGATAAACGCAATATCATACAAAATAAATTGTCTCTTACTGTATTGTTCGTGCCACCAAATGTGTCGTGTTCGTTGTGCGTTTTGAAATAATCACTGTACAGTTCGTTGACAAAAACCGTCACAAATCACTTTCTTGTCAAGGTTTTCGAGATGGTGTCGGCGACCCTTTTTCTTTATTTTATTGTAAATGTTCATCTGTTATCTTAGTCAAAGTAGTTGAACTTAAAATATCTGTCATACAAAGCCAAAATTGAAATATTTAACCAGCGTACATCTGCTTGGAATGTTTCTATTGCAAATTGAGACTTTCATTGTTTTTTCCAGATGAAATGAACAGTTAATAAATATATTCCAGAGGATGTAAAGTTTCAAAAAATATATAATGACACCCTTTTTACAATTTGAGGCTCTTCCAAATTCGCCTAGACGAAAGCAGACATACATGTAGGAGCTCGTTGAACTTAATTTGCCGAAAGCCATAGATGGCATTCCAACTGCTTTATTTTTTTTATTATTTTTTTTTTACATATGAAGCTTTGTAGATGTGGTGTTATGGCCAGTGAGAAAACTTTCCACCAAAGTTTAAATGAAGTGGGTGTATAAAGCAACTATTATAGTCCGATGTACAACATTTAGCACTGAGGAAAACCTATACCATACAGTCGGCTAAAAAAGGCCCCCATATAAAGAAAAAATATGAAAAATTAAAACGATACAACTCACGGTAATTAATTTATAACTTATGAATTATGTAAAGAAGAAAAAGAATGACAGATCTATAAAACCAATGTACTACAGGATTCTGACCTTGTACCGACAAAAAAAAAGTGCCGCGGGATTAAACATGTGAGCCCCAACCCTTTCCTTAACCTAGAACACTGGTGTTACTGCACAACATGGAATCTAATAAAACAGTTCAGTTGCAATTGGCTAAACTCAAAATGTCGTTACAAGGCACAAAAAACGAATTACAGCTAAGATGTAAATCATGTATCTAAAGTGTTAATCAGTATATCCTACGTTTTTAGGTAAAGAGGTAATAAAGCGCATGAACTTGTGCAATGCCAAATATAAACAGTATCGAGAGGATGTACGATATTATGAGTTCTCATAAGTGTGCATAAATCGGAATAATGCTAAGTGATGTTTTGATTTAACTGGTACAGCAAAACTTTCTATATTGTGGTCCAAAAAAAATTGGCCACAATATTAGAAAGTTTTGCTGTACCTGTTTTTTAGCTCATCTGGCCCAAAGGGCCAAGTGAGTTTTTCTCATCACTTGGCGTCCGTCGTCCGGCGTCGTCCGTCGTCGTTAACTTTTACAAAAATCTTCTCCTCTGAAACTACTGGGCCAAAATCATCATTGGGGTATCTAGTTTAAAAAATGTGTCCAGTGTCCCGGTCAAACATCCAAGATGGCCGCCATGGCTAAAAATAGAACATAGGGGTACAATGCAGTTTTTGGCTTAAAACTCAAAAACCAAAGCATTTAAAGCTAATCTGACTGGGTTTAAATTGTTATTCAGGTCAAGATCTATCTGCCCTTACATTTTCAGATGAATTGGACAATCCGTTGTTAGGTTGCTGACCCTGAATTGGTGATTTTTTGGTTAATATCTTGAATATTATTATAGATAGAGATAAACTGTAAACAGCAATAATGTTCAGCAATGTAAGATTTACAAACAAGTCAACATGAATAAAAAGGTCAGTTGACCCCTTTAGGAGTTATTGCCCTTTATTGTCAATTTTTATCCATTTTTCGTCAATCTTATCAATCTTTTAGAAAAATATTCTCCTCTAAAATTACTGGGCCAAATTCAAATGTATGTTTTAAAAACTATGAGGTACGATAAACATAAAGTTTTGGATGTTTAAAAATACCAAGCACGTTTTATCATTGATATCGTCGTGCGTTTTTTTATGTTTGTATATAAAAATGTCACATATTTTAAAAACCTTTTAGTAACTAATGAGTATTATGGCCAAGAATATATTGGAGAAAAATATCCGAAGAATAGATATTGGATTGTCTTTAAAAGTATTAATTCCTTACTGACTGAACTCAGTGTTACAAGGTGTGTTCGACTCGAACGCATCAACGTCCGGTTTCATCTGTATCGGGGTTATACAGGGTGAAGAGTGTTATGAAAAGTTAAACATTAAAAATCATCTCACATATATGATGATGTTTTTTTTATTCTTATTGTAACAATAAATGGACAAACCATTACGTTTGTTTCTAAAGTGAAAATGTGCGTCCATGACGATTGTTTGTTAAACCTATCAAAGATTTTCACCAACAAACTATCAAACGAAGTAAATATTGATGTAAATTAAAGTTTGCATTTTTATCAAGGAAATAATGACCTCACACTGGTAATTATTATTTTTATGCCTTGAAGCATAGTACATTTAAACATAGAATCGTCCACGTTGATTTTTCGAAAGAATGACAGATCGTTCTGAAAGAAAATAACTCCATATATGTATATATTATACACTTTTTATAAGTGAAAGTATATTTTTACTACACTGTACATACACGATGTAAGTATTATCATCGTCAAGTGTATTTACAAAGTTGTCTGCTTGATCAGAATGATATCGAGTTTAGGTATTATGTATGTTTGTGTCGACCAGTATTTTCGATGTGACAGAGCTATAAACAGTTTAGAAGCTGTTGGGATACAGTTGAAAGATTTGGGTAGCTGTATAACCCGGTTAAGATAAAGGTAGCAGTATACCGCTGTTCGAAATTCATAAATCGATAGTGACAAAACAAATCCGAGTTACAAACTAAAACTGAGGGAAACGCATCAAAGAGAACAACGTCACAACGGAAACACAACATTAAAATGTGAGACACACAGAAACGAACTATAATATAACAATGGCCATTTCCCTGCCTTGGTACAGGGTATTTGAAGAACAAAATGGTGGGTTGAATCTTGTTTTGTGGCATGCCTTCAACACCCATCGTTTTTTTCTACCAGAAAACCAAATCGGGAATACGAACATTGTTTTCCATCTGTACCTTTGATTGATATAGTCGACGCGTTTCATTGATTTATTCTTTTTGGATTAACCTCCTTAATTTGTCTTTATACTAAAAATGAATTCTACAATGGGAATAAAGTCACTGAGATTCATTTCTATTATATATGAATTAAGACATCTTATTGTTGAGATACATTGTTCAGCCGATTTGACCATCATCACTTTTAAAAGAGTGCATATAAGGACTTCTAGTTTCAATTCCAACCGCAGATCAAATTTGTTTGAACTGAAATGAAATAATAAAATTCTACAAAAAACTGTCAAACACATAGGAAGTGGGAACAATGCTACAACTGGTCACTAAAACTAAAAACGTACTTACGTCTTCAGAGAAACAATGATGCTTCATCCACCTGATTCACTTCGATTTATAAATAGGTGGAGCAGATTGAATACATATATTGACCGGTAATGCAACTGATAATTAATGTACACATTTACTGCTGTCTTGAACAAGACTACTGGGGTATGATTTATTTTACAAAAAAATACAATTCTACGGAAATGCGTTTAGTCGCTATTATTCAACTTTTTCTGTTTCAATTATATCGTATCATATCATTTATAAATACAATATACATATATAATATACAACAGGGCTATTGTAATGTGTTAAAATAAATTTTTCACAAAAGGGAAACTGTATCTGTTTGAAGACATTTGTATCAACTTGATAAACTAAACCGGATGACTTACGGAAAATATGTTTCCTTCGTAATTTGCCGAACAAACAAATTATATCCGCCTTCAGGATAACATGTTTTCCTGTGTAATGTAATATTATATTTGTTGTTAATATGCTATACATTTGGTACAATGACCATTTTATTGTCCTTAGCGGCCTCGGTTATATTTCACTATAAAAATAAAATATAGAATATAAAAACAAGGAGATGTGATAACTGCTTTTAATGTTCGCAAACAGTATGTTACTGACCAAATGAAATAGGAGTTATCAAGTCCCACATTGCCTGTTACGATAAGCAACTCCTATACCGCATAGCGAGCTATAAAACGCCCAAAAATTAGTAGCTATGTAAACTAATGCAACTTTTCCATTTATGTTAAACATCGTTTAGTTAAAGGAAGACAAAAATAAACTGCAATAGTAATACATCGTTCGAAAATCGAAACAATCGACTATTGTAAACAATTCATAATTGAAAGTGATGTTTTTTAAAAGACTTGTGAATATAATAGTAATATTATCACATACTTGTTCGAGGGTAGTATGTAAATCTACGTAAGCCTAACATTCTATATTGACTTATGCCCGTGTAATAAAAGCCAAAATTTAAAAAAAACACTTTAAGATACAGAAAAAAAGAAGAGGTAGTATCCATCGTTAACCTAAGTTGTCAATATCGATGGGTCCGTGCTCATAAAATCATCAGAGAAGGCGGGAAATGTTTAACACAACCAACACATTGATAACGCTTGGACAATGATAATTGTAATACGGTTTTTGTTTACCTTTTATAGTTGTTCAAAATGTTATATCACTGTCATGTTTTTATGGTTATAAGACCCCCCCCCCTTTTATGATTGTAGTGTCTAGGGAATTCTTGCAATCGACGATGAGCTATAGTCAACCAATTTATCCAACCGTTTCTCGAGTACAACTTTTCCTTTTATAGGATGATCTCAAGTTGTAGATTCTAGTTGCTGATTTTGTCCATCTTTTTATTTACTTTACAGTTTATCCTATATCTATCTTTGTACTATTATGTTCCTATTGGTCGTATAACTTATGACGTTACTTGGTATTTATGCATAAACAACTAGCTTGTAAATATAAGAAGATGTGGTATAAGTGCTAATGATCGAGACAACTCTCCATCCAAGTCATAATTTATAAAAGTAAACCATTATAGGTCAAGGTATGGTTTTCAACATGGAACTGTGGCTCACACCGAACAGCAAGCTATAAAGGACCCAAAAAAATAACAAGTGTAAATATATTCCAACTGGAAAACCAACGCTATAGTCAATATAAAAAAGAAGAAACGAGGAACACTTATGAACCACATTAACAAACGACAACTATTGAACAACAGCTGTATTTTTATGACAGATATATCATGTAAAACATTACTTATCTGGAAGTTGTTTTAGTTTAAACATATTTATTTAAAGTGGAGTGGGAAACAATTCATTGTTACTTATATTAATCCCTTTCCATTTTGCGCGTGCGAGTGCTGCCTTGCTCTTTTTTTCGAAATCTACAAGGGTGTCTTTACGTGCAAAATATATTGCTCTCTCTCTTAACAAGTGTCAGTCATTTAGCGTCCTCTTCCGACGAACTATCATTGTTTCCTTGAGACCATACTTGCAAATGGTGTCAAGGGAGAGCCGAAAATTAAGTCCCTGAAATTTTCATCCCGGAACGGGAATCGAACCAGGAACCTTTGTGTTAGTAGTCCGATGCACTTACCACTACACCACGGCTGTCTAAGTTGTGTTACACATTTATAAATCAAGTATCAGGGTAAGAATATCCTTATAACTGATGGTGTCTGAGGTTGTGATAACTCAGGGTTAAAAAACAGTCAATTACAAATCTGAAATATTGTCTACTGTATTATCACTTAATAATTCAATTTTAGATGTAATGCGTCTTCTGATTGGCTGACGTTATTTTGATATCAGACCATAGAATAATTAAGTCATGTGACCGTGACGTCATCAACGTTTTTTTAAGGTTTTCTACGGTTTAAAATGGAATTTAGAACTAAATTATAAGAAATGACTGTAATATTTTTTCTGTCTATTTGAAATAACATAAAAAATGTGGTGCACACTGTTAAATAACCCGCTTCGCGCGTTATTCAGTGTGCACCAAATGTTTCATGTTATTTCTTCAAAGACAGAAAAAATATTGTACAGTCATTTATTAAATATAATCAAATAACGTATCTTACAGTAGTAACAAGAGTGCACACACTGAAATGTCTCGCCTTCATTACTAATCATTGATACTTATCTTGATAGACCTAAATATAAAGCTTTATTACAACTGTCACATAAACTCAACATTAACCAAGAAAACGAAACATTGATCAATGAACCATGAAAATGAGGTCAAGGTCAGATGAACCATGCCAGGCAGACATGTACAGCTAACAATTCTTCAATACAACAAATATAGTTGACTTATTGCTTATAAATAAAGAAAAACAGACCAGAATACAAATACTTATCACTTAGCAATGGACCGTGAAAATGAGGTCAAGGTCAAATAAAACCTGCGTAACCGACATATAGATCAGAAAATATTTCCATACACCAAATATAGTTGACCTTATGCATAAAGTATTAGAAAAATAGACCAATACTAAAAAACTTAACTTTGACCACTGAACCATGAAAATGAGGTCAGGGTCAGATGACACCTGTCAGCTAGACATGTACACCTTACAAGCATTTCATACACCAAGTATAGTAGACCTATTGCATATAGTACATGTATAAGAAAAACAGACCAAAACACAAAAACTTAAGTATAACGACTGAACCATGAAAATGAGGTCAAGGTCAGATGACATCTGCCAGTTGGACATGTACACCTTACAGTCCTTCCTCACACCAAATATACTAGCCCTATTGCTTATAGTATCTGAGATATGGACTTGACCACGAAAACTTAACCTTGTTCACTGATCCATGAAATGAGGTCGAGGTCAAGTGAAATTAGTCTGACAGGCATGAGGACCTTGCAAGGTACGCACATACCAAATATAGTTATCCAATTACTTATAATTTAACATTACAAAAAATCTTAACTTTTTTTTCAAGTAGTCACTGAACAATGAAAATGAGGTCAAGGACATTGGACATGTGACTGACGGAAAATTTGTAACATGAGGCATCTATATACCAAGTATGAAGCATTCAGGTATTTTACCTTCTAAAATATAAAACTTTTAAGAAGTGAGCTAACACCGCCGCCGCCGTAGCCGCCGCCGGATCACTATCCCTATCTCGAGCTTTCTGCAACAAAAGTTGCAGGCTCGTCAAAACGATGAAAGTCACATGTGCAGTAGATTATAACAACCCTACCCGAGCTCCTGAGACCACCCTGGTTTTTGTGTGGTCGTGCTGCTAAGTCTGTGTTTGTTATGTTGTGTTCTATGTACTGCTGTTTGTCTTTTAGTCGCTTTCTGTTTTTCGCCATGACATTGTCAGTTTGTATTCAACTTGTGTGTTTGACTATTCCTATGATATCTATCGGCTCAGATTTATTTTATGATTTTTGTTAGCGGTTTTGAAGGCCGTTTATACTTCTAGTAGGCGAATGTCTCATAACTTGGTTGTGACAGTTTGGCTATAAAATCCTTTTCCCCTTTCGTACATTATACAATTACTGTCTATTGATTAGGAAACTTACATCACATTTTCCTATATCTAAATATGTAGTTTTATTGACTTTAAAAAAATTATATTCACTGAGGCCAATGGCCGAAGTGAAAATCATATTTTCAAAAGTCAATTTAACCACATACTTACCAAAACAAAAGACAGTAATTTTTTTGTTCTATATTCCTAGAAAAATGTATGTAATGGCATTTTTTTAAAACCGAAATCACTTGTACATCAAACGTATCTTATCAAAATAATGCACGTAAAAGCACGCTACGTTTTGCGCTATGGTTATACTTTTTTTTATACTAGGTGAATATGCTTATTTATTCACAATCTCATTCATATAAAAAAAAACCTACTTAAGTTTTATCAATATGGAATAAATATGTGTTAATATTGATATCTTCGCAATATACTAACTATACTCGAACGTGGTGTGATACTATTACTACACATTTAACGTGGTGTGATACTATTACTACACATTTAACGTGGTGTGATACTATTACTACACATTTAACGTGGTGTGATACTATTACTACACATTTAACGTGATATTTAAAGCAGCTAGGCCAGCTAACGTTCAAAAGTAAAAGTTACGTAAAACTACGTAGCCGCTACGATATTGAACGCACCCCTGTTAGTAATTCATAATTCGTGTATATGTCTTATTATACAGTCGTCATCAATTCAACGTTTTAAATAGTTGAGTCACTTGTATCATATGAATCTAGTCTTTACAAGGAAATAAGACATTTATGCAGATATATATTTTATTACAGAAATATAAATAATGTTCTAGCAAAGGATCCTATCTGATACACGAGGCGTAGATTAATATTGTACATATTCTGTTTAAAGAAGTAAAATATACACATTTCAAAATAATATTATGAGACACCAGTGCAGTCTAAAAATGGATAGAAGATGGCTAACCTATTTACAATGCATCAAAGCGAGTAACTTTTCCAAATCATTGTATGGTGTCTGAATGTTTCAGCTGTATGCATTTCCTATGCCACATAATCTAGATACAGTTTTTTCAGTTCTTTAACCGACGTTTTACCCAATTATTTTCCACATTAAAACCATATAATAAACTACGCTTGCAATGCATGAAAGAATTTACTTTTCAAAAAGCTTCTTAATTGTTTTGTGACTGACTAACAAATCGTTATTATTACATAAAGTTATCGTTGATTTGTTGAAAAATATCTCCTTTCATTAATGATTTGTTGATTTTTGCCTTTGTGAAAACATTACTTGTCTCATTTCTTCCCAATTATGATTAATTAAGAGTTACGTAGGGAAATGTACTCATAAGTAATAGGTTTAAGAGGAATTACATTAACTTTGAAGTAATTTTACCTAAAGATTTTTCTACTAAAAACAGATACGAAAATCAAAATACAATTTTTTCCTGAATTGCACTGATTATGTTTGTCAACGTCTATACTTTTAAGCTAGTTCATTAAGAAAGTAGAAGATTTTGTAATAAATAAGACTTGAATCTATGCTGGAATCATGCGAACATTTAAGGGGAAAAACTGGTTGTGCAATGAACGAATTTGATGTTTCCCGAAGTGGAACAGGCCGTTTTGTTTACACAGTTGTTTCTTGACGTAAGCGAGTCAACCTGGGATCCTTCCATCCAGGCACAAACACATGACGTCTGACCTAGTTGACGCGCTTGATTGAACAGTTGTGTCGATGCAATATTGGAACCATTCAGCTTGCAAAGATTGACCGCCTTATCATAGCTGAAGTTTTCAGTAATGCTACCAGAGAAACGTATGTTGATGAGTTTGCCTGAAAAAGAGTAAATAATTTCACTCCATGTAAGCATGAGTAAAACAACTATTGTGTAATACTATGACCATCTTTTTTAATTCTGGTCGATCATTTACGGTTTTTCAATAAAACAAATATTTGAAGGGAAAGAGTTCGTTTATTATAGTTTCAACAATAAGATAAACAGGTTAACATGTTCTATGTCATAATAAAATGATGGAATGACAAACATGACATAAAAGGTTTTAATACAAAGAAGATATGAGAAGACCACATTTGTGGCCCATTGAGCTTAAACTATCAAATAAAATTCTACAGATGTTCATTAGACATATTTGCATAAGAACTTCAAACGTGTTATATTTAGAGCAAAACAGGAAAAGAAAACCAAAATGTCCCTTTAGTGTCTTTCACCTAGTTTTCACGGAAGACATGCTACAGAAAATATAAGGATATATCATAATACCAAAGAACAAAGGAAATAATACTTTCCACAAAACATGCCGTTGTAGTAACTCTGTGATCCAACAGGACATGATTCACATTGTTATACTCCCCACAAAACAGGTCATTGTAGTAACTCAGTGATCCAACATGACATGATTCACATTGTAATACTCACCACAAAACAGGTCATTGTAGTAACTCAGTGATCAAACAAGACATGATTCACATTGTAATACTCACCACAAAACAGGTCATTGTAGTATCTCAGTGATCCAACATGACATGATTCACATTGTAATACTCACCACAAAACAGGCCATTGTAGTAACTCTAATCCAACAGGACATGATTCACATTGTAATACTTACCACAAAACAGGCCATTGTAGTTACTCTGTGATCCAACAGGACATGATTCACATTGTAATACTTACCACAAAACAGGCCGTTGTAGTAACCCAGTGATCCAACAGGACATGATTCACATTGTAATACTCACCACAAAACAGGCCATTGTAGTTACTCTGTGATCCAACAGGACATGATTCACATTGTAATACTCACCACAAAACAGGCCATTGTAGTTACTCTGTGATCCAACAGGACATGATTCACATTGTAATACTAACCACAAAACAGGCCGTTGTAGTAACCCAGTGATCCAACAGGACATGATTCACATTGTAATACTCACCACAAAACAGGCCATTGTAGTTACTCTGTGATCCAACAGGACATGATTCACATTGTAATACTCACCACAAAACAGGCCGTTGTAGTAACTCTGTGATCCAACAGGACATGATTCACATTGTTATACTCACCACAAAACAGGCCGTTGTAGTAACTCTGTGATCCAACAGGACATGATTCACATTGTTTTGTCATCTCTGAGTAATACTGTTTGTTCTGAGGACAACATAAATCTCCACTTGACCTGTGTCTGCGTACGCTGCAAGTATATACGTCATTGGTGAGTAAAAAGTTATAAGTATGAGTAATTAATGAGTAATAAGTTATAGATATAAGTTATTTTAAAGAGTTATAAGTTATTGGTATATGTAATTGGTGAGTAACGTAAAGAACCCTTGGAACAATTCTTTGACGGGCCCGTAGGTGGCCTTCTGCGAGGCAAAACTTGTGTTCCTTTCTATTTTTCCAGTCAAAATTTCACCGAACTTCGAACCGGACGGACTCTAGTAAAGGACCTACATATTGTATATATTGTAAATTTGTTCTCGTCCTGAATATGCATGAAATACTTGCCACTGGACGTTAAATAACCGACAATCAGTCATTCAATCATGTCCGTAATCCTGTTTTCTCTATTCTTACGCTGCTTTAGTAAAAGTAATTGTGACATCTAAAAAACTCTATAATCATTAGAACGCTTTTCTAAAGGAACCGATCGTTCATCTTCGTGGGACAACCCATTTCTTTGGTAACTTGAATAAAATAACCAAACAATCTGAATTGTATAACATACAGGAAACCCCGCCCTTAATTTTCAATGGAATCAGACGATTTTTATCACTTCCCTCCTGAAACAAACGTATTTGACCAAAAAGAAAGGAATGTTAACATTTTATATACCGGCTCCCACACCCTTTTTCTAAAAAGAATATGAATTGGTTCTGCTGTTTCAAAAATTACAGAGACATTTATTCAATTCAATGTATAGTACATGTATATTACTGGTGTGAATGTAATAAAACCCGAAGTAAAGATGAGAACAAAATTAATATGAAACCAGTGTTCTATACATGAAACTAATTGTAAACAGGTTTACAGAACGCGACGTTGAGTGTCAACACGGCCATCGGAGGACAAAAAGAAGACTACTTGATTAATGTCGTGCGCCAAAATCTAGTTTCGGATTTACTTTCATCAAGTATAGTCAAACCCAAGCATTTGTTAATAGGTTAAGTGAATCAACGGATAATTTACTAAAAGTGCGTTAAAGATCATGACATGAACAGAACAGTAAATTAGACCTGAACGGATACGAATCTTATCATTAATAAAAGGCTCATAATTAAGTACGTGAGACACGTAATTGTTCTTCAAATGACTCACTTGTAGGGCTCGAATCAACACAACTGGAAGACCGAAGACGCCGGTTAAAATATTTTATTTTAATTTAGAATAAACTAGTAGTACGTAATGAGAATTTTAGATGGAAACCAGGTAAATGTAAGATACTTAGACAACTAGTTCGTGCTGCTCAGTCTTCTTTGTTGAGTTTTGTATACTGTTGTTTGCCTTTTGGTCCTTTTATTGTTTTGCCATGCATTGTTAGTTTATTTCGAAGTTTTTTAAAATAAAAGAATTGATTAAACATGTATGTGACATGATCCCAATTGTTTACGTAGTATAATACTAGTAGTGTCTATTTTCATCAAATTATACAATAGTCCTTAATATCCGGGCTTGCCCGGAACTCATGTTAAAGTAGAAACCACTTGACTGGTCGAGATAATTTACTAAACACTTCAAAATGTTGTAGAAGCCATAAAGTCACCTCCGAACTTGATGTTAAGTGATTTGTTAAATAAATAACTGAAACTGCATGGGCTGTCTCTGGATTACCGCAACAGCGAAGACAAGAATTTCGCATTATACATACCTTTGAATTTCTCTTTTCCGCCGTTGCAGAGGTCTAGATGGATCAACTGAACAGAACTTGATGCCAATTTTCAGAGGAACATCGGTGACTGGTTCATCAAGATGAAGTTGTTCATATCCCTCCACTCGTAAATTAAACTTTGAGTAAATGGACGGTAGCAGTATACTTTTGTCTACCTCGCCTGTAAACAATACTTTTTTTTTTATAAAAAGGTTAAGCTATAAGTAACTATCAATATACCAGTGTGCATTGTACATGCATAAGGTGAGCACAAGGTTCATGTAACGTATCGTAAATCGTGCAATAAATGCAGATGTTATGCAGGCATTGACTTATCTAATGATATTGGCATTGTGTTTATCGATGACGATACGGTAGTAACATAATTAGAATGAGGAATGATGAGTTCACTTCAAACAATTTGAAAGCATATATCTTATTGCAAAATTTCAAATTTCAAATATAAACCAATTTGAGTATTTAAGTTCTGGCGTTTTATAGGAATAGATAGATTGTTTTTTTTAATAAGATCCAAAATAGTCTAAACATAAAGTTGCTGTCTGATCTGAGTGTATCCTATATCTCGGTATAGTAATTGCAAACCGCAAATTAAACTACAAATACAAATTATTATTACTTATTGAATTAGGGCATATCTGTGGAAAAGATGATCGTTCCTTCCTGCCACATACTCGGTATGGATTGGGTATTCTTTGCTGCCGGCAACTTGAACCATGACCTTCTGTGTAGGATATCTTGAGGCGGTCAGTCATCTGTTTAAGCGGTGATATGATGTAGTTTGTCTTAGCATCTTGAAACAATTTGTTGTCGACGTTCGTTGGGGTGACTTGCACAAGTACCTAACGAAGAAAATAATTAAGTAAAGTAGGAAAAGATAGTCAAAACAAACCACGATACACATTCCTTTCTAAATAGTTAAAATTATCTCAGACACTATTCTCAAACAATACTGGACATTTGGATTCATCTGACATACAATATCCTGTCAAAATGTGAAACAGGAAGTAGAAATACTATTTTTCCTTCTATGCTTAATACGTTTTACATTTTTTATACCATGAATAATCTCTATTTGAAAGTCTAGTTTTTAAAAGACGATTGGAAGTTATAACACATAAATGAAGTAAAAAAAAATTGTTTTCAGAAATTATTCGATTGCAGTTTTTTACACTGATAAAACAACAAATTATTAAATTTACTATAAAACAAATAAAATATTTACCGGACGGGCGTCTTCGCTAACAATCGGCATATATATTTCAAACCCAGCCAGATAAAAGCTATGACTTCTTTGTGATGGTAAAAGTTGACCATGCTGCATCCACCAGTTTACGTTTGGTACTTGGAAGGGAACAGTTTTACCACGGAATAACATAGAAAGGTCTAACCAAGAATAGTCACCAGTTTTGTTCGTCCTTTTTGTTGAAACTGTTATAAATTTTAATTCAGCGTGACATTCGCTGTCTCTTGATGCTAATAACTTGTCTATATCTGTAGCCAATCCGTTACACAACTGTGGCTTTCGTCCCTGCTTATATTCCAAAATGTTACACAGCATTTGAACGTTAGTTGTCTGTAAGATATTGTACGACATCGACGAAACTGCTACTAATGTTTTAATAGTGTCAATGGATAAACCACTTGGATGCTGAGCCTTTGGACCTGCGCCGAGAAGTTTAGAGCTTTGTATCTGAGTAAGGCTTCGCATTAAATTTGCCATTGTTTCCATGAGGTCAAACTGAAGGTCATAAACTTCCTCTTGTGTTGCTACCAATTGTGCAGCGGTAATTTTCGCTTCACGACACTTGCCAGTTGCACCAGTAATTCCACGTATTGCATTTGCAGCTATACTACTTGTGGAAGCAATGCCCTCGCATATTTCGTTGATAAATTCTTCCCAATACAAACCTAATTTGGCTAGATCATCTTTTGTAACTTCGGGGGAATAGGCAGTATAGTCTCTCAAAAAATTGGACTGCATTATTTCATACCCATTTCCAGACGACTCTACAATCTTCGCAGCATTATCCATTATCTTGCCAACATTCTTGATCATCTTCTCATTTTTTGCCAGTTTCTTTGCAATTTCAATGCTGTAATCCACAAGCTTATGGAAATTGACTGCACTTCCAATGGCATGTGTTAAACGTCTAGATGCATCCGCTATTTCTGTTGCAGACTCCAAAATATCATCTGAATTGCCACTATCAGTCAGCCATTTAAATGGATTTGCAGCCATTGCCATTCGTAAAGCCAGCTTTAAAACGGCTTGAAGTAAATCTTCCAAGGCACTACCAATGTAAATAACTAGTAACTTTTTTAGCTTTACCTTGAGTTCATCTACATATTTGAAAAATCGTTTTTGATAGTCTGCAATTCTACCTTTAAGATAGCCAACATCAGCATCTAGCTTGGCCTTCTGGTACGAGGCTACTTTCTTAAAGTATGCTCCAAGTTGTTGAAATCGGTGTTGTACATCATTCTTGATATCCGTAGCAACGACTTGTAAACTGACTGCATTCTTCTCTGCCAGCTCTTTTATTTGAGTAACTTTTAAATTCTTTATATAATCCCGAAAGTCAATATCTGAAACCAAAAATTTGCGAGGTAAAACATCAGCGTTACCGGTCCCATAGGTTTGAAGGTACAAACGGAGTTCGTTAAATACCTTAGCGCATGAGCAAATCAACCATTTGAATGATGGAAATGGTGCATTGTAATCACACGGTAAATACTGACTTTTGGGAAGTATCTTTAACAGTTTGACAGCTAGCGTTAGGTCATTGGCTTTAAAATCGTCATACATTTGAAAAAAGATGCTAAGTATTCCTGTTTTGACAGCTTCCTCTGTTGTGCTGGTGTCATACAGGTTAATAATATGTGTCGGCATTTTAACCCTCATACTATAGAAATTGATATACGCTGCACTTTTAAAGAACTTAAAGTTTGATGAACTAGTTTGCCATTCTGTTTGGGGAACAATGTTGCATATATTTGTCATTGAATCTACCAAGTCCAGCACCGGTTCTAGTCTACAGATAGGTTCTGTAGCTCTAAAGTCGCAAATCTTCTTCACTTCTTGACGTAGATTTCGTGCCACTGTTTTGTCCAACGGTTTTGACCAAGTGCAGAAATTACTCCGGGAGAGTAACTGCTTACTCCACTTAGCTACATACTCCCACTGAGATGTCGGACGTGGCGAGTTGACATCCACTGGGCCACAATTAAGATTTAGGAAGACTCGGTCCATGTACCACGTCGACAGAAGCACTGTATACATGTACCATGAATCTTTGAATCCGGTCCCAATGTTACTTTCTAGTCTTCTCAGATCATCAATCATATGGTTTCCAACGGTTGTTATCCTGTGGTAAGCGCATTTTGGGGAAGAACTGTCCATGAATGTGCATATCTTTCCGGCCTCTTCCATTCTTTTACTGTGTGGAATGTTTCCGAAGATATTCTTGCCTACTTTTTCGAGTTGGGCATCGAAGAGATTCTTGAAGCCGTTAATATCGGGACCATTTTTTCGTCCTGGTAAAGCAAACATCAAGCAAAATACTCTCATATCAGAATTTTGTATAATCGGCTGCGTAGCCATTCCATGATTCAAAACAAAGACAAGTACTGTCACTATAAACCATAGTCCCGTCATCTCTGTAAAGTTAACGAGATTTTTGAATGAGATCATGAACATCATAATTTAATAATTCAACAGACTAAAATGTTGTAATGCTGGCAATAAGTAAGGAGCAAAGGTTAATAAAGGCAACAGTAGTACACCGCTGTTCTAAATTCATAAATCGATTGAGGAAAAAAACAAATCCGGGTTACAAACTAAAACGGAGGGAAACACATCAAATATAAGAGGAGAACTACGACACAACAGAAACACAACATTGAAATGTAAAATACAGAAACAAACTATAATATAACAATGGCCATCTTCCTGACTTGGTACAGGACATTTTAAAGAAAAACAATGGTGGGTTGAAACTGGTTTTGTGGAATGCCAAACCTACAGCTTTTATTGCAATGTTAAATATAGCATTAAAATGACAACATTACATGACAGGACTGCAATACAAATAAATGGGAGAACATATAGGACAGGGAAACACACGAATAATAGCTAACAAAAGGTACCAGATCTAAAATTTAATAAATCATATGGAATATAAGAGGTAACCTAATTAACCATTAAGAAGATATCGTGAAAGTGTAGAAAAAAAACTCGTTATAGATAACAGGATTAAATTTGGTATTTACGCCAGACGCGAGTTTCGTCTACAAAAGACCCATTAGTGACACTCGAATCCATAACTGTTAAAAAGGCCAAATAAAGTACGAAGTTGAAGAGAATTAAGGATTATAATTCCTAAACGTTTTGCCAAAGCTGAGGTTATCTATTCCTGAGGTAGAAAAGCCTTAGTATTTTGAAAAATTCAAAAGTTTTGTAGAAATGACAGTTGTTTAATGTGCACGGTTTCGTTTATGCTATTGTAATTTAAGCTTTCGAAATACGGGTATTGGTCTATTTTTTCGAGTATCCAGTTAAATACCAAAATTAATCAACAATTGAATTTAATAATTTTCAAGTTTGTGGGTGGAAAATAATTTTGTTATTCCATTTCATTTATTAAAAAAACATGTTTTTACAGTTAAAAGATATGAGAAGCTAAACATGAAGACATAACTATTTTTGTTTAAAGGAAATATATTACGAGACAGTTAAAGAGGTCGACTTTTCTCTTTCAGCGTTTTTATTCGTTGATAAAGTTTGCCTCATACAATTATTCTTTACAATCTTGTTATTGGTAGTGTTAATGGAAATACAGATTGGTGTAAGAATTTAAAATATGTGCTTGATAATTGTGGACTATTTAATATATGGAACACTAAATATTTTATAAGTAAAAACTGGTTGTATGAAAGTGTTAAATTAAGATAAACTGAAATCTAAAAATCTCTAAAGTATAAATTATTCAAAAATAGTATAAATTTCGAATTTTCGTTGATATTTTTGATGACAAAAATATAGCTTCTTTTTGTAGATTTAGAACTTTGAACACACAAAAGTCTTATCGAAATTGGTAGATGGTATTATATTCAGAGAGAAAATCGTATTTGTACTTTTTGCAATTCCAGTGATATTGGCGACGAGTTCCATCATATTCTAAAGTGCTCGGCAGTAGACAACAATAGAAAACTGCTACGGAACAATCATTTTGTAAGAGACCAAATATTTTAAAATTCCAAGGTATAATGAATAGCAACAACTCGTCTAAACTCAACAATCTATACAAGTTTATAAGAATTTTATAACATGCCTAGAATCTCCTAGGTAACTTATGTATGTTTCTACATTTGTAATTATACTATGGATGCTTATTTATTCATAAATATCTCTGTTCCATTATACTTTGGTTTACGACAAGAAAGATATGTATTTTGTTTTATATATGAGTCGTTCAAATCTGGTGCCCGATCGTGATTTCCTTACGTTTAAACTGTTAAAATTGTGTCGTACTGTATTCAAATGTATGTTGTTAGGATAATATAATAAAATTCTGGTTTCATATTACCATATGAATTGGAAAAAAGACCAATAAACATGAACATAAATAATTAATGTCTCACCTCTTAGTTAAAAATATCCGCTATCTACCACATAAGTGGTAAAAGTGGTTTGGGATTTGTCGTCCATGTAATTATACAAATACAGGCTCCGAAACAAATGATTAAGTTAAACTTCTAGTTTTTAAAAAGAAACCGCAAATGTCTCTATATATATTTGTTAACGTAAGCAACATTAGACTCGGAAAGTCTGTTTCCTTTATGATAAAACATTTATATTGAAGGGATACATCATCTTTCCGGGCGATATATAATTTTTTTTTTAACATGTTTTGGTTTTCCAACTTTTGTAAATTAATCAATGTATATTGTCGTTTACAGTACTTTACTAGTCGTGATCACTTTAATTTCCTTTATATTTTTATCTTATACTATTTAGTTTTTCATTGTTTGTGGAAGTCCTGGCCTTGGAGGCATAAAACTTTGCTCAGTGCTCTGAGCACAAAAAGCATGCTCGAAACATGAAATCCAGCAATTTGATTGGTTGATTTCCGAGTCCGAGTACAAAAATCATGTTCGAAAGTTTTATGACCGTGAGGCCTGATATACACTCTTTAAACAATGCTGATGGTCAAACCGGCTGACATTGATATCTTAACAATAAGATGGCCTCTTACATACATTTTGAATATATTTACACTAGTAATTTTTGGGGCCCTTTATAGCTTGCTGATCGGTGTGAACCAAGGCTCCGTGTTAAAGGCCGGACCTTGACAAATAAGGGTTTACTTTTATAGATTGTTACTTGGATGGAGAGTTGTCTCATCGGCACTCATACCACATCTTCCTATATCTATTTTTGTAGAACGAATTTGAGTGACTTTAACCCTCAAGATTTGAATTGACAAATATGATATAAAGAAGAATTAACATGGTTGATTCAAAAAGGGGGAAAGCAATAACACCTGACATAACGCTCGACTTTATCAATCAAAGGATTAAATGGAAAAAAATTGTCGTATTTCAGACTTTGTACTGACATTGATAAAGAACGTGATGGGTTAAACCTGGATAAACAACTCCGCCACATCGAAAAACCAGGAGATACAAAACAGATATACTAAGTTTATGTGACAATAGTAGCACCCATCAACCAAAACTGTGTAATCAGACATGTAGTTGAGAGTATATACATCGTAGAAAAATGTGTTTTCACTTTCCCAAATATTGTAAATAAGCAATTTTTACGATCATGTTGTTAACCAAGCCCGTAAAATAAGATACAATTCGGATAAACTAATCGAGCATTGAAATAAACTTATTCTAAAATGAAACTAATTTAACACAGTTATAGAGATCTTTCAGCAGTGTGTTTGCAACAGTCCTATCTAGATTTTTAATATCAAAATTGCCAATATAACTGTAATGTTTGGAAATGATTCGATGCAAAAATGAATTTGTATGTGGTTGCAAACACTTTATATGCTTGTAAATGCCCTGTGACCTTATCAGTTACCAAATCAATCAAATTTCCACGTGTTGTTCTTTTTTGGTAGTATTTAGACACCTAAAAAAATCAAATTCAGATGTCTGTCATCAACTCCATGTGTTTGACACAAAGAGTGAACAAAAATATCAGAACATACGATGCTTACTATCCAGAAAGAGCGTGAATAGAAAAGCGCAATATAAAAAAAAAAGATTAAAGATCGTTGAACGACTATGTCTAGCTTAAAGTTTAAACTATAATAGAAACATAACGACCTGAATTCATTTTGCTCCTTCAAATTGATAACAATTTAGTTCCCTTAGAAGCATAAAACTTAGTTTATGTAAAGGAGCGTCCTTTTTCCTTGAAGATTTATGTTTACAGAAAGATTTTTATAATACTCTAAAGTTAGACATTATATCCGAGGGTTTTATAAAAATGTTCCAGTTAGTATAAAATATCAGTAAGTATAAATCTTTTCTATAAGCCGTTGCTTTGTCAAGTTCTTGATAAGCATGACATGTATGTCTGTAAACAGATGTGCATCCGTACTGATCAATAAGGTTATTGTTATGTTGATTCATATGGAGGTTTAGTGTTTCCTTTAAAAGATCTGCATCCGTGACGATAGATAATATACATACAATGATGATATATACAGTGGTAGATGTCCTTCAGACTTGGCCTATACTCAAGGTCCTTCACTTTGGGACAACTTTCTTTAAAAGAAGAGTAAAAACTGAAATCAGGTTTAAAAGTAATATAAATTTAATCTAAATCAGTGGCAGAATTACTTAAAGAAACTACATATTTGTTTTTCTGATCCCAGCGCTTTGATTTCGGGTGCGTTTTCTGTAATTAATCGGAAACCAATCATAATATGAACTTTTATCACATGTGGTCAGGAATGCACAGAGCTTCATTAAGAAGGAATTTACTACTGTTGAATTGGAGCTTTCTTTTTTCCTTTAGTCGTAACTATATGAAAAATATACAAACAGGCAGTCGTAGGTTGAATTTTCTAAAAAGAGCTCTTTCTTTTTTTCAGTTTTTGCCAAATTTAAGCAGCATCCATATAGAAAAGCATCTTGCAAAATTCTTCATCTTCACTTTCAAATTTATTAATTGATGATGTTCTGTCACTCAATAACTCACGTTGCTGTCAATATAATGATATATATTCTATGCGACTGTCATAAAAGTGAGGGGTTTAGCTAGTCATACAAGTGAGAGGTTTAGTTAGTCATACAAATGAGAGGTTTAGCTAGTCATACAAGTTAGAGGTTTAACTAGTCGTACAAGTGAGAGGTTTAGTTAGTCAAACAAGTGAGAGGCTTAGCTAGTCATACAAGTGAGAGGTTTAGCTAGCTTTAAAAGTAGCTTCAATCGTCCATTTTCAACATGAGGAAATGCGTGTACCACGTCAGGAATATGACAGCTGTTTTCCAATGGTTTAATCTCTTGAGCTTCTGTTTTTGTAATCTGATTAGGGACTTTCCGTTTTAAATTTCGGTATTTCTGTTATTTCACTTTTCACGTTTCAATGATTGCTAATATCTAATATTTCAAAGTAAATTTAGAATACGGATATAATCGAAAGAAAAAAACCCATTCTATTTCATATTTCCTCGATATTGACACATATGATCGTCTTCAAAATAAAATATGTGACAGACTTAATGATAGCAAAAAAGGTGAAAGATACCAAATGGACAATCAAACTCATATATATCGAAAATCAACTGACAACATTTCGCAGTTTGAAAATGCGTTACACTCGAGCATTTTTACAATTTACGAAATTTATTTACAGGGTGATCTCAAGCAAAAACTGCATCGACAAAGTTGCAAGTTCACAATCACGAATTGGTGACGCATCTGGTCTGTTTCCTTTGTAACTAATCATTTAATGCGTAAAAGAAAATTTAGGCAAATACTACATTCAACATCTTTGATTTTCGCTTAACATCTCTTGTCGGTTAAAATAATATGAATTAAAGCATTGCCCTTTTTCATTTAAAGAATATAAAGATCATTTCTGAAAAACTAAGAATTTTATCATTTTTTTCAGTTTTTGACGATTTTGTTGCAAAAGCTAGCTTTTTTTCTCCAAAAATCATATTAGTTTTACAAAGAATTTTGTTTGATCTGATTATATCTATATCAAGATTAGCATTCTCTACTTTGGTTTGATTAAGAAACAGTTAAAACTCTATATTGGTGTTTTCCCAGTTTTTAATGATTTTTTGATGATTTTGCTTCATTCATTTACCCAATTAAGAATTGCTGTAAAGTTTTGAAATGATAAGAATGAAGGTTTTTGTCTTTTTTAAAATATCAAATGAACTCTTATTAGCATTTTTTTTTATTTTTCCTGTCGTTTTTTTTTTAATCAATTCACGCTTTGGGAATCTCAAATTCCAACAAAAATCTGATGTTTTCACCAAAAATTTCAAGTTTATAAATATTTAATGTTTTCTTTTAATTTCATTACATAAACACTGTACAAACTGTTGATTTGAAGTGATTATCATCCAAAATAAATATTTAACAAGCTTTTCCCATTTTTTTTACTATTTTTGACAAATTTTGCTATTTTTCACACAAAAAATCCATCTTCCCACCCAGGTATATTGATTGGTAGACTTTCAGTATGTTAAAAAAAAAGCCTTTTAAAAATGAAAAATATCAAAAGTAATTCTGTTGCATTATTTTGGAGGTTGGCCATATTTTTCATCTATTTTGACTAGACTATTTAATTTAAAAAAATAACTAAACCGATATGGAGGATGATCTCGATAGCGACTTCATAAGTCTTGGTTATGGTGACTTTTCATGTGTTGAACTATACCATTGCACTTTTTAGGATTTGCATCATGTCAGGTAAACACTTTATTCATTAATAATTATATATTGAGGTTTCACACTATGAAAATAAATGCAAAATTACCATATTTCCATTTTCGTCTACCTGACATGGTGTGAGGAAATAACGCTTACCCACGTGATATTTTTTTCAAATATAATTTATAGCGTTGCAAATCATTCAACTGTATGTACTGGTTAATTATGTATTGTTAAAATAAGACATGAAAAAATTTATAAATAAGCATGATCACTTCTGCGAAAATCTTTGGGATGATACATTACTTATTTCTCCCAGCATCATTGGAGAATTGTTCCTGCTTTCATTTTATAATCATTGATTTGAATTGTTATAATATAAAGAGATTAAATATTATCGACGATTAGACAATTATCCACCAATACACTTAAAAGGACATGACAGTAAGGTTCAAGGTCACAATACAACATTCATCTATTACGAAGAGAGGATTGCTACTCACAAGGAACGCTATTGAACCAAGAGTTCCAAATGGTGAAGTTGAAATCATCACTTCGTAAATTTTACGGACGCCATCACGAGTTGGTAGGCAATAACCGTTTTACAGATGATATCGGATATGATCCTTGATTATATATGTCGTAACTACAATACCTTTCCCTTTTCACGATTGTGACCCACCGAATTAGACTTTTTACCGGGTTTGTAATAAGATCTAATAACATAAGCAACACGACGGATGCCACATGTGGAGCAGGATCTGCTTACCCTTCCGGAGCACCCGAGATCACCAACAGTTTTTGGTTGGGTTTGTGTTGCTTAGTCTGTAGTTTTCTATGTTTTGTATTCTGTACTATTATTTGTCTGTTTGTCTTTGTATTTTTAGCCATGGTCGTTGTCAGTTTATTTTCAATCTATGAGTTTGACTACCCCTCTGCAATCTTTCGTCCCTTGGGGCTTTTAATTGGATCCCTCCCCTTTATCCTAGGTTGGGACCCCTTTTTTAAATGGCTGGATCTGCCCCAGTGTTATTCCAATTTGTTCTGCATATTAAATACCTAGGATCTATCATCAATATACTTGTAATTTTACGGACGCCATCACGAGTTGGTTAACCGTAATGGAATAACCGTTTCACAGATGATATCGGATATGTTCCTTATGTCGTTACTACAATACCCTTTCCCTTTTCACGAATGTGACCGACCGAATTAGACTATTTACTGGATTTGTAATAACATAAGCAACACGACGGGTGCCACATGTGGAGCAGAATCTGCGTACACTTCCGGAGCACCTGAGATCACCCCCAGTTTTTGGTGGGGTTCGTGTTGCTTATTTAGTTTTGTATGTTGTGTCATGTGTACTATTGTTTGTCTGTTTGTTTCATTTTTAGCCATTGCTTTGTCAGTTAATTTTCGATTTATGAGTTTGTCTGTCCCTCTGATATTTTTCGTCCCTCTTTTACATAAATGAGTTTCATACAAAAATTGCCAGCGTGAGTATGGTATACCTTGGTGAAATTACTTTTCAATGCATGCTTATAAACCCAACTAATCAGGATGAACTTTCATGAAAAACAATATTGAAAAAACATCACTGAAAAAACAAAAACAAAACAAAAAACATGCTTCTTTTTTGTCAAAAGTCAGCGAAAATATAATTGTAACTTTTAAACGATTACTAAAATATCAAAAGACTTCCTTAAAGTATATTTTAATCATTCTTTCTAAAAGTTGTTTATTCTGAGTCAATCCGAAAATAGAAGTTAAGGTAACCAAATATGGATGAGACGATCGGCTGCTGAGACAATCCAGGGCGTTTTACCAAACAAAGTACGCCGATTTACGTCTCTTTGTCTCTTCTCCATGAAGAGACTATTGAGATTGAACACAATAATGATTGTGGAAATCATCTGTGCAACGATGATGAAAACAATGATGATTGTGGAAATCATGTGTGCGACGTGGATGCAACTTTTTGTTAAATTTGTTGGCCCGTCATAGGACGATTAGTTGAAAGTAGGAAAGTCAACACGTCTCGCATTTGGTCCTCTGTGAGAGGATTGGTTGAATGGACCGTCGTTCGTTTCGACAATTCACAATTCTGCACACAGTAATATTAGTTCACCTCTTCTAACCAACGAATCAGTGAAAGGAGAAATGAAGTACGGGCTTGTCGGGATATCTATAAGCTCAGTCTGGCTGATGTATGGAATTGTACCTAGTTCCATACGGTTTCCAACTTAGAGACCCTGGTAAACCAAATAATAGCAAATTACAATGTCTTTGGATGAAAATTTACAAGGTTTACTGTAAGGTTCCTTTCGAAATATAGAAAATTATACTATATAGGTTTCTTAAAATTACATACTTTTTAAACCCCTACTTAGACATTTGAGGACAAAAAAGGGGGCATTGAAACCAAGCTCTGTTGTTAACCTCAAATATTTTGTGGATTTTTTATTTCATAGAAAGATTTGTAAGACTACCTACTTACAACCCTTGATAAAAATGTAAATTATTTTGCGAGTTTTGTTACTTATAATGGGCCGGATACCTTAAGGAGTTATTGCCCTTTAAAGTATTTTTTTTTCTATTTTCCGTAAATTTGTTTACAAAAATCTCCTCCTCTACTTGGCAAAATATAATTAAACTTAGCCACAATTATTATTTGAGTACTATCTTGATTGAAAAATGTATACAATGACCCTGCCCTACAACCAAAATGGCCCAATTGGTAATAACAGAACACAGGGTTTTCTATAGAAGTCTATGGGAAAAATGTAAAAATGGTCACAACTTCAAAACTAGCTATTATTTTACCTTTTCGTTCAGCATACTTATTTGGGTGAATGCCCCGCAGACCCGGCGGGTTAGTTGGGGAAAGGATTATCCTTGCCAAATTGTTTTAAAGGATGTTTCATAAAAACATTTAAAGGCATTTCAGGATTATACAGGCACTGTGTGAAATAAATTTAGATTTTTGTTTTTTTGGTTAATTATCTTGAATATCATGAAACATTCAGATATACTGCAAACAGCAAAACATAGCATAGAAATATCTACAAATAGGTTAACATGACCAATTGGGAATTGGCAATTGACATCATGTTGGAGTTATGTTCTGCGATTTACTGGTAATTTTACTTGTGTTTTGATTTGAACATTATTTTACATGATTTTCAAAACAATAAGTTATACAGGTGAGCGACAGAGGCTCTTGGGAGTCAATAGTTATTGTTTTTAACTAGTAGACATTCATAAATGCGCAAGTGCAGATGTTTAACCATGCTCTGCAAGATTGAACAATTTCAGCAATTTTGCAATCGTATAACGGTATAAAGCTGCTTTTGTCTGTTACCTCTCTGTCCATGTATTTGTTCGCCTGTTGAAATTTTAGATAGTATTTATTGTTTTGATTAATGCGTATTCTTGTCCATTTTAGTGTCAGCAAGTTTTTACCGCATTTACTGTCAACACATAAGGTAAAATAAACACCGTGTTACCAATATTAATATTATTACCGGCTGTCTCTGCATGCCACTGCCGGCGGACGTTTCGTCCCTGAGGGTATCACCAGTCTAGTAGTCAGCACTTCGATGTTGACATGGATATCAATTATATGGTCAATTTCTTTTTATAAATTTCCTGTTACAAATCTTAGATTTTTTTGAAAAACTAAGGATTTTCTTATCCCAGGAATAGATTACTTTTTGGAATTTTGGGTCATTAATGCTCTCCAACTTTGTACTTATTTGCTTTTATAATTTTTTTGATCGGAGCGTCACTAAGGAGTCTTATGTAGACGATACGCGCGTTTGGCGTATTAAATTATAATCCTGGTACATTCTGCATAGTGAAGGGTAGACAACACCTATTCAGATGAAGGTTGTGAAATGATGCATGTTATTTGTATTTTTTTTCATCTATAAATCTTAGAACATAATCTCACTATTCTATATTTGACCTCAAAAGTTCAAGAGTTAACTTTCACATGTAATGCAATATTATTCTGTTTTACTTTGTATGAAATTTCAGCAGTAATATTTATGATGAGATTAGTTTCAGAAAAACTACTTATTTTAAGCAATGCTATTTTATATGAAGTTGTTTAAACATTTGCAAGTCTCATTCTAATCATCATGGTCCATTGGATTTAGAACTTTTGCATAGTTAACAAGTTGAGGTGTGTCAAACCGTGTGTGTTAAACATTAGTTAAAAGGTAATACCTTCTGATAAATAAATTTTATTTGGTATGACATTTTACAGTGCATATAAAGTGTGAATCCAGCTAGTTCATTTTCACTATCATATGCGAGAATGTCTATTGTAGAATAAAGGATCATGGGAAAACGGTATTTGTTTACGTTTCGAAAATATCAAAATAATTGATTTGAAAGCAAGTTTCAACATATTTTCATTGTGATATGTCTTTTTTAGTGTACAAAAACAGCATTCAAGTTCAAATAATTGTTATAAAAGCAACACAATATAGCATATCGATTATTGAAAGCGATCCATTTTAACTATAGATGCGATGAATTATCACTATTAGTGCAATCATTTCTGATGTAGAATTTTCGAAGATGCAAGGAATTGTTATTGTAGATTTATGTGATAAATGGACTTGCAACAAATAAAAAAAACTTAATTGATGACTTTAGTATTTATGACATTTTCAAGTTAAAATACAAACTCCTCGTTCATCCTTTATCAAATATATAGCTGTTCAAACTTGTAACAAAAACGCTTCTCAAAATGTCATATTGTATTCTTAACATTACGTTTGTCCTTTATTATAACAAAAATTCAAATGACATCTTATTTCATCAAGTAAAGTGTGGAATTTATTGTTTAGAGATGGAACAAATTATATAGTAATTGTCTGTGAAAAAAGTTCTCCCAGAACATATTTTCTGTGATATAAGTTCCACTGGAACTTTGTTCATAGGAGCAAATTTTGGCTCATACTATCAGCTCGGGGCAAGATCTCAAGTAAACATGAGTAGTATAAATGTTTTTTAAACAGTTACTTTGAATCAGTAATCCGATTAAATTTTAGGATTTACTTCATTATTTTATTTTTGATCTAATATTGCTAGAACTACATCAGAATGTTCAAGGCTTTGTCATACTTTATACGAAATGTCAACTCAAAAAATTGTACTAAAATCAAGGTGAATGTAATTAATGTATACTTGATGCAACTGGCTTAATAATTTCAAATTGAAACACCCCATATTATTTTCTGAGACATCAACAGAAAGAGAAATAATCATTTTAATTCGACGAGATGAAGAAGGTTTTTTAATTTTTTTCAAAATGAAGATATTACAAACGCCATAGCATATACGGTGGTATTGGATTATTAAAAGTCAAACTTCGTAAGTATTCCTCACAGACAATCCTTATAACATGTATAATGCAATATTGCCTGCTAGTTTTAAATCACCTGCACGATCTGTTCGTGAAATGTCCTAAATATTCACCTATTTTGGTATATTATTCACAGCTGGATGGCTAGGCGCGATAAAACCCCGTTTACATCTCTTATATTGTCTTAGTAGTATTGTTTATTTCTAAACATATACATTTTAATCATTTTCTTCATTTTCTTCAAAAAACAAAAAAAAAAAATCGTCTGTTTATTTATCATTCTACATCAGAAAATTATGGCACATGCAGTGAAAATTATATTTTAGGATCCGCACTTTACATACACTGTTTTATATGAATTTGTTTAAACATTTGCAAATCTCAATCTAATGATCATGGTCCATTGAATTTAGAACTTTTGCATAGTTTACAAGTTAATGTGTGTCAAACAGTGTGTTAAAGTTAGTTAAAAGGTTCTACCATCTGATAAAACAATTTTATTTGGTATGCATTTTATAAGTAATGATATTTCTCGTTTCCAATCAGGTTACTCATTTGACAGTCTACCTTCACTCATGGTACATTCAATGAAAATACAGTGAAAATTATATTTTAGGATCCGCTTTTTAGATACACTGTTTTATATGAATTTGTTTAAACATTGCAATTCTCAATCTTATGATCATGGTCCATTGAATTTAGAACTTTTGCATAGTTTACAAGTTAATGTGTGTCAAACCGTGTGTGTTAAAGTTAGTTAAAAGGTTCTACCCTCTAATAAAACAATTTTATTTGGTATGCATTTTATAAGTAATGATATTTCTCGTTTTCAATCAGGTTACTCATTTGGCAGTCTACCTTCACTCATGGTACATTCAGTGATTGACTGAATGTTTTTCACAGTGAACAAATTTAAATATTGCTGTTTGATTTGTTCAATTGCAATTTACTATCAAAATTGCAAAGTGAGACGTATCTCTGTGTCATCAGTTTACTTAGACATTGATATTTGTAACTGTAATCATTTTACTATTTATAGTATACTTGTAGCATAAAGGAGATGTGGTACGATTTACCATTGAGACAATTTCAACCAGAGTTCAGATGATTGTTATTTTGGTAACTGCAGGTCCTACAACATGATAAATGTGGAACAATTCAACTTGTTTGTGAACGCTGAATAATACCATAATATGGGACAATCGTTGTTAAACAACACGAAAATATACCGACAACGTCATAGCTTAAAGAGAAAAAGACATAAAGACATAGAAATCAATTACAAGCATTGTTACAAGCATTCAATAGATCTGCTATACACATAGAAAAATAAAAAAAAGCCCCCCCCTCCCCCAAACAAAAAAAAACCCACTAAAAATGCACTTGTATTATTATGTTCATGCAAAATATTGATTTGCAAAACAAAAAAACTGAAACTTATATACACAGAGTCCACAGAGGGAAAACACTGTTTATATTGACGTGTCAAGGTTGAATCTTAAAAATATGAAGAGATGAAGACATTTGCAAACCATCCAGTATAAATACTTATATAAGCGACATTTCACCAAATCTATATATAAAGAGAGGCAAACCCATTAACTGCTATATGACATCAGGGATGCTTATTAAAAGATGCAATGTCTCCAATTGTTAACATAATGGAATCAGCAATAATTATACCTGTAAAACAACCAAATATCAAAGGAACAAGGTTTCTGCCAGTAACGAATGAAACAAATTATATTATGCTTTCTGAAATACCTAACAAAACATTTTAATCAATTGACGAAGATTATTACCAAGAGGGATTGAATAAAAACATCAACTTAATTCATTAAACTTACACTCAAACTGATAGAATAACATAGAAAACATGACAAAGGGTCAATTTGCTAATGAAGAATGATCTCGTTAGAAAATAAGGGCAATAACTGCAAGTAAGGTTGTCCGTGAACTAAGTGAAAAAAAAAGATTCGAAATAATGTTTTGATTTATATTATGAAAAGCAAACAGATGGTCTTTTAAAGGTAAAACCAATTAAGGTGGTACCTAACACTACAGGGAGATAACTCTGTAAAATCGGCTAAGCGTTTTAATTACGTTGTATTGTAAGGGAACTATTAAGCTTCTCAATGATCAAAATTAGTGTTTGCCAAACTGCTATCTATCCAACCATTTTTTTCCGAGAAAGTGATTGGTTCAAATTTTCTGAATTTTAAAAAAAAAAATTTCGATGGGTCAAAGTAAATATTTTGTCAAAATTTTATGAAATTAAAACTAGCCAAATCAATTTTAGTCAAGGTGTTGGGTACCACCTTAAGTCGGGTTTGAAACGTAAACTAACGGCTTTGAAACAAATGAAAAATTGTATGAGGCATCATATACAAATCTTGAAATTGTTAAGCCAGGTTTACTAGTGGATATAACATATTCATATCTAAGAGCGTCTCCATTTTCAAGAATGACATGTGATTGCCATGCACACCTGTAATTGCAATCAAATGACCCTATTCGTGCAGATACATAACTCAAGAACACGGACTTCAATAATGACAAATAAAAACATACCACAAAGTCATAAACTCAAACCAAAATAACAAATGTGAAACAATGAAAGGAGAAAAACTGAAGTCATTACTTATGTACGAAGCCATGAACGAGAAACACATTTGAAATAAAGCAAAATACGGCAACCTCTGAATTGAAATTAAAAAAATGAACTCCTTTAAGTCAATAACATACATATATGTTTTTATGATTATCTCATCATTTGGGATTGAAAAGAATGTCAGGAATTAAAAGACTGTTAGGTTTTTAAAGAACTGGAACTTATGATATTCTTCTAATTGTGAGACCACAAGGTACCTTTGATTCGTAATCAAAGAAAAAATTACTGCATGTGAAGCAGGTAATATTTACTGTGAACATTAAACTTCATAGGAGTGAGAACAATGTTTTTCTCAGAGTGAGAATTGACAAATCACAATTATTTTATTTTAATTTTGAAATTCTCAATTCCCCATGCCTTAGTGTATCACTAAAACGAAATTATTTACAGCAATGACACACCACTTCTCAACCAAGTTATGTAAAAAAATTAGGGAACTGTATATCTGACCAAACACAACAGGTGAGAAATGTGTTCATCTAAAGTTGTGACTTCAAATACTTTTTTTTTCAAATTCATCGAGTTTTATACAATCAACTAATGTTTGCCAAATTAAACAGATAATGAGAAAAGTCAATTTGATAATTAAACACGTGCAGTTTTTGTAGATTGTAAAAGCGACACATGGGGTTAAATAATTGTTCAAGCTCATTATGATTAATCTCGATCTATTTGTTTTTTAGCCGGGTAAGATGCATTTTAAAAGCTCGGCAGATAATATATAACTTAAGTAGAAAATATTAAATAACAATGACTAAAAGCATTCTCCGTGTTATTGCCTTTTTAAAAATATTTAAATCATGAATAAAAAATGCTTCATTTTTCATCAATTGAAGTGATTCAGGTAGAACATTAATGTTCCAACAAAGAACAAAGAGGAAAGTACGGTTTTGAAGATTTTAACTTACCAGTTGTATCATTATACCCACTTGTTATGAATGTGACAATTAGAGGTGAGGTTTGGGTTTGCAAACTATAAGGTACAGGTAGAAATGTTTAGTACTGTCGATTGTAGATAACAATGGATTGGCTATTTTTTAGTACAGGTTAAATGTCTAGTTTTGTCAATTTTGTGTGACAATGTGTTTAATATGATAAGGCACGGATAGAGATTTCTGATACTGTCTTATTAGTTGATATTATATACAGAATAAGATATGTAGTCCTGTTAATTTTACAAGCATAAGTTGTCCAAACGATCTGTTGTTTGCCTTTGTTTGCGTGTATTTTGTCAGAAGAATCAAGTGCTGGTTGTTCTGGTTTAAGTCGTACTTTGATGATTTGTTTTGTTTGTGTGTAATTTTGTGGACGATGATTGAAAGTTCTTGTGTTCTGTTGCTAAGTTTTGTGTGTATTTGTCATATAAGTTGGATGTTGGTTGATCCTAGAATCTGTTGACCTTTGGGTTTTTCTTCTTTGTTTGTATTTGTGAAAGCAGTCGAGTGTTGATGTGTTTTTACCTATCAATTAAATCCCTTAATTTGACAGCATTACATAAAACTGCCAACCAACATGGCATTCTGTTTTGATCAATATATAATTGAGATACCTGTTTAATTTCATGAACATCCAAGTTGATTTTGAAAAGAACATGCAACTAGAGGCTCTAAAGAGCCTTTGTCGCTCACCTTGGTCTATGGAAATATCACACAAAGCACACTTTCCAACATTGTATACAAGAAAAGACCATGACAAAAATCTTTATTTTGTTGATCTTGTATTACTGATCTTTCAGTCTGTTTAGTTTCTCTGACTTATTGATAGATCTTGCCTTGCTGATAATTTTTGTGATTTTGAGTGGTTTTTTATCTATCATAATGAGGCTTAACAGAAAAAAATATTTTTTCTCTAAATATCATAGTTTTGCATGATAATCAGCCAAAATGAAAAAAAAAATATATCATAGAATTTGTCTAACAGTTTTGACGTATATATTGACAATTGTTAGAGCTTCAGTTTCAGAGCTTTAAGCCAAAAACTGCATTTTACCCCCATGTTCTATTTTCAACCATGGCGGTCATTTTGATTGATAGGCAGGGTCATCGGATACATTTTTTAAACTAGTTACCCTAAGTATGATTCAGGCAAAGTTGCATTCAATTTGGCCAAGTTGTTTCAGACGAGGAGATTTTTGTGAAAAACTTAAAACAATTTACGAATAGGTGGGAAAGTTGACTTTAAAAGGCAATAACTCTTTTTGGGGTGAATTAACCATTTGGTTATGTTGACTTATTTGTTGATTTACTTTGCTGAATAATTTTGCTTTTTACAGTTTATATCTATCTATTATAAAATTCAAAGATAAAGATAATAACCAAAAACTGAAAAATTTCCTTAGAATAACCAACTTATAGGCAGAAACCAAACAGCGAGTTGTCTGATGTGTCTGAAAAATTTGTGGCGGATAGATCTTGTTCTGATGAACATGTCTATCCTTGTCAGATTTGTTATAAATGCTTTTGTTTTACAGCTTCAAGCCATAAAATGCATTTTACCCCCATGTTCTATTTTTAGCCATGGAGGCCATCTTGGTCATTGGCGGGGTCATCGGATACATTTTAAAATTAAATACCCTAAGAATGATTTGAGCCAAGTTTGGTTTCATCCTGTAATTTCAGAGAAGATTTTTCTTAAAAAGAACGCTCTTTTTGGCCAGATGAGCTAATAAAATCATACTAAAGGTAACTACCTGAATTTAGTCCAAAATGAAAATTCTAGCTTTTTTTAATTCGAATTAAATCCTTATTTTTGACAGCAATAAACAAAACTTCGACACAACTTGGTATTCTATAAGATCTATGTAGAATTATATATGTAGAGTTTTATGAAAGTTCATGTTGATTTGTAAAAGTTATTGAAAAGGTTAAATGTGTCTAACTTTAATTAAAACTGAAAATTCTAGTTTTTCTTTCACCTATTAACTATATACTTTACTTTGACAGCAACGCACCATACTACTTTTGGAGAAGACGTTACTAAGTTGAAAAACTTTTGTCTAATCCATTTGTCTTTTTTTGGAACAATAAAATATGTTTAAACTAACCATACTACCAAATAACTTAATTGTGTGCCAATATTTAAAAAAATATATATCAAGCCATAGGATATCATATTAATTCATATGTATAGTCCGATCAATATTGTATATCAATTATCCTAAACTATGTAGGGCAACTCAATTATTTCACACCATTTGTTTCATAAAGGTCTGTAACTGATTTTCACATATACAACGTTCATGTATTTACATGCCCTACCAACAATTTTGCATTTTTTTAAAAACTTGAGATCAATTCATAAATGCGTATGAGCATTCAAGAGTGAAATGTGTGTAAGATTGTTAGGTCAAAATTTCAGGGAAAAATTGATAAATTGGAAGGAATTTCTTGAAGACATTCAACAACATTTTGGATGGAAAAACTATTTTTTTTTAGGAATGATTTAATTCGTTTGGTTAAAACAGTTTCTTCATTAAATATGAACAGTGTATAATATTGCATTACGATAGTCTTCAGCTAAATTACATCTCCAAATATAAAAATATTTCATATAACTCATTGCGCTTTCGCGTAGTTTTATGAAAATATGTCTTCACAACCTAACACATACCCCATCTTTCAATATAAAACTACTGCGCTTCGTATTCATCACATCGGATGGTAAATTGTCGACCATTAAATTGATACAGGGTGGCATTTACCAACTGCGTTAAACAACAAGCAATCAATGAATGAATAATAGGCTAAAACAAAAAAAATCTATGTTTCATAATTTGTTTGAACAAGACATATAAGAAGGGTTAGTGGTGTTTTTATTTAGAATTTGAGCTAACATATATTACACGATTATTCAGGACAGTATTTTTGCAAATAGAAAGCCTACAAAAATCACACATTTTAAAGAGATAAGATAATAGCAATTAGATAATATGCTTGGACGATAAGTGGAAAAAGTATTGTAATGCTATGTTAGGGTATTGTTCTTTAAATGTGCGAAGGCCTTGTGTGAGACTTTCAATTGTATGTGGAATAATGAATTTATTATTATTATCCTTATTAGTATACATTAACGAGACAGTACCCTAATTATTCTAAAACCGATTCAATATAAATGAACAAGAAATCATTCGGCAAGAGACAAAAAGAGTGTAAACAATGAGATCACCCCAGTGTTTAAGTTTGTGTTGGTGTTACCTGTTTTTATATAAGAAATGACTGTAATATTTTGAAGAAATAACATAAAAAATTTGGTGAACACTGAATAACGCGCGTAGCGGGTTATCTAACAGTGTGCACCACATTTTTTATGTTATTTCGAATAGACAGAACAACTATTACAGTCATTTCTTATAATTTAATTTTAAATTCCATTTTAAACCGTAGAAAACCACGAAAAAATGTTGATGACGTCACGGTCACATGACTAAATTATGTCTATGGGCTGATTACAAAATAACGTAACCAAATCAGAAGACGCGTTACATTCACAATTGAATTATTCTATGTTGTGTTTTGTATACTGTTTTTTATGATGTTTTTCGATTTTTGCGATGATATTGGGAATTTTGTTTTAGACTGATGCAGTTTTGAGTTTAAATGTATCTTTTATATCTTTCCCCTCCCCTTCAGATTTACGAGTCTTTATGAAACCTTTCAAATAAGATTTTACTAACACAAAAAAGGAGAAAAAGAAGCACTCTGTACAATTCATTAAACATTAACTAGAGTTGAACGCTTGTACTACAAACTGATCGGCTATACACTAAACACCAGTGTTTTACGTCGATTTATCTATGATTGATGCCAAGTAATTACGAATGACATAGATTTGAGAATAAAAAGTAGCGTAACTATAAAAAACGGTCACATTTAAATTGTGAGACGACTCATTTTGCCATTAGTATAAAAGGAGGTCATCCTCTTTTTCTGACCCCCCCCCCAAACAAAACCGACAAAACAATCAGGCATATACAGAATAAGCACAGCTTTTGAAGAAGTAAAAATTTGGTAATTGTGTTTTGAATACAGATTTGCAGGATTTTTATTTTTTATTTTTTTTATTGAGTTGTAAGACATGATTTTAAATTGTGTTCTTATGTTATAATGATTGTAGTATATGTTTAGTCTAGCTATCGAGGGTGAGTTGCAGCTACTTAACAATGATCGAGTACAACTAGCCTTCTTATGAATTAAAAATATTGTACAACCACGTGGTAATGTCCTTATCTGACATGTATATTTATAAATTAGCTAAATTATTCATGACGGAAATATTTACTATACCGTAGCACATATGGTTAAAACTAGGGTGACTTTTGTCTTGATAGTCTTTGGTTTGTTTAAAATGTTTGTCAGTAGATTGATCTGATTGGCACTTACATTGGTTTGCTCTTTCTGGTTTCTATTTCATATGCACTATGAATTTGGTTTTGGTATAAAACATCAGTTTTTAGATTTTCATGTTCGACAGGGTATGGGAAAAGAGTATTCACGTTAACGCGCTAAGCATTTTATCTCTCATAAATCTGGTAAGGAATAGAAATAACATAAAGAATCGCTATCATTTCAATACGTTTTGATGCTTAATCTTGTACTTTAACTTCATGAACTTCCTATAAGAGTAAACATTTTATCTATAGCTAATTGATGAGTAAAATGGGATGATTAACGCACAAACTGATTACAAATCCAAAGGAGGTTCATGATACGTGTGTGAGTAATCGACCTGGTTAACACATCAATAACATTTTGAACACATGGAAGTTTGTTCTAATGATGCTAATGCCAAACATTCGCAATTTTTATTATAATATTTAAATAAGTCATCACATGCACAATTGACATAATCATTGTTTCTACAAAGACACGTAAAGCTTAAAGTAATATTATCATATTCTGTGTCGTATATAGTAACAAGCTTAATACCAGGTAACGAATGAAACTAGCCGCCATATAAACTTTCGAAAATCAAAAAATGATCGATGACTGCAATTCAATCTAAAATGAAAGAACACCTACCTCATTTTAATGAGATAGTATACGAATTTGAAGCATACAAATACTAGTAACACAATTTTCCTTCAGCTGGCGTCTTTTCATCCGTGCTACGTCATGTTTGCCATGTCACTAAAGCGCCAAAATCACAGAACTTAATTTGATTTCAATTCATATATTTTTGAATATTCAATGCTCACTTTTTTTCTTGATAGCCGTCTCATTGGCAATATTTAATCACATGTTCTTACTTTTTTTACTTTCTATTAGTTTTGCCTTTAAAAGGAATAAAAGCAATGCCACTCTTTTTTAAATCTCAATTTGGTTAGATCTCTTTGAACCCATGCATATATGTATCTTGCATGGACTGTGAAGGTAACGAAATACGCTGCGGAAACATGGTCGATCGAAATGTAAACAAACGCAACACAATTCTAACAGACTCAAGTATTTGTAGTACTTGTAGACATGTAAATCATACAAGAATTATTAAATTATAAGTCATTTACTTTTTAGATGATCATTTGATTTTTGTATGAATGACATATGATATTATTTGGGTTCTCATTCCATGTTCCAGAGTATATAAGGTTACCACAATTTATGTTTTGAATAAATTCAATCAGATTTTCGGGAGGTCCTTCTCTTAAACTAACCAATTTCTAATTTCTATGTAGTTACATACAGAAGCGTCTTCGTACGTGGAACACAGTGCGCATTCAGTAAAAAAAACCAAACAAGGATGCATTTCGCCAATATGTCAAAAACTGGCATTAAACTCTAAATAATAGTATTTGTATGCAGAATTTCCTGAAATATTCATTATTCAGCAATCTCAATAAAATATCCCAGCAATAACTGAATTTTTTTTTCATACGATTTTCCAGGAGTTGTGTTTTTTCTTCTTTCATGACTCAATTTATAGAATTTTGCTGTTTGAAATGAAGCTTTTAAGCGGAGTTATCCTATTGGAAAAGCTGGACTTGTCTCTTAATAGGTACGCTGACGCCATATTGATATAGTTGACTGTTTTGTAATAGTTGTCACAGATAACCACTTGTATGTTGCCAAGGTGAAACCACAATCCCATGTTCTGTTCGCGCAGGGTAGTTAAGGCAGTGCCCCGGTCTAAAAATGACCAAAATTGTACATTTTATGTGAACACCTCACAAGAGCTTTATATCTAAGAGTTGTAAACAAACTTTTATGGTCACCTGATAGATATCGTCATTCCGAATTGAAATCATTTTTAAACCACTAAATATAGTATGCAAATTAGGTCACGTGACACGAAAAGTGACTGAAAACGAAAGTAAAAAGAAATGCAGAATTGCAAGGGCTAAAACACCATATTTTTTCGTATGAATGCCCGTTTTGGAATCGCCAGACACTGGAAATATAAAATACTACTGCTCATTTGAATGACAAATCCTTTTGGTAGTCCTACCTTGTAAATTCTAACATCTCGCATCTGAAAACGTCAACTTTCCAAGTTCAATCAATATTTATTTCCGTAATCAATTTATTTTACATAATGAGCAGTACTTTCCTTTTAGTTCGTTTAGAAATCCATGTGCCAGTCAAATTTTTACTCGATCCGTTTAGTTTTAGCCCTTGCAATTCGCATTATTTGTACACACATTTATGAAAATAGAGAAATAAACAATTTATAAAACGTATTAGCGATCAGGTAAGCGGAAGAAGGGATCCCGTAGACCGCCCTACGTCACGATTCATGAATTATGCATATTCTATTTATAGGCTATTTATAAACGATTCTGAAAATATTTATTCTAAGAATAGAATATTCTCAACATGTACAACTATTAAAAAAAACACCGATTCAAAATCATTAACTTTCATGCAACACGGTGAATTTGCTTTATTTATTTTTTTATCACATGAAAAAAAAAGGAAAATGTACCGCATTACAGTAGCATATATCATAGTACAAATATATATACAGATTCCTCCTTTTAAAATACACATGATACATTTCATATAGATATGATAAACAGTAGTATTTAGTGCCTTAATTATGTTGTAAAGACCTGCAAATGTCACATGCACGTGGTCCCATGGCTTTGGATATACTATTGAGTTAATAATATTTTTATTATCCGTTTAAAAGAGTATTTTTATGTAGGCAAATTGAAAAAAGTCATGTCACTAAGCTTACACATGTTAAACATGTTACACGTACTAAGGCTTTACAGGAGTGTGAGAGGGTGTTTAAACTGGTCTGCGTTTAAAGAAACGAATCTGTAATGTTACCCCCTGTTGTCTGACCATTCTACTATTGCTGGACGTTCTATAGGAACCATTGTTACTTGTTTACAATAAAGCTACTGTTAGGGCGTTCTACAGGATCCCCTGGTCGTTCTACATGATCCCCTGTTGTCTGAACCTTATATATCTACTACAAAACGTTCTATAGGATCCATTATATTGTTTGTTTATCATGTATACACTAAAGGACGTTCTACAGGATCCACATGGGCAGTCTACAGGATCCCTTGTTGTCTGAATATTATATATATATATCTACTATATATAGTATAGAACGTTCTATAGGAACAAGTTTTTGGTCAGGATTTTTCTGAAAAAGCTCATACCAAATTTATAAAATATATTCTTGGTGTAAACAGAAAGTCAAGTAATATAGCTGTAATGTCAGAGATTGGTAGATTTCCTATGTATTTTACTATAATTTTATCAATGTTAAAATATTGTCATAGACTGGAACGTTTGAAAGAAGGATTATTATTTGATGCATTTATATGTTGTAAACATACAGTTACATAGTTCTAATGTAAATACATGGTATTCTAGTATAGATTATATTCAGAGAGATTGAATTACCAAATTTTGACCAATCAATTGGTTCTTTATGTCAGTATGTTAAAAATAAACTATGCAAAAGTAATTTCACATTTTGGAATAAACTGAAATATCAAACAATTAACTCCGAAAAAGGGAAAAAATTGTTTTAAAAAAGAAAAATATTTAGAATTACAGGACTTAAAAAAAAGACAGTCAATTTGTAAATTAAGAATAAGCGCTCACTCTTTAAAAGTTGAGACAAACAGAAATTTAAAAAAACATGTAGAATGATCTGATCGTCTTTGTTCTAATTGCTCACTCGGTAAAGTTGAAGATGAGCTTCATTTTTTATTAGAATGTCCTCTCAGTTATGATATTCAAAGGGACGATTTTTCCAAGACATTTCTAACAATTGTTATAATTTTATAAATTTAAATAAATCTTCTGAATTTTATGGCTCTTGACCCAAGAAAATGTTACTCTTATGGAAAAACTGGGCTGTTGTATTGGTGACTTTTTTTAATTAAGGAGATCAGATATGAACACTGACACTAAGTCAAGTAAACAATTTGAGAATAAATACATATATAATGTAATTTTATTATTCTTTTATTCACAATATATATGTGGTTTTTGGCTTGATTCTGACCAATGCTTATATTCCAAATATATATGTATATGCCTCTATTATTGTTGTTGTTACCAATTATGTAAATCAATTGCATCTGATTCTATGCCCTTTATGGGCCCTGTAATTTTTGGAAAAAATATATATAGGATCCCATATTGTTTGTTTATCATGAATATACTAAAGGGCGTGTTCTCCAGATCCCCTGTTGTCTGAACATAATATATTAACTATAGAACGTTCTTTAGGATACCCTATTGTTTGTTTCTGATGTATCTACTAGGCTAAGAGAACGTTCTATAGAATCCCCTGTTGTTTGTTTATCATGTTTATACTAGAGGACTCTCTACTGGATCCCTTGGTTGGTCTGTGGGATCCACTGTTTTCTCAAAATTATATATAAACTATAGAACGTTCTATAGGATACCCTATTGTTTGTTTTTGATGTATCTACTAGGCTAAGAGAACGTTCTACAGGATCCCCTGTTGTTTGTTCTTCAAGTGTATACTATAGGGCGTTCTACAGGATCCCCTAGGCGGTCTACAGGATCCTCTGTTTTCTCAACATTATATATCTACTATAGGACGTTCTATAGGGCCCCTGTTGTTTGTTGTTCATGTTTATACTATAGGGCGTTCTACAGTATCCCCTGGGCGGTCTGCAGGATCCCCTGTTTTCTCAACATTATTTATCTACTATAAGACGTACTATAGGATCCCCTGTTGTTTGTTTTTCAAGTGTATACTATAGGGCGTTCTACAGGATCCCCTAGGCGGTCTACAGGATCCCCTGTTTTCTCAACATTATATATCTACTAAAGGACGTTCTATAGGGCCCCTGTTGTTTGTTGTTCATGTTTATACTATAGGGCGTTCTACAGTATCCCCTGGGCGGTCTGCAGGATCCCCTGTTTTCTCAACATTATTTATCTACAATAAGACGTACTATAGGATCCCCTGTTGTTTGTTTTTCAAGTGTATACTATATGGCGTTCTATAGGATCCCCTGGGCGGTCTACAGGATCCCCTGTTTTCTCAACATTATATATCTACTATATGACGTTCTATAGGGCCCCCTGTTGTTTGTTGTTCATGTTTATACTATATAGGTCGTTCTACAGTATCTCCCTGGGCGGTCTGCAGGATCCCCTGTTTTCTCAACATTATTTATCTACTATATGACGTTCTACAGGATCCCCTGTTGTTTATTTTTCAAGTATATACTATAGGGCGTTCTACATGATCTCCTGGACGGTCTACAGGGTCCCCTGTTGTTTATAAAAATTATGCATTTAAGATAGGATCTTCTAAATGTTCCCTTGTTGTTTATTAATTATGTATATACTATAAGGCTTTCTATAGGATCACTTGGTTGGTCTGCAGGATCCCCTGTTTTCTCAACATTATATATCTACTATAAGACGTTCTATATGATCCCCTGTTGTTTGTTGTACAGGTTTATACTATAGGGCGTTCTACAGTATCCCCTGGGCGGTCTGCAGGATCCCCTGTTTTCTCAACATTATATATCTACTATATGACGTTCAATAGGGACCCTGGTGTTTGTTTTTCATGTTTATACTATAGGTCGTTCTACAGTATCCCCTGGGCGGTCTGCAGGATCCCCTGTTTTCTCAACATTATATATCTACTATAGGACGTTCTATAGGCCCCCCTGTTGTTTGTTGTTCATGCTTATACTATATAGGTCGTTCTACAGTATCCCCCTGGGCGGTCTGCAGGATCCCCTGTTTTCTCAACATTATTTATCTACTATACGACTTCTACAGGATCCCCTGTTGTTTATTTTTCAAGTATATACTATAGGGCGTTCTACATGATCCCCTGGACGGTCTACAGGGTCCCCTGTTGTTTATGAAAATTATGCATTTAAGATAGGACCTTCTAAATGTTCCCCTGTTGTTTATTTATTATGTATATATTATAAGGCTTTCTATATAATCACTTGGTTGGTCTACAGGATCCCCTGTTTTTTCAACATTATATATCTACTATATGACGTTCTATAGGGACCCTGGTGTTTGTTTTTCATGTTTATACTATAGGGCGTTCTACAGTATCCCCTGGGCGGTCTGCAGGATCCCCTGTTTTCTCAAGATTATATATCTACTATAAGACGTTCTATATGATCCCCTGTTGTTTGTTGTTCAGGTTTATACTATAAGGCGTTCTACAGTATCCCCTGGGCGGTCTGCAGGATCCCCTGTTTTCTCAACATTATATATCTACTATATATATATAGGACGTTCTATAGGGCCCCCTGTTGTTTGCTGTTCATGTTTATACTATATAGGTCGTTCTACAGTATCCCCCTGGGCGGTCTGCAGGATCCCCTGTTTTCTCAACATTACTTATCTACTATACGACTTCTACATGATCCCCTGTTGTTTATTTTTCAAGTATATACTATAGGGCGTTCTACATGATCCACTGGACGATCTACAGGGTCCCCTGTTGTTTATGAAAATTATGCATTTAAGATAGGACCTTCTAAATCTTCCCCTGTTGTTTATTTATTATGTATATGCTATAAGGCTTTCTATAGGATCACTTGGTTGGTCTGCAGGATCCCCTGTTTTCTCAACATTATATATCTACTATAAGACGTTCTATATGATCCCCTGTTGTTTTTTGTACAGGTTTATACTATAGGGCGTTCTACAGTATCCCCTGGGCGGTCTGCAGGATCCCCTGTTTTCTCAACATTATATATCTACTATATGACGTTCTATAGGGACCCTGGTGTTTGTTTTTCATGTTTATACTATAGGGCGTTCTACAGTATCCCCTGGTCGGTCTGCAGGATCCCCTGTTTTCTCAACATTATATATCTACTATAAGTCGTTCTATATGATCCCCTGTTGTTTGTTGTTCAGGTTTATACTATAGGGCGTTTTACAGTATCCCCTGGGCGGTCTGCAGGATCCTCTGTTTTCTCAACATTATATATCTACTATAGGACGTTCTATAGGGCTCCCTGTTGTTTGTTGTTCATGTTTATACTATAGGGCGTTCTACAGTATCCCCTGGGCGGTCTGCAGGATCCCCTGTTTTCTCAACATTATTTATCTACTATAAGACGTACTATAGGATCCCCTGTTGTTCGTTTTTCAAGTGTATATTATATGGCGTTCTACAGGATCCCGTAGGCGGTCTACAGGATCCCCTGTTTTCTCAACATTATATATCTACTACATGACGTTCTATAGGGCCCCCTGTTGTTTGTTGTTCATGTTTATACTATATAGGTCGTTCTACAGTATCCCCCTGGACGGTCTGCAGGATCCCCTGTTTTCTCAACATTATTTATCTACTATATAACGTTCTACAGGATCCCCTGTTGTTTAGTTTTCAAGTATATACTATAGGGCGTTCTACATGATCCCCTGGACGGTCTACAAGGTCCCCTGTTGTTGATGAAAATTGTGCGTTTAAGATAGGACCTTCTAAATGTTCCCCTGTTGTTTATTTATTATGTATAAACTATAAGGCTTTCTATAGGATCACTTGGTTGGTCTGCAGGATCCCCTGTTTTCTCAACATTTTATATCTACTATAAGACGTTCTATCTGATCCCCTGTTGTTTGTTGTTCAGGTTTATACTATAGGGCGTTCTACAGTATCCCCTGGGCGGTCTGCAGGATCCTCTGTTTTCTCAACATTATATATCTACTATAGGACGTTCTATAGGGCTCCCTGTTGTTTGTTGTTCATGTTTATACTAAAGGGCGTTCTACAGTATCCCCTGGGCGGTCTGCAGGATCCCCTGTTTTCTCAACATTATTTATCTACTATAAGACGTACTATAGGATCCACTGTTGTTTGTTTTTCAAGTGTATATTATATGGCGTTCTACAGGATCCCGTAGGCGGTCTACAGGATCCCCTGTTTTCTCAACATTATATATCTACTACATGACGTTCTATAGGGCCCCCTTTTGTTTGTTGTTCATGTTTATACTATATAGGTCGTTCTACAGTATCCCCCTGGACGGTCTGCAGGATCCCCTGTTTTCTCAACATTATTTATCTACTATATAACGTTCTACAGGATCCCCTGTTGTTTAGTTTTCAAGTATATACTATAGGGCGTTCTACATGATCCCCTGGACGGTCTACAGGGTCCCCTGTTGTTGATGAAAATTATGCGTTTAAGATAGGACCTTCTAAATGTTCCCCTGTTGTTTATTTATTATGTATAAACTATAAGGCTTTCTATAGGATCACTTGGTTGGTCTGCAGGATCCCCTGTTTTCTCAACATTATATATCTACTATAAGACGTTCTATCTGATCCCCTGTTGTTTGTTGTTCAGGTTTATACTATAGGGCGTTCTACAGTATCCCCTGGGCGGTCTGCAGGATCCCCTGTTTTCTCAACATTATATATCTGCTATAAGACGTTCTATATGATCCCATGTTGTTTGTTGTTAAGGTTTATACTATAGGGCGTTCTACAGTATCCCCTGGGCGGTCTGCAGGATCCCCTGTTTTCTCAACATTATTTATCTACTATATGACGTTCTATAGGGACCCTGGTGTTTGTTTTTCATGTTTATACTATAGGGCGTTCTACAGTATCCCCTGGGCGGTCTGAACGATCCCCTGTTTTCTCAACATTATTTATCTACTATAAGACGTTCTATAGGATCCCCTGTTGTTTATTTTTCAAGTATATACTATAGGGCGTTCTACAGGACCCCCTGTTGTCTTAACATCATATATCTACTATAGGACGTTCATAAGACCCCCAGTTGATTGTTTTTCAAGTCTATACTATAGGGCGTTCTGCATGATCCCCTGGACGGTCTACAGGGTCCCCTGTTGTTTATGAAAATTATGCATTTAAGAAAGGACCTTCTAAAAGAGGGACGAAAGATACCAAAGGGACAGTCAAACTCATAAATCTAAAACAAACTGACAACGCCATGGCTAAAAATGAAAAAGACAAACAGAAAAACAATAGTACACATGACACAACATAGAAAACTAAAGAATAAACAACACGAACCCCACCAAAAACTAGGGGTGATCTCAGGTGCTCCGGAAGGGTAAGCAGATCCTGCTCCACATGCGGCACCCGTCGTGTTGCTTATGTGATTACAAATCCGGTAAATAGTCTAATTCGGTAGGTCAAATTCATGAAAGGGAAGGGGATTGTAGTTACGACGTGAGGAAAATATCCGATATCATTTGTGAAATGGTTATTCCATAACGGTCAACCAACTCGTGATGGCGTCCGTAAAATTTACGAAGGGATGATTTCAACTTCACCATTTGGAACTCTTGATTTAATAGCTTCCTTGTGAGCAGTAACCCTCTATCAAGAAAATCATGATAGGAAATGCAAGCACGGGAATATCGTATCAATTGAGAGATATATACCCCGTATGCAGGTGCTGCTGGAATGTTGCTACTTAGAAATGGAAAGTTCACAATTGGAAAGCTGAAATCATCTCTTTTGTCGTAAAGTTAGGTTCCCCTGTTGTTTATTTATCATGTATATACTATAAGGCTTTCTATAGGATCACTTGGTTGGTTTGCAGGATCCCTTGTTTTCTTAACATTATATATCTACTATAAGACGTTCTATATGATTCCCTGTTGTTTATTGTTCATGTTTATACTATAGGGCGTTCTACAGTATCCCCTGGGCGGTCTGCAGGATCCCCTGTTTTCTCAAACATTATTTATCTACTATAAGACGTTCTATAGGATCCCCTGTTGTTTGTTTTTCAAGTGTATACTATAGGGCGTTCTACAGGATCCCCTAGGCGGTCTACAGGATCCCCTGTTTTCTCAACATTATATATCTACTATATGACGTTTTATAGGGCCCCCTGTTGTTTGTTTTTCATGTATATACTATAAGGCTTTTATGATCCCTTGGGCGGTCTGCAGGATCTCCTGTTTTCTCAACGTTATATATCTAAAATAGGACGTTCTATAGGGTCCCCTGTTGGTGTTGTTAGTGTTAATTTTAAAGGGCGTTCTACAGTATCCTCTTTTATCTGAACATTATATATCTACTATAGAACGTTTTATAGGATCCCATATATTGTTTGTTTATTATGTATATACTAAAGGGCGTTCTACAGGATCCACTGATGTCTGAACATTATATATCTACTATAGAACGTTCTTTATGATCCCCTATTGTTTGTTTATCGTATATATACTAAGGGGCGTTCTACAGGATCCCCTGTAGTCTGACCATTATATATCTACTAAAGGACGCTGTACAGGATCCCCTGTTGTTTGAATATTATATATCTACTATGGGACGTTCTATAGGTTAGACTGTTGTTTGTTTTTCATGTATATATTAGAGGGCGTTATTTATATGCTCCCATGGGCGGTCGATAAGATCCCCTGTGGTTAAATAGTTGTGTATCTGTATAGGGCGTTCTATAGGATCCCCAGGGCGGTCTATAGGATCCCATTGTTTGGTTATCATGTATTCACTAGATTTATTTACTAGAGAGCGTTCTATGGGATCCCCTGTTGGGTCTATAGGATCACCTGTTGTGTTAGAATCGTGCATCTGCTATAGGGCGTTCTATAGGTTCCCTGGGGAGGTCTATAGGATACCCTGTTGGTTGTTAATCATGAATCTATAACATGTTGTTCTATAGGATACCCTGGGCGGTCTATAGGACCCCGTATTGTTTCATAATCGCGCATCTGTTAAATGGAATTCTTTGGGATCCCCGGGTCGGTCCATAGGATCCTCTACATGTTGTTTGTTCAACATGTTTCTTCTAGAGGGTGTTCCATAAAATCCCAGGGTCGGTCCATAGAAGCTCTTTAGTTTTTCATCATGTATCTATTAGAGGGCGTTATATATATGCTCCCATGGGCGGTCGATATGATCCCCTGTGGTTTAATAGTTGTTTATCTGTATAGGGCGTTCTATAGGATCCCCGGGGCGTTCTATAGGATCCCATTGTTTGGTTATCATGTATTCACTAGATTTATCTACTAAAGAGCGTTCTATGGGATCCCCTGTTGTGTTATAATCATGTCTGCTATAGGGCGTTCTATAGGTTCTATAGGATCCCCTGTTGGTTGTGAAACATGTATCTATAACAGGTTGTTCTATAGGATCCCAAGGTCGGTGAATATGATCCCTGTTGTAAGTTCAACATGTTTCTTCTAGAGGGTGTTCCATAAAACCCCAGGGTCGGTCTATAGGAGTACTGTAGTTTCATCATGTATCTATTAGAGAGCGTTATATATATGCTCCCATATGCGTTCTTTAGGATCCCTTGTGGTTTAATAATTGTGTATCTGCTATAGGGCGTTCTAAAGGATCCCCGGGGCGGTCTATAGGATCCCCTGTTGTTTGTTCATAATGTATCTATAACAGGTTGTTCTATACGATCCCCTGGGCTGTCTATAGGATCCCCTGTTGGTTGTTCATCATGTATCTATAACAGGTTGTTCTATACGATCCCCTGGGCGGTCTATAGGAGCCCCTTTTGTTTAATAATCGCGCATATTCTATAGTGCGTTCTATAGGATCCCCGGGTCTGTCTATAGGATCCCCTATTGTTTATACCTTGGCGGTCTATATGATCTCCTTTTGTTTAATAATCGCACATATTCTATAGTGCGTTCTAAAGGACCCCCGGGTTTGTCTATATGATCCCCTATTGTTTAATAACCTTGCATCTGCTATAGGGCGTTCTATGTTATCCCTTTCAAAGGTCGAGGGGGCATATTGTTATTGGTTGTCTTTTTTTCTTTTTCTTTTCTTTTTCCCCATAATTTTATTGTCCCGACAAGTTCTCGGAAAAAGATAGACACATTCATCTTTATGGAATTATGGCATAATGTAAACCATTATATAAAGATGTGCTTTTTAATAAGGGGATGGTCCAAGATGGTCTCTATTACTATAAACACTGGTCAACAGTATTTTTTTTAATGTTTTTTGTATATAATTCTAGTATTCCTGAGCATAGAACCATGATATTCAATATACAAAGTAGGTGTCAACAATTTGTATGATCCTCAGAACTACATGTACCTAGCAGTAGGTAGTTGTGTTTTTTAAGTATAAATTTTATTTCAAAATTGCTGACGGTAACCTAGCAATGGTAAGGTCGTCTGGAAACTTGACTACAGTATGACATCCGCCTTTGCTCGCAATGCCAATTCTATTTGTTTTCGTATTCTTATGGATTTGTACAGACAGGAGAAAAGAAATTGACCCGTCTTTTAATATCCCTTTCCGATATATTGATGATGTACTGTCTATTAATGATAATAGATTCAATGAGTATATATGGCAAGCCGTTTTACTATTTATTCTAACTTCAAGATAGCTCATATAATATATCAGATATTTCAAATGATATATAAAATCTCTCTCTCATATATAATATATGAGATATCTAATATACTATACAAGATATCTCATATAATATATATAATATATAAGATATTTTATATAATTTACTCTTTATAAGATATCTTATCAACTTTAAAAGATAGCTTATATACTTTATAAGATATCTTATTAATTCAATAAGATATATTATACACTTAAGAAGATATATTACAAACGAAATGAAAAAAAAAAAGAAACGAACAATAACAATATGCCCCCTTTGAAAGGGATAACAAAGAACGTCCTATAGCAGATGCACGATTATTAAACAAGAGGGGATCCTAAGACCGACCCGGGGATCCTATAAACCGCCCAGGGTATCGTATAGAACACCCTGTTATAGATTCATGAACAACGAACAGGGGATCCTATAGACCTCCCTGGGAATCCTATAGAACGCCCTATAGCAGATACACGAATATTGCACAACAGGTGATCCTATAGACCCAACAGGGGATCCCATAGAACGCTCCCTAGTAGATACGTGATTACCAAACAACGGGATCCTATAGAACACCCTATAGCAGATACACAATTATTAAACCACAGGGAATCCTATAGACCGCCCAGGGGATCCTGTAGAATGCCCTCCAATAGATACATTATGAACAAACAACAGGGCTCCTATAGACCGACCTAGAGATTCTATGGACCGACCCGGGGATCTTAAAGAACGCCCTATAGCAGATGCACGATTATTAAACAATACGGGATCATATAGACCACCCAGGGAATCCTATAGAACGCCCTATTATAGATACATAATGAACAACCAACAGGGGATCCAGCATGCAGATACACGACTATTAAAGAACAGGGGAGTCTATAAAACGCCCTCTAATATATACGTAAAGTAGATACATGTTTTAAAAAAACAGAGGAACCTATAGAAGGTCCTATCCTAGATGCATACAAATCAAACAGGGGATCCTGAAGAATATATAATGCTCAGACAACAGGAGATCCTGTAGAACGCCCTATAGTATAAACATGAAAAACAATCAACAGGGGATCCTATAGAACGTCCTATGATAGATATATAATATTGAGAAAACAGGGGATCCTGCAGACCGCCCAAGGGATCATAAACGCCCTATAATATATACATAATAAACAAAATACAGGGGAACCTATTGAATTTCCTATCTCAGATGCATATTTTTTTTAACAAAAGGGGATTCTGTAGACCGCCCAGGGGATCCTGTAGGACGCCCTATAGTATAAATATGAAAAACAAAGAACAGGGGAACCTATAGAATTTCCTATCTCAGATGCATATTTTTTTTAACAAAAGGGGATTCTGTAGACCGCCCAGGGGATCCGGTAGAACGCCCGATAGTATAAACATAAAAAAAAATCAACAGGGCATCCTGTAGACCGCCCAGGGGATCCGGTCGAACGCCCTTTAGTATATAAATAATAAACAAACAATATAGGGATCCTATAGAACGTCCTATAGTAGATATATAATGTAAATACAACAGGGGATCCTGTAGACCGCCCATGGTATCCTGTAGAACGCCCTTTAGTATAAACATAAAAACAATCAACAGAACGTCCTATAGTACATATATTATGTTGAAAAACAAAGATTCCTGCAGACCGCCCAAAGTTTCCTGCAGACAGCCCAAGGGATCATATAGAAAGCCCTATTGTATAAACATGAAAAACAATCAACAGGGGGTCTTATATATACAACGCCATTTAGTACATATATAATGTAAGACAACACGGGATCCTGAAGACCGCCCAGGGGATCCTGTAGAACGCCCTTTAGTATATACTTGATTAACAAACAATAGGGGATCCTATAGAACGTTTTATAGTAGATATATTATGTTGCGAAAACAGGGGATCATGTAGACCGCCCAGGGGATCATGTAAAACGCCCTATAGTATATAAATGAAAAACAAACAACAGGGGATACTTTAGAACGTCTTATAGTAGATATATATTTTTAAACAAATAGGGATCCTGTAGACCGCCTAGTGGATCCTTAGAGCGCCCTATAGTATAAACATAAAAAAAAATGAATAGGGCATCCTGTAGACCGTCTGGGGATCCGGTAGAACGCCCTTTAGTATATACATAATAAACAAACAATATAGGGATCCTATAGAACGTCCTATAGTAGATATATAATGTAAATACAACAGGGGATCCTGTAGACCGCCCATGATATCCTGTAGAACGCCCTTTAGTATAAACATGAAAAACAATCAACAGAACGTCCTATAGTACATATATTATGTTGAAAAACAAAGATTCCTGCAGAACGGACAAAGTTTCCTACAGACCGCCCAAGGGATCATATAGAAAGCCCTATTGTATAAACATGAAAAACAATCAACAGGGGGTCTTATATATACAACGCCATTTAGTACATATATAATGTAAAGACAACAGGGGATCCTGAAGACCGTCCAGGGGATCCTGTAGAACGCCCTTTAGTATATACTTGATTAACAAACAATAGGGGATCCTATAGAACGTCTTATAGTAGATAAATAATGTTGAGAAAACAGGGGATCCTTTAGAACGCCTTATATTATAAACACGAAAAACAATCAACAGGGGGTCTTATAGAATGTCCTATAGTACATATATTATTTTGAAAAACAGGGATTCCTGCAGACCACCCATAGTTTCCTGCAGACCGCCCAAGGGATCATATAGAAAGCCCTATAGTATAAACATGAAAACAATCAACAGGGGGTCTTACGAACGTCCTATAGTATATATATAATGTAAAGACAACAGGTATCCCGTAGACCGCCCAAGGGATCCTGTAGAACGCCCTTTAGTATATACATGATTAACAAACAATAGGGGATCCTATAGAACGTCTTATAGTAAATATATTATGTTGAGAAAACAGGGGATCCTGTAGACCGCCCTGGGGATCCTGTAGAACGCCTTTTAGTATATAAATGAAAAACAAACAACAGGGGATACTTTAGAACGTCTTATAGTAGATATATATTTTTAAACAAACGGGGATCCTGTAGACCGCCGAGTGGATCCTGTAGAACGCCCTATAGTATAAATTTAAAAAACAATCAACAGGGTATCCTGTAGACCGCCCAGGGGATCCGGTATAACGCCCTTTAGTATATAAATAATAAACAAACAATATAGGGGATCCTATAGAACGTCCTATAGTAGATATAAAATGTAAAGACAACAGGGGATCCTGTAGACCGCCCAGGGGATCCTGTAGAACATCCTATAGTAGATATATAATGTAAAGACAACAGGGGATCCTGTAGAACGCCCTATAGTATAAACATGAAAAACAATCAACAGGGGGTCTTATAGAACGTCCTTTAGTAAATATATAATGTTCAGACAACAAGGGATCCTGAAGACCGCCCAGGGGATCCTGTAGAACACCCTTTAGTATATACTTGATTAACAAACAATAGAGTATCATATAGAACGTTCTATAGTTTATATATAATGTTCAGACAACAGGGGATCCTATAGACTGCCCAGGTGATCCTGTAGAACGCCCTAATAGAACATGTAGCTTCATTATAAACAATTAACAGGGGAAACGAAGACCAGCACCACCCCCTCACACCCCGTAAAGGAAATTTCTCGTGTCTAAGAACGTGTAAGCTACATGTTTTTTTCAATTTGCCTACATCAAAGTACTCTATTAAGCAGATAATAAAAATATTATTAACTCCATAGTATATTCAAAGCCAGGGATCACGTGCATGGGACATTTGCAAGTCTTTGCAACATAATTAAGGCACCACTACTGTGTGTCATATATGTGTGAAATATCATATATATCTTAAAAAGGAATATGTATTTGCTTAATGAGGGCACAATGATATATGCTACTGTAATGCGGAACATTTTCCTATTTAAGACACCATTTCACGTTGAACGTGAAATAATTTCTGTCATGAACGTTGCACAAAAAATAAAGACTTTAAGGTGAACCTTTTGTGACTGAGTCACTGTCCTCTTGTATATATGAACTCTCTGTTTTACTTAATATTCCCTATTTAGTGTGTACACATTTATGATATAAATGATTTACAGCTTTTAAAAAAGTATATAAAGATATTCTGAACTTTTAAAATGCAAATAAAGGAACAACATCATTGGCCTTGCCGCCTTATCATTTCACGGAAACAAAATTAAATCAATTTGTAGAGAGCCGTGGTGTTTTGGTTAGTGCATCGGACTACTAACACTTAAGGTTCCTGGTTCGATTCCCGTTTGGGATGAAATTTTTCAGGAACTCAATTTTCGGCTCTCCCTCGACACCATTTGCGAGTATGGTCTTGAGGAAACGATGATAGTCCGTCGGAAGGGGACGATAAATGGCTGACCCGTGTTAAGAGAGAGCCATATCTCTTGCACGTTAAAGACACCCTTGTAGATTTCGAAAAAGATTAGGCTTATGCCGCTACAAGGCAGAACTCGCACCCGCAAAGTGGAAAGGGATTAATATAAGTTGCAAAACTTGTTTCCCAATCCACTATAAATAAATATGTTTAAACATAAATCAATTTAATTCGTTCCTGACCATGTTGACGATCCCTGTCTGGTGTTTGATTTTTTTTTGAAAAATACTGAGCACGCAAAATAAGCATTAGAATCACGAAGCACGTATAAAAATTACATAAGCAGAACAAGTTGAACACCTAGCTGTTTTGCACGACTGAACGTGTAATAAAAAAGTAAAAACACGTTGAACGTGAAATAAAAAAACGCGATCACGTTCCACGAAAATAACCCTTTACCACTCTCCATGAAAGTTAATGATTTTGCATCGTTTTTTTAAAGATAGTTTTACATGTTAAGAAAATTCTATTTTTAGCATTAGTATTTACCGAATCGTTTAAAAAATAGCCTATAAATAGAATATGCATAATTCATGAATCGTGACGTAGGGCGGTCTACGGGATCCCTTCTTCCGCTTACCTAGCGATCAAGAAAAGTAAAATGTGGACGAAACCGGAAAAATACGGAATTCCGTATATGTGTAAAGAAAGACAACTCTGTTGACGTGGCAATAGCCAACTTTTCAACGCGGTAATTTTGTTTTTTTTTATTTATTTTATAATTGTTGGTAGTCCAGTTTTGCTAAATTAATATTTATAAATACATAATTTTATTTATTTGAATTATTTTGCAGATTTCCATGTTTATAGAAGAGGCCTCAACAAGGAAAATATTTCTTCAAACTAAAGTGACTGTATATTTCGTAGTACTATTTGTTTTTATATGTATTCACGAGTATTATCTATAGTTTTATCAATAAATATAAAATACCTTGTATCTGTTTCACTTCTGTTCATCAAGGGTAATACAAACTTGATGCCCCTTCAGTCCTCTTTTCCAAATTCGATATCCTAAATATTTTTATTTTTTGTTTCTGTTGACAGTGTAACCATTCTTTTTTTTATTTTGTATGAAAGCAAGTCTCTTATATGATAAAACCTTTTTTTATTTGAACTTCCTTTACACTTCCCTCCAAATCAAAAGTGCCACCAGATGGCACTCAGACAGACATATTGGAAAAGAAAATGCAGCTTTTGTGAATTTTTTTTATACATTTGAAATTAATCATTTGAAAATGCCATAAACAGAATGAATTTGTGCAATTTTGTAAAAACAATCATAGCTCGTGCTACCAAAGACCAGACAGCACTCGACTATTGGGAAACACATCAAAACAAACCCAATGAACTACCAAACAGTCCTGAAAAGCTGGTGCCAAAATTTAATACAAATTTCAGTGTTTCAAAAAGATTTATTTCTTATTCAAATATAATGAAAAACTACAGTAAAATGCAAATAAATCAAGAAAAGTTCAGGCTTCTTCTACCAAGAATACAGAAATATGTAACACAAAATACAAAATGGAAAAATGGCAATACCAATGGTCAAAAACAATTGTTTATTAATACATTTTCTATATATCAGTGGATGAAGTTATCTGAAAAGGACAAGGCTAAGCATACTTTAACAGACTGTGAACAGTGTATGGTGTTTGATGCGTCCCTTCTACACAAGTCATCAGAAGTGGTAAAAAAAGACTCACTTGTTGGGGCATGCCAGAATGTGGCAAATATCATCCTTGAAAAGTCACCTCCAATGTCAAAAGCAGCTGAAAAAAATGTTGAAAATTTTGTCAAAGTCTTTACCCCTATAGCATCACAAAAACTTGGTGTAGATATTATCAAAACTGTTTCAAAGGTGATGAAACTAACACCAAAAAAGAGTAAATCCCAAAAGACAAAAACAGCTACAAAAATCTTGAAAAGAAACAACATCAAAATTAAAAATAAATTATCCTCCAATGGGCAGGATGTGCGCCATTTTTTGGCCTCTGGAAAGTCCTTCAGAAAACACGATAATGATCGAATGTCAATGTATTTTGTGACAAAAGCTGAGGCTCAGCAAAAGTTGAAGGTTAAAATTGAGAAACAAAAAAATGCTTTATTAAAGCCAAAAAAAACACTATGGTAACTTCGACCATTATACTTTTGAAAAAGAAGAATTCCTATCAGCATTGAGGCAATTCCCTCATGGATCCCATGTTAATTGGAAAAAACTTGGCGAACAGTTTAATCTGACCAACAAAAAAGGGGAAAGACCAGCCAATGCAGGCCAGATATTGATGGGCTTTGCCCAATATAACAAAATAAATACGGACCAGTTCAACATCAACATGCGAGTAAGCAACCGCGATTATATTCAGAGAGTAAGGAGGGCAAAAAAACGATTATCTAAGGGCTTGACCATACCATCAACAAGATCAGCCAAAACTATTAGACAGGACATAAAACATCAGATTGACAATGGAGTGATTGATTTAGGAGAAAAGATTGCCCCCTCCCAGATATCATCAAACTATATTGATAACACGGGTAGGTTGATGTAAAATTGGTAATTTATATAAATAATTTACCATTTGGGAGCATATGTATTGGTTATATTCCGAAGAATTCTCCAAAAAAATAATGATTGATACAAAAATAAACATCAATTTCAAATGGACAAGTGGCACAGGGAGAAAATCTGTAAAAAAATATGACAATATAGAGTATAACAATATTCAAGAATATAACAATAGTATGACAACAGGTGGTGTAAAAGTAATTTCAAGCACAAACAAATCAAGTCTTAAATTGACCAAGCTTGGCACTCTAGAAAAAGTCCTCCATAATCATGATAATATACATTACACAACTTTAATATAAGTGCATAATATTATTTTTTTATTATCCAAGGATCTGACTTGAAAGTGAAGGGTATTTGATAATTCAAAATGTGAAGTTTTCTGTAAATTTAGGTGAAAATAGGTCAGCGCTTAAGCCTAGTTTCTATTCACAAAAATCTGACCACAAAACTTGATTACATGAATTTTACACAAAAAGTATTTTTCAACGCGAGATTTTTTGTGAAACGAGTCTGAAGAAAAAATTCAGTGCAATCTTTTTGTACTTAAGGTGGTACCCAACACTTTAACTAAAATTAATTTGGCTCGTTTAATTTTCTTGAAATTTTGACAAAGTATTTACTTTGACCCTTTGACAAAAATATAAAAACTTTACAAAATTTGAACCAACTGTTTAATCAGAAAAAATACACTGGTTATATAGCAGTTTGACAAACACTTATTTTGATCATTGAGAAGCTTAATATTTCCTTATGAACACAACGTCATTAAAACGTTCTGCTGATTTTACAGAGTTATCTCCCTGTAGTGTTAGGTACCACCTTAATGGCAAAAAAAATTGTAAGGTTTCAGTGGAACATAGTGACTCTCTCCTACTGTTGCTGTTGGTGTTTATAGCTTAATCAACAAAAATTATCTAAGTCCATTTATGAATAAGTGACTTTCATAAAAAGAGGTACACCATTTTAACAAATTGTTTTCTTAGATACTACTATCTGATTATAACAAAGTCTTGTCTAAGTTTGATACAAAGTCAGGATTGTTTAAGAAAGTTATTAAAATTTCAAACAAAATCACCAGAAAAAAAACCTATTTTAATTGATCAGTTAAATATGAGGAAAAGGAGATAAATATTTACTTAATTTACTTAATTTACTTCTGAATACTTTCTTATGATAATAAACAAGCTTCTGTCCTAGTTTTGTTCAAATCCAGAATAATTTAAGAAAGTAATGAAAACTTTAAAAACTTTAACCACAGAGTGAATGTTGTGTCTCCTGGCAGAAAAAAAACCAAGTCAATTCATAAGTAAAATACTTGGGTTTGAAAGACAGTTTTTGAAAGTTATTAAAATTCTGAAAAACTACAGAGTGAATATTTGTAGACGCTGACCCTGACGATGTAATGTCAGATTGCTATGTCTGGCTCGTGACAAAAAAAAATCATTCAAGGCATTCAAATATTAACATATTGGACAAATATATACATTTCCCTTAACATCTGATCTTTAATTCTCCAGAAATACATTATGATTTTAAATAATAAAGGTTTTTATACTGCAAAAACAAAAGTTAAGCAAATAATCACAAGAACAAATAATTTCTCACTGGTCAATGTTTTCTATTTCACAGAATTAATCATGAAATACAACAAACTTAAATTGAATATACAATATGAATTTAAAATTACACAAAAAATTGTAAATGAATACACGTAGTATATAAAATTTTACATTATACATAGATGATACAGGATAAGTAAAAGATACAGATTAAATAAACAATATATAATATATAATTAATATATAACAATTAATACTTGCTTCAACTCTGATCACAAATAGTTCTAGATTATAACAGAAATAAAAAAACAAGTATCTGTTTTATAAAAAGATTTTGTCAACAACAAAACAAATACTCTATGGTATAGCTAAAATTAAGTATGTTAGAAACCAAAAAAGGAAAACACTATCAAATGCAGGCTAGATCTTGTTGGTGTTTGCAGAACAAATTAAACATTGATCACTTTGAACAACAAACAATGATAACTGTACATGTACAATTTATGTATGTTATTGAAAAATATAAAATTTATTTGAATGAGCTTTAGAAACAGGACAAACAGCTAGGCTCTGCTGAGCTTTTCTCCTGTTTCGTAGCGAGTACAAATAAATTTTTTATTTACTGACAATGTAAAGCAAAATTTATTTGTATACCGGTCATTTGTACAAAAGATGGCTAATTGCAGGCTAAATGAATATATATAACATAAAACAAACAGGTTTAAAACAGAGTTGTGTCAAAAACAGGTCTTCACATTATACATGAAAATGGTGATAAAAGGTGTTTAATAACCTAATACAATTACCTTAACAAAAATCATGGTAAAAAAGCACACACAGGTCTTGCATTGAAGATTAAAAAATGAAATCTATATAAATTCATTAATACATCAGAAATCATGAAGTTGTAGGATGTTAAAAAAAGTCTTGCTATTAAAAATTTGTCAACGGCATCAATAAAAAAAATGTGAGATTAGGTTGGAAGACATTTTTAAGCGCACCTGTCCCCGCCTTAACAATTGACATAACCAATTTATGAGGATAAAGAATATTTATAAATATGAAATCACAGTGACACATGTTATACCTAAAAAAATCACACCATATATTTATCTTATTGGATTGCCAAACAATAATATCTTACATACAGGGTATACATAGAAATAAACAAATTGTATTTCACCATGGCTTTCAAAGTTGTTATTAATTAATAATTTGAACAAAATTTCAGGCAAACTGTTAGAGAAGAAAACAACAATCTACAGCAGGAAATTCGAACTTACAAAACTCAGACAGAAAATATTAAATGAACATGCTGAAGGTGGACTGATGCGACTATATGATGATGAACACTATGATCAGTTAACTGCAAATGAATTGAAAGAAAGGTACGTGTATGACCAAATTATAAAAAATCATAAAAATAAGTGGATGTGGTATGATTGCCAATGAGACAAGTATTCTCAGTTTTGCATAGCTATACATAGGCCCCTACCAGGGTAAAATCCAAACATTATATACGATGTAATACAATGCATGTCTATTTTTACATTTAAATCAAATATCATAAATATTTCCAAATATTTTTGTCTTTAATTTGTCAGAAACTTATTATCTCCCTTTGTAAAGGAATATGGTTTAGCATAGTACTCCAACATTTGATATGTATCATACCTCGGGACTAAATCATCAGACACGAAAACAAATTCTAAATTGATCTACTGATCTATAACTTGCCATGATAAAACTAAATACCAAATATCAATTTCTTCAAGAACGAGGAGGAGAAAGGTTGGAAAACTGATTTGCCGTACCGACCAATGAACAGTGCAAACCTTTTGTCCCCTTCAACGTTGTCAGTAGGCGTCTAATAAAAGTTGCATGCTATTTTATCTACAGGAAATTCTACATGTATACTATGATACAAAACATCTGTGACATTTGCATTTCTATTTACAGGTATAAAAGATTAGGACAGCTGTTTACACCTAACAGTAACAGTAATGAACTGAAACATCTGGAGAGGATACGTATGCTAAAATTCTGGCATGACCATTCAGATGTACTGAATCATACTTTTGTAAGCTTTATGCTTAGCATCATTTATGACAAAGCCCTGTACTTAACAAATGAGGAATATAAGGCAAAATTTCCAGAGAGATCCAACCTCGACGTACAATCTGTGGTTGAACGTCCCCACCTTTACATCTTGGGGAGATCCAAAAGCACAAATGATGAACAGTTAAGCTTTGTTGCAGAACGGGTCAAAGACCTTATGAATTTAGTTCAACCCACATGTATAAGAGGAATACAAATTACTGATGAGCTCAGAATTTTCAGTGGTGATGGACCAGCACGCCAATTTGAAGCTGGCCAGCAGCAAGGAGGCAATTTTTGTGGTATTCAAGCAGAAGACCATAGAAATCTGCATTGTGCCTATAATACAACCATGAAATCCTTAGAGGAAAGAAGACAGATTTTCGTCAAAGGTCTGCATTGGAGAAATTTTCCTGAAAATTCATGTCCTCTTTCTCATCTGAAAAAGGATGACATGGCAGATGAGTTAGAAGCCAGGGGATATAACACCAACAGAAAATCAAAAGCTGAATTGGAACAGCACCTCAAAAATGAACTTAAGGGTATACAACGACCACCAGCACTAATGTGTCATAACCCTCAAAATCCAGCAGACACAATAAACTGCTCAAAATATGAAGTTTTAGCCTGTGAACCTCTGCATGACATAACGAACATTGTACAACATATTATCATGGAACTGCCACATCACATTCAAAACAGTGAAGTCAAAAAACAATTAGAAAAATTTAGTCAGTCAACTATTGGGGAAAAAAATCAAATCAAAGGGTCGGATGCAAGACTATATGCAGTTAAGTTGGCGAAATTTATACAAAACCTTCATCAAGAGAAAAAAATACAGAATGATGTATTGAATTTAAGCAATGCCTTGGTAGAAATAATCAACATCTGCTACAGTGGTCATGATGCTAGGAACCAGAGGTCTGTTCTAAGACTGCATAATCAATGCTTTGTTTTTGCTCTAGCATGTCTAAAGGTGATAGGATCCCCCCAAAAAATGACTGCAAGGAAGTTCTATGGAAGTCATTTCCATAGTTTGGTCATACATGCACCTGAAACATACAGATTGCTTTGCCTTAGATCTGTTGTTCCTGAGGAAGAAGAGAGAACATTTGGTGATATTAGATCAATATCAAAAAATACAAGCAATCGTCAACCAGAATATGTAGTTGACAATGCTGTTATGCGGTTTAATGCTCAACAAGAAAGCCATAGTGTAATCGAGTCTATACAGAAACAAGAGTCTGTCATCAGTCAGCAAGCAAAGTTTCTTGACAAGAAAACGAATACAACAATTAAAATTACTGACATCATTAAAAACCCTTATCAGTTTCAATGCCATCTTCAGAGAATACCAGATTTCCTCCTATGTGGCAAAGGCGTGTGGTGGTCTCTTTCAGCCAGCTCTGTGATCTTCCATGATACTGTAGATCAGGATCTGAACAGCAATAATCCACCATTACATAATCTCAGGTCTACAACATTAGTAGAAGAACAAAGTTACTTGTTGGAGTGTTGGGATGAAGTTCTAAAAAGAGTGGAGAAAAGTACAATTAAAATTCCTGTTCATAAAATCAAGTGTTACAGAAATGATCAACTTGTCAAGACTCTCTACACTGACATTTTTGAGGATGAAAGTTCTGATGAAGAAAACACTGGTAGGTGTTTATTATTTAACATAAAATTTCCAAGTAAAATCATTTTAAAGATAAATAATTTATTTAAAATTCCTCATGAAATTTATGTAGATATTCATTTGAAAAGTGCAACACCTAGACTTTATAGGTATAAAATATGGTAAACATACAATTAAGTGTGTATTTTTATATATTTTCTCGTATGCAATTGTTTCATAATGATTTTTTTTCTTTTTCTTATATACTATCTGTGTCAATACAATTATTTATCTTTCTCTCATGTAATGCCATCTGTTTCATTACAATGCTGTTAATTTTTTTTTATCTTATCCTTGTATGCAGAGATTTCCATTAATTTTTCATTTGCTGGCAAGCTTTTATTTAAGAAATGAACTGTTCTTTTTGTAACTTCATTGCGGTGTAAAAGTGATGACCGAAGTATATTTTCCCCGCTTCATTCTAAAAATGTGTGCAAGGTCAATTTTTTTTAGCTAGGATCATGAAAATATGAATTTTATCATTTTTCTTATCTAATTCACCTATGCACTTTAATGTCAGGACCTCGTGTTATCATGCATGATAAGTTTTATTGTGTAATGCAATTGCTTAAGGAATAACACGTGATTTGCAGTTAGCCAATCAGAATAACATATTATAATGAGACATACAGCAGATGTAATTATTTGATAAATATAAACTTGGAACATTTTGTGTAAACCACACAAGTCATAATCAATAAATACTTTAAAATATCAATTTTTGCATCTGAAACTACAACTTATCATTAATGTGTCAACATGTGCAAGAAGTACTTCAATACATTTTTTGGCAGTGTGTACAGATTTATTGAAATTATTCTTACAGAAATTATTCATCCCATTGCATCTGCCGTAATCCACAATGAAGAGGAAACTATCAACAGAACTAGGAGTCATGGTAAGTTTCTTGCTGTTGTACACATTTTAACTTCTAAATCTTCAAAAAACATAAGAAAGAATATAAAAGCATGTGAACACCATAATAAATAAAAAGAAAATATAATTTGGGTTGCTGTCACATTGATCTGAAATTATCAATGGCAAATTATAGCTTTGCATATATTGGATTGAATTTTTTTACTTTTGCTGAAATGTTCATTGGCATACATTTGGCTAAGTAACTGTCGTGACTGTCTCAATATCTTTTATTCATGTTAAAACACGAGTAATAATTCACTACTTGGTCAGTTATATACATGGGATAGTGTAAGTGCTTTCTTATGTGCTGGTCACAAATAATCATTTACTTAATACACTATATCTATATCCATTAAATCATTTGGGATAGACACATGATTTATTACCAATAAAGGTAATAAATCATTACAGCAATGTCCATAAATTAAGGTAATGCACCCTAACATGTTGATATTTTGTGTTAACAGAAACTGATGAAAGCAGTGAAGAATCTGAAAGTAATGATGGAATGAATACAGATACAAGTTCTGAACTGGAAAACTTGGGTACTGTTTTTATAACTTGCACATACATTAATTGATTATTAATCCATTTCATTATTTATTAACGAGAAATGTTCATGAAAATACTATTCTTTTACTTATAATTTCAAATTGCCTTTCTACAAAACATTCAAGATGAAAAGGTTCTTGAAAGCTTTTAAGAATAATATCTACACAAATATGAAAAATAAAGTCTTGTATGATTTTTAATTTTAGTTTCTTGTGTATACTTTGGAGTTTAGTATGACATCCATTATCACTGTACTACCCTGCTTTCATGATATTCATGTATTCATGAATAAAGTAGAATATTCATGAATATTCATGAATATTCCACTTCCATTCATGGTTACTATTCCAGTGTCAAAATTATTCATGAATATGAAACATGAATTAAGTGGAATATACATGAATTCTTAATAACTGTTTGGAGACAACAAATAAATGTTCTTAAAATGCTAGTCACTTACTATATCATAGTATAATCAAGTTTCCTTCATTCAAAATTGTTTTTTTGTGGTAATAAAACCCTTTTTGTCAATATGAATAAACATGAATAAGAATGAATGTTTGGACTTAGAATTTTTTTGCATACATTTCATGAATAAGAATGAATAATGAGGAATAAATTTTGGACTTAGAATATTTTTTCCATTGTGTGACAAACATGAATAAGCATGAATAAAGCTGCATGATAATGACTCAGAACTATTTGTGGTAAACGGCATAAAAATTGATAATGAAATTTGTTCTAGGACTTTTGTATACGTATATTTTTACTTGATTGTTGATGCGGAATAACATACATGTACATGTATGTATTCCACAGTTAAATGAAAAAAATATATGATAATTTTAATAGATATGTAACCGAGGGGCGTGGTTACGGGGTCATGATTTTATTTGTAAAATCATTAGAAAAACAATTACACTATGACAGTCACCAATATCTCAGGAACTAGTTGCTGCAGTTCACGAAAATCCAACACATTCAAGTTATAACATTTAATTCCAAGCCAAATACTAGTATAACATATACAAAGGATAACGTCAATATAATGTGACTCCTACTGTATCTAATGGATCTTACTATTTCTCTCTTTCTCAACTAAATTTACAAAGTTTACAATAAGTATTTATACTAGATATCAAAAATAGACAATACTCAATTAACATGACAATACTCAAATTAAAAATGACATTTCAAAACTTTAAGCTATAAGTGACAGCATTCACATTAATTAATACAAAAGATAATTATAATCTATAATACTCATATAATCTCATTCTTTCAATAATTTTCACACCTTTAGTATGAATTAATATCTTTCATATTGATTTCTGTAACTCAATAAATCTGTCTCAAATATTTGAAAATCATATGTCACTAATTAAGATTAACACATTATTTGTCTATACATGTAAATATTTAAATTTGTAAAATAATATCTTTTCTAAAAGTTCAATTTCTAAATAAATAATAAAATTAAAATTAAGTCCAAATTAGCCTGGTGACAAATGGCTCCTCCTCAACAAAAACACGTCCTCGTGTTAATAAAAGTTAATAAAATCGTCCTCTATTGTTGTAACTAGAACTAAACGATTGTCTTTGGTTGTAAACATTCGGTGGTTGATGCCACATCTGCTGTTGCGGTTGTTGTTGGTTTTGTTGTTGCTGTTGTTGTTGGTTTTGAAATTGTCTAATCTGCATTTCAAGCTGTACTATTTTTATTTCATATTTATCTCTTTCTTCTTTTCTACCCATTGTTGATTCTTTACATAAATCTAATGTTTTTTGTAATTGATCAAAATCTAGTTGAAGTTCTAAATATATTGGATGTCTTTTCACTATTTCATTGTACTCTACATCAATTTTGCTTTTCTCTAAATGTTGTTGTTTCTTTAAATCATTACTCACTGTTATTATCCTTAAATTTTCAGTCCTTAAGAATTCATTTTGCCAATAAAGATCATTAATATTTAGGTTTTCTGGTGTTGATTTTAATTTATCCAATTCTTCACGAAATTCCTCATTTTGTTTCACATAAAGTTGAGCTCTTTCCCACATTGTATGTAGTTGTTCTTTCAGGTTGCTTATTTCCTCATCTTTCATATTATGTTGATCCTTAATTTTTTCACTGTTGATATTTTTCTCCTTTAATTTTTCTTTTACTCTATTTAATTCCACTTTAATTGAATGATTTGTTTCTAAAACATTAACGAAGGCTGCATTTCTGATATTAGAAAATGGCAATTCGAACATTGGCTGTTTTCTGTCCATATGTTGAATCCATCTTGATCTGTCCCGTTCTGTTCTCCTTTTACTTTTCACTTTGGTTTTATTTATTGTTGTTTGTTGTTCTTTTGCTTTCATTGACGGTATACGAGCAAAACACATTCTTGCATAATGTCCCTTTCTTCCACATTTGAAACACGTTTTAAAATTAGCAAAACAAATTCTGTTATGTAATATTCCACATTTGCCACATACGGGTCTTTGACTAGGAAAGTTCCAGAGTCTCCATTGAGGTCTTAAATTAATATCCATGTTGTTAAATTTGTTGATGAAACTGGGAACACTCACTTGCTGCTATTAAAGGTACTGGAATCGTTGTTGAGCATAGAAGTCAACATGCCGCGGGTCGTCCACCATAATGTAACCGAGGGGCATGGTTACGGGGTCATGATTTTATTCGTAAAATCATTAGAAAAACAATTACACTATGACAGTCACCAATATCTCAGGAACTAGTTGCTGCAGTTCACGAAAATCCAACACATTCAAGTTATAACATTTAATTCCAAGCCAAATACTAGTATAACATATACAAAGGATAACGTCAATATAATGTGACTCCTACTGTATCTAATGGATCTTACTATTTCTCTCTTTCTCAACTAAATTTACAAAGTTTACAATAAGTATTTATACTAGATATCAAAAATAGACAATACTCAATTAACATGACAATACTCAAATTAAAAATGACATTTCAAAACTTTAAGCTATAAGTGACAGCATTCACATTAATTAATACAAAAGATAATTATAATCTATAATACTCATATAATCTCATTCTTTCAATAATTTTCACACCTTTAGTATGAATTAATATCTTTCATATTGATTTCTGTAACTCAATAAATCTGTCTCAAATATTTGAAAATCATATGTCACTAATTAAGATTAACACATTATTTGTCTATACATGTAAATATTTAAATTTGTAAAATAATATCTTTTCTAAAAGTTCAATTTCTAAATAAATAATAAAATTAAAATTAAGTCCAAATTAGCCTGGTGACAGATAGCTCATGTAGGTGATATTCATAACATCTTCATACAAAACACTGCCCCTGCGAGATGAAATTCATGAACTGATGAACCACCATGAACTGTTCATGAATGTTCATGAACAATGCATGACTGTTCATAATGAGTTCATTAAGTTTCGTTCATGAATTTAGTTCATGAATAGTTCATAAAATGCAGTTCATGAATATTTTCTGAACTTTAATGAACTGTAAGTCAGTTCATAATGTTCATAAATTGTTCATAACACATGTTCATGAACATTTTATGAACTTTAATGAATAAATGAATACATAAAGTTTATAAAAAAATTCATAAATTTGACTGTCATACAAGTTCTCAAATTTGACATCCATTACATTGTATCATGACATCACAATTAAAGTGCTTTTAGCATGACCTCTAGTTTATTCATTTACAGATCTTGAGATCATTTTGAGACAAAATTCAGTTGAATAGCAAAAGTGTAAATACATGTATGAGGGGGAGGACAGGGGTAAGGGAGACAGGGAGGAAGGGTGTAGGAGAAAGGAGAAAGGGTGTAGGAGAAAGGAGAAAGGGGGTAGGAGAAAGGAGAGGAAGGCTGGGAGAAAGAGAAAAAGTTGGAGAAAAAAAATAAAATATGAAAAAATAAAATATCTCTCTTTTTTGTGGTAAATTAAAGAAAATAAAATAATCATTAAAAAAAAATCATTTAACAACAGATATTAGCTCAGCACCTTTTTCTTTTTTTCATACTATGCCAGAAGAGTGTTACATTTTTAGAGTCATACAAAATTTGGGACTCACTTTGAAGTTTTGTAACTTACTTTGAGCTGGAGATGTTTCTCATGTTTCGTTTTTACAATCATGACAAATTTGGTAAACTTAATTTCTTTCTTCTCAAGATGTAATTTCTGATTGTCTCTCAAAGTTCAAACATGTGCCTTTCTTAACCTTCATACGGCACATAGAGGAACTTGGAAAATAAGGACAGATTAACCCTCTTGCTGCCGACCGTTTTTCAAGGTTGCATTTCATATGCCGGAAAATACGACAGCTCAACGTCTGTAACGTAACAGTTGGAAAGCAAGTCCTTGGAAACGTCCGTTGTCGTCAAGCTTTATCAGCAACAATAGCAGGGGCAATTAATTAGGTGGCGCTACAGTCGTCCGTAACGTCAAAAAGTCCGCCAAATCAATCGGCTAAAAGATTGACGTTTAAAGTATTTTTTGCAACTTGTCATGCTTTTATTACAATTAAATTTTAAAATTTGTAGGTTTTGTGACCAATATAATTTCTTTACGACATACAAACATTATAAAAAATAGCTTGTTATTGCTATTCCTTTATCCTGTCAGTTCTAAAAAAAATTAGCCATCTTTTTTGTTCGCCAAAAAAATCGATTTTTCCTAATTTGACGTTTGCGTATCCAAATACAGAAAAGAACGGTGATAATCTTAAATGAAACCGGGGAACCTATTTCAAATTTATACACTGTTTTGAAGCCATCATTTTTTACTTTTATACATCAATTTTAGTGACCACCAGCCATGTCAATTTTGATCTGGTTTTAGCTACGTTTCTACTTCAAAACAGTAAAAATTAGCTTCTTTTCATTGTACCTGTTTCAAAGTGCTCTAAAATACTGATTTTATTAAAGACATGAATGAAATTTTGATTAAAAGTTGTGGATTTTCACAATTCCATACGATACTTGTATTTTAAAGCAACTAAAACCCCTTTTGATCCCCTACACAAATTGACGGTGACATTGTTTTCTTTTTTCAACATACGTCATGTAACGTTTATAACAAAATATGTGTCAGGGTCATGTGCATAGTAAAAATTTACACATTGGAAAAGTGAAACAACAAACAAAGATCTTCTTTATTGCGTTTAAAGCTAAACGTCTTGGAAAATTCTGACAGATCTGACAAACTATTGATAGCCTACTGTATGGATGGACAAAAGCACAAAAATAGCAATAGAAAATGCATTGCAAAGAAAATTCTGTAGGAAAAAAACATATGAAAAAAGAAAATGAAGGTCAGTTAATAAAATCTTGCTTATATTATTATCTCTTTACTTAGTAAGCTATATTTCCATTCTCAATTTTATAGTAATAAGAGCAAAAACTAGCTTATCAAGCCAAGTCAGCCAAACAAGAAGTTTATTCATAGAGATGTGTTCTTACAAAATTTAATTTATTCAAATGGCAAATTCTTGTCAAATTTAAGCATCTTTGATCATTATTGAAATAAAATGCACAAAATTTGTCCCACCAGTTTCATTTCATTTCCTATTACTAGTATTCAGGTAAAGTATATATACAATACTTTGTTTATAAATATGTAATTATTTTAAGAAGCTGATACAGCAACCTGTTCAAGAGAAGAAGCCCCATTTTTTCCAAAAAGTTTACTTTCATAATCTATAAAATACCCTGAGAAATAAGACAAAGGGCTACTGTGCAAGCTAATCTAATAGTTTAATTTTACAATAATAATAATTCCGAAATTCAAAATTTTGTCACTTTCACTTATAATTTAAAGCATATATTTTTTTTACAGAATTTCTGTCAATATTTTTGGTATATAACTTATTAATCCCTTTTTTGTATTTTTCTGTTCAACTAAGAAACATAGGCTTGAGTTTAAAGGCTCTCTTAATTTGAAGAAATTTGTTGAGACTCTTGGTCACTCTTTATAGAATATAAAATATATATGATCAGTACTATTTATTTAATAATTATATCAGTTTTCAGAAAGATTATTGAAATTGTATAAACTATGTTTTATTGCATTAAATATAATCAGAAGTGTTTAAAAAAATTCTGCATGTAGTATATTTCATCCGCCAGATCTAATTTTTTTCAATATAGCTAGGTTTTTAATTTTACATGTAGGTGTCATTATCCACATTTCTGAATTGTTTTTTTTTTTTACTGCAGTAATATTTTGTCTTTTAATATTTACATTTAATTAGTCCTTCTCTGAAAAATAGGGGGAAGTATCTCTTCTTTATATTATCATAACATAGTTATGAATCGAGTTTCGTTTATTTTCTTTCTAATTTTTGTAAAGTAAACTCCTTTTTTAATTTTTATGCATTTTGCTGGGTTTTTATTTTTGACTGGTGATATTAAGGGGAGATAACCACTTGCACAAATCGGCATAAAAACCACCGCTTCGGTTTGAAATCAATTTGACGTTTGCGTATCCAACATCCTATTGCCGAGATATTCATATCGAGTGTTTGTCTTAATGAGATGCTTTATTAAATTTAAATTCAGCCCATCATTTTTAGTTTCCTCGTAAATATTTAGATTTTTCGTTCAGGAGACTTGACAATTTTCACCCATACTCCAAGTTTGCAGATAAAATAAAGAATAAAAGACTTTGATTTGATGTGTGAACTTTGACGAGAATAAACTATGGATACTCAAGATTAGTTAGGTCAATAAGTTTTTATTACGACAATAGTATTCATTGAGTTAAAATGAGGTTTGTCTCATCCGTTTTTTTACTGAATTTTCACGGTCACGTGACTCTATTGTTGCTGATAAACTTGGGGTCAAACCGTGACCTGCTTTCCAACTGTAACATGCCAAACAACAACGTCATTCGATATATGACGTCACGACAAAATGACCACTACATTTGGGACCAATTGGAGAAAAACATAACCCTGTTTATTCTTCCGTATTTTAATTGAAAGAGATACAGCATTGATAAGAAGCTTGCATAAATTTATCCATGGACATATGTGTCCCTCCGGCACTGCCGGTTTGGACATATGTGTCCCTCCGGCAGCAAGAGGGTTAATGACAATTCATTCTTTCCCAAACATTGCAGACTGGTGTCAATAATTATCATTATTAATGAATTACGTTTACCTATTGTAAAACGCTTCAATGACTTTGACAAAAGATTACAATGTAGACAAATGATTACAAGTGACTGGGAATAGAAAAACGTCATAATGACGTCAGCAAAATGATGTTTTTGACGCTTACAATACAAATGAAGATGTTTGATGAGGAGTGAAGTAATATAGCTGTCAAAACAAAGCAGATTTGTTATCAGATAAGTAAATTATATATATTTTGATTATATTTTTTTGCTGAATAACTATTTGTTGAAGCATTTTATAATAATTATTGATTAATTAAAATAAATATAAAACACCAGAAAGTAGCCTTTACATTTTACAGTGTTAGTTTAATGATTTCCATTCAGGAATAACTGATAGATTTGTACAATATATTGTATTTCAAGGTAAAAATAATTCATGCTTCAGCCACTCTTATGATTGTGTGTGGGTAAATTAAAAGGGGAAAAAGGGGGGTAGGTACATTATTTGAAATGTCATGAAAAGGCTGAAGTGATATTCATGTTATTAATCTTACTCTATTGATATTTTAATAAAAACAACATTTATTAGATTAAATTATTACATTGTATTATACCTGTTAGAAACTGTTTAATCTTGAGTGCTTATTTATAAAAACAAATATCAAGGACTTTTGATTCTTTGTGGAGTGATTTTTGATTTTGCAGGGGGAAACTCAGATGCATTTATTGATTAAAAGATCTGTTCAACTGTGAAGAATTTCAAGCAGAACAACTGCACCAAGATGTTATTTAGCATTTCTAGTTGGAAGTCCTGATACAGCAATTTTAATTACAGACAGGAAGAGAAGTTTACTTATGATAATAACACAAAAAATGAAAATTCAAAAAAATCCTTTTAAATTATTTCATGAACTTTAGATGAACAGTTCATGAACTACAAGTGGACAGACAATGTTCATGAATTAAATTACTAATGAACAGTTCATAAACACAGTAGTTCATGTGTTCATGAATGATTCATGGACTGGTATGGTTCATGAACAAATTCATGAATCATTCATAAAAAAATTCATGAACTATACATGAACAGGACATGAACTACAAATGGACAAGCGTGTTCATGAACTATAAAATCATGAACAATTCATGAATAATAAAAGTTCAAGAACTATTTTTGTTCATGAACTTTAATGAACCAAAGAGTTCATGAACACTTTCTGTTCATGAATAGTTCATTATTCACTGGTTCATGAACGTGCTTGTCCATTTGTAGTTCATGTCTAGTTCATTAACTGTTCATGAATCTTTTATGAACAATTCATGAATTATGTTCATGAATCATTCATGAATCATCCATGAACATTCATGAACTATTCATAATCATTTCGCAGGGGCAGATGTCAAGAAAATAATAAGCAACAAAAGTGACTTTCAGTCATGTGTCATAGATGTTTTCCTGTTCATTTTTGGAGAAAACTAGCGGGTTGGGTAAAGTTAATGAAAGGAAGAAAAGCCAATGCAAAGGACGACGTCAAGCCAGCATTAGATAGGCCTACATAAGAATTATTGACAATAACAATTTTTGAACAATTCCCAGATAAATGAGAAAAAATATCATTGCATAATTACAAAATGTTCAAAAAGCTATCCGACTAAACAGGTTTGGATTAAATTCTAGATTAAATAGTGGACAATTTTGCTAGCTTTTAATGAAAGTGATTGTAAAATTCATATTTCACAGCTATCATGATTAAAAAATATTTTAAACTTAAATGTCTGTATTTGCTTTTGGTTTTCAAAAAACCTCTCAAGGACACTTATTTCAATATTCATGGTTAATCTAGAATATTCAACCATTCAATATTCATAGTTATTCTAGAATATTCAACCTTTCAATATTCATGGTTATTCTAGAATATTCAACCTTTCAATATTCATTAAATATTCAAGGTTATTCTAGAGTATGTATTAAGCATTCAAAATTGGGATAGATATATATTTTTCATTCATGGTGATTCTAATCATGCATTATTCATAGACATCCTATTTCATGTTCATGAATATTCTACAGATAATTATTCATGTTTAATCGTGGTTATTCAGTTCATACAATATTCATGTATATTCAAGCTTATTCAGCTCATACAATATTCATGTATATTCAAGCTTATTCAGTTCAAACAATATTCATGTATATTCAAGGTGCCATTTAACATTCATGAATATTCATGAATATTCATGAACTGTTACCTTGAATATTCATGAATATTCATGAATATTATTCATGAATATTCATGAATTGTTCATGAATATTCATGAATAATTCAAGGTCAGGAAAGCAGGGTAGTAATAAGTATGCATATTTTTAAGGGCCAGCTGAAGGACATCTACGGGTGCCGGAATTCTCGCTACATTGAAGACCCATTGGTTGACTTCGGCTGTTGTCTGCTCTATGGTCGGGTGATTGTCGCTTTGACACATTCACCATTTCCTTTCTCAATTTTATTTCATTGTACTTACAAGTGTTCTATGTTCTGTTATCTTGATTTACAGAAATGCTACCTATTGCAACACCAATCATTGATGATGATTGCAAAGACAGTGAACCCATACAGCCAGAAGATGCAGATCTTGAACTGCCACAAATATGCCAATCTGTCAATCCTAGTATGTTTCTTGATGTAGTATTCAGTAAAATAAAAAAAAAAAAATTAAAAAATAATTAATGAAATTAAAAGAAAGAAATTCAGTTCCAGATTAAAACATAAACAGATTACTTTTGTAATTTGAAACATTTTGGAAACTTTCACTTTATAGATTAGGTGTCATCTTCTCATTTCTTCTTTTTTCATCATGAGAGTAAGATTTTTAAAAAGACTTCTTATAAAATAGTGTGAAACTTTGAAAGGTTTATTTTTTTTAGTGACTGTGTTTGTTGTCTGTATGCACTTTTTATTTTTTAATCTTGGTTTTCTTCACTAATTTGTTCTGCTATCAAATATTTTCCTATCAAAAATTAACTCACTAATTTCATCTGTATAAATTCATTTTTACAGCTCCAACAATTGATGACAAATGTGGTGTTCCTGTAGTAGCCAAAGTCAATTTATATCCAAACCCTGAAAATGATGAAACTAAAAAGTTGTACAAGTCTTACATGAAAGGTAAAAAAATATTTCAAATTAATATATATGATATAAATCATGAAACCAGGTCAAAATCTTAACTGCTAGTAATTATAAAACAGAAGATGAGACAACTCTCCACAAGAGACTGAAATGACACAAATATTAACAACTAGGGGTCATCATACGGCCTTCAACAATGAGCAAAGTCAATACTGTATAGTCAACTATTAAAGGCCCAGCAGTTACAAGGTAAAACAATTCAAATATGAACCTAACCCCTTTATTTATGTACAAAAAATAAACTAAAATAAAAATGTAACACACAAAAGACAACAACCACTATATTACAGGCTCCTGACTTTGGACAGGCACATACACGCATACAGAATGTGGGAAGATTAAACATATTAACGGAATCCCAACCCTCCCCTAAACTGGGACACTGGTGTAACAGTAAAACATAAGAATTAACTAAAAATATCAGTTGAAAAAGGCAAAACTCAGTAGATGGACACAAATACAAACTAATTGAAGGCCATACATTGACCTATAATGGTTTACTCTTTTTTAAATTGTTATTTGGATGAAGAGTTGTCTCATTGGCACTCACACCACATCTTTGGATATCTAAATACTACTAATAATATAATGTCTATTGAAAAACCTTTTTTCTAGATGAAAAAAAAATAGAAAGTTCTTATTTTTATACTTTATATCATGTATATGTATTACAGATTTAAAAAAAAGGAATGATTTTCATTTTTTAGTTCTCAAATGGTCTCAAAAAGAACTACATACATGTACTTATTATCCAATTGAAGTGAATGCAATAGTTAATAATTGCAAAAGCAATACCAGTAAGTACATCTATTTCATACTACAATATTTTAATTAACATTTAACCATACAATTTTTTGAAGCAGCACAGTAAACAATATTGCTATATGGTATTTAGTTCAACTTTATTGTTCTCTCATTAGGACAGAAACCAATTATGGCCATTTACATATTAACATATTATAATATTGATAGTATAAAGAAAGGCAACATGTATACTATTAAAGTTTTAAGTTCAGATGCATAGCCCGGAAAAGATAATGCTACGAAATATGGACATAAAAATAGCCATTACCCACATTTAATAATCAAACTTTTCTTTCCAACATACATTTTAATGGAATAACCATCAGTCAGGGGTACTGCTTGAAGAAGTAAAAAAAAAATTTACACATATAAGATAATTATAATGTTTAAATAATCTCCCTTTAATTATCTTCAAAAATTACATATAAAGGAAATTTTTCTAACAATCCCAACAAAATTCTCAAGTTGTGAGATGTAAAATCATTGCTTTAATGATTTAGGTAAGCTCATATCTTTTTATTAGAGTTCAATGTTTCATCTCATTAATTCAACAAATTACTGATTTAGCAAAGATCTGAAGTATTTGGCAACCTTCAAAAATTGCTCCTTTGGAGCTTGTAAATTAGCAGTGTCAGATAAATGGAATTAATAAAGACATTTGCAAAGGGCAGATAATTAAAAAATATTATTACAGCAAAGAAATCCTAAGAATTCAATATAAGAAGATAGAAGGACTTTTTTTTTTTAACTTATACATAAAAATATGAATGTCTAAGGAACAAAACACAGCCAATATTTTTTTCCCTATACAAGTAAATATAATTCACTTTAAAAAAAAAGTTTTATAAGTATCCTACAAATTTACTTATATCAGTATATTAATATTACTTTTTCAAGTAATTAAAAATAACTTGTACAAGTAGTATCCCTCACTGACCACTGACCATACAGCACAATAACAAAAAAAGATTGCTTAAGCTGTAGTGAACAATGTATAAACCCCCAACAAAAATGTGATTATTTAATAAACTACTTGTATACCCATTTGCAGAATCCATGGAACTCTCAGCAGGAAACGCACAGATTAGCCACGATAATGTCAAAGACTGTACAAAGCTACCAAGTGATCTTCAATCTAATTGCCAAAGTTGGTGAATTCTAAAAAAAATCAACAACACAAAACTATATAGAAAAAGTTTAAAAGAAACTATCTAAATTTTAAAATATCTTTAAATAATTGCTATTAAAAATATAAATGATCATATTTAAAGAAATATTTCAATACAAATATCTAAGTTAAGGTTATCTAAGATGCAGCTATTGCTCAACCCTTCTTTTACAAAACAATCAGATAAGGACCCAATACACAGCAATATGAACATGTGTTACAAAAAATATATTTTTTTCAGGACCTACACAAGTTCTATCCAACGCTAGACAAGTTAGCAATTATGCTGCAAAGAAATACACAAAACTTCCAATTACAAAACCATCTGAATGCAAAGGTTTGATTTGACTTTATAACAAATTATTGATTTTTCTCTTTACATTATATATAAGCATTAATTCTATATAACAAATGATGAAAAGAAAACACATATCATCAATTGATCAAAATTTAAAAAAAAAATAAATGAAAAACAATTTTGGTCAACACATAATTTTTACCAGATTTTGACAATCCAAAATAAAATAATTAAAATTTGCTGACCCACTGACCCTATTTTTCAAAAATATATAACTGGAACCACACATTTTTTTATATGACCTAAGTATAGCAACCAAGTTGCATTAGCATGACAAAAGTGTATTTGATATAACAGACATTTCATTAAATTTTATTCAAAACAGGACAAGCAAGAGGAGCTGTCAAGAGAAAATTGAATTTTGGAAAAGAGAGGGACGATGAAGGTGAGAGACTTAAACTTGACATCAATTTCAGTATTCCTAATCTTTGACTCAGCTTGCATCTAAGCAGAGAAGACCTAGGCCTCTGTTGCACATTCTTAATGAATTATCATATTTCTAAAGATTACCTTTTTCTATGTTTATTTTCAACTTTGGTATTGAACATGTTGAATGGTCTGCAAAAAATACACCTCTGTTGAGGACAGGATATCTATAAAATAAGTAAGTGATATTATGTAAGATGCAAAACATTTCTACTTTATTGTATTACAGCACATTTCAGTGAGTATGTAGCTAATGGTAATATCTTTGGTAAGCTTGCTTGTTAGCTGAACCGTGAAGTCATTGTTAGGTAAGGTAAACTACCCTCCTTTTAAAGTAGCTTAGTCCTACAGAGAGATAGATTGGTTATCTGTAGGACTAAGCTACTTTAAAAGAAGGGTAGTTTACCTAACCTAACAATGACTTTACGGTTCAGCTAACAAGAAGCTAACCAAAGATATTACTATTAGCTACATACTCACTGAAATGTGCTGTAATAACTTCAATAATCTGTTTTACATGTAATGCTTCAAAGGACTAAACAACATATATTAAATTATTCATATTCTTAGTAATGTTCATTTCAGAAAAGGAAAATCACCAATGGAAAATGGTTACTTCTAATACAGCATCATCTGAAATTGAGAAGAAATCAACTAGACAAAAAGAAAGCAGCAACAGTATGTAGCTTAAACTGCTTTAAACTGTAATGTAAATTGTTGTTAGCAATTAAAAAGAATTACATTTGGTTGGCATTTTTTTAATTGTCAGTCTTACAAACTTTGCATGTACCATTGTGCTGTAGAAAGCTTGATTGATAGTATAATACTTAGCTTGTCATACATCCCAAACAAAATTTTCTGCACTTCCAAAAGGATTCTTTTATCTGATTTTTCTGCTGATCAGTTGAAATGTTTAACCTGTCCAGTTACTAAGTAGTGTTACAACTTCAATTATATGCAACACATAAGTAGTAATTAGAAAGGTCTATTTTTTTTTTTTTGCTGGAAATTTAATTAGAAAGCATTATATGAATTTATAATCTATAAATAAAATCCTGACCCTTCTGCAAAAAGACAATATTAATACATGTAACAAGTATAGAGATAAAGATCTGGATATAGCCTTTCTTTCCCCAAATTTATGTGCTTATTGAGTATTTAAAATATGTTTTAAGTCTTTGACCAGTCCCTACCATAGGTTAGGAGGGTAGGAGGGATCCTGATCCCGAAATCCTGGGCTTAAAAACCAGAAATCAAGAAGTCCTGAATTTAAATAAATTTAAATCCTGACATTGGTAAAAAGAATTCCCTGATCCTGAAACTCCGAGCTTAAAAACACCCTTTCCCAGAGTCCTGATAAAGGTCCCCGCCTTCATAGGCGCTTTATAGGAAAACGTTGCCACCCAAGTATCTTTAACTTCTATCTAATTAATTTGCAAACAAAATGAAGATGACTAGTAAGATGTTGGTGTTTCCTAAACAATTAAAGAGGTTTTTTACTGGAGAGCATCTTTAAATTTGTAGGCAATATTTATCTTCCTTTGCCTGCTTTTACATGCATTTTCTTTGTTTCATTATTGTCAATTGCATTCTTTCTGTATTAATTACCCAGTCAAGATGTTTTTTCATCAGATATTTACCCATCTCAATGAACAATGATCAACACGTTGCAATGTTCACTCAATCATGTAAAATTAAAATTTCACTTCCGTTTGATGATAGATAAAACCTAATCAACAAGCCCCGATCTACACAATAATTATATTTGTGAGACTCAGATTTAGTTACACAATTCTTTTTTTTTTATTTAGCAATGTTTAGTATTTCAATGTTTTTTTATACTTTTTTGTCATGAACCTTGATATTAGACTTGAATCATGTAAATATTGATTTCATACTGCAATTTTTGCATTAACACGTTCATGAGTTGTAATTTTTTTTTATTTCAATGAATTCTGTCAAGTTCCTTTTTTTATATTGGCCATGGGCAAATTGGTTTTAAAAAATTACTTTTTTGGTTGTTGAAATGCGCATACTATTTCCATGCTGCTCCCTGTTCTGTATAAATTTGAATGCCTATCCCAACACACTTTTCCGGACAGGTGTTGATTTTATTTTTCCTTTTAGATAAAACGCAAAAAAAAATGACCAATATGACAGAGATGGAAAAATTGGAACTGCTTTTTGGAGAGACTGAGGAAATGAGACAGCTTAAAGCAGATTCTGACAGAATTCAGAGATGTCCTGGTGTGTCTTCATTTCAGACAGCACTTGATTGCAGCCATGCCAAAATTCAGACAAAAGTGGTCCAGAAACAGTCAAAACTTCAAGGTTTGCTATCGAAATCACCAGAAAACAAAAGACTGCTTTTTGAAAAGACTCTGGCTGAACTGCTACTTACGTCATGGAACTGCTATTATGAGGGCTCAGGAAAGAGAATTTAGATAACTTGTAATTAGAATATTGTAAATACATCATTTTTCTATGTCAATTTTGTATACTTTTTGTAAAAAAAAAAAAATCATCTAGTTTTATAAAAATATGAATAAACATACAGTCAAATCTAGTTTAGTCCAGTGAACATTTTAAAAAGGGAAAGGTTAAAACATTTTGATTCATCTTAAGTTAAGTCAGGAGTTACATTTGTCATTTCTTGTTCCGATATTTTGACTTCATTGTTAACATGGTTAACCTTGAGGCGGAAAAAGTAGTAGTTATTCCCATTCATCATCATCTGTGGTGTACATTTAACAAATAATTCATTCAATAACTAGTATGCATGGTGTTAACAAAAGATAACAATCATAGTGGTATAAAATCCTTAAGTACTTGTTAAAAAAAAAATAGTTTTTGATTTATTTTAGTGTATAAATGTATTTGTTGTGTGCAGTCTTTTTTCTTTAAAAGTTTATCTTAATTATGTCGTCTTTTATTGGTTCTTCTAGGTTTGCAAAATTTGGGTCTATTTTTTTACAATTATCAGAGGTAAACTGTATTCCACAATTATTAGTTCTTCATGGTTAAACAAGAAAGCAGTCAACAAACAATAAGTTTAATTTGCAATTTTTATTTTATAAATACTAAAAAAATGAAGATAGTATATTTTTAGGCCTAAATAGTGAGGGGGGATAGGACCTTTATCGGGACTCCGGGATTGGGTGTTTTTAAACTCGGGATTGACCCTTTCGGGATCCGGGAATTCTTTTTTCCAATTTCGGGACCTCTGGATTTCGTATTTTTAAGCTCGGGATTTCTTGTTTTCAGTTTTTAAGTCCGGGGTTTCGGGATCAGGACCCCTTCTACCACCCCCCCCCCATAGAGGGAACATAAAATGTTTAACTTTACTTCAAACTTAGATGCATCATTTTTAATTAAGCATTTGGGTTAAGTTTTCTCAAGGCGACTTTAAAACATACTTGGATGATCAAGATTTTACATCGCAAAATTCTGACTGGTGATAAGGAGAAGTGCATTGACAAAATTTTACTAAATAACTGACAACATACCTGAACTTATCCAGAGTTATCAACACAACAAGGTTTGACTGTATGCAAAAAAAAGGGGTGATATTTATTTTTTCTGTAAATTGGTGTAAAAAGTTAAGTGGGAGGGAGGTGGGTAATGCAGCCAAGATTTATTCTTGCCAGTCACCAGCCTGGGTAAATGCAGAGTGACCATCTTTTAAAGGAGTACTAAAATTATCAAATCAAATATTAATTCCCTTTATTTTCATTTACAATTAACAATTGATTGTATTTGTTGGGTCATTTAAAACAACACCATATATATATGTGTGGTCATAAATATTATAATTTCCTCTATATGTAAAATAAGGAGATGTGGTATGATCAGTGCCTATCCATGCTATCATGGCTATGAGTCAACCATCACTAAAATTCAAATAAAGTATAGGTAATTTATTTCATTAAATACATGATAAAAGTTAAAAGAAGAATAGAAATATATCCATTACAACACACATATTTCTTATAAAGGTACATGCATTAGTATCATCTTCATATATATATTATATATCATGTATATGTTCCAATTTCAAACATGAAATCAAACAGTCCTAGACATAAACCTTATCCCTATTAGTCCGCCATTACTGGATATCACACAGGTTCCGGTAAAATTTTGACAGCACAATACAAAATATCTGACGCCACAATGGAAAGGGAATTGTTGTACGAGTCAAAAGTTCAAGCGGCTGGATCAGCCGCGATTAGCTATTAGGTATAATGGGGGTTCCAATCCAGGATCCCACTTACTGTACACTATGTACCTAATTCTCATTTTTTTGTCATTTACTGGGTCCCACTAGACCCCATTTCCTGTTTTTGCTACATAATAATTTGACTTTCACATGTCAGGCTTACAAATAATCAGCCATCCCGCCTCGTGCTTAGACCCCAATGAGACCCACGAGACATACATTACATTCTTACATGACATTTTTAAACTATTTGAGATATTATTATTCCTTTTGATATGTCGCTTATGTCTATTTTTTCGTTTTTTATTGTAAATTGATTGATTGTTTGATACTAAAAAAATTTAATGCCCAGTCACAAATATTTCACTGCAGTTCAAATCAGTGTGAAGTGGATGTTTAAAAAGCAATCAAAGGCAACCTTTAGGCTTTCATCAATGACAAACCCAATACAGTAGAGTCGTCTAGAAAGGCCGGACATGAAAAGTGATAAACAATTCAAACTAAACATGCTAAAAAATCAAATTGTCAAATATACATAACAAAACTTTTTACAAAATATCAAATATGAGTAGAGACAAGAACCATCGACAACCATTAAACTTAGGACAGGAACAGTAAAGAATATGACGGGCTGATCTTGATAAAAAAAATTGAAAATATTTGTTATGATGTCAATGAGAAAACACTGACTTCACAAGAGACCAAATCACACAGAAATTAACAGCTTTATGTAATATATACGTCGAAGAAATCATGTCATAATAAAAAACAAATGAAAAAGTACTTTGATAAAATAAAGTCTTATATATCATTATTACCATTTTTTACAGGTGAAGTACAGGTAAAAATACAGAAATATAGTATCTATTTTTTGCAGAAAAGTAGTGCACAAACATGTGGAAACATAAAACTTGATTTTTGCTAAATTTGCACAAACGTAATTGGCCCATCTTTTTTGATTCAACATCGTTTTTAACTTTCATTTAGACTGTACAACAGTCACCAATTTTGAAAAAAATGTGCAAGCAAGTGCAGCGGACATACATTATAACAAAATTTAAATGTATGATTTAACGTTGTTTTCTATCAGTTTCATTAAAATGGAGATAAAAATATTGTATATTAAACCCAAACAGCAGCAATTGTTGATTTGAAGGTGGCAAATACCTGTTCTCTGGCTCTGCTAACTTGTCACCTACTAAACTTAATTTGGGACCATTAAAATCACTTTTGTGAAATAACAATTTCATTTTGTCTCTGTCAGTGGCCACAACCCCAATTTGAAAATTATTACACGATGTCATGCGATGTTTACGAGAGCTGGGCAATAATATTTCATCAAACTTAATTAAATGCCTGAATGATTACAAAAAAAGCATACCAAACATATTGATAGAAAGGTGAAGCATATGTTTTTGCATATATATTTTTGTCTTAAAGAGGGTTTTTTCTACCCGACATTTTCATGGGAAAAAGCTATAAAACAGCAAAATAAAAAACCGTGGTCTAAATGAAGATAGGCAGATCCAGGGGAAAAATTAAGTTGATAACATAGGGCATCTGTGAAGCATGACTGAAGCGGGACACGCTTATGAAAAGTTATGAATCCGCCACTGATTGCAGCAAATACAATGTTGTCTGACACACTGACAATCAGTTCCATTTTTAATTCTATACTGGCAAAGTCTTTACACTAAACCACAGCAACGGACCCACTAGTCCAACTTCTTAATTACCACTATAATAGCAATAAAAGAAACTAACTAATCTTTTCATTTATAAAACCAACTTTTCATAAGCAAATGCACGAGATTTGACCAAAACTCAAAAAGATCAAAGAAAAATGCTGCCAAATATAAAGTATAAACATGCACCAGTCTTGCGTTAAATGTGCAAGACTTGGCAGCCCTGTAAAATTTAGCTTTTGGTCTGTTAATGTAGATTCAGGTTGATATCAAAGACTGCTGGCATAGACAATATATTAAGTAAAACTACTTCCAATTCATACCTATTATTGCAAATATAGGCACCTGAAAATTGAATAATTATATGATAAAAAAAATTATTTCCCATTTTTTTAAAGCTATAATCCTCTATATATCATGTATGTTATTAAAGCTTCAGGCAACTGTATTTTATAAGACATATTTGTGTGTGTCAGGAGTATTGGACATAGACTAGTCCAAATAATTATGAGGTCTTGGAAGGCCATTTTAAATTTTTCAACCAGAGTTTTAGCTAGAATTGGGTACTTTGGGGGCCTTGGTTGGTCCAAGTTGTCTCCTACTTTGGTTTGCGTTTCCACCGAGTGGCCCAGTGGTTCTATTCAAGTACTTCAGCTTCCTTCACAAAACAACCGACTTCCCGCGGTGTCCTACATGTAGCACTCCCATTGTGTTGGTTGGGGATTAAATTGTCCTTGTAAAAATAATTGTCGTACAAATATACATTGGCGACACATCTCCATTAATCCTGATGGATTAGGGAGTGTAAATGGATACCACTGTGTAACACACGCAGCTTTCGAGGGGTTCTTCGGATATCAGAGGCATTTACCAAGCGTCAAGAAAAAAATATAATAGCCTTTCAAGATGTCATACTTATTTGGACTAGACATTCCAATAAATTGAGATAGGTTGAAAAATTTAGCTATATATAAATATTAAGTCTCATCCCAGGCAATAAAGTCTGACATTTTCAAATAAATCGAAATTATATCTCTAAATCGTGGACAGTACCAGTGAAAATTTCTGAAACACGTGAAAGATATTTTTTGCACTGCTCGTTCGCTGTTTAAGACAATGGTGGTCCCGAAATTAAAAATAAATACAATGTAAAGACCTCTTGGTGTCTTGTCTTAAAATGTATGCATATACATGACATTATATTGAGTTCTTAGTGCTGACTGGAGCGATAGAAAAATAATAGATTGGAATAATTGATAACGGAAAGCACGTGGTTATGCAATTTCCCTTCTTGTAATTACTTTAAATTCACTTATAAATATTATTTGTACTAAAAACAGCAAACCCCGTGTGTGTGTGTGTTACCTTTGTCGTTTATCAAAGGATGTGAATGCTGAAAATGCTCGCTAATCTGTAAAAGTTAGATCATTTATGTATCGCAACAGGTGCTCTTCGTGTCCGCCATCCAAGCATCTTCTAGACAGTGATTAACAATTAGTAACCTCCGATTGGTCGAACGGCAACAGAAGGCGTGGCTAAGTAGCGGACGATTAAGAAGCAAAAGAACGTCTAGCCTACCAATCTTTTTTACAATTTATAGAATTTATAGCATCTGATGTATTCAGTAAATAATTTAGCATCATATGCATACTGTTTACCTATTCTTATATCCGTAGGTTAACTGTAATCCGCTATGCTACCAGCAGACGCGCTGAATTGTCAAGCCGCCATAGCGTGAATATATAATGAGTTAATCCAGAGTTACGTCCCCTTACAAAAAAACGGGAATATTGCCTTAACTACCCTGCGCGTCATTTTGTACATCATGAGGAACACGATAAAGTTATATTTTCATAGCAGCAAATCACTTTTCTCTGACAGATGTTTATAATCTTTATCTATTATGTTCCTTTCTAGTAAAACATTTAGAATGATGTTAAAGTTCGAAACCCTTGAAACTTATATGCTGGAGTCTTGATAATGTATGTAAAACATTTGTTAACCTTTTAACACTATACATAACTTTGATGAATTTTGAACTACTCCTGTCAAAAACAACATTGTAGTTAACTATTTGCAAAGTTTATTTTATTCGTAACCAGAATCATACATAATTAATAAAAACATGCACATAAACAATAAGAAAACAGTAGGTTCAAAATGATTACTATTGTTCAGTTCAGAAGGAAATATATTTTTATTTCTATTTCTGGCAAATGCTTGTTACAGGCCGTCTATTTACTGTTCTTTGATTACCGTCATCCATCTGAAAACATTAATACAATGAAATTATATTATCATTGTTATGTATGCATCATAATTCCATTATATATATTTATGTACGTGGCGGAAGAATTTTATCGTATGATAATTCTATTTATATAACAATAGAATTGTAACAGGTTTTATGAACCCGAGTGTATTTAAATACGGTGGACTCGATTTGAAATTATCGATAAGGGCGTTGACCATTCGCATGTACACACGTAGTTTTTTTTAGTTATACTCAAGCACATATATATTTGAAAACAGTATTAAATACTGTTTGTAACATTTTGTTTGTTTTTTGTAGATTGTTGAGGCAACCTTATTTAGTTTATTTAAACAGAGGACTTATTTTGTGATGTGGACTGTATTTACACAATTACAAACCTTTGTAATTTGTTATCATTTGATAAACATGTATTGCAATTATTTGATATTATATAAAAAAGAATGGTCATCGTGCCTGACAAGTTCTAAAACTAGTGTTTTAGTTATTTATATTATGAATAAGATAAGAAACAGATTGGGCCGAGGTAGATAGAAACTATATAGTCTAGTATATAAATAATTTATGTTCGTTTGAACGAAGATAATTTAGAAAATAATTTCATTTAAAATAAACGTATACAGTCATGTGTACTCTGTGCGATTTGAATGCAATTGGTTTATCCTTCATGAAACGCATGGCAAGTTGGTCAACGGTGCGGGTGCATGTTTTGCTTAAATACTTTTAGTCTTTTCCAGCAGTGGTATTTTGTAGTTTTTAAATGACAAATTGGTTTAATATACTGACTAAATCAGTAGAGGCTGTTGTTCATGTTGTTGGTTATTTCTTGCTCTTGTATTTGGGTACGATTTGACTCGATAAACAGTTGGTATTGATGTTGACATTCGGCTTTTATTGTACAAAAGTCATAAACCTCAAAGCTTCCGATGAGTAAATATCGTACTCTATTGTTCAAGTTGTATTTTAGACACTCTTTAAGAGTTCATGACATTTCTGTGTTTTGATTTATGTATCATATATATATATATATATATATATATATATATATATATATATATATATATATATATAAACGTTATGCGTTTAAATATTCTTTGTTCGGCCAGTAGTAGTATTATACCTTATCAGTTCCCTTCTAAAGAACCTAATTGTAAACATAAATTAAGTCATTCTTCATCTCTTTGAAAAGTAAAAAGGATTTCTCTGCATATTCATGTCGACCTGTTTTGTAATTAGATTAAAGAATGCGTAGTAAACGCTGATTGGAAGAATCAAACATGACAACTCAAAATAAGCATGTCATACTTCGTTTAATTATATTACTAATACTAATACTAAAACTACGATCTCTACCTCTTTGTATGACTTATTCATACTATGTACTGCCAAGCAATAGAAAAGAAATATGGATAGTAAGTTTCATCTAAAGTACTTACCCTCCACACGAACAGCTAAAATAAGAAAATATTATATTATGTAGAGCGAGTCGCTCGGACTTACTAGTCGAACTTATCAGTGAAAGTTTTCACGTTTGAATTACTTCACATACTGTCATGAAGGGATCTCTTCAACTTATTATTATTATAATGCCAATTATTAAAATAAGTAGGCTAAAGTTTTGTTACTACCACCTAATGTCATTATGCTTCTTCTTGATAGCTGCCTCATTGGAAATATTTAATCACATGTTCTTATTTTTACTTCCTGTTTTTTTTTATATAAAGGATTTGTTATCAAGGCGTAATCAATCTGATTAAAGTATCCACGTTTATTTGATCCCATGGAAACGAAATCGTCCCGCTGGTTTTTCGTTATTTTGTTGTTGTGTATTTTGTTGTTTGTCTCTTTATGCTTTTGCCATGTCGTTGGCAGTCTTTTGCCATGTCGTTGCCAGTCTTTTGCCATGTCGTTGCCAGTTTGACTGATGAGTTTGAATCTCTCCTTGGCATCTTTAGCCTCTTTTGTAGTCGGAACACGTGTCTGAGATAATCTCTCTTTTGCATCTTTAGCCTCTTTTGTAGACGGAATACGTGTCTGAGATAATATCTCTTTGGCATCTTTAGCCTCTTTTGTAGACGGAACACGTGTCTGAGATAATCTCTCTTTGGCATCTTTAGCCTCTTTTGTAGACGGAACACGCGTTTGAGATAATCTCTCTTTGGCATATTTAGCCTCTTTTGTAGAAGGAACATGCGTCTGAGATAATCTCTCTTTGGCATCTTTTGCCTCTTTTGTAGACGGAACAAGTGTCTGAGATAATCTCTCTTTGGTATCTTTAGCCTCATTTGTAGACGGAACACGCGTCTGAGATAATCTCTCTTTGGCATCTTTAGCCTCTTTTATAGACGGAACACGCGTCTGAGATAATATCTTTGGCATCTTTAGCCTCTTTTGTAGACGGAACACGCGTCTTAGATAATCTCTCTTTGGCCTCTTTAGCCTCTTTTATAGACGGAACACGCGTCTGAGATGATCTCTCTTTGGCATCTTTAGCCTCTTTTATAGACGGAACACGCGTCTGAGATAATCTCTCTTTGGCATCTTTAGCCTCTTTTGTAGACGGAACTCGCGTCTGACATAATCTCTCTTTGGCCTCTTTAGCCTCATTTGTAGACGGAACACGTGTCTGAGATAATCTCTCTTTGGCATCTTTAGCCTCTTTTGTAAACAGAACACGCGTCTGAGATAATCTCTCTTTGGCATCTTTAGCCTCTTGTATAGACGGAACACGCGTCTGAGATAATCTCTCTTTGGCATCTTTAGCCTCTTTTTAAGACGGAACACGCGTCTGAGATAATCATTTAAAGGGTATATTTATTGATTTACTTAAGTATTCTACTACCACCATGTATAAAATGAATTGCATATGCATTTGTACGCTATACTTATCTGTTTTGTATTTGACACTTACTTGCTGAAAAAATCAAATGAATAATTATAAAATAAAGCATACAATTCAGCAATAAATTAATACAACGTCAATGGAATAATTTGAATAAGTAGTAATGTGAGAGAAGAACATTTTAAGATGAGAATTTGTTATGTCAGATTATTAAAAATTATTTAAATTTAATGGGATATTTGTATGATTTGGCGCCTTATGATAAAGAATGTGTAAATCAAATTTGGCTCATCATTCTCAAGAAAGTTGACGTAAAGACGATATATTCATATTTTTGAATATGCTCTATGGACATAAATTTCAACAGTTTTTATTATTATACGTCATAGGTTTTATACATTTCCGCTATGGGTATTTCCTATGAAGGTTAATCTAGAAAACAGCGAATTTCGCCGTGACGTACACAGTTTACATATGACTAATTATGTCTATTCCATAGATTTAAAAAAAAAATATTTGTTGTTGGTACATAAATTTCTGTTTAAATGATTTACAATAATCAAGGAGCCACCGACTTCGTTTTTACGGTTTATATCATTCAAAGTATTGTTCTAGGTAAACAAAATTAGCACTTAATGTCAAAAAAGAGTAATATCATCGCGTTAAAGGCCATAACATATCGATTGTTTTTAAGTTTTTATCAAGCAACTTGATGACGGATTGGTAAATACCATAAAACAAAGTTGATGACCCCATGATTAATTTACATATTAATTAAAACGAAAATTCATGTTCCAACAACATTAAGTGTTTCAGGGAAAATCTATAAAGTCGAAATTTCAGTTGAATGGTTTAAAGACAACTTTAAGAACGTTTTTGCTTCTTTTAACTGCTTGCTACATGTTCTAGACAAATATTCTTTTTTTTTATATAAAGAATACAATTAGTATTATTTCAGACAATAATAGAGATAAATGCCTTTTTTCGATTTTCAGTTGTATTTAAATGCAAAATTATACCACAATCTGTGACCTAGCCAATTTACTAGTTTACTAAACTCATAACTAGAGGCTCTCAAGAGCCTGTGTTGCTCACCTTGGTCTTTGCGCATATTAAACAATGTACACAGATAAATTCATGACATGAGTGTGTTTTGGTGATGGTGATATGTTTGTAGATCTTAAATTACTGAACATTCTTGTTGCTACAATTATCTCTATCTATAATGAACTTAGCCCAGTACTTACAGTGGAAAATATTTTCTAAAAATTTACAAAAATTTTTGAAAAATGTTCAAAAATTGACTATAAAGGACAATAACTCCCCTTAAGGGGTCAATTGACTATTTTGGTCACGTTGACTTATTTGTAGATCTTAATTTGCTGAATATTATTACTGTTTACAGTTTATCTCTATAGATTATAATATTCAAGATAATAACAAAAAACGGCAAATTTCCTTAAAATTACCAATTCAGGGCAGGTACCTAACAACGGGTTGTTCGATCCATCTGAAATTTTTTAGGGCAGATAGATGTTTTGACCTGATTAACAATTAAACTCAGTCGGATTTGCTTTAAATGCTTCGTCTTTGAATTATAAGCCATAAAACTGCATTTTACCGCTATGTTCTATTTTTAGCCGTGGCAGCCATCTTGTTTGGATGGCCAGGTCACCGGAAACTTTTTTTTTTAATTAGATACGCCAAAGATAATTGTGGCCAAGTTTGGTTTAATTTGGTCCTGTAATTTCAGAGGAGAAGATTTTTGTAAAAGATTACTGAGATTTACGAAAGATGGTTAAAATTGACTATAAAGGGCAATAACTCCTAAAGGGGTCAACTGACCATTTCGGTCGTGTTGACTTATTTGTAGATCTTACTTTGCTGAACATTATTGCTGTTTACAGTTTATCTCTACCTATAATAATATTCAAGATAATAACCAAACAGCAAATTTCCCTTAAAATTACCAATTCAGGGGCAGCAACCCAACACCAGGTTGTCCGATTCATCTGAAAATGTCTGAAATGATAATCAAGTTACCCCATGTCAGATTTGTTCTAAATACTTTGATTTTTGAGTTATAAGCCAAAAACTGCATTTTACCCCTATGTTCTATTTTTAGCCATGACGGCCATCTTGGTTGGTTGGCCAGGTCACCGGACACATTTTTTAAACTAGATACCCGAATGATGATTGTGGCCAAGTTTGGTTTAATATGGCCTATAGTAGTTTCAGAGGAGAAGATTTTTGTAAAAGTTAACGACCACGGACGACGACGACGACGACCGACGTCGACGGACGACGACGCCGGACGCCGGACGCCGGACGCAAAGTGATGAGAAAAGCTCACTTGGCCTTTCGGGCCTGGTGAGCTAAAAATATTGAATTCACAACGGAAAGGCCTTAACCAAATTGCAAAATCAGACGCTCAAACACATCAAACGAATGAATAACAACTGTCATATTCTTGATTTGGAAAAAACATTTCTAATGTGGAAAAATAGCGGATTAAACCTGGTTTTATAGCTAGTAAAAACTCTCACTTGCATGACCGGAACATTTGGAATACAACTTACAACTTGTTGTGTCCAATTTTTTAATACTATACACTACAAAAAAGTCTGAAATGGCCTAGATCTGTACTCGACTGTTCTGTTTTTTTAACGACCATGTAATGGTAATGTAATGTTAATGGAATATGTCAAAAAGGCACACATATGAAAATAAAATATAGACAATAGAAATGGGGTATGCCAAAGAGACAAAAATATGAAAATAAAAAATAGACAATAGAAATGGGGTATATTAAAGAGACCAAAATATGAAAATAGAATATAGACAATAGAAATGTGGCATGTCAAAGAAACTAATGTATGAAATAGAATAGAGACAATAAAAATGGTGTATGTCGAAGAGACAAACAAACGAAAATAGAATATAGACAATAGAAATGAGGTATGTCAAAGAGACAAAACTATGAAAATAGAAGAAACAACTTAATAAAAAAAGTTCTACTTGATATAAAAAATATGAAGCACTGTTTTTTCTGCATAAAAAAATGAAAAAGAAATTTCTGTATACAGTTGTTTTTTTAATTTTTTGAACTTTTGATTTTGCCATGTATTTTCTGTATAGTTTGGTATTTTTGGTTATTTACTTTTTAAAGCAACAAATTATCACAATGAATTGTTTACACTTAACATGAATTCCTAACAACAACAAAAAGACAACAAAGATAAACATATTAAAACATAACCCTTAAAAACCAATCGAAAAAAATTAATAAAAATACAACATATATTTAGGCCAGTAATGAAAACATATGAAAAACATATGTTTGTAGAAAATATTATTTTAAATACATATGTTTTTCATATGTTTTCATTTTCTTTTATATATGTTTGAAAACATATGTTTTCATGTCGGGCCTAAACATATGTTTACGTCTGTTTTCAGACATGTGAAAAACATATGTTAAACATATGAAAATATATGTTAAACATATGGAAACATATGTTGCAATTTTTCCTATGTACCGTCGCCGTTTTTGGCACAACTTTTGGGAATTTTGGGTCGTCAATGATCAACAACTTTGTACTTGTTTGGCTTTATGACTATTTTGATCTGAGCGTCACTGTTGAGTCTTATGCAGACGAAACGCGCGTCTGTCGTATTAAATTATAATCCTGGTACCTTTGATAATTTTCAACATAAAATTTTCCTATTTCGGGAAAAACACCACATACAGCATTCACTATTACGTGTTCTTATTTTCTTAACTTTTGTCAACTAATCACAATATACTTATCTGGTTGGTATATAACACTTACTTTTTCCTGAAAAATAAATATAAATTAGTTTGAAATATTAAGAGTAACATAAGACAATCATGATACAGTAAAAGCAGTTTATGAATTTTACTAATACGTTCAGCATATTGTTTTGAAGTGTATTTTTTTACTTGAATGTGGTTGCTATTAACACGAAGCTTAAATAAAATATCAAACAACGTGGTGAACATGAATACATGTATCTCCTTTAAAAATGTATATGGCTGTTCAAACCTTATCATTTTGTCTTTTGGAGATCAATGTTTAAAGTTGTTTTAATGTTTTTGAAAGACAGAATGATAATATATGCATAATGTATACACTTGCCGAAATTTTTCTCCACATATGTATACAACACACTGGTAGTATTCAATGTAACGTTAAACGCGGATGTGTGTCATATTTAATTTCTTAATAGAGGTATATCAGTGTTTATGATAAATAACAACCTAAAATTGTAGGATTTAAATCATTCTTTTGTTATAGAGAAATGAGAAATGAGAAATTATAAGTGTGTCGTTAGACATACATCATTGGTTTTTAATTGATTGGGTACTACACAACATACATATTATCAACATACTATTGTATCGATAATATGAGTCACTTTTGCTGACCATCTATTGATGTTTAGGTACTGACTGCATAGTCAAAATAAGGACACGCAAGAGTGTGACATTAGGAACAAAATTAAATATTTTGGACGTAACTACCACATTAAGGTTTACACCAACCTGCATTAATAAGCACACGCTTACAGCTTTACAAACTATGTATCGAATACCATAATCATGTCAGATTATTTAAAAAAAGCTGATACAAATGCTGTGAGTTTTTGGCCGAAAAAAATTTATGTGTGATTCCATTTACACCTAAAATAATAGTTATTTAAGGTAGATAATTGTTTTCCTTTTCTTTTATGTGTTTGTTTTTACATTATTCATATGGGAGTAACATTTTGACTTAAAAAAACGCTTTATGAAAAACAACAAAAAAGTTCTTTAGGGTAGGCTGTTATTCAGACTAAAAAGTATTGGAGGTAGGGTAACTGGAATCACACATGCCTTTTCTTTTATTATTTTCCTCATTATCTTTCCAAAGAGTCGTTTTAAAAAACACAGATAATGGTAATTAACCAATCAACGTTTAAACAATTTAAGAATATTTCTTTCTTAAATACCATGTTAATCGTTAAACTTTGCTAATCTATCATGTCTATTAAGACCATTTTATAAACATCGTTATATCATAAATTGCATATATAAGTGTATGCTATATTTATTTGTTTGTAGCTTAACATTTACCGGCCAAAAAGGGAAATAATTATTCATAGAATACAGCATACTATTACGCAATGAAGTATAAAAATTACAGTACAATTAATTGAATAAGTAGTAAAGCGATTGTGCAGCATGTTGAGATGTCAGCTTGTTCTTTCAGACTAGTGAGTATTATAGTCTTTTATCAATTATTGAAATGTGAAAAGGTATAATTTCAAAGTGTCGATTTATAAATTCATAAATTATAAAGAAATTTAGGTTTCATCAGCCTTTAGGAATGTTGGACTAGGGTTGATTTGACCAGTTTTATATATGTTCTCTATGGTCATATAGTTCTTTAAAATGGTAGTTATTAGTCGTCTTTGGGTTTCATCATCTCAGCTTTCAGCGTCTCCCATGCAGTGAAATCTTGGCAATTGTGCACGAAATCGTCCCGTTGGTTTTTCGTTATTTTGTTGTTGTGTATATTGTTGTTTGTCTCTTTATGCTTTTGCCATGTCGTTGCCAGTTTACATTTGACAGATGAGTTTGAATCTCTCTTTGGCATCTTTAGCCTCTTTTGTAGACGGAACACGCGTCTGAGATAATCATTTAAAAGGTATATTCATTGATTTACTTATCTATTCTACTACCACCATTGTATAAAATGAATTGCATATGCATTTGTACGCTATACTTATCTGTTTTGTATTAGACACTTACAACCTAAAAAAAATCAAATGAATAATTATAAAATAAAGCATACAATTCAGCAATAAATTAACACAACGTCAATGGAATAAGTTTAAAAAGTAGCAATGGGAGAGAAGAACATTTTAAGATGAGAGTTTGTTATGACAGATTATTGAAAAGTATTTATGTCAGTAATGATGCCTAATATTGATATGGGATATTTGTATGAATTGGCGCCTTATACATTAAGAATGTGTTAATAAAATTTGATTGATCATTCTCAAGAAAGTTGACATAAAGACAGTATAATCATATTTTTGTATGTGCTATATGGACATAAATTTCAACAGATTTTGTTATAATACGTCATAGGTTTTCATTTTCGCTATAGGTATTTCCTATGAAGGTAAATCTAGAAAACAGCGGCTTTTGCCGTGACATAGACAGTTTACATATTACTAATTAATTTGATCGTCTATATTCGGTAGCTTCTACCTCTTTTGTAAAGGAATGGCCGTCTGACATTCATCATTGTAATGTTATGTGTATGGTTTTACTTTACTACACTAATCACACCTTATTTTATTGTAAATTAATGTAGAAAATCAAGACATGCAATGTTGGTTCTTTTTAAGACATAACGCGCGTCTAGCATACATCATATGCATGGTATAATAATGTTTATACTTTACTCATTTGTTTTAATATCTTCATATAATGAACCTCATATATATATATATTCTAACATTGTTGGGTTGATGTTTAGACGAGTTGTATATATATATATATATATATATATATATATATATATATATATATATATATATATATATATATAAGTCTGAAAATTATACCAAACAGGGTTAGAGTTAGACTTTATACTGACAAATTTTTGTCCGTCCCTCAGCGGGATTCGAACTCACACCTTTGATACACTACAGCACCAATCGCTTAGCCTCATGTCCAGCGCTCTAGACCACTCGACCACATCCGCTATATTCTGTCCAAATTTGGTAAAAATTCAGGATGGTTTATAAAATCTAATAAATGTCTTAAAAAAACTTAAACTGCAGAACTGCAGAGTGGATGTTATGTTAACTTAACTGAAGAAGAAAATATAGTCCGTTTATATTTGAAAATAGGATATTTATTTTTACAAACTTTACCTCTGGATATTATCTTATGATCATAAACACGCTTCTGTCCAAGCTTGGTAGAAAACCAGGATATTTTCAGAAAGTGTTAATGTAATGTTAACTGTCATAAAAACTAAGTCCAATTATAAGTAAAATGCGGAAAAACTTGATTTTATTTTTACAAATTTATCTTTTGATCATAAACAAACTTCTGTAAGTTCAAGTTTGGTAGATATCCAGAATAATTTAAGAGGGTGTCCACTGAAAAACCAGGCAGTGGATAGCATATGACATATTTTGTTTTCAAAATTTTTTCATCTATTTCATATCACAAATTCATTCTTTATCGAAATCAGATTATGTTTTTTTATTACCTGCAACAAATAAAGACGAAAAAAACCATAGAAAGCACTGAAAATTCATTGAAAAGGGGAGATAACTCTTCATTTTGTACAAAATTTTGTTGCGTTGTTAGTGAACTTTAAAATCATTTTCTGAGCCATCATCCACTGTTGATTTAAAAAAAATCTTTGACATATATATCCTTTGTATGATATTAAAATTGCATTGGAACCAAAAATCAGTGGGAAAAAAATGATGTTGTGCCACGCATATCATAGGATTTGCCTGATATTTACTTGGACAGCCTCTTAAGAAAGTTATCAAAATTTTAAAAGTTTTAACCACATAATATTTGTGGACGCTGCTGGCGACGGAATTAAAGTTGGTTCCCTATGTCTCGCCTTTGCGACAAAAGTAGCAGGCTCGACGAAAAGGATAAGAATATCAACATTGAAAGTAAAAGAAAATGATGGACCATTTTGTTGACTTATTCAATCCACAAAAAGATCATTATTATACAGGTAGAAACGATGAAAAATTTGGTTGCAGGTATAAAAGCTTCAGTTTGGAGGTCTTGAGAAACTTATAAAAAAGATAAACACAGAAACGTGGAAATATGAAAATGCAAATATCTGACAAATGAAGTCGTAGTTAAACCTATTTTGTAAAAGGTATTTATCTCATGTCATTAGCCAAGTTGATATACAAAGTTTGTCTGATGGAGATTTTAATTTAACAAAATTATGAGATTTTAAGAGTTATCAAGATCATTTAACCAAATTTGGCAAAATCTATCTTATAATATGTCTATCTTAAAAAAGAGCTAGCTAAGTTGCCTATAAACTTCTCAAACATGTATTTCTCAATTTTGGATTGATATCATTGTCTTGCATGTTGAAAATGATTTTTTAGGGAGTTTCAAAACTTATAAAACTACCATTTTCCAGTTTCAATTCACAAACACTAAAGAGTATGCATTTTAAATGTGCCTTATAGTCCTTAATCCTTAAGTAAGCCCTTAAAATCCCTACTCCTTTACTATCTTATTTGTTATCTTAAATTACGTTTTTAATTTTTAAACAAAAATATCAAGTTAGTAAATAGCTGTAAAAATGACCAAAAAAATCAGTGAATACCAGTAATCACTGAAACAACTAGTAAATACATGTAATTACTAAATTGAATAGTAATTACAGGTATTTCCTGAAATGTTTAGTAATTACGTGTAATTCCTTATTTCACCTATTTACTGTAACATATATAAGTACGTCTGAATCAGTGACAACTCTACAACAGATGTATCCATCGGATCATCAGCAATGACGGTGATACATGGCTGTGTACATTATGTATATACAACTCGTCTAAACATCAACCCAACAATGTTAGATCTGTAAATTTGCTTTCGGGATTCAAACCCATGCTTCTGAGATATCGTGACACTAAATCGCCTGCACTGTAGCCGTCTCGCTAGACCACACGACCAGGTTGGGTTGATGTATAGACGAGTTGTATAAATATATATATATGCGTGTATATTCAGAAATATATCATACCAATACCAATGGAATTTATTGGATGAATAGTGAAGGTCAATTTACAATAAAGTGGCTAAGTACAGCGACAACTTTGGCTCGTTGTAATTTAACTGAATATCGAAAAAAAAATCATTTATCTTTTGTTATTTTTGAAATATAACTGATAAAATTATTTCAAAATAGGTAAAAATTTATTAGAAATCAAATAGACGAAAAACGTTCCTAAATTTGTTTTAAAATTTTCCATCTCAAATGTCTATTCCACAGATTTTTCTTTAAAAAAGCTATTTGTTGTTGGTACAATAATTTCTGTTTAAAAGATTTACAATAATCAAGGGGCTACCGACTTCTTTTTTACGGTTTATATCATTAAAAGTATTGTTCTAGGTAAATCAGAATTAGCACTTAATGTCAAAAAAGAGTAACATCATCGTGTCAGAGGCAATTAAATGTCGATTGTTTAGGTTTTTATAAAGCAACTTGATAACAGATTGGTAAATACCATAAAACAAAGTTGATGACCCCATGATTATTTTACATATCAATTAAAATGGAAATTCATGTTCCAACAACATTCAGTTTTTGAGGGAAAATCTATAAAGTAGAAATTTCAGTTGAAAGGATTTTAGACAACTTAAAGAACGTTTTTGCCTCTTTTAACTGCTTGCTACATGTTTTATACATATATTCTTTTATTTATAAAGAATACAATTAGTATTATTTCAGACATTAAAAGAGATAAATGCGTTTTTTTTCAATTTACTAGTTTACTAAACTCACAAAAATACTGAATTCAAAACGGAAAGTCCTTAACCAAATTGGAAAATCAGAAGCTCAAACACATCAAACGAAAGGATAACAACTGTCATATTCTTGATGTGGAAAAGACATTTTCATTTTATAAATTCATAAATTATAAAGAAATTTAGGTTTCAACACCCTTTAGGAATGTTGAACTTGGGTTGATTTGACCAGTTTTATATATGTTCTCTATGGTCATATAGTTCTTTAAAGAATGATGGTTATTATTCGTCCTTGGGTTTCATTATCGCAGCTTTCAGCGTCTCCCATGCAGTGAAATCTAGGAAATAGTGCACGAAATAGTCCCGTTTGTTTTTCGTTATTGTGTTGTTGTGCATATTGTTGATTGTCTCTTTATACTTGTGCCATGTCGTTGCCAGTTTGACTGATGAGTTTGAATCTCTCTTTGGCATCTTTAGCCTCTTTTGTAGACGGAACACGCGTCTGAGATAATCATTTAAAAAGTATATTTATTGATTTACTTAAGTATTCTACTACCACCATTGTATAAAATGAATTACATATGTATGTGTACGCTATACTTATCTGTTTTGTATTTGACACTTACCAGCTGAAAAAATAAACAATTATAAAATAAAGCATACAATTCAGGAATAAATTAATACAACGTCAATGGAATAAGTTGAATAAGTCGTAATGTGAGAGAAGAACATTTTAAGATGAGGGTTTGTTATGTCAGATTATTAAAAAGTATTTATATCAATGTTGATATGCGATATTTGTATGATTTGGTGCCTTATAATAAAGAATGTGTAAATAACATTTGGTTCATCATTCTCAAGAAAATTGAGGTAAAGACGGAATAATCATCTTTTTGTATGTGCTCTATGGACATAAATTTCAACAGTTTTTGTTATTATACGTCATAGGTTTTATACATTTCTGATATGGGTATTTCCTACGAAGGTTAATCTAGAAAACAGCAAATGTCACCGTGACGTACACAGTTTACATATGACTAATTAGTTTGAACGTCTATTTGGTAGCTTCTATCTCTTTTGTAAAGGAATGGACGTCTGACATTCATCATTGTAATATAATGATTGTTTTACTTTACTACACTAATCACACCTTATTTTATTGTAAATTAATGTAGAAAATCAAGACATGCAATGTTGGTTTTTTTAAGACATAACGCGCGTCTAGCATACATCATATCAGGGTGTGGAAATGCTATGTCCGACTCGCCAGACTCGTACATTTGAAAAACCGGACAAGTAATTATTTTTGTCTTAGTTGCCCGTGGACAAGTGAAAAAATATACAACATTTGTACAAGACAAAGTTCAAATCAAACAAAAACATAAAATTAATTTCAAAATGTATAAAGATGTTTATTTTATGTAAAAGAAACCAATCTTCAGCAAGTAAAAACATCAATGTTCATGACAATAAATATTACATGATACTGGAAATAGATCGATTACCAAAATAAATAGAAATAAGTATGCGAACCAGAGTCGCGTAACATTGCATTGGCTTTGTCCATTGACCCTGGATTGTCGATTAAGTTTTATCCATCATTTACCGGTTGTGTCATTTCTTTCAATTTTGTATCGAGATTCAGATTGACAAATACATAATAAAAAGCTGGGCAAGCAAGACAAAAAGAATCATGAGTCGAGTAGAAAACCTTAAATGCAAACGGAGGACACAGAGTATTTAAAAAAAAGGAAACGGAATCACTGTCCTCAAATTTAGTATATTATGTACCTACTGGCTACAACTTTTATTCCAAAACTACTGCAAAATTGTCCTGTACATGTCATTTTATTGGTTGGTTTGCTGTTAGGTTTCTGTCCCACTGATGTTAACCCATTTCCTACTTAACTAATTTGTTACTCATATAAACAAATGGATTTCATTTAAAAAAAAGTTAAAAGTTTAATTCTAGAAATTTTAAGCTCCTGGGAGGTGTATATCCTAAACACTTAAGATGTCAAAATATCTCTATGATTTTTACTTCTGTGCAATTGCGTCTTTGTTTACTGAAAACCTTTTTTTCCAATCATAGATATCAGGACTAAATTTAGTATATACGCCAGACGCGCGTTTCGTCTACAAAAGACTCTTCAGTGACGCTCGAATCCCAAAAAGTTATAATTGCCAAATAAAGTACGAAGTTAAAGAGCATTGAGGACCAAAATTGCTAAAAGTTTTGCCAAATACAGCTAAGGTAATCTATGCCTCAGGTAGAAAAGCCTTAGTATTTTAAACAAATGGAAAATTTGTAAACAGTTAATTTATAAATATAACCATATCAATGACAATTCATGTCAGCACAAAAAGTGCTGACTACTTGGCTTGTGATATCCTCGGGGAAATAAATCTCCACCAGCAGTGGCATCGACCCAGTGGTTGTAAATAAACTCATCATAGATACCAGGACTAAATATAGTATATACGCCAGACGCGCGTTCCGTCTACAAAAGACTCATCAGTGACGCTCGAATCCCAAAAAGTTAAAAATGCCAAATAAAGTACGAAGTTGATGAGCATTGAGGACCAAAACTCCTAAAAGTTTTGCAAATAATGTTAAGGTAATCTATGCCTCAGGTAGAAAAGCCTAAGTATTGAAAAAAATTCTAAAATTTGTAAATAGTAAATTTATAAATATAACCATATCAATTACAATTCCTATTAGCACAAAAAGTGCTGACTACTGGGCTTGTGATACCCTCGGGTAAATAAATTTCCACTAGCAGTGGCATCGACCCAGTGGTTGTAAATAAACTCATCATAGTATTTTATTTGTATCAATACAGTCCCAATTAAGGATAGTATGTGCAAAGCAATACTACGAGGTTTCTACAAGTTTCAGTATTAACAGTTGTTAGAGAAAATTAAATTATTGATACAATCATCAAATTGTATTTGATATGCTTCTTGTAGCTAGATATACAAATACATGTACATAGAGACCGTCTGGAGTTTCTTTACAATGGCAACAAAATTTTACAGAGTTGAGTTCATTCAATAATTAAATAAGTCCATGTGTTTAGTAGTTTTTGATATTTGTTGAATATTTTGATAGAAAAGAGTAAACCTCTCTTTATTAATTTTCTTTATCAACTATGCTAACTATATCTTGATGGAAACATGTTTAACTGGTGATCAAAGCTCATCAGTTTGATAAGAGAGGCAAATCAACAACAAACATGAAGAATTACATGGTCTCTTATCGATGTACGTCAATGGAGTAAATTATTTCTGATGTACATGTTTCACTTGCACTGCAAATCATAATTTCGTCAAAATGGCGATATCTGGAATACGATACGAAGTGTTAATTTGAGAATCAGACAACTGTTATTATAATTAAAGATCCAGGAAACCTTGACATGTCGTTAGTAAGATAAGACCCATCAGCCTTAATTGTGACTGTAAAGTTATGTGATATCGAATCAGTATGTGAGTGCTGAAAATGGGAAAATGATAAATGGATAGTTGAAATTGTTTGTCACAGTTACTAGATGGAAGATGTCAATTCTGAAGAAAAATCAAAATAAGAAGCATAACTTGTTCTTTCGGTTATATCCTTAATTTTAAGTTCCCTGTGATATATGAGATATAAGCACACATTGACATGTGGTTTATTGATTAACAAGACATCATCGATATACTTAATTGTTAGGTAAAAGAACATTGCATTTTTTTCATCAATGCCTTTGAGATAATTTTTGAAATCAAAGTTATGATTATTTTGTTTTGTTAGATCAGACACATATAGCGGAAGGTGTACATCCTACAATGTTAAACTGTTTTATACTTAGAAATGTGACATGAACAGCGAAATGACACTTCTATAATCTGTCGCAGTTTGATGTTGTATCACCTTTGTTACATAACTATGGAGATGTAATACATTTGCTAATAATATATCTCTGTACGGGCTTTATAAACCAGGTTTTATCACACAATTTAATTTTAAAACATGCATTTTATGATTGCTTCATTGATTGTTTTTATATATATAATAAGCAAGCATTGATTTGTTGTTAGTTAATACAAGCCGAGGAAATAAATAAAATCCGTTTTTAAACACTTAATGCCAATGTAACATACTTGTTAACACATTTTCAAATTAGTTAACAAACAAACAACAAAGGACAACATAACTTCGAAATCATCATCAGTACAGAATAAACTAAATAAAACAATGTTAAGTTCCACTCCGATTTCACTGCTGCAATAATTGACACTTTAGTATTTCTTTTTTCTTAAATATATTATTACTTTAAACCAACATACAAGACAACAAATAATTCAAAATTGAAAGTCCTTTATCAAATGACAAATCAAAACCTTAAACACATCAAACGAATAAAAACATTTGTCATATTCCTGACTTGGTACAATCATTTCCCCATACGGAAATGAGGGAGTAAATTTGGTTTTATAACTTAACCTGTAATCTGCATGACAGTCGCATATAATTCCCTTAAATTGACAACAATGTGTGGGCGAAACAAATATAATATGTTATAAGTGGACCATTATGTCGATTCCAGTATTCTGTTTATATTATATAATATAATAGTTTATTTTCTCAAAATACATGTTCAACAAGACACCATGGGCATTCGAAAATCATAAAAACCAATGAAAAAATACAACACCTGGACAAAAAAAGACAACAAGCCAAACAACAATTTTAAAACAATACATAGAAAACGCAGATGTAGCATTCGTCGTGTTATTCACAAGGTAAAAATCAGGTTTTGACAGAAAAAAGGTTTAATTCTAGAATTTTTAAGCTCCTGGGAGGTGTATATCCTTAACACTTTACATGTCAAACTATCTCTATGATTTTTACTTCTGTGCAATTGCGTCTTTGTCTACTGACAACTTTTTTTTTCAATTTCAATACACACACTTAAAAATATTTACTGTGTATTATCCTTTCGTTTATATCTTTCGTGTAACTAATTACAATATACTTATCTATTTGGTACATAACACTTACTACGCACTGAAACAATAAAAATAAAAATGCAATCTTAAATAAGTATAAGGAAACATCACTTTGTAAATATAGCCAACTATTGTTTTGAAGTGTTAATGATTTTTAGATAAAACTTTAAAGATGTGCTTATATCGAGTTACATGTATTTTATCTGTATCAATACAGTCCCAATAAAGGATAGTATGTGCAAAGCAATACTATGAGGTTTGTACGAGTTTCAGTATTAACATTTGTTAGAGAAAATTAAATTATTGATGCAAACATCAAATTGTATTTGATATGCTTCTTGTAGCTAGACATACAAATGCAGGTTCATGCGGAGTTTCTTTACAATGAAAACAAAATTTTACAGAGTTCAGTTCATTTAATAATTAAATAAGTCCATGTGTTTAGTAGTTTTTGATATTTGTTGAATATTTTGATAGAAAAGAGTAGACCTCTCTTTATTAATTTTCTCTATCAACTAAGCTAACAATATCTTGATGGAAACATGTTTAACTGGTGATAAAATCTCATCAGTTCGATAGGACAGGCAAATCAACAACAAACTTGAAGAATTACATGGTCTCTTATCGATGTACGTCAATGAAGTAAATTATTTCTGATGTACATGTTTCACTTGCAATGCAAATCATAATTTCGTCAAAATGGCGTCATCTGGAATACGATACGATTGGTAAATTTGAGAATCAGACAACTGTAATTATAATTAAAGAACTAGGAAAACCTTGACATGTCGTAAGTGAGATAAGACCCATCAGCCTTAATTGTGACTGTAAAGTTATGTGATGTCGAATCAGCATGTTAGTGCTGAAAAATGGAAAAATGATGAATGAATAGTTGAAATTGTTTGTCACAGTTACTAGATGGAAAATGTCAATTCTTAAAAAATAAATAAAATAAGAAGCAGAACTTGTTCTTTCGGTTATATCCTTAATTTAAAGTTCACTGTGATATATGAGATATAAGCACACATTGACATGTGGTTTATTGATTTACAAGACATCATCGATATACTTAATTGTTTCATCAATGCCTTTCAGATAATTTTGAAATTAAAGTTTTAATTAGATATGACATATATAGCAGAAGGTGTACACCCTACAATGTTCAACTGTTTTATATTTAGAAATGTGGCATGAACAGCGGAATGACACTTCTATAATCTGTCGCAGTTTGATGTTGTATCACCTGTGTTACATAACTATGGAGATGTAATACATTTGCTAATAATATATCTCTGTACGGTTTTATAAACCAGGTTTTTAGCACCCAATTTAATTTTAATGAATGCATTTTCTGATTCCTTCGTTGAATTTTTTTATATAATAAGCAAGCATTGGTTTGTTGTAAGTTAATACAAGACGAGGAAATACATAAAATACGTTTTAAACACTTAATGCCAATGTAAAATACTTGTAAACACATTTTAAATCTATTTAAAAAACAAACAACAAACAACATAACTTCGAAATCATCATCAATCCCGAATAAACAAAATAAAACAATGTTAAGTTCAACTCGGATTTCACTTCTTCAATAATTATCACTTTAGTATTCCTTTTTCCTTAAGGATTCAAAAATATATTATTACTTTAAACCAACATACAAGATAACAGATAATTCAAAATGGAAAGTCCTTTACAAAATTGCAAATCAAAATCGTAAACACTTCAAACGTATAAAAACATTTGTTATATTCCTGACTTGGTACAATCTGACTTGGTACAATCATTTCTCATACGGAAATGAGGGAGTAAATTTGGTTTATAACTAATTTAATCTGTAATATCTATGACAGTCGCATATAATTCCCTTAAATTGACAACAATGTGTGGGCGAAACAAATATAATATGTTATAGGGGACCATTTTTTTCAATTCCAGTATAATAGATATAAACTGAAAATGTTCCCAAAAGACATTTTCAACAAGATACAATGGGCATTCGAAAATCTTAAAAACCAATGAAAAAATACAACACCTGGCCAAAAAAAGACAACAAGCCAAACAACAATACATAGAAAACTCAGATGTAGCAGTTGTGTTGTGTTACTCATGTAAACATCTTGCTGTTTGGGGAGTAAAATGTCCTCTGTGCTATTAGTATTCCGCAATCAAGTTATCATGAAAAGTCATTAGTTACCTGGTTGAAATTAGAAAATAAAACTAACAAACCTAATCAAACACTTCAAAAACTAAATCGAATGACAAGAAAATATCGTAAACATGGTATTTTCAATCATATCCAGCTGATATCATGATGATCATATTTTAATATTGCAGTATGTATCTAATGGTCAGTGTTTAGTATTTATTCTTTTATATCAGGTGTAGTATAGAACGATCAAATGATTGAGATACACAAAATGTATTTGTAAAACTCGTCTGTAGTAGATGACCGTTTTAAATGTTTTTCAATTACAATAGACGTAGATAATACTTACGTATATCTGTTTTCCCATCTGAAAGAAGAAACAGATCAATGGTGTCAGTTATATATGTATAAGTGAAAGATCTCTAAACAAACAGACCAGTATATTTGCTTCTGTTCAATGTGAATTGTGATATGTCGTTCATTATTGAGGACTGAGGTTGTTCATTGTTGTTCTGGAATTTTCAATCAAACAGACATCAATGGTTTATCAAGAACTGAGTATAGTATTGGACGACCTTTTTTCTAAATTATCCTCGCATCATACATGCTTCCACTTAAGACAGTCATCTATGCAAAATTGAGAATGGAAATGATGAATGTGTCAAAGAGACAAAAGCCAGACTTAAGACTAGAAAACAGCCGACGGCCATCAATGGGTCTGTAACACAGCGATAAAGTCCTGCAAGTTCTGTGAAAATAGACGTCATACTTATCTCCAATCACATTAATGAACTGAAATAAAATTGAAAAGACAAACAAAGACCAGAGGCTTCTGAATTTAGAAAGACGCAATAAAGCGGCGGCGTTAGAGAAGTTTAGTGAGATCTCAACTTTCCCTATGCTTAAATATCAAAGTATTTACAAGTTGGGAGGTAGAATTTTGCTCTTAAACACTCTTTCTGTTTTTTTGTTTTTTTTCATCAATGGGTTTAAAAGATTTCTGAAACATTGCAACCATCTACAATGTATGTGGCTTTAAATAAGAACAAATGACAGAAGTTGCATATTCGAAGACCAAACATATTCTGCACTTCATTGAAATTATGGAATAACCACGTTTTGTCTTCATACTTTGGATACGCCATATGATAAATATATACATCTTTGTGTCATGTCCATAGAAACAAGGAACTTACCCACACTTGTCGCATTTGTACAGGAATCCTCGTCGCTCTTTTGGGTTCACTTCCTGTTTGTAATCACTATAATGAGCAACACTAAGCTATTAATAACTGGTAGACACATAATCAGTGCAAAAATAGCAAACAGCATTTGAAATATATACAAGAGTCATATACCAAGTTAAAGAATCTCGAATTAATTGAAAAAATAATCTATAAGAAAGAAAAAAATCTGCTCACACCCAGACAGAGATACAATTGTTTACCAGGAAGATATATTGCTTAAATTCAGAGATGTTTCATATGGTTCAAAGTAGAACAGAAGCTGTTTACCCACCAATAGTATCACAATTCACCATTTGTTGTAAGTGGGGGTTGTCGTTACCTTATGATTAATTTCGACTTTTTATTTAATCTAATTGCTGTATGTCGTTTCTTTAAACCAAATCGGATGACATCATCAAAACAATATAAGAGTTTACACCAACAAGGAAACAATACATTAACGTCATTCTTTTTTATATTACAAATCCTTATAGAATTATTCCTCATTTGCATTCCCCTTTTCCCTCCTTTTCCCTGTCTTTCTTACAGACAATAAAAAGGTGAATGTAAGACGAACTATTTTAATTTAACCATTCATAAAACAGCATATTTGTAATCTCGTTTCAACTTGTTGAAGAACTATATACGATAAATCCAATCATTTTGTAATGACTGATAGTTCTCATATTATACAATTGAAACCCCTTGTACTAACTGCATCTCGATTCGGAAATGTGACTGAAAAAATCATTCACCCCATAAAGAAAAGTCGATTGTGAAAGTGACTACTACGATTGTAAATGTGAATGTTTAAGTGGTTGAACTCTTCATTGACAGTCGATTGCGAATAACTTTGTCAATCGATAATATGTTAAAAAGAGGTGAAAATATCACAACGAGGACAATTTCATATGAGGAAAGATATGACATACAAAGACTATTTACAAAAGGACAAACTACACTTAACAAAACATAATGACTTTGTTATGTTGTTGTAAAACAGTATGACGTCTTTTGATTATACGTGCCTCAATAGTCCAGATAATTGTGATGAATAACTTTAATATTTTGCTTATATCGTATAAGTTTAAAGAAGCTCTAAATTTTTCAACATTTTTAGACAAGCAGGCACATTTTGACGAGCAGTATATTTACGAAAATTAAATGCAACAAAATCTAAACATTATTGAAAATAATTTATGCTTCTAGTATGCGTTTGCATATCATAAGAAGATTTCTTAACTTAAATGCAATCGTGCTCGAGTCAGTGTGTTCTAACGTACGTAGTGGAAAAAAGAGGAGAAACATAAACCAGAGAGACATTCTAATTGATTTATCGAAATAAAATTAAACAGTGTACTGGTGTACGCGATTTATAAAACAAACATAATCAGAACCCTTGCAACGTCAAATGGTGAGGTATGCAAGAAGATAATGTGTAATTCACTCAAGCTGTATATACAAATATATTTCCCTACCTCTTTGGTGAAGGCAATTCTCTTTCTCTGTTCATGGTTTGTTGTGTACGCATTTCACTGATAAAAGAAAAACTGAAAGTTTTACATTTTTTTCTCAAAATGTTCTGTCAAGTGTCAGGCGTATGACAGTTGTTAACAAATAGTCCTTTTCTTTGTATGTTGGTGTTTGTTTTTGTAGCAGTACAGTGTTAATATTGTTCCGTTGCTTTCCACTTGTAATTAATGTGTTTCCCGTAGTTTTATTCGGATTTTTTTCAGTTTAATCGAATTATGACTATTGTAAAGCGGTATACTTCTATTGTCTTTATATATATTATAATATTGCATAAATGCATGAAATTAGAATAAAATTTCTAAATAACGAGAAAAACAGATATATCTGTATTAGTTTGAAAGCAAGTATTTTTGCATTTTGTACGTATTGTCATGGTTGGTACATATACATGTATCAATACAACTTAACATGTACACTGCCATATACCCCGTATTTATCCGCACATTGTGAAACCATAATATTAAACAATACATTTGTAAAGACCACATATTTGTATTTCATGAATTATCTCTTCGTCGTCTGTCATAGTATATCCAGACATAAGTTGATATTTAAAAAAACAACATAATTTTGATTTTGCAAAAATACGTGTCTTTTAGATACTATAAAATTGAGAATGAAAATGGGGAAAGAGACACCAACCCGACCATAGAACAGACAACAGCAGAAGGTCACCAACAGGTCTTCAATGCAACGAGAAATAATTGCACCCATAAGTGTCCTTCAGCTGGCCCCTAAACAAATATATACTGGTTCAGTGATAATGAATACCATACTAAACTCCAAATTGTACACAAGAAACTAAAAGTAAAAATAATACAAGACAAACAAAGGCCAGAGGCTCCTGATTTGTGACAGGCGCAAAAATGCGGCGGGATTAAACATGTTTGTGAGATCTCAACCCTCCCTCTTTACCTCTAGCCAATGCAGAAAAGTAAATGCATAACAATACGCAAATTAAAGTTCAAGAGAAGTCCGAGTCTGATGTCAGAAGATGTAAGCAAAGAAAATAAAAAAAATGACAATAATCAAAATAATATCAGACTACTAGCAGTTAACTGACATGCCAGCTCCGGACTTCAATTAAACTGATTGAAAACATATGTCTTCATCATATGAACATCAGGCACAATCCTCCCCGTGAGGGGTTTAGTATCATACCATCATAACATATATGAGAAGAGCATAACCCAACAACTGGTTTATTAATAATAAATGTGTTTAGTTCCAATTATGGTTAGATTGAAAAATGAATGACGACTACAAAATGCTCAATTATTTTTAGTAGAATTACCTGATTATGTAGTTACCAAACAGCTGTTTAACGTCGTTATCTGTTGCAGACTTAGCAGTATACTGTATGTTAGGAAATTCAGGTATAGGCTTTACCGTCAGCTTTGCGATGTAATCTGTAAGCTTATGTAAAGACTGCAACAATTTTCCATCGTTTCTTGTATTGTTGAGTTCATGTATTTTCTTGTCTAAGTCGCGACCTGCCTTCAAATCCATTTGAGTATCTTCCAATAGCTTTGTTAATTTGTATCTTTCCTTCCTGGATTGATCCTTGACCGATGCAATCTTCTCTGAGATACATTTATCAACCATAGATTTTATCTTTGTACCTTCTTCTGTAATAGCTTTGACTATTCCTTCCACCTTTACATCAAATGTCTTCAGACCTTCTTCTATTTGCTTCATATTTTTTGTTGCCTCATGCACCTTACTACGCAGGTCTGTTGTATTCGTCTCCCTCAGCTGTGATATGCTGTCGAGAAGTTTGGAAAAGGCATGCCCTGAGTGACTGTCAGTCACACAACTGTTACATACCGCTACGTTACAGGTATTACATACAAAACTTACGTCTTCATTGTGGTCTTTACATTTGGATTTACCTTCCGGTATAACATCAGAGGAAGACTGGAACTGGTGGTGCTTTGTCACTCTCTGCCGTTTATGAAAGCCTTTACAATTGTCACAAAAGTACTGTTCACACTCTAAGCAGTAATGAGATCCAGAGGCACTAACACATATCTCACATGATTTAGAGGCTGCCTGTCCCATTTTGTTACTCATCGTCTTCGATGTATAATACACTGGAACCAATTGCCAACACTGCTATCGAATTAAATCAATAACGAGTATATGTGTACGCTCTGTATTTAAATGTAACGCTGTAAAACATCAAACTTAATATATAGTTTGGATATGCAATGAACATTTACATACAATAATCATTTAAATGCCTATTGTATTATTGATCAATGTTCTGATTTATAGATACTAATATTTTTTGACTGGTGTTATTGACTGGTGTGTGTTATAACTATGGATGGCAACGCATAGTAAGACATAACAGATAAAGTAACATACTATTATGTGTTAAAAAAAAACCGTAATAATCTGAGTGTTGAATTTTATTTGTAAATAAACAATTTGCTTTGGACTTCAAATTTAGTTTATTGAAGGACTTTCTGTCTTATTTTTAAAATATACATTAAATTACAAAAAAAATAAATAAAATAGCTCTCGCCGCGTTATAGCAATTTTGTGAATATGCGGCATAAAGCATTTTGCAAATCAATCAATTAATCAATAAAAAACTATTTACGTATACATTGGCATACATTTTTGAGAAAATTGTATTTCGGTAAGTATAAAAAAGAAGATGTGGTATGATTGCCAATGCGACAGCTATCCACAAAAGACCAAAATGACACATACATTAACAAATATAGGTAACCGTATGGCCTTCAACAATGAGCAAAGCCCATACCGCAAAGTCAGCTATACAAGGCCCCGATAACACAATGTAAAACAATTCAAACGAGAAAACTAACGGCTTTATTTATTTTTAAAAATGAAAGAAAAAAACAAATATGTAACACATAAACAAACGACAACCACTGAATTACAGGCTCCTGACCTGGGACAGGCACATACATAAATAATGTGGCGGGGTTAAATATGTTAGCGGGATCCCAACCCTCCCCCCTATCCTGGGAAAGTGGTATAACAGTACAACATAAGAATTTGTAGCAGATCCTAAACCGATGTTACATACGACTAGACTGAATAGAAAACACATTTACATTCCATTTGTAATAAACGCGATTCCAAATGTTTTAGTAAATTTGAAGATTCAAAAATGCATCACAATGTAAATCCACATTACATTTTAAATTTAAAAAATCGCAAATATAACACAATAGGTAAATTTACAGTATATAAGACTATTTTGGTATTTAAAGATAAATGACCATGTAAACATGTAACCAGTGAGGTGAGACACAAATACAATTAATACGAAATATGTGATTGAATTCAGTTATAAGTCGACCAGTTGTGTCAATATCGAAGACATAACCAAGTAATGAAGTAGACCTTCAACATTCCATAATATTCTCAATCTCAGTGTCACGGTGGTATTTGGTGTCGCTTATCTAAGCGGACGAACCTAAATCGCCAAAATAAATTTTGCCAATAAGTATGACATTTTGATAAATATGTGAAATAGCTAGAGCTGTTATGAACAGCTTATGTATTTAATAGTATCTATATCTATTATGAAGCATCTTTAAGGCTTTGTAAGCAAATATTAAACAGTGTCAAATTTAACTACAGTTGTTTGTCAACCATACTACACTCAAACAAATGATGTATTTTATTAAATGTCAAAATGGTGCGTGTTGCTTTAAATTAGTGACAGAAACCCTGATTAGTCCACAGATAAACTATATATACAATAATAATATGATCAATAACTCCGATGTGAAGTTATTTAAATTAGTTAAGATTGCTAGATATTATAAAATTAAGTATATATGCTGTCTACAGCTATGTACGTTATCTATATTGATTTATCTAATTTGTAATAATTAATTAGAGATTATTAATCCCGATGACACGAAACTAATCCAAAATATACCGTATCATTTTTAATAAAACACACAAATCTGTACAACAGCGAGTGGAATTATCTATACGGTTAGTGATACAAAAGCTCACTGATTCATAAGTGAAATGAGTTACAGGACATGATCGATATATTTGAAAAATAGAAATCGTTACACAATGCATGTTGTTGGCCTAAGAAAAAGCCTTAATCCCCAGCTGCATTGAGTTAAATTCAACATCTTCTTCCAGGACATTTAAGAAAAAGAAAGAGTACTTTCCTTTTATTATTTGCTAAACAGTGTGTTTACAACTGGATCACTTGATATTTAAATAGAAAATACATGCCACAAAGTAATATTTTATGACAAAACGCATGAAATATAATTAAACAGTGGTTCAGGGTTTAAGTATGACAATGTGGTATAAAAATTACCATGGACTAGAGACAAGGACATACCTGACAACAAAGGCTATTATGAGCAAGGGTTCCTGCAGGGGATCCAGAAAAAACAACAGTTCTAGCTCCAAAATGTTGCAGTTACCTCGTGCAAATTTTTCAATGTGAGGATATGAGATACTTATGTATACACTTTTTCTTTTTCTTTTCAAATAAATCAAAAAAAAAAAGTTTTCTATTTTTTATTCAACAACAATATATCACATGCTGTTAACAGATTTCTTCACTGGTACAGCTAATTTAGTAAAGAGTTCTGTATGTTAATACCTTAAGACCAGGGTATCTTCAGGTAGTATATTTATAATTTTGTTAGTTTATATATACTGAGTGCCAATGAAAACGCAACACTTTTGTTTTTCCAAAAAATCTTATAATTTTTATTTTATTTATATTAGAACTTTGTATAGTTGGTGAAAATGACTTTTAAGACAATTTTCGACAACTTTACGGTTGAAGATTTTTGGAACAAATGCGAAGTAAGGGTTATTTTGAACGAACAAAAACCGAGTTCACCGCTTTTCAACATACGCACCATTTTCACGATTTTGTCATTTAAAGCTTGGCTAATGTCATGAATTTTCCCGCCCTTATTGTTAGGAAACTGCAATAAACATCTGAGTAAATGCCAGTACTTTCCGACAACCAGCGACATGCAGTTTTGGGCATGATCCAACGAAGCCTTTCACAGTATACAATTACGAGAAGACTGAAGTTGTAGCCTCTACAATAACCCAAATCATCCACAAATTCAACCAAAATTGCCACATCCCGGGGTACAAAAAGCAAGAAACGCTCAGCAAGACCGATACATTTGGCCTTTCACATATCCGATATCGATATGATGGCTGTCCAAAGGTCAAAGAGTTCAATGGTGGTCACGGTAGAACCTTTGGAGCAATTCAGTTGAAAGCACCATTTGCGCAGAAATTGTTTAAGAGCACCACAGTCTTTCCTTAGTGACATTTAAACGACCGTCTGGCATAAATATCGAATTCTGTAGACCAAAAACCATTCATTATGTACAAAAAACGTCAATGGTGGTTACATAGACATTTGGCACCCGCCTTGGCTAAAAGTCATGCTTTTCGCCGGATTTTGGTCCGATCGACCAAATTTTGCATCAGATTTGACATGTTTTAGACGATGAAAACCACCTCCAATATCATAAAGTCAGCTTGAGTTTGCTTTGCGGGACAAGTGGAATAACATTCCTCGGGATCACATTAAACGTCAGTGATGATCAATTCCACGGCGCTGTCGAGATTGCGCTGCACCACGGGGTTGTAACATTTTTTTTTAGGACTGTAAGTTGATGATTCGACATTGGATGTTTCGTTTACCTATTGCACCCGAAAGATGACAATAAAACATTTTTGTTTGATATCGATCTATTGTTAAATTGGTACATTTCTCTGTTCATGTTTTTGAATGATATTCTTTTTTCTATATATAAGATACTTAGACAACTAGTTAGTGCTGAAACCGGGTACTAATGTAAGATACTTAGACAACTAGTTCGTGCTGAAACCGGGTACTAATGTACGATACTTAGACAACTAGTTCGAGCTGAAACCGGGTACTAATGTAAGATACTTAGACAACTAGTTCGAGCTGAAACCGGGTACTAATGTACGATACTTAGACAACTAGTTCGTGCTGAAACCGGGTACTAATGTAAGATACTTATGACAACAAGTTCGAGCTGAAACCGGGTACTAATGTAAGATACTTAGACAACTAGTTCGTACTGAAACCGGGTACTAATGTAAGATACTTAGACAACTAGTTCGAGCTGAAACCGGGTACTAATGTACGATACTTAGACAACTAGTTCGAGCTGAAACCGGGTACTAATGTAAGACACTTAGACAACTAGTTCGAGCTGAAACCGGGTACTAATGTACGATACTTAGACAACTAGTTCGAGCTGAAACCGGGTACTAATGTAAGATACTTAGACAACTAGTTCGTGCTGTAACCGGGTACTAATGTAAGATACTTAGACAACTAGTTCGAGCTGAAACCGGGTACTAATGTAAGATACTTAGACAACTAGTTCGAGCTGAAACCGGGTACTAATGTACGATACTTAGACAACTAGTTCGTGCTGAAACCGGGTACTAATGTAAGATACTTAGACAACTAGTTCGAGCTGAAAATGGGTACTAACGTAAGATACTTAGACAACTAGTTCGAGCTGAAACCGGGTACTAATGTAAGATACTTAGACAACTAGTTCGTGCTGAAACCGGGTACTAATGTACGATACTTAGACAACTAGTTCGTGCTGAAACCGGGTACTAATGTAAGATACTTAGACAACTAGTTGGTACTGAAACCGGGTACTAATGTAAGATACTTAGACAACTAGTTCAAGCTGAAACCGGGTACTAATGTACGATACTTAGACAACTAGTTCGAGCTGAAACCGGGTACTAATGTAAGACACTTAGACAACTAGTTCGAGCTGAAACCGGGTACTAATGTACGATACTTAGACAACTAGTTCGAGCTGAAACCGGGTACTAATGTAAGATACTTAGACAACTAGTTCGTGCTGTAACCGGGTACTAATGTAAGATACTAAGACAACTAGTTCGAGCTGAAACCGGGTACTAATGTAAGATACTTAGACAACTAGTTCGAGCTGAAACCGGGTACTAATGTACGATACTTAGACAACTAGTTCGTGCTGAAACCGGGTACTAATGTAAGATACTTAGACAACTAGTTCGAGCTGAAAACGGGTACTAACGTAAGATACTTAGACAACTAGTTCGTGCTGAAACCGGGTACTAATGTAAGATACTTAGACAACTAGTTCGTGCTGAAACCGGGTACTAATGTACGATACTTAGACAACTAGTTCGTGCTGAAACCGGGTACTAATGTAAGATACTTAGACAACTAGTTCGTGCTGAAAACGGGTACTAACGTAAGATCCTTAGACAACTAGTTCGTACTGAAACCGGGTACTAATGTACGATACTTAGACAACTAGTTCGTGCTGAAACCGGGTACTATTGTAAGATACTTAGACAACTAGTTCGAGCTGAAACCGGGTACTAATGTACGATACTTAGACAACTAGTTCGTGCTGAAACCGGGTAAATGTAAGATACTTAGACAAATGGTTCGTGCTGAAACCCGGTACTAATGTACGATACTTAGACAACTAGTTCGTGCTGAAACCGGGTACTAATGTAAGATACTTAGACAACTAGTTCGTGCTGAAACCGGGTACTAATGTAAGATACTTAGACAACTAGTTAGTGCTGAAACCGGGTACTAATGTAAGATACTTAGACAACTAGTTCGTTCTGAAACCGGGTACTAATGTAAGATACTTAGACAACTAGTTCGTGCTGAAACCGGGTACTAATGTAAGATACTTAGACAACTAGTTCGTGCTGAAACCGGGTACTAATGTAAGATTCTTAGACAACTAGGACGTACTGAAACCGGGTACTAATGTAAGATACTTAGACAACTAGTTCGTACTGAAACCGGGTACTAATGTAAGATACTTAGACAACTAGATCGTGCTGAAACCGGGTACTAATGTAAGATACTTAGACAACTAGTTCGTGCTGAAACCGGGTACTAATGTAAGCTACTTAGACAACTAGTTCGTACTGAAACCGGGTACTAATGTAAGATACTTAGACAACTAGTTCGTGCTGAAACCGGGTACTAATGTAAGATACTTAGACAACTAGTTCGTGCTGAAACCGGGTACTAATGTAAGATACTTAGACAACTAGTTCGTGCTGAAACCGGGTACTAATGTAAGCTTCTTAGACAACTAGTTCGTGCTGAAACCGGGTACTAATGTAAGCTACTTAGACAACTAGTTCGTGCTGAAACCGGGTACTAATGTAAGATACTTAGACAACTAGTTCGAGCTGAAACCGGGTACTAATGTAAGATACTTAGACAACTAGTTCGTGCTGAAACCGGGTACTAATGTAAGCTACTTAGACAACTAGTTCGTGCTGAAACCGGGTACTAATGTAAGATACTTAGACAACTAGTTCGAGCTGAAACCGGGTACTAATGTAAGCTACTTAGACAACTAGTTCGTGCTGAAACCGGGTACTAATGTAAGATACGTAGACAACTAGTTCGTGCTGAAACCGGGTACTAATGTAAGATACTTAGACAACTAGTTCGTGCTGAAACCGGGTACTAATGTAAGATACTTAGACAACTAGTTCGTGCTGAAACCGGGTACTAATGTAAGATACTTAGACAACTAGTTAGTGCTGAAACCGGGTACTAATGTACGATACTAAGACAACTAGTTCGTGCTGAAACCGGGTACTAATGTAAGATACTTATGACAACTAGTTCGAGCTGAAACCGGGTACTAATGTAAGATAATTAGATAACTAGTTAGTACTGAAACCGGGTACTAATGTAAGATACTTAGACAACTAGTTCGTGCTGAAACCGGGTACTAATGTACGATACTTAGACAACTAGTTCGTGCTGAAACCGGGTACTAATGTAAGATACTTAGACAACTAGTTCGTACTGAAACCGGGTACTAATGTAAGATAACTTAGACAACTAGTTCGTGCTGAAACCGGGTACTAATGTAAGATACTTAGACAACTAGTTCGAGCTGAAAACGAGTACTAATGTAAGATCCTTAGACAACTAGTTCGTACTGAAACCGGGTACTAATGTAAGATACTTAGACAACTAGTTCGTACTGAAACCGGGTACTAATGTAAGATACTTAGACAACTCTTTCGTACTGAAACCGGGTACTAATGTACGATACTTAGACAACTAGTTCGTGCTGAAACCGGGTACTAATGTAAGATACTTAGACAACTAGTTCGTACTGAAACCGGGTACTAATGTAAGATACTTAGACAACTAGTTCGTGCTGAAACCGGGTACTAATGTACGATAGTTAGACAACTAGTTCGAGCTGAAACCGGATACTAATGTAAGATACTTAGACAACTAGTTCGTACTGCAACCGGGTACTAATGTACGATACTTAGACAACTAGTTCATTCTGAAACCGGGTACTAATGTACGATACTTAGACAACTAGTTCGTGCTGAAACCGGGTACTAATGTAAGATACTTAGACAACTAGTTCGTACTGAAACCGGGTACTAATGTACGATACTTAGACAACTAGTTCGTGCTGAAACTGGGTACTAATGTAAGATACTTATGACAACTAGTTCGACCTGAAACCGGGTACTAATGGAAGATACTTAGACAACTAGTTCGTACTGAAACCGGGTACTAATGTAAGATACTTAGACAACTAGTTCGAGCTGAAACCGGGTACTAATGTACGATACTTAGACAACTAGTTCGAGCTGAAACCGGGTACTAATGTAAAATACTTAGACAACTAGTTTGAGCTGAAACCGGGTACTTATGTACGATACTTAGACAACTAGTTCGTGCTGAAACCGGGTACTAATGTAAGATACTTAGACAACTAGTTCGTGCTGAAACCGGGTACTAATGTACGATACTTAGACAACTAGTTCGTGCTGAAACCGGGTACTAATGTAAGATACTTAGACAACTAGTTCGTGCTGAAACCGGGTACTAATGTAAGATACTTAGACAACTAGTTCGAGCTGAAACCGGGTAAATGTAAGCTACTTAGACAACTAGTTCGTGCTGAAACCGGGTACTAATGTAAGATACTTATGACAACTAGTTCGTGCTGAAACCGGGTACTAATGTAAGATACTTAGACAACTAGTTCGTGCTGAAACCGGGTACTAATGTAAAATACTTAGACAACTAGTTCGAGCTGAAACCGGGTTCTAATGTAAGATACTTAGACAACTAGTTCGTACTGAAACCGGGTACTAATGTAAGATACTTATGACAACTAGTTCGAGCTGAAACCGGGTACTAATGTAAGATACTTAGACAACTAGTTCGTACTGAAACCGGGTACTAATGTAAGATACTTAGACAACTAGTTCGTGCTGAAACCGGGTACTAATGTAAGATACTAAGACAACTAGTTCGTAATGAAACCGGGTACTAATGTAAGATACTTAGACAACTAGTTCGTACTGAAACCGGGTACTAATGTAAGATACTTAGACAACTAGTTCGTACTGAAACCGGGTACTAATGTAAGATACTTAGACAACTAGTTCGTACTGAAACCGGGTACTAATGTAAGATACTTAGACAACTAGTTCGTACTGAAACCGGGTACTAATGTAAGATACTTAGACAACTAGTTCGTGCTGAAAACGGGTACTAATGTAAGATACTTAGACAACTAGTTCGTGCTGAAACCGGGTACTAATGTACGATACTTAGACAACTAGTTCGTGCTGAATCCGGGTACTAATGTAAGATACTTAGACAACTAGTTCGTGCTGAAACCGGGTACTAATGTAAGATACTTAGACAACTAGTTCGTGCTGAAACCGGGTACTAATGTAAGCTACTTAGACAACTAGTTCGTGCTGAAACCGGGTACTAATGTAAGCTACTTAGACAACTAGTTCGTGCTGAAACCGGGTACTAATGTAAGCTACTTAGACAACTAATTCGTACTGAAACCGGGTACTAATGTAAGATACTTAGACAACTAGTTCGTGCTGAAACCGGGTACTGATGTAAGATACTTAGACAACTAGTTCATGCTGAAACCAGGTACTAATGTAAGATACTTAGACAACTAGTTCGTGCTGAAACCGGGTACTAATGTAAGATACTTAGACAACTAGTTCGTGCTGAAACCGGGTACTAATGTAAGATACTTAGACAACTAGTTCGTGCTGAAACCGGGTACTAATGTACGATACTTAGACAACTAGTTCGAGCTGAAACCGGGTACTAATGTACGATACTTAGACAACTAGTTCGTGCTGAAACCGGGTACTAATGTAAGATACTTAGACAACTAGTTCGTGCTGAAACCGGGTAATAATGTAAGATACTTAGACAACTAGTTCGTGCTGAAACCGGGTACTAATGTAAGATACTTAGACAACTAGTTCGAGCTGAAACCGGGTACTAATGTAAGATACTTAGACAACTAGTTCGTGCTGAAACCGTGTACTAATGTACGATACTTAGACAACTAGTTAGTGCTGAAACCGGGTACTAATGTACGATACTTAGACAACTAGTTCGTGCTGAAACCGGGTACTAATGTAAGATACTTAGACAACTAGTTCGTGCTGAAACCGGGTACTAATGTAAGATACTTAGACAACTAGTTCGAGCTGAAACCGGGTAAATGTAAGCTACTTAGACAACTAGTTCGTGCTGAAACCGGGTACTAATGTAAGATACTTATGACAACTAGTTCGAGCTGAAACCGGGTACTAATGTAAGATACTTAGACAACTAGTTCGTGCTGAAACTGGGTACTTATGTAAAATACTTAGACAACTAGTTCGAGCTGAAACCGGGTTCTAATGTAAGATACTTAGACAACTAGTTCGTACTGAAACCGGGTACTAATGTAAGATACTTATGACAACTAGTTCGAGCTGAAACCGGGTACTAATGTAAGATACTTAGACAACTAGTTCGTACTGAAACCGGGTACTAATGTAAGATACTTAGACACCTAGTTCGTGCTGAAACCGGGTACTAATGTAAGATACTTAGACAACTAGTTCGTACTGAAACCGGGTACTAATGTAAGATACTTAGACAACTAGTTCGTACTGAAACCGGGTACTAATGTAAGATACTTAGACAACTAGTTCGTGCTGAAACCGGGTACTAATGTAAGGTACTTAGACAACTAGTTCGTGCTGAAACCGGGTACTAATGTAAGATACTTAGACAAATAGTTCGTGCTGAAACCGGGCACTAATGTAAAATACTTAGACAACTAGTTCGAGCTGAAACCGGGAACTAATGTAAGATACTTAGACAACTAGTTCGTACTGAAACCGGGTACTAATGTAAGATACTTATAACAACTAGTTCGAGCTGAAACCGGGTACTAATGTAAGATACTTAGACAACTAGTTCGTGCTGAAACCGGGTACTAATGTAAGATATTTAGACAACTAGTTCGTACTGAATCCGGGTACTAATGTAAGATACTTAAACAACTAGTTCGTACTGAATCCGGGTACTAATGTAAGATACTTAGACAACTAGTTCATGCTGAAACCGGGTACTAATGTAAGATACTTAGACAACTAGTTCGTGCTGAAACCGGGTACTAATGTACGATACTTAGACAACTAGTTCGTGCTGAAACCGGGTACTAATGTAAGATACTTAGACAATTAGTTCGTGCTGAAACCGGGTACTAATGTAAGATACTTAGACAACTAGTTCGTGCTGAAACCGGGTACTAATGTAAGCTACTTAGACAACTAGTTCGTGCTGAAACCGGGTACTAATGTAAGCTACTTAGACAACTAGTTCGTACTGAAACCGGGTACTAATGTAAGCTACTTAGACAACTAGTTCGTGCTGAAACCGGGTACTAATGTAAGATACTTAGACAACTAGTTCGTGCTGAAACCGGGTACTAATGTAAGCTACTTAGACAACTAGTTCGTGATGAAACCGGGTACTAATGTAAGATACTTAGACAACTAGTTCGTGCTGAAACCGGGTACTAATGTAAGCTACTTAGACAACTAGTTCGTGCTGAAACCGGGTACTAATGTAAGATACGTAGACAACTAGTTCGTGCTGAAACCGGGTACTAATGTAAGATACTTATGGCAACTAGTTCGTACTGAAACCGGGTACTAATGTAAGATACTTAGACAACTAGTTCGTACTGAAACCGGGTACTAATGTAAGATACTCAGACAACTAGTTCGTGCTGAAACCAGGTACTAATGTAAAATACTTAGACAACTAGTTCGAGCTGAAACCGGGTACTAATGTAAGATACTTAGACAACTAGTTCGTACTGAAACCGGGTACTAATGTAAGATACTTAGACAACTAGTTCGTGCTGAAACCGGGTACTAATGTAAGATACTTAGACAACTAGTTCGTACTGAAACCGGGTACTAATGTAAGATACTTATGACAACTAGTTCGAGCTGCAACCGGGTACTAATGTAAGATACTTAGACAACTAGTTCGTACTGAAACCGGGTACTAATGTAAGATACTTAGACAACTAGTTCGTGCTGAAACCGGGTACTAATGTAAGATACTTAGACAACTAGTTCGTACTGAAACCGGGTACTAATGTAAGATACTTAGACAACTAGTTCGTACTGAAACCGGGTACTAATGTAAGATACTTAGACAACTAGTTCGTGCTGAAACCGGGTACTAATGTAAGATACTTAGACAACTAGTTCGTGCTGAAACCGGGTACTAATGTAAGATACGTAGACAACTAGTTCGTGCTGAAACCGGGTACTAATGTAAGATACGTAGACAACTAGTTCGTGCTGAAACCGGGTACTAATGTACGATACTTAGACAACTAGTTCGTGCTGAAACCGGGTACTAATGTAAGATACTTAGACAACTAGTTCGTGCTGAAACCGGGTACTAATGTAAGATACTTAGAGAACTAGTTCGTGCTGAAACCGGGTACTAATGTAAGATACTTAAACAACTAGTTCGAGCTGAAACCGGGTACTAATGTAAGCTGCTTAGACAACTAGTTCGTACTGAAACCGGGTACTAATGTAAGATACTTAGACAACTAGTTCGTGCTGAAACCAGGTACTAATGTAAGCTACTTAGACAACTAGTTCGTGCTGAAACCGGGTACTAATGTAAGATACTTAGACAACTAGTTCGAGCTGAAACCGGGTACTAATGTAAGATACGTAGACAACTAGTTCGTGCTGAAACCGGGTACTAATGTAAGATACTTATGACAACTAGTTCGTGCTGAAACCGGGTACTAATGTAAGATACTTATGACAACTAGTTCGTACTGAAACCGGGTACTAATGTAAGATACTTAGACAACTAGTTCGTACTGAAACCGGGTACTAATGTAAGATACTTTGACAACTAGTTCGTGCTGAAACCGGGTACTAATGTAAGATACTTAGACAACTAGTTCGTGCTGAAACCGGGTACTAATGTACGATACTTAGACAACTAGTTCGAGCTGAAACCGGGTACTAATGTAAGATACTTAGACAACTAGTTCGTACTGAAACCGGGTACTAATGTAAGATACTTAGACAGTTCGTACTGAAACCGGGTACTAATGTAAGATACTTAGACAACTAGTTCGTGCTGCTCAGTCTTCTTTGTTGAGTTTTGTATACTGTTGTTTGCCTTTTGGTCCTTTTATTGTTTTGCCATGCATTGTTAGTTTATTTCGAAGTATTTTAAAATAAAAGAATCGATTAAATATGTATGTGACATGGTCCCAATTGTTAACGTAGTATAATTCTAGAAGTGTCTATTTTCATCGAATTATACAATATTCCTTAATATCCGGGCTTAATCGGAACTCACGTTAAAGTAGAAACCACTTAACTGGTCGAGATTTTTCACTAAACACTTCAAAATGTTGTAGAAGCCATAAAGTCACCTCCGAACTTGATGTTAAGTGATTTGTTTAATAAATAACTGAACATGCATGGGAGGTCTCTGGATTACCGCAACAGCGAAGAGAAGAATTCCGCATTATACATACCTTTGAATTTCTCTTTTCCGCCGTTGCAGAGGTCTAGATGGATCAACTGAACAGAACTTGATGCCAATTTTCAGAGGAACATCGGTGACTGGTTCATCAAGATGAAGTTGTTCATATCCCTCCACTCGTAAATTAAACTTTGAGTAAATGGACGGTAGCAGTATACTTTTGTCTTCCTCGCCTGTAAACAATACTTTTTTATAAAAAGGTTAAGCTATAAGTAACATGCATAAGGTGAACACAAGGTTGATGTAACGTATCGTAAATCGTGCCATAAATGCAGATGTTATGCAGGCATTCACTTATATACTGATATTGGTATTGTGTTTATCGATGACGATACGGTAGTGACATAATTAGAATGAGGAATGATGAGTTCACTTCAAACAATTAGAAAGCATATATCTTATTGCAAAATTACAAATTTCAAATATAAACCAATGTGAGTATTTAAGTTCTGGCGTTTTATAGGAATAGATAGATTGTTTTTTTTTTAAATAAGATCCAAAATAGTCTAAACATAAAGTTGCTGTCTGATCTGCGTGTATCCTATATCTTGGTATAGTAATTGCAAACCGCAAATTAAACTACAAATACAAATTATTATTACTTATTGAATTAGGGCATATCTGTGGAAAAGATGATCGTTCCTTCCTGCCACATACTCGGTATGGATTGGGTATTCTTTGCTGCCGGCAACTTGAACCATGACCTTCTGTGTAGGATATCTTGAGGCGGTCAGTCATCTGTTTAAGCGGTGATATGATGTAGTTTGTCTTAGCATCTTGAAACAATTTGTTGTCGACGTTCGTTGGGGTGACTTGCACAAGTACCTAACGAAGAAAATAATTAAATAAAGTAGGAAAAGATAGTCAAAACAAACCATGATACATTCCTTTCTAAATAGTTCAAATTTTTCTCAGACACTATTCTAAAATAATACTGGACATTTGGATTCATCTGACATACAATATCTTGACAAAAAATGTGAAACAGGGCGTAGATAACTTTTTTCCCTTTTATGTTTAATACGTTTTAAACCATGAACAATCTCTATTTGAAAGTCTAGTTTTTAGTCTAGGATCTGCTTACCCTTCCGGAGCACCTGAGATCACCCCTAGTTTTTTGGTGGGGTTCATGTTGTTTATTCTTTAGTTTTCTATGTTGTGTCGTGTGTGCTGTTGTTTGTTTGTCCTTTTCATTTTTAGCCATGGCGTTGTCAGTTTGTTTTAGATTTATGAGTTTGACTGTCCCTTTGGTATCTTTCGTCCCTCTTTTTTTAAAAGTCGATTGGAAGTAATAACACATAAATGAAGTAAACTGATTAAAAAGTGTTTTTCAGAACTGATCAAATTGCAGTTTTTACACTGATGAAACAACCAATTATTAATTTACTATAAAATATTTACTGGACGGGCGTCTTCGCTAACAATCGGCATATATATTTCAAACCCAGCCAGATAAAAGCTATGACTTCTTTGTGATGGTAAAAGTTGACCATGCTCCATCCACCAGTTTACGTTTGGTACTTGGAAGGGGACAGTTTTACCACGAAATAACATAGAAAGGTCTAGCCAAGAATAGTCACCAGTTGTGTTCGTCCGTTTTGTTGACACTGTTATAAATTTCAATTCCTCGTGACATTCACTGTCTCTTAATGCTAATAACCTGTCAATATCGGTAGCCAATCCGTTACATAACTGTGGCTTTCGTCCCTGTTTATATTCCAAAATGTTACACAGCATTTGCACGTTAGTTGTCTGTAATATATTGTACGACATCGACGAAACTGCTACTAATGTTTTAATAGTGTCAATGGATAAACCACTTGGATGTTGGGCTTTTGGACCATTTCCGAGAATTTTGGAGCTTTGTATTTGTGTTAAGCTTCGCATTAAATTTGCCATTGTTTCCATGAGGTCAAACTGAAGGTCGTATACTTCTTCTTGTGTTGCTACCAATTGTGCGGCGGTTATTTTAGCTTCACGACACCTGCCAGTTGTACCCGCAATTCCTCTTATTGCATTTGCATGAACACTACCCGTAGAGGCAATACCCTCGCATATTTCTTCAATAAATAGTTCCCAGTAAGACCCTAGTTTAGCTAGATCATCTTTTGTAACTTGAGGGGAATAGTCATTGTACTCTCTCAAGAAGTTGGACTGCATTGTTTCAAACCCATTTTCAGATGACTCTACAATCTTCATAGCATTATTCATAATATTGCCAACATTCTTTATCATCTTCTCATTTTTTGCCAGTTTTGTTGCAATTTTAGTGCTGTAATCCACAAGCTTATGGAAATGGACTGCACTACCAATAGCATGAGTTAGAAGTCTGGATGCTTCCGCTATTTCTGTCGCGGACTCCAAAATATCATCGGCATTCCCACTATCAGCCAGCCATTTAAATGGATTTCCAGCCATTGCCACTCGTATTGCCATCTTTGCTACGGCTTGAGCTAAATCTGCCGCAACAGTACCTATGTAAAGCCCCAGTAATGTTGTTAGTTTTCCTTTGATATCTTCTACATAATTGTTAAATCTCGTCTGATAATCTTCAATTCTGCCTTTGAGATATCCAACGTCTGCTTTTAGCTTGCCTTTTTGGTACGTAGCTACTGTCTTAAAGTATTTTTACCCAGTTGTTGAAATCGGTGTTGTACATCATTCTTAATATCCATAGCAACGACTTGAAGACTAACAGCGTTCTTCTCTGCAAGCTCTTTTATTTGAGATACTTTTAAGTTTTTTATATATTCCCGAAAGTCAATATCTGAAACCAAGAATTTACGGGGTAAAACATCAGCGTTACCTTTACCATAGGTTTGAAGGTACAAACGGAGTTCGTTAAATACCTTCGCGCATGAGCAGATCAACCATTTGAATGATGGGAATGGTGCATTGTAATCACATGGTAAATACTGACTTTTTGGAAGTATCTTTAGCAGTTTGACGGCTAGCGTTAAGTCGTTGGCTTTAAAGTCGTCATACATTTGAAAAAAGATGCTAAGTATTCCTGTTTTGACAGCTTCTTCTCTTGTGCCTGTGTCAAATAGATTAACAATATTTGTCGGCATTTTTACCCTCATACTATAGAAGTTGATGTACGCTGCACTTTTAAAGAACTTAAAGTTTGATGAACTCGTTCGCCATTCGGTTTGGGGAACAGTATTGCATAGATTTGTCATTGAATCTACCAAGTCTAGAACCGGTTCTAGTCTACAGATAGGCTCTGTTTCTCTAAAGTCGCAAATCTTCTTCACTTCTTGACGTAGATTTTGTGCCACTGTTTTGTCCAACGGTTTTGACCAAGTGCAGAAATTTCTCCGGGAGAGTAGATTCTTACTCCATTTAGCTACATACTCCCACTGAGATGTCGGACGAGGCGAGTTAACATCCACTGGGCCACAATTAAGATTTAGAAAGACTCGGTCCATGTACCACGTCGACAGAAGCACTGTATACATATACCACGAATCTTTGAATCCGGTCCCAATGTTACTTTCAAGTCTTCTTAGATCATCAATCACGTGGTTTCCAATGGTTGTTATCCTGTGGTAAGCACATTTAGGGGACGAACTGTCCATGAATGTGCATATCTTTCCGGCCTCTTCCATTCTTTTTACTGTGTGGAATGTTTCCGAAGATATTCTTGCCTACTTTTTCGAGTTGGGCATCGAATAGATTTTTAAAGCCGTTAATATCGGGACCATTTTTTCGTCCTGGTAAAGCAAACATCAAGCAAAATACTCTCATATCAGGATTTTGTATAATCGGCTGCGTAGCCATTCCATGATTAAAAACAAAGACAAGTACTGTCACTATAAACCATAGTCTCGTCATCTCTGTAAAGTTAATGAGATTTTTTAAAGTAGATAAATAAGAGCAGCTCAAATTGAAGAAAGCTGTTTCTGTCATAAAAATTCAATGTACTCAAATATTGTAATGAACTCAATAAGTAAGGAACAAAGGTACATATTGAATATAAGTGATAACCTAATTAAGCCTGTAGAAGTAATCTTTAAAGTGTAAAAATGACAGTTGTGTTAAAATGCACGATTTCGTTTATGCTATTGTTATTTGAGATTTCGAAATACGGATATTGTTCTCTTTGTTTGAATATCCAGTTTAATACCAAAAGTAATCAACAACTGAATTTAATAATTTTCAAGTTTGTCGTTTGAAAAATAATTTTGTTATTCCATGTCATTGTTTGTGGATTTATTAAACAAAACATGTTTTTACAGTCAAAAGTTATGAGAAGCTAAACATGAAGACATAACTATTTTTGTTTAAAGAAATATATTACGAAACAGTTAAAGAGGTCGACTCTCCTCTTTCAGCATTTGTATTCGTCGATAGTTTTTGCCTCATACAATTGAGTCGTTCAAATCTTGTGCCCGATTGTGATTTCTTTTCGTTAAAACTATCAACATTTTGTCTTGCTGTCTTCAAATGTATGTTTATTGGAAAAAATATTGGAAATCTGGTTTCAATTTATTAATTACTGTATTAACTTAAAAAAAAAGACCCATAAACATGAACATAACTAAATAATTTCTCACCTTTTATTTAAAAATATCCGCTATCTACCACATAAGTGGTAAAAGTGGTTTGGGATTTGTCGTCCAAGTAATTATACAAATACAAGCTCCGAAACAAATAATTAAGTTAAACTTCTAGTTTTTAAAAAGAAACCACAAATGTCTCTATATATATTTGTTAACGTAAGCAAGATTAGACTCGGAAAGTCTGTTTCCTTTATGATAAAACATTTATATTGAAGGGATATATCATCTTTCCGGGCGATATATGGAGTGTTCCGGACAACTATTTGTAACATGTTTTGGTTTTCCCGCTATTGGCAATTAATGAATTTATATTATCTTTTACAATACAATACTAGTCGTGATTACTTTAATTTACTTCTATATTATACTTTTTGGTCTTTCATTGTTTGTGGAAGTCCTTATATACACTCTTTAAACAATGCTAATGGTCAAATCGGCTCACATTGATATCTTAACAATAAGACGGCCTCATACATACATTTTGAATAAATTTACACTAGCAATTTTGGGCCCTTTATAGCTTGCTGATCGGTGCACGTGTGAACCAAGGCTCCGTGTTAAAGGCCGGACCTTGACAAATAAGGGTTTACATTTATAGATTGTTACCTGGATGGAGAGATGTCTCATCGGCTCTCATATCACATCTTCCTATATCTATTTTGTAGAACAAATTTGAGTGACTTTAACCTCCAAGAGTTTAATTGACAAATATGATATAAAGAAGAATTAACATGGTTGATTCAAAAAGGAGGAAAGCAATAAAACCTGACAAAACTCAACGCTCGACTATATTAATCAAAGGAATAAATGGAAACATAAGTCGTATTCCAGACTTTGTACTGCCATTAATGAAGAACGTTATGGGTAAAGCCTGGTTATACAGCTCCGCTACTTCACTGGTATTAATGAAGAACGTGATGGATAAAGCCTGGTTATACAGCTCCGCTACAACACTGGTATTAATGAAGAACGTGATGGATAAAGCCTGGTTATACAGCTCCGCTACATCACTGTTATTAATGAAGAACGTGATGGATAAAGCCTGGTTATACAGCTCCGCTACATCGAAAAATCAGGAGATCCAAAAATCAGACATAATAAGTTAAGGTGACAATATAAGCACCCATCAACCAAAACTGTGTAAACAGACATGTAGTTTGGAGTATATACAGCATAGAAAAAATGTATTTTCACTTTTCCAAATATTGTAAATAAGTAGCGGAAACTGTGTAAACATACTAAATTTTACGATCATGTTGTTTACAAAGCCCGTAAAATAAGATACAATTCGGATAATCGAATCTTTCTAAAAACTTATTCTAAAATAACATCAATTCAACACAGTTATAGAGATCTTTCAGCAGTGTGTTTGCAACAGTCCTATCTAGATTTTTAATATCAAAATTGACAATATAACTGTAATGTTTGGAAATGATTCGATACAAAAATGAATTTGTGTGTGGTTGCAAACACTTTATATGTTTGTAAATGCCCTGTGATCTGATCAGTTACCAAATCAAGCAAATTTCAACGTGTTGTTCCTTTTTGGTAGTATTCAGACACCTTAGAAAATCAAATTCAGTTGTCTGTCATATACTCCATGTGTTTGACACAAAGAGTGAACTAAAATATCAGAACACATCGATGCTTACTATCCAGAAAGAGCGTGAATATAAAAGCGCAATAAAAAAAAAGATTAATGATCGTTGAACGACTATACATGTCTACTTTAAGGTATAAACTATTATAGAAACGTAACGACCTAAATTTATTTTGCTCCTTCAAATTGAATAGCTTTAGTTCCCTTACAAGCATAAAACTTAGTTAAAGCGAAGGAGCGCCCTTTTTCTTTAAAGATTTATGATTACTGGAAGATTTTTATAATACTTTAAAGTAACACATTATATACGAGGGTTTTATAAAAAAATATTTCAGTAAGTATAAATCTTAATTGTTAGCTGTTGCTCTGTCAAGTACTTGATAAGTATAACATGTATTCCCGGAAACAGATGTGCATCCGTATTTATTATAAAGGTTATTGTAATGTTGATTCATATTGAGGTTTAGTGTATCCTTTAACATACCTGCATCCAGGACAATATATAAGATACTTTCTTTGAACTGAAAACAGGTTTAAAAGTAATATGAATTGAATTTGAATCAGTGACAGGACTACTTAAAGAAATTACATATTTGTTTTTCTGATGCCAACGCTTTGATTTCGGGAATAAAATAATCGTAAACTTATAATATTATGAACTTTTATCACATGTGGTAAAAATGCACAAAGCTTCAGTAAGAAGGAATTTTCTGCTTTTGAATGAAACTTTCTTTTGTCTTTTGTCGTAACTATATGAAAAATACACAAACAGGCAGTCGTAGGTTGAATTTTCTAAAACGAGCTCTTTCCTTTTTTTTAGTATTTGCCAAATGCAAGCAGCATCCACACAGATAACTATTAAACGTGTTTTTAGTCCTTCATGTTCAACATGTGTGCACCAAGTCAAGAATATGACAGTTGTTTACCATTCGTTCGATCTTTTGAGTTTCTGATTTTAACATCTGACAAGGAACTTTCTGTTCTAAGTTTCGGTATTTCTGTTATTTTACTTTTCACGTTTCAATGAGTGCTAATAACTGATATTTCCAAGTAAATTTAGAATAAGGATACAACCGAAAGAAAAAAGTTAATTTCATATCTTGACAATGTCATCGATATTGACAAAGATTGTCGACTTCAAACTAAAATCTGTAACAGACTTAATGATAACAAAAAAAAGGGCTAAATATACTAAATGCACATTCAAACTAATATGTCGAAAATCAACGGACAACGCCATGGCTAAACAATGAAGTAAACGCTCATTGTTTCTAAACGTTGTCTATTCTGAGTCAATCCGGAAATAGAAGTTAATGTAACTTAATATTGATGAGACGATAGGTTGCCGAGACAAATAAGGGCGTTTTACCAATCAAAGTAGTCCGATTTACGTCTCTTCGTCTCTTTGTCATGTGGAGACTAATGAGATTGAACACAATAATGATTGTGGAAATCATGTGTGCGATGTGGATGCAAATGGTTGTTAAATTTGTTGCCCCGGCGTAGGACGATTAGTTGAAAATAGGAAAGATAACAGGTCTCACACTTGGTCCACTGTGAGATGATTGGTTGAATGGACAATCTTTTCGACAATTTACAATTCTGCACACATCAATATTAGTTCACTACTTTTAACCAACAAATTAGTGAAAGGAGAGATGAAGTACGGGCTTGTCGGGATATTTATAAGTTCAGTGTGGCTGATGTATGAAATTGTTCCATACGTTTTTCAACTTAGAGAACCTAGTAAACCAAATAATAGCAAATTACCTTTTGTTTTGGTGTAATTTGACAAGGATTTACTGTAAGGTTCCTTTCGGAATATAGATTAGTAAATTATACTATATATGTTTCTTAAAATTACATAATTTTTAAACCCCTACTTAGACATTTGAGGACAAAAAAGGAGGCATTGAAACCCAGCTCTGTTGTTTACCTCAAATATTTTTGCGGATTTTTTATTTTATAGAAAGATGTTTTAGACCCCCTACTTACAACCCTTGATAAAAATGTAAATTATTTTGCTAGTTGTTTATTTGCTAATAATGGGCCAGATACCTTAAGGAGTTATTGCCCTTTAAAATCATTTTTTTTTCTATTTTCTGTAAATCTGTTTACAAAAATCTTCTCCTCTACATGGCCAAATAGAATTAATCTTAGCCTCAATTATTAATTGAAAAATGTATACAATGACCCTGCCCTATAACCACAATGGCCCTATTTGTAAAATAGAACACAGGGTTTTCTATAGAAGTCTTTGGGAACAAATGTAAAAATGGTCACAACTTCAAAACTAACTATTACTTTACCTTTTCTTTCAGTATACTTATTTTGGGTGAATGCCCTGCAGACCCGGCGGGTTAGTTGTGATCAGGAGAACCCTGTCAAATTCTTTTAAAGGGTTTTCCATAAAAACACTTAAGGGCATACGATATAGTTTTGATCCCGTATTTACATTTTGATAACAATTTCCATATAGACTTTTTTTTACCTGATTAAATCAAATATGTAATAAAAAATATACCTTCATGTGCTACATTTTGAGTAAATTGAGGTCGAAATTTTGTATATTTGATCAAAATTCGGATTTGTAGCCGTATTTTCCCTTTCGAAAGAACGACATTTTTTGTTTTAAAAAATAAACACAAATTGTTTTTTGTTAAATAATTTGTAATTTCTGTATTTTATAATTATCCTAAAAGTTTATACATTTTATATTCTGAAACAACTAAAATTTATCAAATGTTAATGAATGTAGTAAAAAACATCATTTTTTGCTGTATATTTATCAAATTTCAAAAAATTGCACTATTTACGTTTTCAGGAAAAATGGCAAAAATAATCTTCTTGCGTAATCAAACAAAATGGTATTTTAAAAAAGAGGTTCATGAACTCGTTTTCAAGTTAAATTAGTTTGAATGATAAAAAATCTGTCGAAAACTGAATCTTTTCCCGATAAGTCATAGTTTGACGTCGCGAAAATAACAATTTACGTTAGCAACGTCATTACCCCCCCTGCAACTGTATCGTATGCCCTGAAAGGCATTTTAGGATTAGACAGGCCTGGGTAAAATAAATTTTGATTTTTTTTGGTTAATCATCTTGAATATCATAATATATTGAGATGTACTGTTAGCAGCAAAAATGTCAAGCATAGAAATATCTAAAAAATAAGTTAACTTGACCAATTGGAAATTGACATCATATAAAAAAGAAGATGTGGTATGATTGTCAATGAGACAACTATCCACAAAAGACCAAAATGACACAGACATTAACAACTATAGGTCACCGTACGGCCTTTAACAATGAGCAAAGCCCATAACGCAAAGTCAGCTATAATAGGCCCCGATAAGACAATGTAAAACAATTCAAACGAGAAAACTAACGGCCTTATTTATGTACAAAAATGAACGAAAAACAAATATGTAACACATAAACAAACGACAACCACTGAATAACAGGCTCCTGACTTGGGACAGGCACATACATAAATAATGTGGCGGGGTTAAACATGTTAGCGGGATCCCAACCCGCCCCCTAACCTGGGACAGTGGTATAACAGTACAACATAAGAACGAACTATAAAAATCAGTTGAAAAAGGCTTAACTCATCAGATGGACAAAAATACAAGTATATCATGTTGGAGTTATTTTCTGCTATTTACTGGTAATGTTTTGTAAATTTTTCCGAAAATTCTATGCTTTTAATTTAACTACTGGGCGAAATTAAACCAAAATTGGTTTCAATCATTATTAGGGTATCTTTATGATTTTAACATTATTTTACATGATTTTCAAAACAACAATTTATACAGGTGAGCGACAGAGGCTCTTGAGAGTCTATAATCATTGTTTTTAACTAGCCGACATTCATAAATGCATCCGTGCAGATGTTTAACTCTGCAAAACTGAATAAGACGAAACGCGCGTCTGGCGTATCAAATAGTAATCCTGTTACATTTGATAACTATCTGCATAGTGAAGGGTAGACAACACCTATTCAAATGAAGGTTGTGCAATGATGCATGTTATTTGTAAGGTTAACATCCAATAAAGTTGTATGATTATTTGTTAATTTTTTCATCTATAAATCTTAGAACATAATCTTACTATTCTATATTTGACCTCAAAAGTTCAAGAGTTAACTTTCACATGTAATGCAATATTATTCTGTTTTACTTTATATGAAATTTCAGCAGTAATATTTGTGATGAGATTAGTTTCAGAAAAACTACTTATTTTAAGCAATTTTAGGCCACACCAATTTGATTCCTTGTTCGACGGACCCGCCCGCACCTATTTTTTTCAAAAGAGAATTTTTTTTATATTCCCGCTTCCCGCATCCGGAAATGTAATCATGTCCATTTCCTGCACCGTTTTTTTGTAAATATTATAAAAAGAACAAAAAATTGGTTACTTTCCCCCTTACTTATATTCCCTATTAAAAAATGTTCGTTTTTAGAATAAAGTACAAAGAACTTCTGAAGGATTTGCCTTCAACTGCAATTATATTGTATGCTGGCGAAACAAAACTATCCATAGCCGCTGCATGTTTATGCACCTGTCCTGATTGATTCAGGGGCCTGTCGTTCAGCAGTTATCGTTTGTTGATGTTGTTCATTGGTATTTTCCCGTGATATATAAATTAGATCGTTGGTTTTCCTCTTCGAATTGTGTACGCTAATAATTTTGGGGTCCTTTTTAGCCTGCTGTTTGGTCTGTATCAAAGCCCTGTGTAAAAGGCCGTACTTTGACCTATGTTTGTTATTACCAGATTGAGAACAACCCTCCCTCAGACAAGGGGTCATTTTACTGATGTAGAAAAGCAAATAGAAATACCAAGGATTTGTATAGTTCTTCTATACAAAACCTTTTAAACTTAGAATTTTGTACTCAAAAAGAGGAGAGTTGCATCATATTTTAAACAACTTTTTCTAAAAGAGGGGTCCACTTATTTTGAATAATATTAAACTGTTAAAGTAAATGTGTTAACATGGTTAAAGTCCAGGAATATTACAAAATTCTTGGACATGTTTTGACCATTTAATACCAGATAGATATATAGTTCTTTGAGAAAATATGAGCCTTTTGTACAAATATATTATAACTTATATTGATCCCTCATAAAACATGTAAAAGGGATATTTATAACATTAAGGGGTTGTCCCCAAACTGATTATGACTTGGAAGGAGAATTGTCTCATTGTCAGTCACACATACATAACCCAGATTTAATTATTTCTTGGTGAACAGGGAAAAAAATACTTCAGAAATTAAAGAAATGTCAAAGTACAAGTGATAAATCAAGCTTTAATATTGTCAAAACCTACTATTTTATGTTTACAAAAAAAAAAATTATAATCGCTCGCCTTTACTGTTCAAGCTTCGCCTCAAAAATTTGCAAATTTAATATTTTTTTATTAAAATTTTCAAATCGCTCGCTCGCCCCAAATTTTGGAGTCCAAAAATCCGTAGAACAAGAAATTAAATTGGTGTGGCCTTATATGAATTTGTTTAAACATTTGCAAGTCTCATTCTAATCATCATGGTCCATTGGATTTAGAACTTTTGCATAGTTTACACGTTGAGGTGTGTCAAACCGTGTGTGTTAAAAGTTAGTTAAAAGGTATACCTTCTGATAAATAAATTTTATTTGGTATGATATTTTACAGTGCATATAAAGTGTGAATCCAGCTAGTTCATTTTCACTATCATATTCGAGAATGTCTATTGTAGAATAAAGGATAATGGGAAAACGGTATTTGTTTACGTTTCGAAAATACCACAATAATTGATTTGAAAGCAAGTTTCAACATATTTTCATTGTGATATGTCTTTTTTGTGTACAATAACAGCATTCAGGTTCAAATAATTGTTATAAAAGCAACACAATATCGCATATCGATTATTGAAAGCGATCCATTTTCACTATAGATGCGATGAATTATCACTATTAGTGCAATCATTTCTGATGTAGAATTTTCGAAGATGCAAGGAATTTTTATTGTAGATTTATGTGATAAGTGGACTTGCAACAAATAAAAAGAACTTAATTGATGACTTTAGTATTTATGACATTTCAAGTTAAAATACAAACTCCTCGTTCATTCTTTATCAAATATATAGCTGTTCAAACTTGTAACAAAAACGCTTCTCAAAATGTCATATTGTATTCTTAACATTACGTTTGTCCTTAATTATAACAAAAATTCAAAAGACATCTTATTTTATCAAGTAAAGTGTGGAACTTATTTTATAGAGATGGAACAAATTATATAGTAATTGTCTGTGAAAAAAGTTCTCCAAGAACATATTTTCTGTGATATAAGTTACACTGGAACTTTGTTCATAGGAGCAAATTTTGGCTCATACTATCAGCTCGGGGCAAGATCTCAAGTAAACATGAGTAGTATAAATGTTTTTTAAACAGTTACTTTGAATCAGTAATCCGATTAAATTTTAGGATTTACTTCATTATTTTATTTTTGATCTAATATTGCTAGACCTACATCCGAATGTTCAAGGCTTTGTCATACTTTAAACGAAATGTCAACTCAAAAAATTGTACTAAAATCAAGGTGAATGTAATTAATGTATACTTGATGCAACTGGCTTAATAATTTCAAATTGAAACACCCCATATTATTTTCTGAGACATCAACAGAAAGAGAAATAATCATTTTAATTCGACGAGATGAAGAAGGTTTTTTTTTTATTTTTTTCAAAATGAAGATATTACAATCGCCATAGCATATACAGTGGTATTGGATTATTAAAAGTCAAACTTCGCAAGTATTCCTCACAGACAATCCTTATAACACGTATAATGCAATATAGCCTGCTAGTTTTATATCACCTGCACGATCTGTTCGTGAAATGTCCTAAATATTCACCAATTTAACTTGTTTGTGAACGCTCAATAATACCATAATATGGGACAATCGTTGTTCAACAGCACGAAAATATACCGAAAACGTCATAGCGTAAAGACAAAAAGACATAAAGCCATAGAAATCAATTACAAGCATTGTTACAAGCATTCAATAGATCTGCTATACACATAGAAAAATAAAAAAAGCCCCCCTCCCCTCCCCCAAACAAAATAAAAACACTTAAAAATGCACTTGTATTATTATGTTCATGCAAAATATTGATTTGCAAAACAAAAAAACTGAAACTTATATACACAGAGTCCACAGAGGTACAAAACTGTTTATATTGACGTGTCAAGGTTGAATCTTAGAAATATGAAGACATTAACAAACCATCCAGTATAAATACTTATATAAGCGACATTTCACCGTATCTTTATATAAAGAGAGGCAAAACTCATTAACTGCTATATGACATCAGGGATGCTTATTAAAAGATTCAATGTCTCCAATTGTTAACATTATGGAATCAGCAATAATTATACATGTAAAACAACCAAATATCAAAGGAACAAGGTTTCTGCCAGTAACGAATGAAACAAATTATATCATGCTTTCTGAAATACCTAACAAGACATTTTAATCAATTGACGAAGATTATTACCAAGAGGGATTGAATAAAAACATCAACTTAATTCATTAAATTTACACTCAAACTGATAGAATAACATAGAAAACATGACAAAGGGTTAATTTGCTAATGAAGAATGATCTCGTTAGAAAATAGGGGCAATAACTGCAAGTAAGGTTGTCCGTGAACTAAGTGAAAAAAAAGATTCGAAATAATGTTTTGATTTATATTATGAAAAGCAAACAGATGGTCTTTTAAAGGTAAAACCAATTAAGGTGGTACCTAACACTACAGGGAGATAACTCTGTAAAATCGGCAAAGCGTTTTAATTACGTTGTATTGTAAGGGAACTATTAAGCTTCTCAATGATCAAAATTAGTGTTTGCCAAACTGCTATCTATCCAACCATTTTTTTTCCGAGAAAGTGATTGGTTCAAATTTTCTGAATTTTAAAAAAAAAAATTTCGAAGGGTCAAAGTAAATATTTTGTCAAAATTTTATGAAATTAAAACTAGCCAAATCAATTTTAGTCAAGGTGTTGGGTACTACCTTAAGTCGGGTTTGAAACGTAAACTAACGGCTTTGAAACAAATGAAAAATTGTATGAGGCATCATATACAAATCTTGAAATTGTTAAGCCAGGTTTACTAGTGGATATAACATATTCATATCTAAGAGCGTCTCCATTTTCAAGAATGACATGTGATTGCCATGCACACCTGCAATCAAATGACCCTATTCGTGCAGATACATAACTCAAGAACACGGACTTCAATAATGACAAATAAAAACATACCACAAAGTCATAAACTCAAACCAAAATAACAAATGTGAAACAATGAAAGGAGAAAAACTGAAGTCATTACTTATGTACGAAGCCATGAACGAGAAACACATTTGAAATAAAGCAAAATACGACAACCACTGAATTGAAATTAAAAAAATGAACTCCTTTAAGTCAATAACATACAAATATATGTATTTATGATTATCTCATCATTTGGGATTGAAAAGAATGTCAGGAATTAATAGACTGTTAGGTTTTTAAAGAACTGGAACTTATGATATTCTTCTAATTGTGAGACCACAAGGTACCTTTGATTCGTAATCAAAGAAAAAATTACTGCATGTGAAGCAGGTAATATTTACTGTGAACATTAAACTTCATAGGAGTGAGAACAATGTTTTTCTCAGAGTGAGAATTGACAAATCACAATTATTTTATTTTAATTTTGAAATTCTCAATTCCCCATGCCTTAGTGTATCACTAAAACGAAATTATTTACAGCAATGACACACCACTTCTCAACCAAGTTATGTAAAAAAATTAGGGAACTGTATATCTGACCAAACACAACAGGTGAGAAATGTGTTCATCTAAAGTTGTGACTTCAAATACTTTTTTTTTCAAATTCATCGAGTTTTATACAATCAACTAATGTTTGCCAAATTAAACAGATAATGAGAAAAGTCAATTTGATAATTAAACACGTGCAGTTTTTGTAGATTGTAAAAGCGACACATGGGGTTAAATAACTGTTCAAGCTCATTATGATTAATCTCGATCTATTTGTTTTTTAGCCGGGTAAGATGCATTTTAAAAGCTCGGCAGATAATATATAACTTAAGTAGAAAATATTAAATAACAATGACTAAAAGCATTCTCCGTGTTATTGCCTTTTTAAAAATATTTAAATCATGAATAAAAAATGCTTCATTTTTCATCAATTGAAGTGATTCAGGTAGAACATTAATGTTCCAACAAAGAACAAAGAGGAAAGTACGGTTTTGAAGATTTTAACTTACCAGTTGTATCATTATACCCACTTGTTATGAATGTGACAATTAGAGGTGAGGTTTGGGTTTGCAAACTATAAGGTACAGGTAGAAATGTTTAGTACTGTCGATTGTAGATAACAATGGATTGGCTATTTTTTAGTACAGGTTAAATGTCTAGTTTTGTCAATTTTGTGTGACAATGTGTTTAATATGATAAGGCACGGATAGAGATTTCTGATACTGTCTTATTAGTTGATATTATATACAGAATACGATATGTAGTCCTGTTAATTTTACAAGCATAAGTTGTCCAAACGATCTGTTGTTTGCCTTTGTTTGCGTGTATTTTGTCAGAAGAATCAAGTGCTGGTTGTTCTGGTTTAAGTCGTACTTTGATGATTTGTTTTGTTTGTGTGTAATTTTGTGGACGATGATTGAAAGTTCTTGTGTTCTGTTGCTAAGTTTTGTGTGTATTTGTCATATAAGTTGGATGTTGGTTGATCCTAGAATCTGTTGACCTTTGGGTTTTTCTTCTTTGTTTGTATTTGTGAAAGCAGTCGAGTGTTGATGTGTTTTTACCTATCAATTAAATCCCTTAATTTGACAGCATTACATAAAACTGCCAACCAACATGGCATTCTGTTTTGATCAATATATAATTGAGATACCTGTTTAATTTCATGAACATCCAAGTTGATTTTGAAAAGAACATGCAACTAGAGGCTCTAAAGAGCCTTTGTCGCTCACCTTGGTCTATGGAAATATCACACAAAGCACACTTTCCAACATTGTATACAAGAAAAGACCATGACAAAAATCTTTATTTTGTTGATCTTGTATTACTGATCTTTCAGTCTGTTTAGTTTCTCTGACTTATTGATAGATCTTGCCTTGCTGATAATTTTTGTGATTTTGAGTGGTTTTTTATCTATCATAATGAGGCTTAACAGAAAAAAATATTTTTTCTCTAAATATCATAGTTTTGCATGATAATCAGCCAAAATGAAAAAAAAAAATATATCATAGAATTTGTCTAACAGTTTTGACGTATATATTGACAATTGTTAGAGCTTCAGTTTCAGAGCTTTAAGCCAAAAACTGCACATTACCCCCATGTTCTATTTTCAACCATGGCGGTCATTTTGATTGATAGGCAGGGTCATCGGATACATTTTTTAAACTAGTTACCCTAAGTATGATTCAGGCAAAGTTGCATTCAATTTGGCCAAGTTGTTTCAGACGAGGAGATTTTTGTGAAAAACTTAAAACAATTTACGAATAGGTGGGAAAGTTGACTTTAAAAGGCAATAACTCTTTTTGGGGTGAATTAACCATTTGGTTATGTTGACTTGTTTGTTGATTTACTTTGCTGAATAATTTTGCTTTTTACAGTTTATATCTATCTATTATAAAATTCAAAGATAAAGATAATAACCAAAAACTGAAAAATTTCCTTAGAATAACCAACTTATAGGCAGAAACCAAACAGCGAGTTGTCTGATGTGTCTGAAAAATTTGTGGCGGATAGATCTTGTTCTGATGAACATGTCTATCCTTGTCAGATTTGTTATAAATGCTTTTGTTTTACAGCTTCAAGCCATAAAATGCATTTTACCCCCATGTTCTATTTTTAGCCATGGAGGCCATCTTGGTCATTGGCGGGGTCATCTGATACATTTTTAAATTAAATACCCTAAGAATGATTTGAGCCAAGTTTGGTTTCATCCTGTAATTTCAGAGAAGATTTTTCTTAAAAAGAACGCCCTTTTTGGCCAGATGAGCTAATAAAATCATACTAAAGGTAACTACCTGAATTTAGTCCAAAATGAAAATTCTAGCTTTTTTTAATTCGAATTAAATCCTTATTTTTGACAGCAATAAACAAAACTTCGACACAACTTGGTATTCTATAAGATCTATGTAGAATTATATATGTAGAGTTTTATGAAAGTTCATGTTGATTTGTAAAAGTTATTGAAAAGGTTAAATGTGTCTAACTTTAATTAAAACTGAAAATTCTAGTTTTTCTTTCACCTATTAACTATATACTTTACTTTGACAGCAACGCACCATACTACTTTTGGAGAAGACGTTACTAAGTTGAAAAACTTTTGTCTAATCCATTTGTCTTTTTTTGGAACAATAAAATATGTTTAAACTAACCATACTACCAAATAACTTAATTGTGTGCCAATATTTAAAAAAATATATATCAAGCCATAGGATATCATATTAATTCATATGTATAGTCCGATCAATATTGTATATCAATTATCCTAAACTATGTAGGGCAACTCAATTATTTCACACCATTTGTTTCATAAAGGTCTGTAACTGATTTTCACATATACAACGTTCATGTATTTACATGCCCTACCAACAATTTTGCATTTTTTTAAAAACTTGAGATCAATTCATAAATGCGTATGAGCATTCAAGAGTGAAATGTGTGTAAGATTGTTAGGTCAAAATTTCAGGGAAAAATTGATAAATTGGAAGGAATTTCTTGAAGACATTCAACAACATTTTGGATGGAAAAACTATTTTTTTTTAGGAATGATTTAATTCGTTTGGTTAAAACAGTTTCTTCATTAAATATGAACAGTGTATAATATTGCATTACGATAGTCTTCAGCTAAATTACATCTCCAAATATAAAAATATTTCATATAACTCATTGCGCTTTCGCGTAGTTTTATGAAAATATGTCTTCACAACCTAACACATACCCCATCTTTCAATATAAAACTACTGCGCTTCGTATTCATCACATCGGATGGTAAATTGTCGACCATTAAATTGATACAGGGTGGCATTTACCAACTGCGTTAAACAACAAGCAATCAATGAATGAATAATAGGCTAAAACAAAAAAAATCTATGTTTCATAATTTGTTTGAACAAGACATATAAGAAGGGTTAGTGGTGTTTTTATTTAGAATTTGAGCTAACATATATTACACGATTATTCAGGACAGTATTTTTGCAAATAGAAAGCCTACAAAAATCACACATTTTAAAGAGATAAGATAATAGCAATTAGATAATATGCTTGGACGATAAGTGGAAAAAGTATTGTAATGCTATGTTAGGGTATTGTTCTTTAAATGTGCGAAGGCCTTGTGTGAGACTTCCAATTGTATGTGGAATAATGAATTTATTATTATTATCCTTATTAGTATACATTAACGAGACAGTACCCTAATTATTCTAAAACCGATTCAATATAAATGAACAAGAAATCATTCGGCAAGAGACAAAAAGAGTGTAAACAATGAGATCACCCCAGTGTTTAAGTTTGTGTTGGTGTTACCTGTTTTTATATAAGAAATGACTGTAATATTTTGAAGAAATAACATAAAAAATTTGGTGAACACTGAATAACGCGCGTAGCGGGTTATCTAACAGTGTGCACCACATTTTTTATGTTATTTCGAATAGACAGAACAACTATTACAGTCATTTCTTATAATTTAATTTTAAATTCCATTTTAAACCGTAGAAAACCACGAAAAAATGTTGATGACGTCACGGTCACATGACTAAATTATGTCTATGGGCTGATTACAAAATAACGTAACCAAATCAGAAGACGCGTTACATTCACAATTGAATTATTCTATGTTGTGTTTTGTATACTGTTTTTTATGATGTTTTTCGATTTTTGCGATGATATTGGGAATTTTGTTTTAGACTGATGCAGTTTTGAGTTTAAATGTATCTTTTATATCTTTCCCCTCCCCTTCAGATTTACGAGTCTTTATGAAACCTTTCAAATAAGATTTTATTAACACAAAAAAGGAGAAAAAGAAGCACTCTGTACAATTCATTAAACATTAACTAGAGTTGAACGCTTGTACTACAAACTGATCGGCTATACACTAAACACCAGTGTTTTACGTCGATTTATCTATGATTGATGCCAAGTAATTACGAATGACATAGATTTGAGAATAAAAAGTAGCGTAACTATAAAAAACGGTCACATTTAAATTGTGAGACGACTCATTTTGCCATTAGTATAAAAGGAGGTCATCCTCTTTTTCTGACCCCCCCCCCAAACAAAACCGACAAAACAATCAGGCATATACAGAATAAGCACAGCTTTTGAAGAAGTAAAAATTTGGTAATTGTGTTTTGAATACAGATTTGCAGGATTTTTATTTTTTATTTTTTTTATTGAGTTGTAAGACATGATTTTAAATTGTGTTCTTATGTTATAATGATTGTAGTATATGTTTAGTCTAGCTATCGAGGGTGAGTTGCAGCTACTTAACAATGATCGAGTACAACTAGCCTTCTTATGAATTAAAAATATTGTACAACCACGTGGTAATGTCCTGATCTGACATGTATATTTATAAATTAGCTAAATTATTCATGACGGAAATATTTACTATACCGTAGCACATATGGTTAAAACTAGGGTGACTTTTGTCTTGATAGTCTTTGGTTTGTTTAAAATGTTTGTCAGTAGATTGATCTGATTGGCACTTACATTGGTTTGCTCTTTCTGGTTTCTATTTCATATGCACTATGAATTTGGTTTTGGTATAAAACATCAGTTTTTAGATTTTCATGTTCGACAGGGTATGGGAAAAGAGTATTCACGTTAACGCGCTAAGCATTTTATCTCTCATAAATCTGGTAAGGAATAGAAATAACATAAAGAATCGCTATCATTTCAATACGTTTTGATGCTTAATCTTGTACTTTAACTTCATGAACTTCCTATAAGATTAAACATTTTATCTATAGCTAATTGATGAGTAAAATGGGATGATTAACGCACAAACTGATTACAAATCCAAAGGAGGTTCATGATACGTGTGTGAGTAATCGACCTGGTTAACACATCAATAACATTTTGAACACATGGAAGTTTGTTCTAATGATGCTAATGCCAAACATTCGCAATTTTTATTATAATATTTAAATAAGTCATCACATGCACAATTGACATAATCATTGTTTCTACAAAGACACGTAAAGCTTAAAGTAATATTATCATATTCTGTGTCGTATATAGTAACAAGCTTAATACCAGGTGAAGAATGAAACTAGCCGCCATATAAACTTTCGAAAATCAAAAAATGATCGATGACTGCAATTCAATCTAAAATGAAAGAACACCTACCTCATTTTAATGAGATAGTTTACGAATTTGAAGCATACAAATACTAGTAACACAATTTTCCTTCAGCTGGCGTCTTTTCATCCGTGCTACGTCATGTTTGCCATGTCACTAAAGCGCCAAAATCACAGAACTTAATTTGATTTCAATTCATATATTTTTGAATATTCAATGCTCACTTTTTTTCTTGATAGCCGTCTCATTGGCAATATTTAATCACATGTTCTTACTTTTTTTACTTTCTATTAGTTTTGCCTTTAAAAGGAATAAAAGCAATGCCACTCTTTTTTAAATCTCTATTTGGTTAGATCTCTTTGAACCCATGCATATATGTATCTTGCATGGACTGTGAAGGTAACGAAAGACGCTGCGGCAACATGGTCGATCGAAATGTTAACAAACGCAACACAATTCTAACAGACTCAAATATTTGTAGTACTTGTAGACATGCAAATCATACAAGAATTATTAAATTATAAGTCCTTTACCTTTTAGGACTTTTGATCATTTGATTTTTGTATGAATGACATATGATATTATTTGGGTTCTCATTCCATGTTCCAGAGTATATAAGGTTGCCACAATTTATGTTATGAATAAATTCAATCAGATTTCCGGGAGGTCCTTCTCTTAAAATAACCAATTTCTAATTTCTATGTAGTTACATACAGAAGCGTCTTCGTACGTGGAACACAGTGCGCATTCAGAAAAAAAACCAAACAAGGATGCATTTCGCCAATATGTCAAAAACTGACATGAAACTCTAAATAATAGTATTTGTATGTAGAATTTCCTGAACTATTCATTATTCAGCAATCTCAATAAAATATCCCAGCAATAACTGAAATTTTTGTTCATACGATTTTCCAGGAGTTGTGTTTTTTCTTCTTTCATGACTCAATTTACAGAATGTTGCTGCTTGAAATGAAGCTTTTGCGCGGAGTTATCCTATTGGAAAAGCTGGACTTATCTCTTAATAGGTACGCTGACGCCAGATTGATATAGTTGACTGTTTTGTAATAGTTGTCACAGATAACCACTTGTATGTTGCCAAAGTGAAACCACAATCACATGCTCTGTTCGTCATTTTGTACATCATGAGGAACACGATACAGTTATATTTTCACAGCAACAAATCACTTTTCTATGACAGATGTTTATAATCTTTACCTATTATGTTCCCTTCTAGTTAAATATTTAGAATGATATTACAGTTCGAAGCCCTTGAAACTTATATGCTGGAGTCTTGATAATGTATGTAAAACATTTGTTAACCTTTTAACGCTAAACATAACTTTGATGAATTTTGATCCTGTCAAAAACAACATTGTAGTTAACTATTTGCAAAGTTTATTTTATTCGTAACCAGAATCATACATAATTCATAATAACATGCACACAAACAATAAGAACAGTAGGTTCAAATTGATTACTATTGTTCAGTTAAGAAGGAAATATATTTTTATTTCTATTTCTGGCAAATGCTTGTTACAGGCCGTCTATTTACTGTTTTTTGATAAACGTCAGATATCTGAAAACATTAATACAATGAAATTATATTATCATTGTTATGTATGCATCATAATTACATTATATATATTTATGTACGTGGCGGAAGAATTTTATCGTATGATAATTCTATTTATATAACAATAGAATTGTAACAGGTTTTATGAACCCGAGTGTATTTAAATACGGTGGACTCGATTTGAAATTATCGATAAGGGCGTTGACCATTCGCATGTACACACGTATTTTTTTTAGTTATACTCAAGCACATATATATTTGAAAACAGTATGAAATACTTTTTGTAACATTTTGTTTGTTTTTTGTAGATTGTTGAGGCAACCTTATTTAGTTTATTTAAACAGAGGACTTATTCTGTGATGTGGACTGTATTTACACAATTACAAACCTTTGTAATTTGTTATCATTTGATAAACATGTATTGCAATTATTTGATATTATATAAAAAATATTGGTCATCGTGCATGACAAGTTCTAAAACTAGTGTTTTAGTTATTTATATTTTGAATGAGATAAGAAACAGGTTGGGCCGAGGTAGATAGAAATTATATAACCTAGTATATAAATAATTTATGTTCGTTTGAAAGAAGAGAATTTAAAAAATAATTTAAGAACCTAATTGTAAACATAAATTAAGTCATTCTTCATCTCTTTGAAAAGTAAAAAGGATTTCTCTGCATATTCATGTCGACCTGTTTTGTAATTAGATTAAATAATGCGGAGTAAACGCTGATTGGAAGAATCAAACATGACAACTCAAAATAAGCATGTCATACTTCGTTTAATTATATTACTAATACTAATACTAAAACTACGATCTCTACATCTGTGTATGACTTATTCATACAATGTACTGCTAAGCAATAGAATAAAAATATGGATAGTAAGTTTCATCTAAAGTACTTACCCTCCACACGAACAGCTAAAATAAGAAAATATTATATTATGTAGAGCGAGTCGCTCGGACTTACTAGTCGAACTTATCAGTGAAAGTTTTCAAGTTTAAATTACTTCACATACTGTCATTTAGGGATCTCTTCAACTTATAATACGGTATCATAATGCCAATTATTAAAATAAGTAGGCTAAAGTTTTGTTACTACCACCTAATGTCATTATGCTTCTTCTTGATAGCTGCCTCATTGGAAATATTTAATCACATGTTCTTAATTTTACTTCCTGGTATTTTTTTTTATAAAGGATTTGTAATCAAGGCGTAATCAATCTGATTAAAGTATCCACGTTTTTTTTATCCCATGGAATTCACAGTAACATTGTTCTGCATTTTGAATTCAATTTTGAACATTACATCATACAAATGCACCACATATTAATATTGGCCGTTTGTCATATATTTTCTATAACAACAAATGCTCAAAGCTATTATTCATACTTATCGGTTTGCTAAGTGACACTTACCGACAAAAGGTTATGACCATTAAAACATTGAAATTGTCAATGATATAAAACTTGTTTTAGAGAATATAAAGGACGAACAAGTTGTGTGGTCAACCATGAATAATTTAGTATCGCATTAATATAGGAACGTTGTCATTTATTGTTTTAATAGATGTAGACAACATCTTCAATTTGTTTTAATTTGACAAAGGTGATGTTGATGATAATCTCTGAAGGACTGCCTGGCTATTTTTCATTTGGAAACTATTTTCCTGATGTGTTCCCCAGTTTGTTGCATATTCAACCTTTGTCATCGATGATTATATAAATTGAAATATAGGTGTCATAAAGATACTCACAGGGACGAACAATAAGCTGTGTCATTAAACAAGTGAGTATAATAAGTCATACACCAGTAATATAAGTTAGAAAACTCTGCTGAGATAATGCTTGCCCGTAAAAGTGGAAACATTTTACAATACAGACTGTAAATGTGAGTTGTAAAATTGACATATTTAATCAGTACTGTACACGAACAAACTATAAACACTGAATTGCAGGTGGTGGATTTTGTGAAAGTTCATAGTTATGTGGCTATACGTCTCCCTAGCATTGGATTGACAGCATAATTAATATGCCAAATGCCAAAAACAACTTTAAAAGGCTTTATCTAAATCAATACATAGCAAATCAACAAATAACACGGCCAAATGCCTTAACATACCGACCAAATAATACAAAAAGTAAGCTAGTACATCTATCAAGCTCAAAGTATGAACTTATTTATACACACATGTTTTTTTAAAGCTAAATAAGTACGAATCGACAATTGTGTGTTAAAAAAAATACCATATTCAGTGCCAAAATCAAACGCAAGATGTAAGGTTTACTATTTAATAGAATGCTTAAATAATGTTAACAAAAGTAGTTGCTACATCAACATGTGATATCAATACGCATTTAAGATATAACGTTGGTTCTTATTATTATTTGTCTTATATCAAAGCAAAACTTAAAATGTGTATAAGAACACTTTACCCAATAACAAAGCTACACGAAGTTTTGATAAATACGGATATTTCAGAAAAATGTCATGGCATACATGCCAGTATACAATATTAACCATGCACAAATAGACATGCAGCAAATTTAATGCTGATGTAAAGCTATATGCATGAATGTACTTTCATTAGTTTCAATAAACAATTACTAAATAAAACATTACAGTCTTGTAATGTGAGACATCATCTGAAACAAAACAAACAGTACCAATTTTTCTGCACCAGATGTGCATTCCTACATTAATGTGCAATGATGATCGAGGCCAACATATTTGAATATCTAAGCTTATATTAAAGATATAAAGAGCTACGAACAAAACAAAAACTACAAAAAAGTATTATCCGAATAGGTTATGTTACTTTTATATAATTATATCTTTAATCATTTTTTCCCCCATTCAATGAAAACGACAGATACAATTTCACTATCACTTATTCTTTTATTCTTCATTTTTCGTAACTCGTCACAATATACTTATCTGTTTGGTACTTTACACTTACAGTGGACTGAAAAATAGAAATATAAATACAGTACAAAAACTCATAAATAATTTGAGAGAACCACCAAAGGGTAAATACTCATATTTTTTCATATGTTACGAAGGACATTGAAAAATAAATGTTTTGAGAAAATGTCAAAATTTGTAATTTGACTCTCACATACATTTATTCATTTATTATCTATATAATGGATTTCTTTCTCAAACATGAAAGTGTACTCTTCCCACTAAATGCCACATCCACCGGTGTCAACGTGATGATCGTAACTGCAATAATGATCATCCCAATATGGCGGACACATATTTAGGGAAATTTCTAAAGGCCGATTTCTTCACTTTAACAGCTTATTTTCAGATTTGTATTACGTGAAAAAATATCCTTATAAGCATTGCCATTGAAATATTTCTTAATAGTTAATATTTCTAGAATATTCAGTGAAAGTTTTGGCCTGGCCTGTATTCTCTGAAAAAAAGAAAAAAAACATCAACCATATAAGCCTGCTAATTCCCTCCTATGTCATTTCTTTTCGACAAAAAGCAGTGTTCCAGACCCTCATACTCGGGCCGGGGGCGGGGCGTTTCGCTCTAATACTTAATTAATAGGGGTGCCACTGGGGTTCTGTTACACCACACTTTTCATAATTTAAATTTTAAAAATGTATACCTTTTCCCATATTGTTAGAATTGTGTGTGGTGTGTAATGTAAATGTTGAATATCGAAGTGCCAAAAGAGAGAAAATATGTCGATAAAACACAGCGCGGAACACCAAAAAAGATGACAGACGAAATTATTGCAACTTTATTGATCTTATCATATAATCTTGATAGTTCCCGAACTTTTCACATTTTTTAAGCTTGAAAAGGTGACCTATTCCAGCGGCACGTCCTATCACCTTGTATATCGGTAGTAGACCAACCGAGCCCTCATATAACGTAAATGTACGAAAGCTTGCATGGTACGTCGAATACGAAAAGCCGGAAATCTTTTCACGGTTACCGTTTTTTTTTTTATATTATGACTCAAAATCCATGGACGCTAACGCGATCATCTGCTGCTGTTTTTTATTAAGTTTTGAAGAATGGACAGAGATAGATGATACAAAGAACTTTGGTTTTTTCATACTTGTGAACCAACATTTACTATAAACAGATACATTGAAATGGGTGACTTGTCGATTAACTGGAAGAAACCGGGGAACGAATTTGCAACATGGAAAATTTATGAAATTCAATGCAACAAAAACGTTTTTGTTTTGATGGATAATTTTATGTAACCTAAACGCACAACGAAAGATATTATAAGGTACATTTTGTTTGATGATTTAACAAAAGCAAGAAGATTTATTTTTCACGAAAAACTATAATCGGACTAAGACTGTAGATATTAATAAACATATACGATATCGTAATATCAATTTAATTGCATTGGGTAATCCGTTTCATTACCTATTTATATATATATCATGATGAAGATGTTACAAGATAAAGACACACATACATACCAAATAACCATATAATTTGTAAACCCTTTAGACAATAAGACAAACTTGCAAAAAAGGGGGGACATCATATATCTGATGTAATGTATTGAAATTGGTTATTTAATGTCACTACAGGACTTAATTATTTTTACTGATGCAAACCTGTATAATCGTGTCTGATGATGTGTGGTATTTGTATTTGTTTACCAGTTGCTTTAAAGCCATGAAACTGTGCAAACAAATTTATTACCTCTCTAGCAATAAATATTTAGCTATTTTACATTTAGATAGGGTGTCCCTGGGGATCAATTACTCCCCTCTTTTCATATAATTTAGATTTAAAAATGTATATATACCTTTTCATACATTGCGTAGGTAATAATGGACATGTAACCTTTTCCCAATTTTAAGTATGAGTGATTCCAGGACATGCAGGAGCGGACAATTATCACATTATGGAATTACCGAGACAACCATCCCATTTGATTAAAGCTCAAATCTGAGGCTCCAAGTCCTTATGCTATGTTTACTTTAAGACAAAACGAGACTTGCAACTAAAAAATATACAGGGCTTTGCATATGACAGTTTAAGTATAATAAGCCTTAATTAACCTGAGTCTGAGACTACTATTACTGAGTACTATAAAAATAAACATCTATTAATTATCAGCCTTATCATACATGTATTATACCTCTGATAGTTGTTCACCCCTATTCATATATTTTTGAGCTGAAAAAATATGACCCAGTCTATTACAGCGGCAGGTCTTATTACCTTGTAAATTATAAGAAGTGGACTACTAGAGTGCATGAATGGTCTACTTTACATATACTTAAATGTAAATATAGAAATAAGAAGATGTGGTATGATTACCAATGGGAAGAGTCCTATTCTCCACCAGAGATCAAACGACATAGAAGTAAAAACATATAAACTATGATACAAGTCTGAAGATGGCTTAAACAATGAACAAAGCCCATACCACAAAGTCAGCTACATGTATTATTTAAAAGACATTTAATGAAAATGACAAATGCAAAACAAATGTGAACAAACGACATCTTGAACTGCTGAATTACAGGCTCCTGACTTACGGCATTGTGCAGGATTTGATGGAGTCAGACTAGTTTATTAATGCCAAACCCTCCCCTTAAGGGAGCTATAATTTGTTTTTTTATGTGTGTTGGGGGGAGGGGGAGGTTTGGCCTGGACGAAAGGCAAGATGAAACACTTTGAAAAAAAAGACATGATGACAATTGATGTAAAAAAAAGTCAGGATACACTATAAATAGAAAAAAAAAGACTTTAGACCGTTGGTTTTCCCGTTTGAATGGTTTTAAACTAGTAGTTCTTGGGGCCCTTTTTTGTAGTTTGCTGTTCGGTGTGAGCAAAGGCTCTGTGTTGAAGACCGAACCTTGACCTATATAAATGATTTACTTTTATCAATTGTTACTTGGATGGACAATTGTCTCATTGGCACCCATACTGCATCGTCCTATAACTAGGACTGAATAGAATGGAAAACTAAAATTGCGGAACAATATTTTTCATCACTTCATACAACGGTCATATGGATTTAATAAACATAAGATCGATTATATAAAAAGAAGATGTGGTATGATTGCCAATGAGACAACTCTCCACAAGAGACCAATGACACAGACATTAACTATAGGTCACCGTACGGTCTTCAACAATGAGCAACGCCCATACCACATGGTCAGCTACAATTGACAATTTAAGACTATTCAAACGAGACAACGAACGGCCTAATTTATATACAAAAAATATGTAACACATAAATAAACGACAACAACTAAATAACAGGCTCCTGAACGTTCAAACAATTCAATACTTTTTATATAGTAATTTTTTTTCAGGTCAAGTCAAGATCTGTTGTTTTTGTTTTAAAAGATCAAAAATAGCCATCTTAACCATATATCTTGTTTATGCAATTTGGCAAATATATTGTAATTTCATTCTTATTATAATAATAATAAACATGTCATACATTATTTCTTTTAGCATTTTCAATGAAAGTACACCTTGTACATTTACTTCAAGAAGTAGAATAATCTAAGCAACAGAAAATAATTCATTTGAGGCATTGCTTTCTAGATTATATAATGGAGTCATAGATTGTCATATTGATTTATGTACATATAACATGTATAAGGAGCAGCAGGTAATAATTATTTTGTAATGAGAGCTAAGTAATGAAACGGATAACTTTGTTTAAATATTTTGTTGTTGTCAGACTCTGTTTCCATGTTACAAGTTTTGAGGTCATAGAGTTGAATGTTTTGATTCTTGTTGTGGGCTATTTCTATAAGCTGTGACAAATTATTATTTTTTTAAAGGTTAATTTTATAGAAAATAGCGTTGAAAGCTCTATTAACACTTTATTGCTTGTTCTTTTTTTTTGTCTTGCAACAACAGTAGTGAAGGTCAGTCTTAGGCATGCTGTTTTTATTAGAAGAGAAGTCATAAAAATGTTGTTTAAAATTGTGATTAGGTGAGTTTAAGAAAAACCACAAAATAAATCCCTCAGTCATGGTTGATTGAATTTGATATTTTTACTTAACTTAAATGTAGAAAATGTCTGAACCAATAATGACAAATCATTGATATTTGGTATGTGCGTATTGTTATTCGTTTACTTTTCTGCATTGGCTAGAGGTATAGGGGGAGGGTTGAGATCTCACAAACATGTTTAACCCCGCCGTATTTTTGCGCCTCTCCCAAGTCAGGAGCCTCTGGCCTTTGTTATTCTTGTATCATTTTAATTTTTAGTTTCTTGTGTACAATTTGGAGTTTAGTATGATGTTCATTAACACTGAACCAGTATATATTTGTTTAGGGGCCAGCTGAAGGACGCCTCTGGGTGCGAGAATCGTTCGTGTCATTAAAGACCTGATGGTGACCTTCTGCTGTTGTCTGCTCTATTGTCGGGTTGATGTCTCTTTGACACATTCCCTATTTCTATTCTCAATTTTAGTTGTATATATCAAAGTACTAGCACCTTTCATATCCCTTGTTTTTATTTTGCCTAGCCATAGTCATACATGTAGTATATTGGTTTTGAAACTTCGTCAAATCTTGGATGATGGTGTATGTATTTTACATTTCTCTTGATTTGGCTTTTTTTTAGATACTAAAAGTATACTTTTATTAGGTGAACTACTTTATGTTTATGGAATGATTGTTAGGTGTTTATATTTGTCCTGCCAGCTTTAACTTGTCCTATAGGTTAATATAAGCATATTCCAGGTCAAGTTTTATAATTTTGGCCGATCAAATTTTTCCAAAAGAGTTATGCCCCTTGGAATCAATGGATATATTAAGTTTATGGAAAATGGTCTGGTAAATGCTCTCAATTTTCTTTATAAAACTTATAGGAACTATTATAGTAATGCCTTTGTCTTTTAAGTTTGAAGGTCTGTTTGAAATATTTATTTTACAAGAAAAAGATTCCCCCCCCTTCCAAAACACGTTTGTTTTATTTATAAATATTTTTGAGAACAAAATAACATATTTTTTTTTAATATTGCCAATTGATAGATAAAAAAAAATGTGAAAAGTAAAGAATCAGAATCAAAGAACATTTATTTTAAATTAATACAATATTGAACGTAAAGTCAATCTAGTTGTTTTTCTTAATCATACAGGATGTTTCCAAAAAGCAGTTGCATATACCTGCACCAGTAGTAACCAGCAGTGAAGATAATTACATATCTGTGTATGTTGATATAGCAATAGAAATATCAAATACACCATATGAAAATAAAATAAAATATAGACAATAGAAATGGGGTATGTCAAAGAGACAAAAATATGAAAATAGAATATAGAAAATAGAAATGGAATATGTCAAAGAGACACACATATGAAAATAGAAAATAGACAGTGGAAATGGGGTATGTCAAAGAGACAAAAATATGAAAATAAAATATAAAAAATGGAAATGGATTATGTCAAAGAGACTAACGTATGAAAATAGAATATAGACAATAGAAATTGTGTATGTCGAAGAGACAAACAAAGGCAACAGTAGTATACCGCTGTTAAAAACTCTATGGACAAAAAACAAAATTGGGGTAACAAACCGAAACTGAGAGAAACGCATTAAATATAAGAGGAGAACAACAACACAAACAAACCAAAATAGAATATAGACAATAGAAATGTGGTCTGCTAAAGAGACTAAAATATGAATATAGAAGAAACAACTTAGTAAAACAAAAGTTCTACTTGATATAAAAATGATGGAGCACTGTTATTTTTCTGCATAAAGGAATGCCTGTATACAGTTTTTTTTTATTTCTTTGAACTTTTGGCATGTATTTTCTGTGGAGTTTGGTTTTTTGGGGTTATTTATTTTTTAAAGCAACAACTTATCACAATGAATTGTTTACACTCAAAATAAGTTCCTGACAACAACAAAAAAGACAACAAAAAACCCTATTAAAACATAAACCTTAAACACCTATGGCAAAAAAGACCACAACATATATTTAGGCCAGGTATGAAAACATATGAAAAGCATATACTTTTAAAAAATATAATTTTAAAACCATATGTTTTTCATATGTTTTTTTTATATATTTTCCTTTTTTTTTTATAGATGTTCGAAAACATGTCTTTATGTCGGGCCTAAACATATGTATACATATGTTTTCAAACATATGAAAAACATATGTTAAACATATGAAAGCATATGTTGCAATTTTTCCTATGTACCTTAGCCGTATTCGGCACAATGTTTTGGAATTTTGGGTCGTCAATGCTCCACAACTTTGTACTTGTTTGGCTTATAACAATTTTGATCTGAGCGTCACTGATGAGTCTTATGCAGACAAAACGCGCGTCTGTCGTGTTAAATTATAATTCTGGTACCTTTGATAACTTTCAGAATAAAATTTTACTTTTTGGGGAAAAACACCACATACAGCCCTCACTATTACTTGTTCTTATTTTCTTTACTTTTGTCAACTAATCACAATATACTTATCTGGTTGGTATATAACACTTACTCTTTCCTGAAAAATAAATATAAATTAGTTTGAAATATGAGGAGTAACATAAGACAATCATGATACAGCAAAAGCAGTGGATGAATTTTACTAATACGTTCAGCATTTTGTTTTGACGTGTATTTTTTACTTGAATGTGGTTGCTATTAAAACGAAGCGTAAATAAAATATCAAACAAAGTGGTGAACATGAATATCTCTTTTAAAATGTAAATGGCTGTTCAAACCTTATAATTTTGTTTTTGGAGATACATTTTTAAAGTTGTTTTAATGTTTTTGAAAGACAGAATTATAATATATGCATAATGTATACACTTGCCGAAATTTTTCTCAACATATGTATACAACACACTGGTTGTATTCAATGTAACCTTAAACGCGGATATGTGTTATATATAATGTCTTAATAGAGGTATATCAGTATTTATGATAAATAACAACCTAAAATTGCAGGATTTAAAACATTCTTTTGTTATAGAGAAATGAGAAATAAGAAATTATAAGTGTGTCGTTAGACATACATCATTTGCTTTTAATTGATTGGGTACTACAAAACATACATATTAAACATACTATTGTATTGATAATATGAGTCGCTTTTGCTGACCATCTATTGATGTTTAGGTACTGACTGCATGGTCAAAATAAGGACACACAAGAATTATAAAGAAATTTAGGTTTCATCAGCCTTTAGGAATGTTGGACTTGGGTTGATTTGACCAGTTTTATATATGTTCTCTATGGTCATATAGTTGTTTAAAATGATGGTTATTACTTGTCCTTGGGTTTCATCATCTCATCTCAGCTTTCAACGTCTCCCGTGCAGTGAAATCTAGGAAATAGTGCACGAAATTGTCCCGTTGGTTTTTCGTTATTTTGTTGTTGTGTATATTGTTGTTTGTCTCTTTATACTTTTGCCATGTCGTTGCCAGTTTGACTGATGAGTTTGAATCTCTCTTTGGCATCTGTAGCCTCTTTTGTAGACGGAACACGCGTCTGAGATAATCATTTAAAAGGTATATTTATTGATTTACTTAACTATTCTACTATCACCATTGTATAAAATGAATTACATATGCATTTGTACGCTATACTTATCTGTTTTGTATTTGACACTTACAAGCTGAAAAAAATAAAATAAATAAAATAAAGCATACAATTCAGCAATAAATTAATACAACGTCAATGAAATAAGTTGAATAAGTAGTAATGTGAGAGAAGAACATTTTAAGATGAGAGTTTGTTATGTCAGATTATTAAAAAGTATTTATGTCGATATTGATATGGGATATTTGTATGATTTGGCGCCTTATGATAAAGAATGTGTAAATCAAATTTGGTTCATAATTCTCAAGAAAATTGACGTAAAGACGATAGAATCATATTTTTGTATGTTCTCTATGGACATAAATTTCCACAGTTTTTGTTATTATACATCATAGGTTTTTATCAAGCAATTTGATAACGGATTGGTTAATACCATAAAACAATGTTGATGACCTCATGATTATTTAAGCTATTAATTAAAACGGAAATGCATGTTCCAACAACAATAAATTTTTAAGCGAAAATCTAAAAAGTAGAAATTTTAGTTGAAAGGATTTTAAACAACCTAAGGAACGTGTTTGCTTCTTTTAACTGCTTGCTACATGTTCTATACAAATATTCTTTTATTTATAAACAATACAATTAGTATTATGTCAGACAATAAAAGAGATAAATGCCATTTTTTCGATTTTCAGTTATATTTAAATGCAGAATTATACTACAATCTGTGACATAGCCAATTTACTAGTTCACTAAACTCACACAAATACTGAATTTTAAACGGAAAGTCCTTAACCAAATTGCAAAATCAGAAGCTGAAACACATCAAACGAATGGATAACAACTGTCATATTCTTGATGTGGAAAAGACATTTTCATTTTATTAATTCATAAATTATCAAGAAATTTAGGTTTCAACACCTTTATGAATGTTGAACTTGGGTTGATTTGACCAGTTTTATATATGTTCGCTATGGTCATATAGTTCTTTGAAATGATGGTTATTATTTGTCCTTGGGTTTCATCATCTCATCTCAGCTTTCAGCGTCTCCCATGCAGTGAAATCTATGAAATAGTGCACGAAATCGTCCCGTTGGTTTTTCGTTATTTTGTTGTTGTGTATATTGTTGATTGTCTCTTTATGCTTTTGCCATGTCGTTGCCAGTTTGAATTTGACTGATGAGTTTGAATCTCTCTTTGGCATCTTTGGCATCTTTTGTAGACGGAACACGCGTCTGAGATAATCATTTAAAATGTATATTTATTGATTTACTTAAGTATTCTACTATCACTATTGTATAGAATGAATTGCATATGCATTTGTACGCTATACTTATCTGTTTTGTATTTGACACTTACCCCCTGAAAAAAATCAAATAAACAATTATAAAATAAAGCATACAATTCAGCAATAAATTAATACAACGTCAATGGAATAAGTTGAATAAGTAGTAATGTGAGAGAAGAACATTTTAAGATGAGAGTTTGTTATGTCAGATTATTAAAAAGGATTTATGTCAATGTTGATATGGGATATTTGTATGATCTGGCGCCTTATGATAAAGAATGTGTAAATAAAATTTGGTTCATCATTCTCAAGAAAGTTGACGTAAAGACGATATATTCATTTTTTTGTATGTGCTCTATGGACAAAATTTCAACAGTTTTTGTTATTATACGTCATAGGTTTTTATACATTTCTGCTATGGGTATTTCGTATGAAGGATAATCTAGAAAACAGTGAATTTCGCCTTGACGTAGACAGTTTACATATGACTAATTATTTTGAACGTCTATTTGGTAGCTTCTACCTCTTTTGTAAAGGAATGGACGTCTGAAATTCATCATTGTAATGTTATAATTATTGTTTTACTTTACTACAGTAATCACACCTTATTTTATTGTAAATTAATGTAGAAAATCAAGACATGCAATGTTAATTTATTAAGACATAACGCACGTCTAGCATACATCATATGCATAGTATATTAATGTTTATACTTTACACCTTTGTTTTAATATCTTCATATAATGAACTTCACATATATGTATATATGTGTGTGTATATTCAGAAATAAATCATACCAACACCAAAGGAATTTACTGAATGAATAGTGAAGGTCAATGTACAGTAAATTGGCTAAGTACAGCGACATCTTTGGCCCGTTGTAATTTAACTGAATATCGAAAAAATGCATTCATCTTTTCTTATTTCTGAAATATTACTGATGAAATTAAATCAAAATAGGTACAAATGTATTAGAAATCACATAGACGATAGACGAAAAACGTTCCTAAATTTGTTTTTAAATTTTCCAATCTCAAATTTATATTCAATAGATTTTTCTTTTAAAAGCTTTTTGTTGTTGGTACACTAATTTCTGTTTAAATAGTATACAATAATCGAGTGGCCACCGACTTTGTTTTTACGGTTGATATCATTCAAAGTATTGTTCAAGGTAAACAAAAAATATCACTAAATGTCAAAAAAGAGTACATCATCGCGTTAGAGGCCTAACATGTCGATTGTTTAGGTTTTTATCAAGAAAATTGATAACGGATTGGTAAATACCATAAAACAAAGTTGATGACCCCATGATTATTTTACACATTAATTAAAACGGAAATTCATGTTCCAACAACATTAAGTTTTTGAGGGAAAATCTATAAAGTAGAAATTTCAGTTGAAAGGATTTTAGACAACTTAAAGCACGTTTTGTCTTCATTTAAATGCTGTCTACATGTTCTATACAAATATTCTTTTATTTATAAAAAATACAATAAGCATTATTTCAGACATTGAAAGAAATAAATGCGTTTTTTTTTCAATTTTCAGTTATATCTAAATGTCAAATTATACCACAATCTGTGACATAGCCAATTTACTAGTTTACTAAACTCACAAAAACACTGAATTCAAAACGGAAAGTCCTTAATCAAATTGGAAAATCAAGAGCTCAAACACACCAAACGAATGGATAACAACTGTCATATTCTTGATGTGGGAAAGACATTTTCATTTTATAAATTCATGAATTATAAAGAAATTTAGGTTTCAACACCCTTTAGGAATGTTGAACTTGGGTTGATTTGACCGGTTTTATATATGTTCTCTATGGTCATATAGTTCTTTAAATATGATGGTTATTATTCGTCCGTGGGTTTCAACATCTCAGCTTTCAGCGTCTCCCATGCAGTGAAATCTAGGAAATAGTGCATGAAATCGTCCCGTTGGTTTTTCGTTATTTTGTTGTTGTGTATATTGTTGTTTGTCTCTTTATACTTTTGCCATGTCGTTGCCAGTTTACATTTGAGTGCTGAGTTTGAATCTCTCTTTGGCATCTTTAGCCTCTTTTGTAGACGGAACACGCGTCTGAGATAATCTTTCTTTGGCATCTTTAGCCTCTTTTGTAGACGGAACACGCGTCTGAGATAATCTCTCTTTGGCATCTTTAGCCTCTTTTGTAGACAAAACACGCGTCTGAGATAATCATTTAAAAGGTATATTTATTGATTTACTTAAGTATTCTACTACCACTATTGTATAGAATGAATTGCATCTTATGCATTTGTACGCTATACTTATCTGTTTTGTATTTGACACTTACCAGCTGAAAAAAAAACAAATCAATAATTATAAAATACAGCATATAATTCAGCAATAAATTAATACAACGTCAATGAAATAAGTTGAATAAGTAGTAATGTGAGAGAAGAACATTTTAAGATGAGAGTTTGTTATGTCAGATTATTAAAAAGTATTTATGTCAATGTTGATATGGGATATTTGTATGATTTTGCGCCTTATGATAAAGAATGTGTAAATCAAATTTGGTGCATCATTCTTAAGAAAGTTGACGTAAAGACGATATAATCATATTTTTGTATGTGCTCTATGGATATACATTTCAACAGTTTTTGTTATTATACGTCATAGGTTCTATACATATCTGCTATGGGTATTTCCTATGAAGGATAATCTAGAAAACAGCGAATTTCGCCGTGACGTACACAGTTTACATATGACTAATTATTTTGAACGTCTATTTGGTAGCTACTACCTCTTTATTAAGAAATAGACGTCTGACATTGATCATTGTAATGTTATGTGTATTGTTTTACTTCACTACACTAATCACACCTTAATTTATTGTAAATTATTGTAGAAAATCAAGACATGCATTTTTGGGTTTTTTAAGACATAACGCGCGTATAACATACTTCATATGCATGGTATGCTAACTGTTATACTTTACACCTTTGTTTTAATATCTTCATATAATGAACTTCATATATATATATATATATATATATGTATATTAAGAAATAAATCATACCAACACCAATGGAATTTATTGAATGAATAGTGAAGGCCAATTTACAGTGAATTGGCTAAGTACAGCAACATCTTTGTCTTGATGTAATTTAACTGAATATCGAAAAAAATGCATTTATTTTTTCTTATTTTTGAAATATTACTGATGAAATTAATTCAAAATAGGCAAATATTTATTAGAAATCACATAGACGAAAAACGTTCCTAAATTTGTTTTTAAATTTTCCAATCTCAAATGTCTATTCCATAGATTTTTCTGTATAAAAGCTATTTGTTGTTGGTACAATAATTTCTGTTTAAATGATTTACAATAATCAAGGGGCCACCGACTTTGTTTTTACGGTTTATATCATTCAAAGTATTGTTCTAGGTGAAAAAACAAAATAGCACCTCATGTCAAAAAAGAATAACATCATCGTGTTAGAGGCAATAAAATGTCGATTGTTTAGGTTTTTATCAAGCAACTTGATAGCGGATTGGTAAATACCATAAAACAAAGTTGATGACTCCATGATTATTTTACATATCAATTAAAATGGAAATTCATGTTCCAACAACATTAGGTTTTTGTGGGAAAATCTATAACGTAGAAATTTCAGTTGAAAGGATTTTAGACAACTTAAAGAACGTTTTTGCGTCTTTTAACTGCTTGCTACATGTTCTATAATACAAATATTCTTTTATTTATAAAGAATACAATTAGTATTATTTCAGACATTACAAAAGAGAAAAATGCGGTTTTGTTTTTTCAATTTTCAGTTATATTTAAATGCAAAATTATACCACAATCTGTGACATAGCCAATTTACTAGTTTACTAAACTCACAAAAATACTGAATCAAAACGGAAAGTCCTTAACCAAATTGGAAAATCAGAAGCTCAAACACATCAATCGAATGGATAATAACTGTCATATGCTTGATGTGGGAAAGACATTTTCATGTTGTAAATTCATAAATTATAAAGAAATTTAGGTTTCAACACCTTTTACGAATGTTGAACTGGGGTTGATATGACCAGTTTTATATACATTTGTATGTTCTCTATGGTCATATAGTTCTTTAAATATGATGGTTATTATTCGTCCTTGTATTTCATCATCTCAGCTTTCAGCGTCTCCCATGCAATGAAGTCTAGGAAATAGTGCACGAAATCTTCCCGTTGGTTTTTCGTTATTTTGTTGTTGTGTATATTGTTGTTTGTCTCTTGATGCTTTTGCCATGTCGTTGCCAGTTTGACTGATGAGTTTGAATCTCTCTTTGGCATCTTTAGCCTCTTTTGTAGACGGAACACGCCTCTGTGATAATCATTTAAAAGGTATATTTATTGATTTACTTACGTATTCTACTACCACCATTGTATAAAATGAATTTCATATGTATTTGTACGCTATACTTATTTGTTTTGTATTTTACACTTACATGCTGAAAAAAAAAATCAAACAAATAATTATAAAATAAAGCATACAATTCAGCAATAAATTAATACAACGTCAATGGAATAAGTTGAATAATTAGTAATGTGAGAGAAGAACATTTTAAGATGAGAGTTTGTTATTTCAGATTATTGAAAAAGAATTTATGTCAGTAATGATGCCTAATATTGATATGGGATATTTGTATGATTTGGCGCCTTATGATAAAGAATGTGTAAATCAAATTTGGTTTATCATTCTCAAGAAAGTTGACGTAAAGACGATATATTCATTTTTTTTTTGTATGTGCTCTATGAACATAAATTTCAACAGTTTTTTATTATTATACGTCATAGGTTTTATACATTTCTGCTATTGGTATTTCCTATGAACGTTAATCTAGAAAACAGCGAATTTCGCCGTGACGTACACAGTTTACATATGACTAATTATTTTGAACGTCTATTTGGTAGCTTCTACCTCTTTTGTAAGGGGATGGACGTCTGACATTCATCATTGTAATGTTATAATTATTTGTTTGTATTTCAAATTAATGTAGAAAATCAGGACATGCAATGTTGGTTTTTTTAAGACATGACGCGCGTCTAGCATACATCCTATGCATGATATATTAATATTTATACTTTACACCTTTGTATTAATATCTTTATATAATGAACTTCATATATATATATATATGACGCCCGGCAAGCAAAAACGACCCTTATGGCAACAATTTTGAATTATCAGATTTTTTTATTAACTTAACAGAAAATACTAATGCCAACTCAATGTAAAAAAATTGAAAACGATCGATGAAAAACTAGTTGAGAAAATGTGTTCTAACGTAAAATTCAACGTAACGTTGAAATCATACATTTTAACGTTGATTTAAGTTTGCTGCAATTTACTAGTTTACTCATTTCCTGGTGCTTCACAAAATGTAGCCTGATATTCCTTCCTAGCATATGGACGAATTTTTTATATAGATGTTCCTACTTAACACGTGCAATTCCGGCTGCAGGAATGTCTACTGGACGAGCCAACGGATAGAACTGTTGTAAAGGACGATGAAGAGTATCTACAATGTATTTCTTTTTATTTTGTGCATTTCTTTTGCAAAATAAATTCTTAATAAATCACGAGGAACGATGAAATAATGGTACTTTCTGATACCGTAGAATAAGTTTAATCAAAAAAGATAAAATTGGTTTCTAATCTCTCCATTGCTAAGTAGTTTCATCGTTCTCTTGCTTACACTGTTCAACGACTTATTTTTTTGATGGCGATTTTCGGAAGAATTCTGCTACATGAGATACAGTATCACATTTTTATCGTCAGTATTTGTTTAGACTGACAAAATCTACCAAACGTTTAGTATGATCAAAGGCTTATTTGTCTAATATCGTCCAGTTAGCACACACAAAGCAAGATAATCAGTCATATACCGAAAATTTTTCTCCTACAATAACAGAACAATAAAGACTTTCATTTGTTTGATTTCAAATATAAAAGAATTATTTTTATTTTGGTAGCGATTTCATTTATTTTTCAGCGTTATCTTTAATATAATAAAAAAGCACTAAAGTGTGAACTCCTCAGTCTTGTAGGGCACTATTTGTTTTTTGATGGGGTTCGTGTTGCTCAATTTTCTAATTTCTGTGTTATTTTTTGTTTCACTCGTTTGTTTTTAAGACATGGTCATCTGAGTTTTCTGTTTATGATTTATGATTTCACGCGTGGTGTCTGTTTGTATTTATTTGATATTAAGGATCAACTTGACTAATTTTTACTCTCATTCGATCTTTCTCGGGTTCAGATTGAATCAATTCATTTTGCCAGTTAAAACAGTTTGGCCATTCAAAATCAAATTGACAATAAAATTCGAAATGATAGTTATCAAAGGTACCAGGATTATAATTTAGTACACCAGACGCGCGTTTCGTCTACATAAGACTCATCAGTGACGCTCATATCAAAATATTTATCAAGCCAAGCAAGTACAAAGTTGAAGAGCATTGAGGATTCAAAATTCCAAAAAGTAGTGCCAAATACGGCTAAGGTAATCTAGGATTATAATTTAGTACGCCAAATATAGAATAAAGGAGCTCATTGTGGGAATTTGTCGTGGAAGGTCAGTGTTTTGAACATTTAATCTAAAGGAGTGGAATATATTTTGCCAATAGGGCGTTTATACTGGTATCAATTTACCGCTGATTCTATTGAGTGTGAAGGCAAAGGTAATATCTTTGGTTAGCTTGCTTGCTAGATTTACCGTGAAGTCATTATTAGGTCAGGTAAACTACCCTCCTTTAAAAGTAGACTCATCCGACAGATAACCCAATATATCTGTCTGTAAGACTAGGCTACTTCAAAAGGATGGTAGTATACATTAGCTAACCAAATTTATTACCACTTAATGGAATCGGCTGTAATCAATTAAATTGTTTCATATTTTTCATATCGGGGTCTTTTATAGCCGACGATACCGTATGTTTTGTCTCAATGTTGAAGGCCTATAACTACGACCTTGGACTATAATACTAGTCTAAGAGTCCTAGCTACGACACACATCAGAATATAATAGATGCAAATATTATGTGCGGACAACAAGGCGACCAGACATTTGTCCATTCTGTTAAGTGGACACATCTAGTCTATAAAGGCTCCCTGTTGAAGACCGTATACTTTGACCTATAAGGGTTTACTTTTTTAAATTATGACTTGGATGGAGAGTTGTTTCTCTGGCACTCATACCACATTTTCTTAGACTAAAAGGGGAAAATCAATGGTGGTATTATTGGAAGCTGTACATGCACCTTTGATCTTGTGAGTAATCTCATGTGTTAAAATTTCTTGCTATTTAAGTGAAATAGATTAAAAAATGAAATATTCTGAGTGGATTGAGTCTTCAAAAACACATTTTATGAGTAAATTTTCTTGAAATAGGACTCTACCATGAATATTCAGTTGACAGAACAAGCCACACTAACGGGGGGGGGGGGGGGCTTTTTCTCCTTATTTCTTCTATTCTGCTATGATAGAACATTTTCCTAGGAAATACTTAAATAAATATATAGTTATCAGTAGATTAAATTATTTTTAATGACGTAACGACAAATTATTTACTTAAAGAGAAGCCTTTTATGTCCCTCTTTGGAACGCAGCTTTAATTTAATTTTTACGTAAGGACTTATTGAAACCTCCTTGGAGACAGTAAACTTTTATATGGATTGTTCATTCTGCTAAAATGCTTCAATTACTCATTTCTTATAACATTTCTACAATAACTGAGTGAAAGTTACCCCATTATTTTTAGTTATTGGCCTGAAAAGTTGACATTTTGAGGAAATGAGAGGTATAAATCAACCAAAAGAGACCTTATAAGGAAAACAAAAAAGGTCCATTAGTGGTATTTATCTTCCTGAAATCATCTTGTGTATCATATTCAACTGTTTGTAGGCAGATAAGATAGATATTTGATCATTTATTGATCCACACTCTATTCTATCTTGAAGCGACTTGGTTTGGATTTGTCAAAGAAATTTTGCTCGAATCGCTGTAGATGTCGTCTTTCATTATACTAGATTTTTCTCAAACTATTGAACTGATTATGACAAAACTTAATAAGAAATGCTTGAAATAACCAGTATTACAAAGGGAAAAAGTTACGTTCAGTTTATTGAACAAAAATGTCTTCTTTAGGTGTAATACCACCAAATCATGGTACGTCACATCCGGTTGTATACTAAAGTATGTCGAAAAAAATATTCCCTTGAATATGACAGTCGTAGGTAATTAATCCTACGTTTTATTGCAGTAAAGCCATTTCTGTGTCATAAACATATGTCTTGGGTATTTCAAAACACCATTATTTTTTATTTGGGATTTCTATAAAAAAAATTGTAATCTTGAGATAACATGGTGACTAAACCTTGTACACAGATAAAATAAGGGGAGAAATTTGATTGGTTAACTTCCAATGATGGTTATTTTCTTATATGCAATGCAATGTTATGTAAATTTTGTTCTGTAGAACTGGACAGGATAAAACTTTACTCATGCCAAGTATTTTTTTATTTGAAACAAGGATAAATTCTGCACATTTTTTTGAAAGTGCAAATTTAACAAAGACTAATAGGGAAAAATCAATGGTGGTATTACACCTCTATCAAAATTTTAATATTTTCTTGGTGTATTTATTACTGTTGATGTGTTTATTCAAAGATTTTAAACGAGACTCTTGAATACTATAGGTAACAGAAATACATCTCGACAAACTTATCTGTCGTCAAAAGTATACGTAAAATTTTGTTCGTTTTTGCTCGCCGTATCTAGAACGGGATTTATCTACGCCTTTTGATTTTAATTTACCCAATAAATACATATCATTGCCTTCTTTGGATAGTTCACGCATAGAGAGTATGTGCCTTATGATTTCATTCTGTTCAAATTGGTTAATACATATAACAAGACAACGACAATCTCTAGTTATTTTGGCCATATTCAAACGTTAAAGTTATTTCTACATGTATTATCTTCAATGTTATTATTAAATAAAAACTTGATTAAATAACATTAAAAAGAAATCTCAATCTGTCCGTGTTTGTCACATATATTACTAAAAAAAGTTTCGCCTGGATATCCCTTATCAGAGAAATTTGATTCGAAATCATCTCGAAAATTTCAATAAAGAATAAGAATATTTATTATTCCAATCAAGGGCCCTTGATGGGCAACAGAACATGTACACATAAAACAATACATTATGATTTGTAATAGAAAAAAAATATTTTCATATTAAAATGAAATATTTAAATGTTTAGACAGATGTCATTATCTTCATTCTATAAAAATCACATACAATATTATGCAAAAGTAAAATAGATTGTTTTGTAACATCTAAAGTATGACACTTCAAGATTAAAAAATATGGAGAACAACACGATTATTTGATTTGATCTAATTGTATGGGGCTTTTTTTTAGCTTGTGCTGCCTCAATTAGTCCTTGCCACATATTTAATGATCATTTTATTATATCCAGCATCATCTTTTTTGAAAATTAACGCAGCATTGCAAAATTACATTTGTGTCTGTTTCTGATTTTACATGGCGTTAAAAAATACCATTGAAAGTTTATTAACGGATTGTTAACCTTATCTACCCTTGAATTTAAAGATTTACACAACGGGTGATACAGTCAGTGACTTCTGATCGTTATGTCAAAAACATCAATTTAAAAATTGTCTTCTCGTCGTTGTATAACCTTTAGTACTAGAGTTGCATATTTATTTCAACATAGTTAACAACTCAATTTAAGTCAAACAATATCCTGCATCTCATTTTATTCATAATCAAAGAAAATTAATACAAACGAAATTGAACTGTGACCATTATATAGTATTCATATATTTGACAACATTGTAACAGTGATTAACCAGCTTAAACAATGTCGTGTATGCATCCAAAATTGTTAATCATTTTTCGAATTAGCTCAAGCCTCTAGCATCATTTATTATCTAATGATTACTGATGATTTTTCTTCCATTCTTTGTTGATTTGTTTCTTCATGGCCTACCACACAGAACATTCAAGAATAAAAGATTTTTGTTTTCGAATGGAACGTTCTGCAGAATACCTATATTTTTTTTACTTTTAGAAAATGTAAAACAAAAATTAAGATAAAACTTGTCCAGAACAAAATTGAGAAAGGAAATGCAACAACCTGGCCAAAGAACCGAATTGCAGGTTTATTAAAGTTTTTGTGTCGTATGAGCCGAGTTACCTCCAACCCCTTTTTTGGCGATTTTAGTAGGCGATTTTAGTAAACTTCAAAAGCGTGTAAAACAAGTAAAACGTTGAGCTACTTCGGCTTACTGATGATACTCCGCCGAAATATTTTGGTAAACAGGAGGTTGTTGAGTGATAAATCTGAAAACGCATCACACGATATAACTGACTTATATAAACCCTGAAACCAAACAGAAATCCTTGTAATGTAGTTCCTGAAAAATATGCGACGAACCTATTCATGGGACGAACGGAAGGACTGACGGATGGATGAACTAGCGGACAGACAGAGGTAAAACAGTATACCTCACTTTTAAAAGTGCGTGATATAACTATGACCTGGTATTCGTTTCATACTTACAGTTTTAAACGCAAATGCAAACTTGTTGATATATTTTCTGATAAAATACTCGTAGAATGTTTTCATTTGAACAAATTTATTGTTTACAGTAATATCTAAATATTTCGGATTAAAGCGTGGCAAAATGAAAGACGAAATATTTCAGACAGACTTTCTTCTCTGTCGTACTTGATTTCTTTGAAGCAAATTGCACTCGTGTGATCGATTTTCCGCATTTGGCATGCATAATGTTGCGCCAAATATTAAATTATTTTCTTGGGTTCTTCATACAATAACTTGCCGCACCAAAATTATGAAAGAAATCTAGCTGCGGAAAATAACTTTTAGTGGTTTCTAGAAAATATTTACTTTAGTGTATTTTTTTACACAACATTGGTATTGTTTATATATAGTAAAAGGTTAATACCTGTATTGTATTGCATCAACACATATCGTGGTACTATGTCATAATGAGACTTGGTGATGTGTGGGATTTTTTTATATTGTTTATAAATCATTCCTCTAAAGACAATAAGTAATATTTTGAATCGTAAATACGGCATTATTTTACAGAAGTAATGTACAATAAGAACATACTATTCAATTCGCATGGATAACGCTATGTTTAGAAAAATATCTCAATTTTAACGTGCAATTTATCGGTTTGTTGTACGTTACATTCTAGCGTTGACTACCGATAACGACGTCAAATGCGATAAGGGTTGTTTTTGCTTGACGGGCGATATATATATATATATATATATGTATATTCAGAAATAAATCATACTAACACCAATGGAAGTTATTGAATGAATAGTAAAGGTCAATTTACAATTAATTGGCTAAGTACAGCGACATCTTTGGCTTGTTGTAATTTAACTGAATATCGACAAAAATGCATTTATCTTTTCTTATTTTTGAAAAATTACTGATTAAATTAATTCAAAATAGGTAAAAATGTATTAGAAATCACATAGACGAAAAACGTTCCTAAATTTGGTTTTAAATTTTCCAATCTCAAATGTCTATTCCATAGATTTTTCTTTAAAAAAGCTATTTGTTGTTGGTACGTGAATTTCTGTTTAAATGATTTACAATAATCAAGGGGCCACCGACTTCGTTTTTACGGTTTATATCGTTCAAAGTATTGTTCTATAGTAGGTAAACATATGTTTGTAAAAAGTATGATTTTAAAAAACATATGTTTCTCATATGTATTTCATATGTTTTTCTTTTTTTTTTATATATGTTCGAAAACATATGTTTTCATGTGGGGCCTTAACATATGTTTACATATGTTTTCAAACATATGAAAAACATAGGTTAAACATATAAAAAAACATGTGTTAAACATATGAAAATATTTTTACTATGTACCTTAGCCGTATATGGCACAACATTTTGGAATTTTGGATCGTCAATGCTCTACAACTTTGTACTTTTTTGGCTTTATAACTGTTTTGATCTGAGCGTCACTGATGAGTATTATGCAGACGAAACGCATGTTTGTCGTATTAAATTATAATCCTGGTACCTTTGGTAACTTTCAACATAAAATGTTCCTGTTTCAGAAAAAAAACCACATACAGCATTCACTATCACTTGTTCTTATTTTCTTTACTTTTGTCAACTAATTACAATATACTTATCTTGTTGGTATATAACACTTACTATTCCCTGAAAAATAAATCCAAATTAGTTTGAAATATGAAGAGTAACATAAGACAATCATGATACAGCAAAAGCAGTTTACGAATTTTAATAAATACGTTCAGCATATTGTTTTGAGGTGTATTTTTTTACTTGAATGTGGTTGCTATTAACACGAAGCTTGAATAAAACATGAACATGAATATCTCCTTTAAAAAATTAAATGGCTGTTCAAACCTTATCATTTTGTCTTTTGGAGATCAATTTTCAATATTTTTGAAAAACAGACATACATCATTTGCTTTTAATTGATTGGGTACAACAAAACATACATATTAAACATACTATTGTATTGATAATATGAGTCGCTTTTGCTGACCATCCATTGATGTTTAGGTACTGACTGCATAGTCAAAATAAGGACACGCAAGAGTTTAACAAAAGGAACAAAATTTGATATATGGGACGTAACTACCACATCTAGGTTTACACCAACCTGCATAAATAAGCACACGCTAATAGCTTTAAAAATTATGTCTCGAATATCATAATCATGTCAGATTATTTCAAAAGCTGGCACAAATGCTGTGAGTTTTTGGCCGACAAAATAATATGTGTGATTCCATTTACACCTAAAATATTAGTTATCTAAGGTAGATAATTGTTTTTTCTGTTCTTTTATGTATTTGTTTGACATTTTGACTTAAAAAAAAGCGCTTTATGCAAAACAACAAAAAAGTTCTTTAGGGTAGGCTGTTATTCAGACTAAAAAGTATTGGAGGTAGGGTAACTGGAATCACACATGTCTTTTTTCTATTATTTTCCTCATAATCTTTCCAAAGAGTCATTTTAAAAAACAAATAATGGTAATTAGCCAATCAATGTTTAAACAATTTTAGAATATTTCTCTCTTAAATAGCATGTTTATCGTTAAACTTTGCTACTCTATTAATATAAAAAAGAAGATGTGGAATGATTGCCAATGAGACAACTATCCACATAAGACCAAAATGACACAGACATTAACAACTAGAGGTCACCGTACGGCCTTCAACAACGAGCAAAGTCCATACCGATAAGACAATGTTAAACAATTCAAACGAGAAAACTAATGGCCTTATTTATGTAGAAAAATGAACGAAAAACAAATATGTAACACATAAACAAACGACAACCACTGAATTACAGGCTCCTGACTTGGGACAGGCACATTCATAAATAATGTGCAGGGTTAAACATGTTAGCGGGATCCCAACCCTCCCCCTAACTTGGGACAGTGGTATAACAGTACAACATAAGAACGAACTATAAAAATCAGTTGAAAAAGGCTTAACTCATCAGATGGACAAAAATACAAGTGGACGTGGCCCGGTACTTATACATCCCGACACAAACAGACACAATGAACAGATCTGAGAGTACTCGCAGTTAACACTGTTTTATAAACATCGTTATATCATAAATTGCACATATAAGTGTATGCTATATTTATTTGTTTGTAACTTAACATTTACCGGCCAAAAAAGGAAATAATTAATCATAGAATACAGCATACTATTTATCAATGAATTATAAAAATAACAGTACAATTAATTAAATAAGTAGTAAAGCATTTGTGGAGCATGTTGAGATGTCAGCTTGTTCTTTCAGACTAGTTAGTATTATAGTCCTTTATCAATTATTGAAATCTGAAAAGGTATAATTTCAAAGTATCGATTTATAAATTCACAAATTATAAAGAAATTTTGGTTTCAACACCCTTTAGGAATGTTGAACTTGGGTTGATTTGACCAGTTTTATATATGTTCTCTATGGTCAAATAATTCTTTAAAATGATGATTATTATTCGTCCTTGTGTTTCATCATCTCAGCTTTCAGCGTCTCCCATGCAGTGAAATCTAGGAAATAGTGCACGAAATCGTCCCGTTAGTTTTTCGTTATTTTGTTGTTGTGTATATTGTTGTTTGTCTCTTTATGCTTTTGCCATGTCATTGCCAGTTTGAATTTGACTGATGAGTTTGAATCTCTCTTTGGCATCTTTAGCCTCTTTTGTAGACGGAACACGCGTCTGAGATAATCATTTAAAACGTATATTAAATTAAGTATTCTACTACCACCGTTGTATAAAATGAATTGCATCAAATTATGCACTTGTACGCTATACTTATCTGTTTTGTATTTGACACTTAAAAGCCGAAAAAAATCAAATAAATAAAATACAGCATACAATTCAGCAATAAATTAATACAAAGTCAATGAAATAAGTTGAATAAGTAGTTATGTGAAAGAAGAACATTTTAAGATGAGAGTTTGTTATGTCAGATTTATAAAAACGTATGTATGTCAGTAATGATGCCTAATATTGATATGGTATATTTGTATGATTTGGCGCCTTATAATTAAAAATAGGTAAATAAAATTTGGTTCATCTTTCTCAAGAAAGTTAACGTAAAGACGATATAATCAGATTTTTGTATGTGCTATATGGACATAAATTTCAACATTTTATATTACTATACGTCATAGGTTTTATACATTTCTGCTATGGGTATTTCTATAATCTAGAAAACAGCGAATTTCGCCGTGACGTACACAGTTTAAATATGACTTATTATTTTGAACGTCTTTGTGGTAGCTTCTACCTCTTTTGTAAAGGAATGGACGTTTGACATTCATCATTGTAATGTTATTGTATTGTTTTACTTTACTACACTAATAACACCTTATTTTATTGTAAAGTATTGTAGAAAACCAAGACATGCAATGTTGGTTCTTTTTAAGACATAACGCGCGTCTAACATACACTATATGTATGGTATATTAATGTTTATACTTTACACCTTTGTATTAATATAATGAACTTCATATATATATATATATATACGAGTCTAAATTGAAAACTACGTTCAAACCTATGATTGCGTTGAATAAAAACCGCAATTTTTATACGTGTGCATGTAAAACAAATTTCGTTGTAGAAGGGACTAAAAACAGCACAAACAACATTTTCCAAAAGACCAAAAAAGTAAAAAAATATATTTAAACAAAACGCATTTGACTAACAGGTCGAACAACTGATGTTCTTAAACCCTGCTGACTGCCATTGGTGATTGCCAAATAAAATTGATCACAAGGTGTAACAAAATGGATCTTAATATAAATTAAATACTAAACAGAAAAAAAATTAACGTGTGGCCACGATGTTATGCCACAAACATACGGTGTCAATATCTTTTTTGAACACCAGATCCGGATTTCGACAATAAATGTCTCTTCAGTGATGTTAGGGATTGAAACGGTATTTGGAAGGCCATATAAAAAGTACACTCATTTTTAGATAGACTCTTGAATTTTAAGAGTCAATACAGGATGAACGGATCATATAAACCGGAGGGAAAATATGATACAAGCCCAAACGAAAAAATATAAACGAGTCTAAATTGAAATCTACGTTCAAACCTATGATTGGTTGGATAAAAACCGCAATATTTATACGTGTGCATGTAAAACAAATTTCGTTGTAGAAGGGTCTAAAAACAGCACAAACAACATTTTCCAAAAGACCAAAAAAGTGAAAAAGTATATTTAAACAAAACGCATTTGACTAACAGGTCGAACAACTGATGTTCTTAAACCCTGCTGACTGCCATTGGCGATTGCCAAATAAAATTGATCACAAGGTGTAACAAAATGGATCTTAATATAAATTTAATACTAAACAGAAAAAAATTTAACTTGTGGCCACGATGTTATGCCCCAAACATACGGTGTCAATATATATATATATATATTTATTTATATTCAGAAATAAATTATACCAACACCAAAGGAATGTATTGAATGAATAGTGAAGGTCAATTTACAGTAAATGGGCTAAGTACAGCGACATCTGTGCCTCGTTGTAATTTAACTGAATATCGAAAAAAAAATGCATTTATCTTTTCTTATTTTTGAAATATAACTGATGAAATTAATTCAAAATATGTACAAATTTATTAGAAATCACATAGACGAAAAACAAGCTATTTGTTGTTGGTACAATAATTTCTGTTTAATTGATTTACAATAATCAAGGGGCCACCGACTTCATTTTTACGGTTTATATCACTCAAAGTATTATTCTAGGTAAACAAAATTAGCACTTAATGTCAAAAAGAGTAACATCATCGCGTTAGAGGCCAAAAAATATCGATTGGTTAGGTTTTTATCAAGCAACTTGATAATGGATTGGTAAATACCATAAAACAAAGTTGATGACCCCATGATTATTTTACATATAAATTAAAACGGAAATTCATGTTCCAACAACATTAAGTTTTTGAGGGAAAATCTATAAAGAAGAAATTTCAGTTGAAAGGATTTTAGACAACTCACAGAACGTTTTTGCTTCCTTTAACTGATTGCTACATGTTCTATACAAATATTCTTTTATTTATAAAGAATACAATTAGTATGTTATCAGACAATAAAAGAGTAAATGGTTTTTTTTTCTCGATTTTCAGTTATATTTAAATTCAAAATTATATCACAATCTGTGACATAGCCAATTTACTAATTTACTAAACTCACAAAAATACTGAATTCAAAACGGACAGTCCTTAACAAAATGGCAAAATCAGAAGCTGAAACACATCAAACGGATGGATAACAACTGTCATATTCTTGAAGTGGGAAAGACATTTTTCTGATGTGGAAAACAGCGGATTAAATAAAACTGGTTTTATAGCTTGTAAATCCTCTCACTTCCATGACCGGAACATTTGGAATTACAACTTATTACTTGTGTCCAATTATTTAAAAGTATACACTACAAACAAAAAAAAGTCTGAAATGGCCTAGATCTGTACTCGACTGTACTGGTTTTTACACGACTAGTCTTAATTGGTCTTAAATTTACTCGACATTACTCGACGCAACGCCAGTCTGTACCATACTCGAATATTCATTTAACATATCACAACCGATCAGAGAGTATTTAATTCAGAATAACATACATTCCAAATTGCAATATACTATTTAACTTAAATCACAAGGCCTTTTGACTCCACTGGATAAGTAAAACACAAGATTATAAAAAATGGGATTTCTTTTTACCTGTAAAGTACACATATACTGAGGTAATTACACCTTGTATAAGTGCTTCTTGTATGTCATGTCCTTAATTTAAACAACGAAATATTTAAATTCAATTGAAATGGATGTGTTCTGCAAAATTAGAACGCATGTCCTTATCTAAAAGGTAATAACTGATAACTATAGTGTTATATATAGAATCTAAAGAAAGTTGCCATTTTCTAACTTTATGAGGTTGTTTATATACTATGTTATATATATGTATATATATATATATATACAACTCGTCTAAACATCAACCCAACAATGTTAGATCTGTAATTTGCTTTGGCAACTTTTTTGTTCTTCCCTCGCCGGGATTCGAACCCATTTGATATTGTGTATCGTGAATGATCGTGTACAGCATTTTGATGATCGTAAAAAGGATCTCAAAAGATTTGTTTCCACTTATTCGTTATTTTAAAAAGTCCATGAAAACAATCAAATCTTTCTTTAAACAGGTGATAATTTATTATTGTAATTGGTACATCAAAAGATTGGACTTACATAACTTATTCCACTTCACTTTTGTTTGTGAAAAGATTTATGGTTCAATGCCATTGGGTCTGATGATTTTTTAATACTACACCAACTAGTTTTCTTATAAAATAAAAGTCCGTCTGTCTGTTCTGCATAAGTTTTATGTTGTTTTTAAAGTTTAGATTTTCTCAACCGATTTCCGTTAAGTTTTATGCACAGTCATAGATATTTATAAAACAAAGATCCTTGTTGAAAAAAGACATTGATAAAAAAAAAAAAAAAAAAAAACAGCAGAAAAACAACTGACATATTCCTGACTTTAGCATAGTCATATGCCTAACCAAATGGGGTGTTTAATCTCCCTTTCTTTCTTGGATATTTATTTGTCTAAAAGTCTAACTTTTCGTTGTAACTTGGGTGTACTGTGTGGTCATTTAATAGCAATGTAATAATGTGTATCAATTATTTTTTCACCAAAATCCATATGATAAATTATTGTACAAGTTATAAGTGAATTTTTGTCAATTTTTGTACAAATTTTAATTTGTACAATATTTTTGTACAAATTATAATTTGTACAAAATGATAACTTGTACACAACATATACAAAAGATGTTTTCTTAATATTGTTACATTAGTGTTTATAATAAATTTCAACCGAAAATTGCTATGACTTAAAATATTCTTTTATAATTGAGAAAAAATGTTGTTTGTATTTATGTTTGAATAATATTTTGCCATGTTGTCAGTTAACATTTGAATAATGAGTTTGCATGTCTCTTTGATTTATTCTGCCTCTTCTGTAGACAGAACTTGCGTCTAATATTCATCGTGCTAATAATATGCATATTGTTTTACTGTACTGCACTAATAACATGCAATCAGCTCCCTTTTTTTGGCAAACTGTTTGTTTTTTTGTCTGTCTAGGTTCATATCATGGCGTTGTGTTGTTAGTGTATTTTCAACAAATATATTTGAATTTTCGCCTCGTTTGAATACATTATGTTTAATTATCTGTTTACTTCTTGACACTTACAAACTGAAAGAAAAAAATCCACAATCGGAGAATACAGCAAACCATTCAGAAATGAATACTAACAACGACAATAAAATTAGTTGAATGGGTAGTTTATTGATAGAGGAACATTTTTAGATAACATTTTGTTTTATCAGACTATTAAATTGTATGGGTAACAATTTGTTTATATTATACGTGCTCATTTACTTCAATTGTTTTGATTAATATACGTTTTGGAACAGATTAATCATGTTATGGAGGATTTTTTGCAAACAAAAACAGTCGAGAGACTGCTGAACTTCTTAAACCACTAGGCAAAGGAAAGTTGGTCCCAAAGACAGGTATGTTTCGCAAATAACCCACATTTACATGATATGTCTGTTTAATTATACCGAATAGATTTTAATTGAAACTCTCTATACTGGAAAAAGAAAATATTTTTTGTATTAGTAAGCTGTTATTGTAATATATTTACATTTGTATGCATAATTTTAAGGATAAGAAGAGACTTTCATAATACCGTGGGAACTATACCTGTACTTAAACGCGTTAGCATTGTCTTTAGGTAACGTCGTATCCGAGTAATGTCTGGTGGGAAGAGGCTTGCAAGGGTAAAAAGTGAATATCCAAAATGACAAATACCACGGCATAAGGGAAATTTGAGGCAAATGCAGCGGCAGTGGTGAAAAACATGCAAATTCGTTTGATATGAGAAAATATGTTTGATTGTGCGAAAAGTACACGTATTACCAACCAGTAAAAATCCAGCTTTCTTATATTAGGTGTAATAAAGGCTTTATAGTTTTTGCCTTAAGCGTTATCTATTAAAGTAAATCCAGAAAACAGCACAAGAAATAACCACGGGTGAGTTTATATTCATCTTATAAGTTCAAATGTGTGCTTGGTATCTTCCGTCTCTTTTGTAGACGGAGCATGTATATTCCGACATTATTTTAATCCTGGTATTTTTTTTTTGTACTGACGTTTCGGTGAAATATGTTACTTCTGAGAGTGTATTGTTATTTTTTTGCAACAGATACATCAAATTGGATGCATTTTGGTCTCTTCAAAATTAACGACTTTTTATCAAAATACATTATTTGTTGGATTAAAAAAAAAGACTACTGTGGGTTCATTAAATTTCGTGGGTACCATTTTTGTGGATATCTAAATTCGTGGTTTTGGCGAAGTTTGCATACAATCCTTTTTAAAACTTGTATGTCGTTGAACATTTAAATTTGTGGTTCCACTGGTCCCACGAAATCCACAAAAAATAGTATCCAACAAATATCAATGAATCCACACTATTACATTGACTGTTATAGTTGAATTCATCACTGTAACCATGTTTGTCATAATAAAAGAGAACAGAAATGGTTGCTGTTCGACATTTGTATTGACATTGTTAATTAATTTCCGTTTGAATTCAAATTACGAAGATGTTTCTTAAATTTATAATACTGATACGAAATTGTTTAAACGTTTGGGTTATACATGTTATACTAGTATGGACACATTTGGTATAAATTAAAGTGCAGTAATAGTAATAGCTTTCAAGGCATTAGTTAAACATTGTTTTGCAAATAGATATAAGAAATTGTGGTGTGATTGTCAATAAAACAACCATCCGTCCATGTCGCAATTTATAAAAAAAAAAATTGTATAGGTTAAGGTACGGCATTCAACACGGAGACTTGGCCCACAACGCACACCAAGCTATAAAGGGCCCCCAAAAATACTGATGTAAAAACATTCAAACGGAAAAATCCACGGTATAATCTATATAAAAAACGAGAAACGAGAAACACTTATGAACCACATCAAAAATCGACAATTACTGAACATCAGATTTTGGACTTTGGACAGGTGCAAACAATTGCAGAGGGATTAATCGTGGAACCACACCTTCTCCCTTATCTGAAACAATAGTGTAACATCACAACATAGAAAGGCACACTATATAATATCAATTGAAATGGCTTAACTCAATCAGAAAACACAACTGATCAGACACTGAACGAATAAATTTGATCTATAATAAATACATGTTTAAATATGAATGTACTGGTATTGGTTACAGAAAGCATTAATTTCTTTGACATCACAGTCATAAAACAGTACTTTAAACCGCACCGTTATTACAACAGTAGGTATATTTTATATCTAGGACAACCTTCCTAAATTACCTCATAACACTTATCATGTCAAAATATCTCCATGATATCTATGATTTTCATATACTAAAAATGATTTATTCGTACTTCTATGCGTCTTTCTCTACTGCAACCTCTATTTAATATTTTTTCTTGCAAATTACAATGCAAGCACTAAATTAAATATTTACTGTGTATTATAATTTCATTCATAGTTTTGTGTAAACTAATTACAATATACTTATCTGTTTGGTACATTGCACTTAAAAATAAAGACAAACATGCAATTTTTCAAAGTATAAAGACGCATCGCTTCATAAATATGACCAACTTATTGTTTTGAAGTGTTAATATTTTTTTAAATAAAAAGTATTTGCTTTTGTCCAGTTATATTATTTGTCACCACAGTCCTCGTAAAGGATGATATGTGGAAAGGAATACCATGAGGTTTGTTTGGGTGTCATTATTAACAGTTGTTAAAGAAAACAAAATCATTTAAATCGTCGTAAAATATTAATTGATATGCATGTTGAAGGTTGCACTTTGTAAATCACCTGTGATTTGCAAGTAACGCCTCTTTTGGGGAGAAATTGAATACGCATTAAATACTGCTACTGTTTACATAGTTGTTGCCAGGGAGGCAAAGTATTTTTTTTAATTAAGACTTGATTGGAGAATAAAATGGATATAAATAAAAATGTCTACTTATTTAACTTATTTTGCAGAAGGACTGGAAGACATTTGGGTGTTGAGTCAAATTTAGTGGAAAAATTCAGTGCGAACCTTCAATGTTTATAAATGGAGGGCAGTAAAACTTGAAAATATGCCGCACATCTATATGTTTTTATCTGTGCAAAAAAAGTAGTGCATGTCTCCTTACTAGGGAAATATAACATTCTCATCAAAACTTCCTGAATGAAGAGTGACTGCATATACAATTTAGGCAGTTCCTATGGAAAATTGCATTGCTGGTTTTACACAAGTGCAACCTGAAGTTAGATATACACATAGTGGTAAACAGATAAAGTCTATAGTTTCTCTACTATGGCAAAACAAGTTTACACAATTTAAAACATTCAATAATTACATAAGTCAATTTGTTTAGTAGTTGAATATTTGTTTTATATATATTTTTTTTAAATTTCATTTTTTATTGAAATTTGTACATTTGTTAGTAATGAACACATCGAATACCGATACCGTATACCGGCCTTGTTAATGTTATCAAATATAACATGTAATTACATATAGTTAGTATTTGTAAATTCATTTTACAAAACATTTTTCAGCTTTAATTTCTTAATCCTGTTAATATACACATGGAAAACAGTATTGCAACACCTTGATGTTGAAAACCTTAAAAAAACAGCCTCTTATTTTGGATAGAATATAATAAAATATTAGTAAAATAATATTGCAACATAAATGTAGTTAATGATAACATTGGCATTAAAACGAATAAAAAAATGTATGCAAATAAATGTTTTATCTAACCACAATTTTGATAACAAAATGAAGTATTTTTGTGTACAAAAAAAATGCATTTTACAACTTTTACTCTAGTCGAACTTTACAATGTCAGACATTACAAAATTTATCTTAAGATGATTGTTGTTATCATGGTTGATCGTTATACGCCAAAGAATTAGTACTTTGTGCGCAGCCTCCATTCAAACGGATAACCGCCTCTTAACGTCTTCTTATTCCTGCCACCAGTCGACTAATTTGTTGCTGAGGTAACCGTAACCATTCCTGATGAAGGACATTGTTTATTTCATGACGTGTTTGAACTGTGGTCGTCCTTTCGCGCACTTTACGCCCGATAAAGTCCTATATATGCTCGATATGATTCAAATCCGGACTAAAATCGGACCAAGAAAAATAAACCGAATTACACTGGAACAATGAATCTTCCTCCACAATGTTAATTTCCAAATTTGGAGAGCTCTGCACTACATTGGATACGTGCATCTGTATGTCTGTTCGTAAGCAAAGGTCCCCGAAATGGTCTTATCGCACGATAACCAGTAGCGATGAGTCGATCTCGAACAGTTCTTGTTTAAAGTCTCCTGTATGGCAACCACTCCCTTTTTATGATTATATTGTTTGCAATAGGTTGCATTCTGACCAACCTTCATTATACTTGATTTTCCCTAGCAGATGTAACAGGGGGTCTTCTTGATCTCGGAAGGTCTTTACCATCGTTTGTTGCTTGATTTTTATTCTCAAAACGACTTATAGTGGAATGGTGATGACCAACAATACGTGCAATTGTCACAACGACATACCTGCTTCTCTCAGGCTAATAATCTTGCCATCTTGCTGCAGTTAAGAGTTTTGGAGGACCCATTACAAGATGCCAATCACATAACTTTATAAACTTGGTTATTTAAAGTGTTGAAAACAATGAGGATACAAACGTTTGTTTTATTGTTTACGGGTACAATAGCTGCATGTGCAGATAAGAACTTATCGAGTCGATATTTATTGATTAAACTGAGGTGAGATTTAATGTTTAACTAGTTATATTTCAACAAATTATATGGCAAAAAAATAAAGAGTGCTTTTTTAATTTCAATTCGGTGCTGCAATATTATTGTCCATGTGTATATAATACCACATTTATAATTTGCATTTAAAAATTAAAAAAAATAACAAAATAGCATGTTAAAAAAGGACCACAAATGAAGGTATGCTCAAATTAGAATAATTATTTTACATAAAGATATTCAAAGTTTGATAGTTTAATAAGAATGGAAATATTGAGGAAAAACAAATACATCAAAAAAAAAATATTCTGATGATTTTTTTTTAATTTTAGCTAACAAATCAACATTCGATTATGTCATTCACACATGAAATATTAGAGATCCTAATTACAATCGAACAAATGAGTAAATTGAATCCACAATTTGTAGAAACTCTCAAATTTATCAGTTCTTACTGCTATACACTTCTCTAAATTATAAAGATCTTTTAGTTTTTTCTTCACAGCATGAATTGATAACATTTTCGTGAAATATCTTGTGTTACAAATATATTGTTTAAGACACAGAAAAATCAGGTTTGAGATTTCCACCAAACATGTGAGACATCAACCAAAAATTTAATATTTTTGGTGAATGAGATACTTATGCCATTGGATAAAAAACATATATCAATTTCTTCTATAAATTTGTTGAATATTTTGATAAAAAAGAGTAAATTTCTCTTTAATTTTCTTTTTCAAAACCAATCCATTCTAACAATATCTAGAGTAGATGGAAAATGTTTAACTGGTGAACAAATCTCATTAATTCGTACTGGAGAGTCAAAGCAACCAAAAACCTTGAAGAATCGCATGGTCTCTTATGGGAGCCCAGTCAGCGTACGTCAAGGCGTACGTCAAACTTTCTGATGTACATGCATCACTTACAATGCGAATCATTATTTCGTCAAAATATCGATATCGGGAATCCGATACGAGTTTTAAATTTGAGGATCAGACAACTGTTATTATAATTAAAGATCTACGAAAACCGTAATATCTCGTTAGTGAGATAACCCATCAGCCGTAATTGTGACTGTAAAGTTAGGTGATGTCGAGTCAGTTTGTTAGTGCTGAGAAATGGAAAAATGAGAAATGGATAGTTGAAATTGTTTGTCACAGATACTAGATGGAAGATGTCAATTCTGAAAACAAAAATCAAAATAAGAAGCAAAACTTGTTCTTTCGGTTATATCCTTAATTTCACGTTCAGTTCAAACGGGGGGATTGACTCCGCAACTATTTGTATTTTAAACGTCAAGAAATACCAAAGCTTCGGCAAACAAAGAGAAGGAAAGGAAACACAACAGTTAACAAAACATATTCACATTTTAGACATTTAAAGGAAGATACGCAGTATGACTCTGTTATGTTGTTGTGAAACACTATGATGTCTTCTGATTATACTATGTACAACGTGCCTTAATAGTCCATATAATTCTGATGAATGCATTGGACATTCAATGTTATGGTTATATCTGAAAAAAGTATTAATTGGTTCTAAATCCTATTGATGATGTACTGTCTCTTACTAATAATAGATTCAGTGATCACTTACATTTAATATATCCAAATGAACTTGCAATTAAAGATACTACCGACACAGTTAAATCTGCTTCATATTTAGACCTTCTCGTAATGACTACTGATGGTAGATTGAATACCAAAATTTAGAACAAACCTGATTATTTTAATTTTCCTATAGTCAACTTTCCATGTCTGTGTAGCAACATCCCAGCGGCACCAGCATATGGAGTATATATATCTGAATTGATACGTTACTCTAGAGCTAGCTCAAAGTACCCTGATTTTGTTGAACGAGGAATACTGCTTTCTCAAAAGTTGCTAAGACAGGGCTATGAATCTATCTAATTTTAAGGTCATCACTCAAGAAATTTTACGCCATCATGAGCTGATTGGTCATTATGACAAAAGTGTGTCAGAAATCATATCTGATATTATTCCTCAGTCATAATAACCTTCCATCATTACCGGACTGAACAAAGAAATAACACGACGGGTGCCGTATACGTTGCAGGAAATGCTTACCCTTCCGGAGCACCTGCTTTCACTCCCGGTTTTTAGTGGAGTTCGTGCTGTTTCCTAATTATTATTTGTAACTGTTGATGTAAATGTCCTTTGTTTTTTGTAAGTCTTTGTTTACTCCTTGGTTTTGATTGTTATTGTCTTTTTCCCTCAGGGTTGGTATATCTGCTGGTGGACAATTTGTCCCCGAGGATACTGATCGCCCAGTAGTTTGTTACCAAACATAAAATCTAAACAAAAAAGGAATTCTACAGTGGCTCTGAGGTCGCCTACTGTAAAAAGCCCAGGACCTGGCGTTGCTGCGGACACGGTAACGTCAGATCAGGTAGGTGTCCAACCCAATGTTTTTACCTCTACAGAGACAAATACACAGTATTCAGATCTTGATATGTCGAACAAAAACTACAGTCAATTCATTATATTAAAAGCCTTGCACTGTAAAATTAACAGACGTTTTACATTTCAATGACAACGAACAACAATGTTATATATCTGAGTGTAATTCTAGATATAATTGTAAAACGTGCGACATGCTTATAAAGGACACGTGTTTTACCAGTAGTTAAACTAATAAAATTCATAATACACGTAAGCATGATGATTTGGATTGTAAGTCCTCTAATCTTGCTTACGGAATTGAGTGTACTTTGTGTGGTTTGATATGTAGGCGAAACAAAGAGCAGATTAAACACCCGAATAAATGGACATAGGTCAAGTGTGAACGATATTCATAACCAACAAATCGTTTACCAACATTTCAACCAAATTGACCATTCAGGAAATTCCATTAAAGTTCGCATTTTAGAAAAAAATTATCACCACACCAATAATCCAACATTAAGTACACCGTTTCGCAGACATAGCAAAGAGAGCTGGATCAGAGAATTAGGTACTGCAACACCTTATGGATGTAACGACAAAACAGATATTGTAGGTAACTTGAGTAGACCTATCTGTAGTTCAGTTAATGTGATGGAATTATTCAGTGGGTCGTCTTCGTGAACATAGTCGCTATAAACCACCTGATATGCATGATGTTTCTATAGATGGCCTTGCCGAACATATCAATAAACCTCTTGGAATTCATCACATTCGCTCTAAACTGTACTCACTTCCGCTTTCTAGACATAACTTTCAATTGAAAGCGTGTGAGGAATGCCACAGTACAGATAGTCGATCTACGAAGTATAAAATAGTTGCCATGGTGATGAATATTGCTAACCATAGATTATTCAGAACCGTTTTGAACATTTCGAGGAACTGCAAAAACGTTCATTCTTCAACTTGAAGTTCACTGACAAGGGTATTGATGCTATAAATATACGTAATATTCTTCACCATAAAAGAGTAAAACACAACATTCCTTCTTACTTAAAGGATCAATCTTCTCCTATAGTATCGTATTCCTACACCAACCCTGTTGCATCTAAAATATTTAATTACAAAAAGTTTTGCAGAATCTAAATATGGATGACTTCAAAGCTAAACCACCTGATTGTGCCTGTTCACATTCCCATTTCGTGTATAATCCTGCTGGCCATGTAATTTCTGGAGACCTAAACATAGTCACTAACTACAAGTTAAGACAACTTTTGTCCAAGGGTTCGAAATACAAAGAGCCACAGCCAATCAATTGGAAGAAGAACTTCAAACTACTAATGGATTCTGTTGAGGGTTTTGCAAAAGACTGGGCAAAAAGAGAAAAGGTTGAGGTTGACACTCTTTCGGAGTGGGTAAAATCAGTGAGGTCATTGATTCAGATAAGAGTAAGTAAGCTTAAAGGGTCAATGAGCACCAAAGCTCCTTCCATCTTTAAAGACCCTCAGATCATAGAGGAGTTGTCTTGCCTCCATGACAAATATGTTGTCGTTCTAGCTGAAAAAAGTCTCAAACAATATTGTTTTTGTTTGCAAGAAACACTACATTGACTGCCTGATTAAGGAATTGGGGACACTTGGAAATCCTACATATACCCTTCGTACGCTTACGAAGCAGGAGATCCTGGAAAACCACATATCGGTTCTAATCGCCTTTGGTATTAATCCAAAGGATGAAGACCAGGATCTTCCATCCTTATACTGGATTCCTTAGCCTTATAAGAAAAGGTATGTTGCAGATTCTTCCAAGTGTTCCACTAAACCCCTTTCTAAAGTTCTTACTGCCATACTCACTGCAGGACTTCAGAAATATTGCATATCACCATCAGATGTATTTATTTAAAACGCAAAGGTGTTCGAAGCAGAGGTTGCTTACGTTCACAAAGTATTACTAGGAAAAGTGTCAACAGTTGAAAACACAGGGACATTCTTACTCAAGAGTCGAATATGCAAATAAAACGATTAACTGGTGTACACAATATAGAATATAAACTTAACCAGAACCGTAAATAGATTGGCTCCATAATGTAAAAATATAAGATAATGCACTCAACGTTTGAAAAAAAATTATATTGTCAAAAACAGCGTATTAAAATTTAAAACTGTATACTATACACATATCTGTCCTTACCTTCTCGAGTGAGGTACTGCTCTTTGTCTGTTTATGATTTTTTGTGTACGCACTTCAATGAAAAAAGAAAACTAAAACTTTTAAATTTTTCTCCAAAATGTTGTTATCAACTAATTCTTTCTTTGTATGTTGACGTTTGCTTTCGTAGCAGTTCAGTGTTTATATTGTTCCGCTGTTTTCCACTCGTAGTTGATGTGTTTCCCTCAGTTTTGTTCGGATTTTCCCCGATTAATAGATTTATGACTATTAACAAGCGGTATACTACTTTATCTTTAAATACATGATACCAACATAAAACATTCAAATAATTCATTTCTGTTCTAGTTTGAAAACAAGTAGTCCTGAATTTCTACAGAAGTTTACGTAGTTTTGAGAGTGTTATGAATACAATTTAAAATGTGCATTACCCTATATCACATATTTATTTACTAATGCTCCTTGTGAATTCATTATATTAAGCAATACATTGGTATTTAATGAATTATCTCCCCTCATTCTGTAATGAGATATACAAAAAGAAGATGTGGTATGATTGCCAATGAGACAACTGTCCACAAGAGACCAAAATGACACATACATTAATAACTATAGGTCACCGTACGGCCTTTAACAATGATCAAAGCCCATAACTCATAGTCAGCTATAAAAGGCCCCGAAAAGACAATGTAAAAGATTTCAAACGAGAAAACTAACGGCCTTATTTATATAAAAAAAATGAACGAAAAACAAATATTCGCTTTAATCTTTATATCAATGTTTGTATTATTTAATCAATAATGTTAACACAGATTTTAAATAACATGTCTTTTAACAATGAATGTAGATTAAACAATGTCCTTGATATACGACGAACTCCCCCACCCACAAACAGAGAAATAAGGATGAAACATGTCAGCAAATATGTTGTTTGATATTTCGATTTTAAACAAGTGTGTCTATTATGATGTTGTGTACACAGGGAATGCAATATTAACGAATGTGGGACCAGTGCCCCGTTTTTATATATAGGATCAAATGAGACATCGTTGTGGAAGCATCAACTCCTCTGTACCATCATGATCGTTAAACCCGCTTTTCAGTTTTAGATTAAAAGAAAAAAAGGAAATAAAACATACGTATTCATCTATAAACTATCCGTTTTAAATTTTCTCTAAGTTCAGTATAAATTTTTGTTTCACGTTTTTCGCACTGATCGTTGAAAATATTACACTTATACACTTTTACAGGTTGTAATTAAAAACAACATATTTTCAATGTGTGCAGTTAATGTATGATGTAAATATGTACGGTAGTTTCTCGCTACATTGAAGACCCATTGGTGGCCTTCAGCTGTTGTCTGCTCTATGTTTGGGTTGTTGTCGCTTTGACACATTCCTCACTTTCTAAATTTTAATGTATAGCTATTTAAGAACTATTATATTATTTCAATAACAACTTGTTGAACAAAGAATTTCCCTTCATTTTCTAAAACGAATCACGTACATGTGTCACCTTGTATAACATGTTGAATAGCTAAATCGGTTTTCACTCTTATCTTGCATATATGACGTACTCACATTCCTTTTAAACTAGGTGAAGATGTAGATAGTATACAAACAAAATCGATTTAGCATGGATACATTTCTACTAACATAGAAATCATTCTTCTCATACTGACCCCAAAACGTGTCCTTGATAGAGTTTAATTGTTATAAATTAACAAGTGCAAAACGCAATAATCAAATTCAAAATTGTATCGTCTAAACATGGATTTGAAGACGTATATGACGTATATATACATGTACAAAAAGAAGATGTGGTATGATTTTCAATTCTCCACAAGAGACCAAACTGACACAGAAATTAACAATGTACAGTGAAAACGGGGTAAATCGAACCCTGATAAAACCGAATTTCAGTTTAAACCGAACAATTTTCAAAATCCCACAAAATTTTCCTGTCATTTATCGTTAATCTAACCTGAAAAAACGAGCCCTGTCAACACCGAATTCCAAAGGGTCGTTAGGAAATGTAACCTGTTAAAATCGATCAAAAGCAATCAAAACACAAAAATAATATTTTTAATTATTTGCATGATATAATTAAATAAACACAGGATGACAGAGTATCCTCTAGGTTATTTGAGGTTAAATTAACTGGTGAGTTGTTATAACAAACTAATAAGCATGTTTGTGTCCATGTATAAAGTGATTTTTTTAGGTAAAGAAACTTAAACGTGTCAGCTACCAATCGACGATAACAGCAAGAAAAGAACTTTCACCCAGATCAATTAAATGCATGTTACTCAAATAATAAAGGCCAAAAAATCGTTACTTCCATTCTGTAGGTAAACTGTTTAATTGAATAATAGGTTTAAAGCCTTTCACTGGATTAAGAAGTCGTGCAACACAACAAGGTGAATGCCAATCGATTGCCGAAATCCCTTTAGAGGCCCTATATATTTGATGTGGATGCTCCCGAAGACTTCCGGTAGCTCATTAGCAACGATTAAGTCCGAGAATAAAAAGGACCCTGTTGGTGTTTCACTCAAATTGTGTGCCGAAAAATTATTCGGCAGGTGGCCAGTTTGGTTCGAGAACTCGTGTGTACAATGACGATTTCGATATAAAGGTTTAAATTCGTCATATTCCTGACATGTTACAGGCATTTGTTTCTGTTCATATGTAGAATTTAACCTGGGTTAAAATTGATAGCTAAACATAACATTCAAAGGATGTATCTGTACGTGTAGGGAAGTTCATCATTTGTTTTTGTCCGTTAACTGATAAGAGCTATAAAAAAGTCGGATTGCGCCTGGTTGGTGTGTATGGTCGTTTATTTATTCTGCCCAGTTGATATCTGGTTTGGTAAAGTGGCCTCTGATGTGGATCATTTCATATCATGCTTCATCCTGGTAGCATACATTTAGTTATTCTCTTTGATTAGATAAGTTTCTGTTTTATCTTATAGTCTATATGATGCAAGAGTTAGCAGTTGTACATATGTGCTTCCAACTATGTTGCCCAGCTGATCAGTTGGTTTGAAGCTTTTATATCTGAGAAGAAGGGGTCTATTAGGGCGATTCCATTGTTCCTTATCGTAACGAAAATAGTATTTTCTGATATTGATTGGTTTGATGATGAGGTGTGCCTATGTTTCTGTGCCTAGAATTCGGTATGTCGCAATGAACACAGTACTTGCTTCAAGCAGTTCGACATTTGTTCCTAGGTTTTGATAATTTATCTTCAATAATGTTTGCTGCATTGTGCCGGTTGGCTTGAGTAGGTGTGAGTGATAATATCATGGTCAGAACATCTTCCCTCTTCCAGATGTTAATTGAAAGTTGGAAAGTGAATGATTGAATCTAATAATGAAATGATTGATACATCTGATATACCGGCCGACGTCAGTTTGAACGTCTACTGTCTATTACGTGATGCCATCTCCATTTTAAATACATTGTCTTCTGTTGACGATTTTTTTTGTTTGGATAATACTGAAAAAGTTCCTGTGTCTTTGCCTTTGCCTTTGCCTAGAGTGTTGTATTAAGGTAATTCAATCATTATTCTTGACTGAAGTTAGTCTATGATTTGTTCAATGTTTGATTGCATATTATTGTTTACAAAAGTCGGTCTCAGTTTTATTTTAATTTATCTTTATCATTTTGTTTAAGGAAGTTTACTTCAAAACAATAGATTGATTTTAAACAACTTCGGTATTTCAAATTTCATAAGAACACTTCCACTTTATCTATGAACAAATCATACATTTTCTTTATCTGTTGCAATTATTCAAACATTATGTATCAGTCCATTTTCAAATTACTAAAACCAGTACGCCCATTCGTAATATTTTAAAGTAAAGCAAGTTTACAGGACACCACAGCAACTAACATCTTCTCATTTGAAAGTATAGAACAACATTTATGGAATTTGATGCAACTGTTGTACAAGTGAGAGGTTTAGCGCTTTACAACCAGGTTCAATCCACCATTTTCTACATTTGAAAAAAACTGTACCAAGTCAGGAATATGACAGTTGTTGTCCATTTGTTTGATGTGTTTTTTATTTAGTTTTGCCATTTGATTAGGGACTTTTCGTGTTTAATATCCATCGGAGTACTGAGGTTCTCCTATATACACCATCTCATTATTTGACAAGGTTGAGATTTTGGCGAATAAAGAGTCATTCAAGGCTTTTCTGAACAGTACCATGATTACATTGAACAGTTAATATAAGGACTTACCTTGGTTGAGAACCCAAGCTTCACAAACATTGTAAGACAATAAAATGAATGTTCATACAAATATTTATTATAAAATATTTATGTTAGTTTTAAACGTCATATAGCAAATGTATGATATAGTATAGTCTAAATGTACATAATATTGAGTACGAAATACGAAAACTTCCGATTGAATCTGGTCCGAGACCACAATTATTTCGTAGTGCATTTCTTTTAGAATTAGAACATAAATGAAAATTAAAAACAACCCACCTGCGCTTTCTCAAAGAATCTTTTACAGTGTGTTGTACTACTTTTGGGACAAATTATATCAAAATTATAGAAAAAATCATCGCCTCAAACTTAAAATATGGACAATTTTATCTTTAGGGCGTCTTGAAATCGTTTGACAGCTTCCGAATTGCTATTTTTCAACCTTTTTTACCTGGACCAAATCACTACTTTCCTTTAAAATTCTGGACCCAAACTTTTGTACAGTGTAATTTTACCCCCCCCCCCCCCCTACTTGCCATTTGAGGCATAAAACATGGAGAAATAAATTTGGAAGGGGTATAAAAATTAATGGCAAGTAACCCACTGTCAACACTAGGGACTATATTTGTGAATAACGAAAATCAATGGACGACAATGGTGGTCTAAATTTTGATATCGTGTAAGGTATAGACATCTACCATTTACATAGTGTACATTCGAACAATATGTTGAAGGTACTTGTATTTCTGTTCATTTTTTTTTAAATGTTTAGAATCAATTGCGATGGCTAAAACGATAGATAAGTTGTATTACGCAACAGTCTACATGTACAAAAATGATTTGTGGAAAAGTGAAATCGAATTTAGAATGTTAGATATGTCTAGCAAAACTAACTGATTCAAAATTAATTAAAAACAAAACCGAAAAAAATCCCAGTAAAGCTATTGCATTACATTGTTATCTGAAATAAGACAATATGAACATAAAACAAATACTTATGGTACAAGTACAAAATAGCTTATGGTGTAAGGTGGAACAAACAACATTGCAGTTAACTGTTAACTAAGTGAAGTTATCAGAATCATGATATAATTCAACATATAGATAGCATGCAAATACAACCGACAAATATTAGATCCATATTATATCTCATTGTTTATACGTCAGGCGGAAGTTTTATATTATGGATTTTGCGTGTAAATGGCTGTCTCTTAACTGTTAGTCGATCAAGTCCATATACCTGCAGATATGAATAAAATGATTTTTCATTTCAATATATAATTCATACTTAAAGTATTTCGCTTTTAATATAAACGTATATAGTTGTTGTTATCAATTGTTTCTTGAATGCAATGCTTCTATCATTCTTTAATGCATTTCAAACCGATTTCGTCAACAGACTTGGTGTATGATTTACTAAGATTGGAGCGGACTTTCTGTTTCAAAAGTAACCTACCTGTTTTCGTTTTTGAAATAACAAATTCGTTTGATATACTAAAACATATTTAGGCTCTTTTGTTTGTTCGTGTATGTTGTATTGCGCGTGATACCTATATTAAAATAATAACGGTTTATGTCAGAGTAAATCAAACGAAAAGTGTCTCTGATAGAAGTACTTCTTATTTTTAAATCCGGAAATCTTCAAAATAACAAGTTTAAAAGGGATTATCTCAAACATATAGCATATTTTGCATATTATGTTGTACCCTTTAAGTAATAAAATGTATAATACTTGTAAATGTAAAGTTTGTGTATCGAACACATTAGAAGCAAATACACATGTTATACTTCGTTGAAGGTTTTCGTGTGTTTAAAAGTACGATCCTTTTTCTTTTCCATGACTCACTCATGTCTTGTGTTATAGCAGACGAATATAACTCGTTAGTTTTATTGTCAATACTTACATGCCACAACACCTAAAACGAGAAAGTAGTATTTCATTTAAAACGACTTTTGTCAGAATTTACTTGAATCTCAGTGTACATTATCTCGTTTGTATTGCTCATCATATTATAATGAAGTGACATTTGTATTTTCGATGGATTTTTGCTGATTTTAGTCATACATTGTAACTTATAGTAATACAGGTTTACAATGAGCAAAGCAGATCATGTTGAGATAATTATTGTGTCTGTTACTACTGGTAAATAAAGTATACAGTTTGAGCACACATATTCGCACATTATAAATTTAAAATGTTCATTTAAATATGCATTTCATTTTGTTTCTTTTTGAGTTAATTGGGCAATGTGATTTATAGAACAGAACAAAAAAATTCAAACTCTCCACAGATTCAACATTACTTATACAAGCATGCACTTTATCAAATATTTTTAACCGAAAAATATTCAAAAAAATAAACTCACCATTTTCAAAGGCCTTATTTGAACAATTTATTACCATGAATTAAGTGTACTAAGTGGGTGCACTAGTAAGTCGAACAAACAGTTAAGTAGTGACACAATTACTTGAAGACGAACTAACTAAATATTTGTAAAGGTGTTTTGTGCAGCTTCTGACTTGGAAAGACGCAACCCTCCTAACCCTATACCTCTCGTCAATGAAGGAAAATAAACACATACTAATCCGCAGAGTAAAACTGGAGGAGTCTGAACCCGATGTCAGAATAGGTAACAAAAGAAACTAAACAAAATGACAATGATGCATAAATTAACATAAGACTACTAGCAGTTACTGACATGTCAGCTCAAGACGGCATTAAACTTAATGAAAGATTGTGTCTTCTTTAAGTATGTTTTAACAGCTTTTTCCCTATCACTCGAACATTAAAGTCTTCAATAAAGTGTTGAGATGTGTTTTTGACGTGTGGTCATATTCCATTTTATTCTAAAAAAAGAAAACTCAAGTCAAAGTATCGTGATGTATCTAGGGTTTCAACAGGTTTGGTAATTCTATATGATTTCGTCATTATTTATCATAACATTTTCATATTTCCCATTTAAAATAAAATATTACATACAGCTTTCACTGTATTTGTTTTTTATATTCATTCTTTTGTAAACTAATCACACTATACTTATCTCTTCTTGACACATATCACTTACCGTGGACTGAAACTATAGGCTCTAAAGAGCCTGTGTCGCTCACCTTGGTCTTTGTGAATATTAAACAAAGGAAGTAGATGGATTCATGACAAAATTGTGTTTTGGTGATGGTGATGTGTTTAATTTGTTCACTTTACTAAACAGTTTTGCTGTTTACAATTATAATGACCTGATGAACAATTTTACCGCATGTCAGATTTGCTCTAAATGCTTTGGTTTTTGAGTTATAAGCCAAAAACTGCATTTTACCACTATGTCCGATGTCAGAAGATGTAACCAAAGAAAATAAACAAAATGACAATAATACATAAATAACAACAGACTACTAGCAGTTAACTGACATGCAAGCTCCAACCTTCAATTAAACTGACTGAAAGATTATGATTTCATCATATGAACATCAGGCACAATCCTTCCCATTAGGGGTTTAGTATCATACCATCATAACATATATGAGAAGAACATAACCCGTTTCATGCCAACAACTGGTATTTGAATAAATGTGTTTAGTTCCGATGCGAAGACCCTAAATCAATATTAACGCCAAAATATGCAATCTTTAATGACCTGACAACAGTATCGTAACTATATCCCTTCTTAATAAGTCTATTCAAAGGTTTTGTTAGTTTTTGAGGTGAATACTGACACCTTTGTGCTTTATAAAGAATATTTTCATAAAATATTGGATGTGAAATACCTGAACGTATAAGAAGTCTGCATGTTGAGCTATATTTACGAAAGATGTCTTTATACCGATGGTAAAATTTAGTAAATGTTTTGACTAGTTTGTGATATCGAAAACCCTGGTGTTATAATTTTTCAGTAATACATAAATTTCTCTCGTTAAAATATAAAACATTGTTACATACACGAGCAAATCGTACAAGTTGAGATATATAAACACCGTAAGATGGTGACAAGGGAACGTCACCATCTAAAAATGGATAATTAACGATAGGAAATGAAAAATCATCTCTTTTATCATAAATTTTGGTATTCAGCTTTCCGTTAGTGATATAGATATCAAGATCGAGGAAAGTAAAGTGGTCATTGTTAGTATTAGCTTTATTCAAAGTAAGTTCAGCAGGATAAATTTCTTTAATATACATACTGAAGTCGTCATTATTGAGAGCCAAAATATCTTCCAAATATCGAAAAGTACTATTAAATTTGTGTATCAGATGTTGTCTTGATGGGTCTTTGCTTACTTTTGTCATCAATTGTAACTCATAGCAATACAAAAACAGGTCCACAATAAGTGGTGCACAGTTAGTCCCCATTGGAATTCCGATAATCTGACGATATACGGAATTCCCAAAGCGAACAAAAATGTTATCAAGTAAAAATTCAAGGGCATATATAGTATCAAAGCATGTCTAATTGACATAGTTTTTTTTGTTTATTGCTACTAAAAAATGACCTAAAAGAGTTTGAACATATATATTCACATTCTGATTTTTTAAATGCCCATTTAATTAGGTGTGTGAATTTTTTCTTAATGAGAATGTGAGGCAATGTGGTATACAGGGTAGAAAAATCAAAACTTTGAACAGATTCAAAATCACCAATATAAGCATGCAATTTATCAAGTACTTCCAACGAGTTCTTGACACTCCAAAAGGAATTAATTCCACTATTTTCGAAGGCCTTATTTGAACAATTTATTATCAGATTTTTAATTGTACCAAGTGTGCTGGTAGGAAGAATAGACAATTTAGTAGTGGAACAATGGCTTGAAGATGAAATAAATCTATATTTGTAAGGTGTTTTGTGTAGCTTCGGAAGCCAGTACATAGTTGGGATTTTCATTGTATTTGGCTCTGCTTGTAAAGCGGTAGCTAAAAGTTTATGTTTGTTACAGATGTCGTTTTCTGAAGTCAGTTGGAATGTTGGTGAATTGGTGATTTCTTTTTTCAGAACCTCAAGTAAAATTTACGTCAAACAATAGTAATGTTATTAGCAGCTTTATCGGCCGGGACAAAAACAAATTTCATGGCTAGTTCTTTTAGTTTATGTTTGATACGAGAAGTAGGTTTTTTGTGGTTATTGTTAATAGTACAATGTTCTTTAAAATGTTGAATACGTATATCAACTATCTTCATTACTGAATTAAAAAGAGTCCAAAGATTTATTGTCAGCTTTTTCCCGTTTTATCCATTTCATACAGTACGTATGGAGTGAGTCGTGGATGATATTACGACACTCATTCCATTAATAATTGACGGGGGACGATATTTAGGTCCTTTACTGAGGAATGATTTTAACTCTCGGTCTTGAACGATGTTAAGATCTCCTGTTATAACATGGGAAATGGGTCCATAAATATATTCGGAGGTACTACAATTACAATAAAGTAGGTGTATTTTCACTGATATTAACATCTTTACACAGTTGACTATAATTAAACACAAATTTCCGGGTAGATTTCTTGTAAATATTACAAATAAGAGGAAGCTCAGTATTGTCAAAATATCGAGGAATTTGTTCTTTAACAGAACATGAATATGTATGTAACACTCCCAAACGTGTCCTTTCTCCCAAACGTGTCCGACTCCCTCAAACGTGTCTATTCCCCCAAAACGTGTCCGTAATATTCAATGTTGCCCAAACGTGTCAGATTTTATAACCCCCAAACGTGTCCGATTATTGTCATTCGCCGAAACGTGTCCACTGTTATACGCCAAACGTCTCACGTCTTTTAGCGCTAATACACGAATGTCCTAAATGACATCAATAACGTTTACGGCAATTCTATGATGGGGGAAACAGTTGGTAAAAAGTAAAAAGTATCATTAGTTTGTTAAATGCCGGTTGTTAACGATTATCACATTTGCAAATTTAATCTGTAACATATTAATAAACTTTTGACTGAAGTGCTCATTATCCAGTTGCAAGTATATGATCATATGCATTACGACCGAACAAACAAACAATTATAGTACAGTTGAATTACTAAGTGAAATATTTTATACTAATAAACTCCAATGATGCCTTCTATATTAATCTATTAATCCGAATATTGCACGGCGGACTTTTAGCAGAATTAACTTCCCTTTTTTCAACAGTTCTGGTATTTTAAAAGCTCTTCAAATCATAAACTGGTAATCATTTTTTAAAATATATGTTAGGTTTCGAGCATCACTTAATACACATGAACAAGAGACATACCGTCCAGTGACAAATATTTCAGGTTCTATTATCATACCGGTTATTCGGATGGAATTTTCATCTAAAAATTTTAGAGCAAGTAAAGACCGATATTTTATTACTTCTCCGTTATGTAACAGAGGCCGTTTTACATAAAAGTTGCGGAAATTTAAAAATAAAGGTTGCCATACAAAATACAACTGATGAAATGAAAGAGTGAAATGCTACAAAGATTTTTATGCGCAGAGAATGAGACATTCATCTACACGAGGTATCTGATTTAATACCTACACATTAACTGAACATGGCTGCTTACATTTACATCCAACATAGCCGAACTATTACCAGGGGTATACTGCCTAGCTAAAGTATTTTTTTAAAATGAAATAGAAAAATGAATATACGTTTTTAATGAAATAACAATAACTAATTAATCTACGTATTTATAATATGGACACGAATGATAGTTCCAGTAAAAGAAATAAACTAAGCTTAATATGGACACGTTTGGGCGTTTATACAAATGACACGCTGTGGCGCACTTTTACATTTAGACATTTTTTGTAGTTCAGTGACGTTATGTAGACACGTTTGAGGGGATCGGACATGTTTGAGGGGAAGGACACGTTTCTGAGTGTTACATGTATAACAACCAACAAGTTGTAAATGACTATTCAAACCAAATAATTTTGTTTTGTTTTGGAGATAATTCACAACATGAAAGCATCAACAGTTTCTTCTGTGTTTTATTTGTATGAAACCCATTTGTACCAGAGGTGGCGGGTTTAAACATGTTAGCAAAAAATTTGAAAAAAAAACATTCAGAAAAACAGACAGATACTGTGTTACAAGGTACCTAGTCGGTGTGGTATTATACATTATGTGATAATCAGATCAAATGGTATTGCACGACTATAGTCCGATTCACAAACACGAGTGCACTGATATTAGTCTGGCAAATTTAGTATTTTCTAAACCAGTAAAAATTATAAATTATCCTGTAAATAAATAAAGAAATGAAAGTTTCGTAGAATCAAATCTTTTACGATCCATTTTCAATAAGCGGTTTCCGATCTTCACGATAGAAAAAAATAATTTTTTGAAATAATTTTGATTATGCTACTTTTGTAACACAAATCAACGTTATGACCATTTGAATCACTTAAATAGAATAACTTTAAATACAAAAAGTTGGTTAGGCATTCGAATTATGATAATAAAATCTTGGTTGATTACATATTTATTGTTAATACAATGTCGAGGAGCAATGTGCCTTTTGTAATTTTGTAAAAACGTGTACATTTAAACCTTAAGTTTTCTGAAATATTGATCACTATGCTGAACAGTTTATTTTTTGGGGTTATTTAAACAATTAGTTAATTAATTAGATTAGTATTTGACATTAAAAATGGCTTCTAGATATGATTCTATTGTAGATACCAGAGCTTTTACGATCTTATTTTTATATACCGAATGATACCCGTGAACCTGCTATGACTAAAAACATTGAGGCCTTTTGTAATTGAAAAAATAAAAGTGTGTTGATAGACTTAAATAATTTTAATTTAATATTTTGGTAAACCAAACAATGCATATTATTCAAATACTATTTTTTGATAAATGAGAGTTTTGTTTTTGCTGATATCTATTTATAATCAGGAGTAAAAACATACGAATAAACAAGATTAAACATGTAGTCACAATTTACACGTAGGTTAACCAGTGTCTCCTTAGTCATGTTCGTATAAAATGAAGGACATGCAATGGTGTGACGCTAGAAACTTTTTTTATACGTAATTGCCACATTTAGGTTTATATCAACCTGCATAAAGAGGCTCGTGATTAATAATAAAGAATTTAAATATTATTACCATCTCTTGTCATTTCACAATTTATTTTCATATTTCAAAAGTTGACAACAGTAATTTAAAAATACATGAACAAATCACAGTCAAAGAAAATTTGGGACCAATCATACCAATATGTCGGACCTAATTTCTATTTAATCGATTTGGTTTGGCCACAGATGACTTTAGACATGTTTATATCATTAGAAAAACTCTAAATTATCTCTCTTTGGTGCAAAAATGTCATTTTTTGACGTTTAAATTAAAATAATTTTTTTTAAATCATCGGTGACCTATATTTTGTATTATTGTTTTCAAACAACCTGTACATAAACTAAATAATTGTTGAATTTAAGCGATTTCTGTAATTATGTTCTTTTTTATTTTGATATTACCAATATTTCTCCTATCAGTTCAACAGAAAAAATGGACATTTACAAAAATGTATGCTTCTTTCGGAGGCAGATTGTGAGCTAAATTGAACGGTGACCCCACATTTTTATTTTATACTTCTATAAGATATAAGATAAAGTTTTATTATAGAAAAAAATAGAAAAATTCTATATTAGAAAAAAAGTTGATTTAGACCCCCCAGCCTCCTTAAGGAGACTCGCGGGTTTTAAAATTACAGCAAAAAAATAAACATTTGTTTTTTTCATTACAAATTTTATTTATTACACTATTAATTATTACTTTATGATATGGTGCAAACATGCATTTGTTTGGCATTAAAATTGAAATTTCTTTTTTTAACTCATCGATGACCTATATTTTCTATCTTTGTTTTCAAATAAGCTACACATACACTAAATAATTGTAAAATTTCAGCAATTTCTGTAATTTAGTTATTTTTTTAATTTTGATATAACCTATATTTCTCCTATTAGTTCAACAGAAAAAAAGATATTTACACAAATGTATGCTTTTTTTGGAGGCATAATGTGAGCATAAATGAACAGTGACCCCATGTCTATATTTTATTTTTCTATATGATAAAGATCATTTATAGAAAATATACCGAAATCATATTTTTAAGTAAAAATTCGATTTACACCCGCGAGCCCCCTTAAAGACAAATTCTTCTATTCAGATATACCTTTAAGATCTTAAATATTTTTTTTATTTTTATTTTAGCCTAGGTAAAAGCTTCAAAATAAGCAAATACAAAAATTGGGTCACCAACCTCGTTTTCGATTTAAAATGCCATCTTTTTCATGAAATTTGGAAATCGGGACTTCTAGTCAATAGCAGTATAATATTTTTTTTTTAAAGTTGGTTTCCCATAAAACTTGTTTGTTCTGTTAACCTAGTTGTTAATACAAACTATTTTAATAATATTACCATTTTCTGAGTTGAAAATAATAACGATATGTTGCTATAATAGTTTTCCCGCCTTTTCTTATTATAAAATAACTATTAAAAAATTAAATTTAATAAAGAATTACCAATAATTTCTCGATGAGTATTCAACAGAAGATGCGTTGTTTATATCTAAATAAAATCATGAAATAAAACGATGGGGTCACCGGAATGGAAAAAGAGATATGTCTAAAAAAGTGTTAACAATTTAAATTGGCGAAAACACATTGTGCCAATTCTAAAACCACGTCGAAAAACGTTCGGTCGGTCTTGGCGACATTCTTACAAATTACGAACAACACAGTTCTCGTTATTTGCTGTTTTGTTTTTTTGTTTGTTTTCAACTACAATAAATGCACATCAATTTACACATACTAGTACTTAGTTTTCAGTCAGTTTTACAAACACGTATACTAATTTATATTTATAAATGCAGTGGTTGGAAAATGTACACACGAATGCTTCTATACACTTCTACAACATTTCTTTTCAGGTTATTTAGTGCTTATGTGATGAACAGAAATTCTAAAAATAGTGAAAACATTTTTTATGTATCATTTTATAGTTTAGTCAAAGTATATATGAAAGACAAGACAGACGTTTTCTTTTGATATCATGAATTTTAATTTTGGTTAAGAATGTTGTTCCTGTTTATTTTGATATTAATTACTTAAAATCAATAAAAATTTAAGACCCCGCTTCCACTTACAATAAATATCGCCGATCTTTATTATTGTAAAAATGAGAACGATTGGTTTCCATCGGACTTAAAAACATCACCTCCAGGGTCGCGTTCAATATCGTAACTACATGTACGTAGTCAGCTACGTAGATTTTGACTATAGAACGTGTAGCTATAGACTACATATCTACATAGATATTGAAAGCAGCTACGTAGCTGCTACGATATTGAACTCAACCCTGATGTAGTTTTAAAAAGATCGATTGTTTTATAAGTAATTTTTTAACAGAACATGAAGATAAAACAAAAGCGAAATATATACGACGTTTTTTGCGTCATTCTTCTAAAAAATATATAGAAAAAATGAGATATTGCATGATTACAAATAATACAATTTTCCACAAGAGACCAATTGACACAGGAAATATAGGTCACCGTACGGCCTTTACCAATGAGCAAATCTCATACCGCATATACAGCTATAAAAGGTCCAGAAATGACAAATGTAAATCAATTCAAACGAGAAAATAACTGCTTAATTTATGAACCAAAACAAATATGTAACACTTTAACAAATGACAACCACTTAATCACAAGCTCCTGACTTGGGACAGGAACCGTTTCAGTGCTCGACTAATACCATTACTTATTCGTTTCTTATTTACTAATTGCACATTGTCATATATCATGTATATTGCACTCTCAAGTAAAAATCGTTCTTATTGTTTTCTGGTCTCTGGTGTTATCAACAATCCCCTTCTATTTCATGAATGTGACCTACCGAATCAGACTATTCACCGGATTTGTTATCACATAAGCAACACGACGGGTGCCAAATGTGGAGCAGGATCTGCTTACCCTTCCGGAGCAATTGAGATCACCCCTAGTTTTTTTGTGTTATTTATTCTTTGGTTTTCTATGGTGTGTCATGCGTGCTGTTGTTTGTTTGTCTTTTTTTTTTAATTTTTAGCCATGGCGTTGTCAGTTTGTATTAGATTTATGAGTTTGACTGTCCCTTTGGTATCTTTCGTCCCTCTTTCAAAGAGATAGAAATATGAAAATAAAATATAGAAAATACAAATGGATTATGTCAAAGAGACTAACATATAAACATAGAATATAGACAATTGAAATGAAATATGTCAAAGAAACACACATATGAAAATAAAATATAGACAATAGAAATGGGGTATGTCAAAGAGACAAAAATATAAAAATAGAATATAGACAATAGAAATGGGGTTTGTCAACGAGACAAACATATGAAAATAGAAAATAGACAATAGAAATGGGGTATATTAAAGAGACAAAAATATGAAAATAGATTATAGACAATAAAAATGGGGTATGTCGAAGATACAAGCAAACGAAAACAGAATATAGACAATAGAAATGTGGTATGTCAAAGAGACAAATATATGAATATAGAGGAAACAACTTAAGGTAGCACAATAACAAAGAAGTAAAATTCTTTCAAATATAGACATCACAATACGGCAACTAATTACATAACAATTAATGATGTAATAATTATGTCATAATGAAATTATCACAATTTGAAAGATTAATCTTTCTTCTTTCTTTTGGTATCTCATTTATAAAATATAAAGAAGGATGAAATGAATTACACCAGTTTAAAGTTGTCTGATTGGGAGTGACAAAATCTTTGTATTGTGCTACCTTAATAAAAAAAGTTCTACTTGATATAAAAATTATGAAGCACTGTTATTTTTCTGCATAAAAGAATGCCTGTATACAGTTTTTTTATTTTTTTATTTCTTTGAACTTTTGATTTTGCCGTGTATTCTTGTGGAGTTTGGTATTTTGGGTTATTTACTTTTTAAAGCAACAACTTATCACAATGAATTGTTTATACTCAAAATGAATTCCTGACAACAACAAAAAGGCAAGAAAGAAAAACCTATTAAAATTTTACCCTTAAAAACACACAACATATATTAGGCCAGATATAAAAACATATGAAAAACGTATGTTTGTAAAATATATGATTTTAAAAACATATATTTGTCATATGTTTTCCTTTCTTTTTATATATATCTTCGAAATCATATGCTTTCATGTCGGGCCTAAACATATGTTTACATATGTTTTCAAACATATGAAAAACATATGATCAACACATGAAAATATATGTTACACATATGAAAACATATGTTGTAATTATTCCTATGTACTTTAGCTGTATTTGGCACACATTTTGGGGATTTTGGGTCGTCAATGCTCTACAACTTTGTTCGTGTTTGGCTTTATAACTATTTTGATCTGAGTGTCACTGATGAGTCTGATTCAGTCGAAACACGCGAAACGCGCGTCTGTCGTTTTAAATCATAATCCTGGTACCTTTGGTAACTTTCAACATAAAATTTTACTATTTCGGGAAAAACACCACATACAGCATTCACTATTACTTGTTCTTATTTTCTTTACTTTTGTCAACTAATCATAATATACTTATCTGGTTGGTAAATAACACTTACTGTTCCCTGAAAAAATAAATCTAAATTAGTTTGAAGTATGAGGAATAACATAAGACAATCATGATACAGCAAAAGCAGTTAATGAACTTTACTAATACGTTCAGGATATTGTTTTGCTATTAACACGAAGCTTAAATAAAATATCAATAAAAGTGGTGAACATGAATATCTCCTTTAAAAAATGCAAATATCTGTTCAAACCTTATTATTTTTTCTTTTGGAGATCAATTTTTTAAGTTGTTTAAATATTTTTGAAAAACAGAATGATAATGGATACATAATGTATACAATTGCGGAAATTCTTCTCAACATATGTATACAACACACTGGTAGTATGCACGTAACGTTAAACGCGGATATGTGTTATATTTCATTTCTTAATAGAGGTATATTAGTGTTTATGTAATGATTTTATAGGGATACGTGTATGCAATATATTACCTATAATATCACAATCCTAGGCTTGAGTCAATGGTTATCTTTTAGGCCGCTCATCGAATGGGGACGTCCGATTAGGATAACAACTATATTATGACTGCCAAATATACCTTGGGGAATCCCGGAATTCCTTAATATGACGTGGTAGTTGTCCGAGTGTACATTGGTAATAGTAAGACTAGTTATATGTAGTTCCGAGTATACCATATTCATAACATTCCTCCCTCTTTCATAGAAATGGACCTCTTCTAGAATAAAGTCATGGCACCTTCATTTATATCTCAACATTACATTTTATAAACTGTTTGATGTTTAAATGCGAGAAAATACATCCTTAATTTGAAATCCTTGAAATACACTAGTCCGTAAAGTTGTAGTTGATACACATATGGTTGATACATGTAGATAGATTCTCCATTGTTATACAGTATAAAGCCATAATCATTTAAGTTATCAAAAACAGCTATCCTTTTCCTTCTATACACAAATATATAAAACAATCTCTATATACGATTAAGACGATAATGAGATATATTGTATCGTCAAGGTTTATTTTAAAACGTCCTATACAATAATATTGATAACATAGCTCTAGTCAATGCTAGTTTCAACACGACATCTTGTGATTGCTGAACAAGTTGGTCTATTCAGAGGATAACATATTTGGAAGTAGAATTATCCAAAGAATACAATATGCACGTCTCTTAAAACGTCAATGCTAAATATGTAATGAATATCCTTTCCACTTCCTCCCTCTTCCATAAACACAATGATTCTATTCTAAAAGCATTAGTTGCGAACGCTAATATAAATGCAACTACTATTTATTTAGGTGTAAAATAGTTCACTTCGTCGTTGTAAAGATCGTACAAGTAGAATTCTTGGAAGAAAAGATATTCCTGGTATAAGAAAGAGCCACACAAATGTTTAACATGAATAAAATGATGCCGACATAAACCTAAAGTAAAGCTTAAATTATTGTAGTTTTTATGCAGAAACATCAGTTTAAAATGAATAAATGGATGGATTGTCTTTTGTTCATTTATGTCCAGTGGCGAATATCTAAAGACATGAATTTCTTAAAATTATACATACATTTCGAATATAAATTCAAAAAACTTATATACTAGTATTCTGAACCAACACTTGTACATAATTATATACATGGCAGTAACTATAGCATTTAATATAAATGTAATTCTGATATAAATAATACAGTAACTATATACATTTGTTTTCAATCAAATAAAAACATAAAAACACAACTCAAGAAACTAGTTTTTGCATGGCAACAATATCTCCATCTTCGGTTGCAGAAATATCAAATGGTTTGTTCGTGACCAAACTTTCAGTATGAACATCATTTTTGTCAAGGTTCAAGTTCCAATCCGATCTCCCCAATTTTTTACTATGGAATCGTTTAGCCTTCGGTCTCTTCCATCTAAGTTTCACGTCTTTACCCCAACTCCTTGTCTTTGGTAACACTCTCATATCTACGAGTTCGTCCTTTCTTTTAATTATGCTCATCATATTCCTTTTACTTGTATCACTTTCTTTTTTGTCGGTGATTAACTTGTGCTTTATCTTTTTAATCTGTTGTTCCTTTTTTATTTTCTTGTATTTGGACGTTTTAGTCTTTACTTAAGCTTTCTTTTCTGTATCTTTCAAACTATCTCGACCTATATTGTTGTTGTCGTATGCTCTTGTACATCTCTTTGCTTCCTGAAGTTTTTCTGTACGTATTTTTCCTTTTAATTGTGTTCCTTCAAATAAACCAGGATCAATATGTTCATCTTCTGCTTTGTCTGCATTGCGATGGTTGATGGCTGTCTGTATAAAATGCATGCTCCATTTATATATTTGATCAAAGTGTATTGGAGTTTGTTGATCATCTGTTGTTTGTGTACTCTGATCTTTCACCTCTTTTCTTTTTGTAAGACCGGATTCTTTTCCTGAAGATAGTTCATCAGTTTGTGTCCCTTGTTCTGTCTTCATAATTTGTCTTTTGACGCAGTTACTCTGAGTATCTTGAAGACTTTTCCCCTCTTTATTACTAGCTCGTTCCCTTTCCTCTCTTTCATCATGATAATGGATCTCCATATTGCCATGTGATGTCATCCAGTAACGATGTTGTTTGTCCTTAAGTTGAAGTGTCAACAGGTTATCTTTGCAGTATACAGAATTTGGAGTAAGGCGGTCAATGGTGTTGCTAAGCAACTCTAGTTCTGACTGACTTAACTGTTTTTGGTCTGAATACCTGTTAATGAACTGTTTTTGGTCTTTATTTTCTCCTTTCTCGTGTTTGGTTTGAGTTTGCCTGACCTGGTCGTATGTTAGTATACCCTCTGAATCTTCATTTACATTTATGTTTTCCTCTAAAATATATTCCTGTCTGCTTGTTGACCTCTTTTTATCTAAGTTGTTATTTTCTTTGACCATTGATTGAACAAGTAGATGGAGTTTGTGTCGAGTTATTAACCTTGATGTTTCTTTTGGTTTACCTGCATTGACTTTACTTGGATGTATTTTCTTATCACAATCACGTATGTGTTCGTTGAAACAGTAGGAATTGGTAGGTATTTTCCGCCCGTTTCCATCGTCTTCAGATATTGTATCTGGTTTGTAGTTGGGACTTGGACTTTCCTCTCTTTGTCTTATATCATCTTCTTCACCTAACCAATTTGTTTCGTCCGTTGGACTAAGACTTTCCTCTGTCTGTTTTCTATTATCATCATCACCTAACCAATATGTTTCGTACTTTGGACTAAGACTTTCCTCTGTCTGTTTTATATTATCCTCTTCACCTACCCAATCTGTTTCGTACTTGGGACTAAGACTTTCCATTGTGTAAACTGCATCTTCCTTTACAACTATGGAATTGCATGGTGTTGTATAGTATTCTATTACAGGGTTTGATGTTTTCTCGATTGTCTCTCCTGTTTGAGCGGCAGCCGTTTGTTCTGTTCTTTGTTCTAATATAACGGACCTGTGATCTTCCGTCTCTATTATCTTAAAGTTGGTATCAGATCCTTTATTTTTCTTTGCCTCATTCCATTCCACTTCACTCAAATGTTTAGATGGGGTATACCATTCTGGTTCATCGTTGATATCTGTTCTAGTTGTTTCTCCGGAACCAACATTTTCGTCTGTTTCTTTTCTTCTCACAATTTGATCATGGTCTCCGGTCTTTTCAATCTTGAAATTAATATCATCTATTCTTTTCTTTGTTTTAGGTTCCCATAAACTTTTCAGCTTTAAATATCCCTCAGTTGTAACTTTACTTAATGTACAGAGATAGCGTTTTGCTTCGTATACTGAACCTTCGGCAACAGCTTTTACCAGTTCTTTCCCTTCTTCATCACAACAAACATTAGTAAGGTATTTTATAATCAGATGTTCTTTCACATTTTCTGATTCATTTTGAAATGCCCCTTCTACCAATTCTTCGATCCTGTCTGTAAATTCGTCCAATAACTCATCTGGATATGGGGAGACATTCTCTAAACTTTCCATAATGAGTAAGGGGTAGCCAACTGAATCAAATCGATCGTTAAAGAGTTTGCATATGGTTTCGTATTCTGCTTGTACTGGATATGACCTGTTCTCATAGAATTTCAGTGCTTTTCCAGTAATTCTCGATACCAAGGTTTGTAATTTTTGTTCACTATTCCACCCTTTCACAAAAGCTGTGGAATCTATATCGGCTTTCAGCAGGAACCATCCGAGCGGCGCTGTTCCGTCAAACTTATTTGAGTTACTCATATTTTGAGTTGAGTTGTGATTTACTAACTACGATTACAATAAAAGCTTAAAAAAACGAAAATTACAAGTAATTACACACAAAATATATACAATACAAATTGTGTAACACTACAATATACAAAAACACTACACCCACAAACAAGATTTAAAAACAAAATCACAAACACCTGTACATACAATCACAATTTTAGAAAAATTGGTATACTGATTGTATTCTGATTTGCCAATGAAAACAAAAATATAGCAAAAAAAAAAAAAAAACAATCTGAAAACACCTATGACATCAGAGGATCTGACGCGCAAAGCTGCTTCAGGAATTAAATAATTTAAATAACCCTGTTTATATCAGCATATAAGTCAAGGGACCTAAATATTCAAAACTTTCACGCATACATGTAAATAAACATATAATTTGCACAAGAAAATATGTTAATATTTCTCTTTCTTTTTAATATCAAATATACAAATTCATAAACTCAGAAAAAAAACCTATTTAAACACAGGTATGAAATTGTAAACAATGACGTATGTATACACAATTCACAACAAATAGTAGTACAGTACAAGTTTATTATCAACACATTCTTTAATGAGTGAACACTTTTCAGACGGTAAAACCGACAAGACAATTAAACAAAATAAAAAAAATAACTTGATAACAACTATGACATTAGAAGATCTGACGCACACAGTTGTATCAATAATTTATGAAAAACAAAAGAAAAACATATAAATGATATCTGACATCAGAAGATCTGACGCTCAACGGAATATCAATGAATGAAGAAAAAAAATGTGTTGATTTGTAGTAATATAAATAAACAAAACTTGAAATATACCAAATAGATAATCAAAAACTATCCACTAGTTGTTTGTTTATAAGGTTATTTTGTCTTATTCTCAAGGTGTATGCAAATCTGTGTATTTTATAAATGTGTTACAGAAAGGGGAATGGGAATTTTATCACACGGAAAGTCTGATAATCACAATATAAATATGAAACAAATATATCACTCGCGCAAATATCAATAGTACTGATAAATCAGCGCGCCATGAAATAAAACAATCGCGGGAGAGAAGAAACAAAAATTTTCCTCTCGCGAAAACAAAGAAAAAATATGAAAATATGGCGCGAATGGATGTCACCGATTAACAGTGTAAATCAGTGGATTCGTGCCGACTTCTGACACCACTGTAATGATTTTATAGGGATACGTGTATGCAATATATTACCTATAATATCACAATCCTAGGCTTGAGTCAATGGTTATCTTTTAGGCCGCTCATCGAATGGGGACGTCCGATCAGGATAACAACTATATTATGACTGCCAAATATACCTTGGGGAATCCCGGAATTCCTTAATATGACGTGGTAGTTGTCCGAGTGTACATTGGTAATAGTAAGACTAGTTATATGTAGTTCCGAGTATACCCTATTCATAACATTTATAATAAATAACAAACTAAAATTGCAGGATTTAAAACATTCTTTTGTTATTGAAAAATGAGAAATGAGAAATTATAAGTATGTCGTTAGACATACAACATTTGCTTTTAATCGATTGGGTACTACAAAACATACATATTATCAACATCCTATTGTATTGATAATATGAGTCGCTTTTGCTGACCATCTATTGATGTTTAGGTACTGACTGCATAGTCAAAATAAGGACACGCAAGAGTGTGATATAGGGAACAAAATTGAATATTTGGGACGTAACTACCACATTTAGGTTTACACCAACCTTCATAAATAAGCAAAAGCTTGTAGCTTTACAAACTATGTCTCGAATATCATAATCATGTCAGATAATTTAAAAAAACTGGCACAAATGCTGTGAGTTCTTGGCCGAAAAAATAGTATGTGTGATTCGCATTTCACCTAAAATAATAGTTATCTAAGGTAGATAATTGTTTTTTTTCTGTTCTTTTATGTATTTGTTTTTACACTATTTACATGAGAGTAACATTTTGACTTAAAAAAAGCACTTAATGGAAAACAACAAAAAAGTTCTTTAGGGTAGGCTGTTATTCAGACTAAAAAGTACGGGAGGTAGGGTAACTGGAATCACACATGCCTATCTTTATTATTTTTATCTTTCCTGAGAGTCATTTTAAAAAACACAGATAATGATAATTAACCAATCAATGATTACACAATTTTAGAATATTTCTCTCTTAAATAGCATGTTGATAGCTAATCTTTGCTACTCTATTAACACCATTTTATAAACATCGTTATATCATAAATTGCATTTATAAGTGTATCCTATCTTTACTTTTTTGTAACATTTACCGGCCAAAAAGGGTAATAAGTAATCATAGAATACAGTATACATGGTATACTATTTAGTAATAAAGTATAAAAATAGCATTATAATTAATTAAATAAGCAGTAAAGCGATTGTGGAGCATTTTGAGATGTCAGCTTGTTCTTTCAGACTAGTGAGTAGTATAGTCCTTTATTAGTTATTACAATGTGAAAAGGTATAATTTCAAAGTGTCGATTTATAAATTCATCAATTATAAAGAAATTTAGGTTGATTTGACAAGTTTTATATATGTTCTCTATGGTCATATAGTTCTTTAAAATGATGGTTATTATTCGTCCTTGGGTTTTATCATCTCAGCTTTCAGCGTCTCCCATGTAGTGAAATCTAGGAAATAGTATACGAAATCGTCCCGTTGGTTTGTCGTTAATTTGCTGTTGTGTATATTTTTGTTTGTCTCTTTATGTTTTTGCCATGTCGTTGCCAGTTTGACTGATGAGTTTGAATCTCTCTTTAATATCTTAAGCCTCTTTTGTAGACGGAACACGCGTCTGAGATAATCATTTAAAATGTATATTTATTGATTTACTTCAGTATTCTACTACCACCATTGTATAAAACGAAGTGCATATGCATTTGTACGCTATACTTATCTGTTTTGTATTTGACACTTACCCGCTGAAAAAAAGGAAATAAATAATTATAAATACAGCATACAATTCAGCAATAAATTAATACAACGTCAATAGAATAAGTTAAATAATTAGTAATGTGAGAGAAGAACATTTTAAGATGAGAGTTTGTTATGTCAGATTATTAAAAAGTATTTCTGTCAATGTTGATATGGGATATTTGTATGATTTGACGCCTTATGATAAAGAATGTGCAAATCAAATTTGGTTCATCATTCTCAAGAAAATTGACGTAAACACGATAAAATCATATTTTTGCATGTTCTCTATGGACATAAATTTCAACAGTTTTTGTTATTATACGTCATAGGTTTTATACATTTCTGATATGGGTATTTCCTATGAAGGTTAATCTAGAAACCATCGAATTTCGCCGTGACGTAGACAGTTTACATTGGATAATTATTTTGAACGTCTATTTGATAGCTTCACCCTCTTTTGTAAAGGAATGGACGTCTGGCATTCATCATTGAAATGTTATAATTATTGTTTTACTTTACTACACCAATCACACCTTATTTCATTGTAAATTAATAAAGAAAATCAAGACATGCAATGTTGGTATTTTTAAGACATAACGCGCGTCTAGCATACATCATATGCATGGTATATTAATGTTTATACTTTACAGCTTTGTTTTAATATCTTCATATAATGAAATTCATATATATATATATATATATTTATCATATACTTAGCATGAATATGATAGCTTTTGCATATGTGTAATGGGCGGAAGTGCACAAGCCATATCTTCCCACCCGGGCTGATAACCCATATCAAGTGCCTCTCGTGCAAAAAACCCATATCAGTGCCTCTCGTGCAAGTTACTTCCGGTGTTTCCGGTATCGGTTGTTTACTTTTCCATTGTGACGTCAGATGTGTTTTATGACGACGTCAAAATTTACGGGAACTTTTATGGGGATAGTATAGTACTTGCTAACAAATGCCATTGACAATTATGAATCATTTTATAGTACAACAAACATGGATTAGTAATGATCATAAAACTTTTCCAAATTTTCAATGTTTCAAAATGCCTCTATAGGAAATGTTACCATACATATATAAGGAGGTAGTGATGCTGTTGTTGGACAATTATAGTATATTTGATTCATAATTTATTTACTTTATAAAGTTTTTGACTGTTTTAGTTATTGCATTTGTTTATTTGCCTTACATAAAACTATTGTCGGAAGTATATGATAAAGCATATGATATATGATAGCTTTTAATATATCAACTCCGTCTCGGGCTGATATGGGGGTCTCGGGATGATACCAAGGCTGATATGGAAAAGGCCATGTATTAATCTCTATTTATATGTATATTCAGAAATAAATTATACCAACACCAATGCAATGTATTGAATGAATAGTGAAGGTCAATTTACAGTAAATTGGCTGAATACAGCGACGTCTTTGGCTCGTTGTAATTTAACTGAATATCGTAAAATAATTTATTTATTTTTTCTTATTTTTGAAATATTACCGATTAAATTAATTCAAAATTGGTAAACATTTTTTAGAAATCACATAGACAAAAAACTATCCTAAATTTGTTTTTAAATGTTCCAATCTCAAATGTCTATTCCATAGATTTTTCTTTAAAAAAAAGCTATTTGTTGTTGGTACAATAATTTCTGTTTAAATGATTTACAATAATCAAGGGGGCACCGACTTCATTTTTACGGTTTATATCATTCAAAGTATTGTTCTAGGTAAAAAAAAAATGGCCCTTAATGTCACAAAAGAGTAACATCATTGTGTTAGAGGCCATAAATTGTCGAATGTGTAGGTTTTTATCAAGCAACTTGATAACGGACTGGTAAATACCATAAAACAAAGTTGATGACCCCATGATTATTTTACAGATTAATTAAAACGGAAATTCGTGTTCCAACATCATTACGTTTTTGAGGGTAAATCTATAAAGTAGAAATTTCAGTTGAAAGGATTTTAGACAACTTAAAGAACGTTTTCGTTTCTTTTAACTGCTTGCTACATGTTCTATACAAATATTTTTTTTTATTTATAAAGAATACAATTAGTATTATTTTAGACAATAAAAGAGATGAATGCCTTTTTTTCGATGTTCAGGTTTTTTTTAAACGCAAAATTATACCAAAATCTGTGACATGGCCAATTTACTAGTTTACTAAACTCACAAAAATATTGAATTCAAAACGGAAAGTCCTTAACCAACTTGCAAAATCAGAAGCTCAAACACATCAAACGAATGGATAACAACTGTCATATTCTTGATGTGGAAAAAACATTTTCTGATGTGAAAAAATAGCGGATTAAACCTGGTTTTATAGCTAGTAAAACCTCTCACTTGCATTACCGGAACATTTGGTGTGGAAAAGACATTTTCATTTTATAAATTCATAAATTATGAAGAAATGTAGGTTTAAACACCCTTTAGGAATGTTGAACTTGGGTTGATTTGACCAGTTTTATATATGTTCTCTATGGTCATATAGTTCTTTAAAATGATGGTTATTATTCGTCCTTGGGTTTCATCATCTCAGCTTTCAGCGTCTCCCATGCAGTGAAATCTAGGAAATAGTGTACGAAATCGTCCCGTGAATTTTTCGTTATTTTGTTGTTGTGTTTGTCTTTTTATGCTTTTGCCATGTCGTTGCCAGTTTGAATTTGACAGATGAGTTTGAATCTCTCTTTGCCAACTATTAGGCTCTTTTGTAGACGGAACACGCGTCTGAGATAATCATTTAAATGGTATATCTATTATTTACTTAAGTATTCTACTACCACCATTGTATAAAATGAATTGCATATGCATTTGTACGCTATACTTATCTGTTTTGTATTTGACACTTACAAGCTGAAAAAAGTAAATAAACAATTATAAAATAAAGCATAAAATTCAACAATAAATTAATACAACGTCAATGGAATAAGTTCAATAAATAGTAATGTGAGAGAAGAACATTTTAAGATGAGAGTTTGTTATGTCAGATAATTAAAAAGTATTTATGTCAGTAATGATGCATAATATTGCTATGGGATATTTGTATAATTTGGCGACTTATGATATAGAATGTGTAAATCAAATTTGGTTCATCATTCTCAAGAAAGTTGACGTAAAGACGACATATTCATATTTTTGTATTTGCTCTATGGACATAAATTTCAACAGTTTTTGTTATTAAACGTCATAGATTTTATACATTTCTGCTATGGGTATTTCCTATGAAGGTTGATATAGAAAACAGCGAATTTCGTGGTGACGTACACAGTTTACATATGACTAATTATATTGAACGTCTATTTGGTAGCTTCAAGCTCTTTTGTAAAGGAATGGACGTCTGACATACATCATTTTAATGTTATAATTATTGTTTTACTTTACTACACTAATCACACCTTATTTTATTGTAAACTAATGTAGAAAATTAAGACATGCAATGTTGTTTTTTTTTTTTAGACATAACGGGCGTCTAGTATACATCATATGCATAGTATATTAAAGTTTATACTCTACACCTTTTTTTTTAATATCTTCATATAATGAACTTCATATATATATATATATATATGTATGTATATTCAGAAATAAATCATACCAACACCAATGGAATTTATTGAATGGATAGTGAAGGTCAATTAACAGTAAATTGGTTAAGTACAGCGACATTTGTTGCTCGTTGTAATTTAACTGAATATCGAAAAAAATACATTTATCTTTTTTTATTTTTGAAATATTGCCGATTAAATTAATTCAAAATAGGTAAATATTTATTAGAAATCACATAGAAGAAAAACGTTCCTAAATTTGTTTTTAAATTGTCCAATCTCAAATGTCTATTCCATAGATTTTTCTTTAAAAGAAGCTATTTGTTGTTGGTACAATAATTTCTGTTTAAATGATTTACAATAATCAAGGGGCCACCGACTTCGTTTTTACGGTTTATATCATTCAAAGTATTGTTCTAGGTAAAAAAAAATGGCACTTAATGTCACAAAAGAGTAACATCATCGTGTTAGAGGCCATAAAATGTCAATTGTTAGGTTTTTGTCAAGCAACTTGATAATGGACTGGTAAATACCATAAAACAAAGTTGATGACCCCATGATTATTTTACATATTAATTAAAATGGAAATTCATGTTCCAACAACATTAAGTTTTTGAGGGAAAATCTATAAATTAGAAATTTCAGTTGAAAGGATTTTAGACAACTTAATGAACGTTTTTGCTTCTTTTAGCTGCTTGCTACATGTTCTATACAAATATTCTTTTATTTATAAAGAATACAATTAGTATAATTTCAAACAATAAAAGAGATAAATGCCATTTTTTAAAATTTTCGGTTATATTTAAATTCAAAATTATACCACAATCTGTGACAAAGCCAATTTACTAGTTCACTAAACTCACAAAATGGAAAGTCCTTAACCAAATGGCAAAATCAGAAGCTCAAACACATCAAACGAATGGATAACAACTGTCATATTCTTGATGTGGAAACGAAATTTTCTGATGTGGAAAAATAGCGGATTAAACCTGGTTTTAGAGCTAGTAAAACATCTCACTTGCATGACCGGAACATTTGTAATTACAATTTACAACTTGTTGTGTCCAATTATTTCATAGTATACCCTACAAACAAAAAAGAGTCTGAAATGGTTTAGATCTGTAGTCGATTGCACTATTTTTTACACGACCAGTCTTTATTGGTCCTAAATTTACTCGACATTACTCGCCGCCAGTCTGTATCATACTCGAATATTCATTTAAAATATCACACCCGATCAGAGAGTATTTAATTCAGAATAACATACATTCCAAATTGCAACATCCCATTTAACTTAAATCACAAGGCCTTTTGACTCCACTAGATAAGTAAAACACAAGTTTATAAAAAATGGGATTTCTTTTTACCTGTAAATTACAAATATACTGAGGTAATTACACCTTATTCAAGTGCTTCTTGTGTGTCATGTCCTTAATTTTGACAATAAAATATTTAAATTCAATTGAAATAAATGTGTACTGTAAAATTAGAACGCATGTCCTTATCTAAAATGTAATAGATGATTACTATATTGTTATATATAGAATCTAAAGAAAGTTATCATTTTCTAAATTTATGAAGTTGCTTTATATACTATGTCATATATATATATATTTAAGAATAAAAAATGTTCACTGTATTATGAACTAAAATCAACTGACACCATTAGTTTATACTAGGCTTAAATTAATAGTTAAAACACTAACCATAAAATATATCTGAAACATTCATAAAATTTTGAATAAAATAATAAAATTCATGTTTTGATCAGCTTGTTTTATTTTTATTTTATTGTGATTTATATACATGTATATGTATATGTTGATAATGAGGTGTTCAAGTAATATTATGTTTATCGTGAAATTTTCGGTTCAATACTATATTTAATCTGCAATTGTTAATTCAAATTGTTATTCAACTTACTAGTCAGGGAAAGTAACAGTTGTTAAAACAGTTCCTTAATTGATGAAATACAATAGATAGATACAAAAAAAAATAGATCTATGTTGGTTAAGAGATATTTATTCGTACATACTTTTGATTTGTTAACCCTATATGTTAAAATTGCCTATGTAAATTTAAAAATTGTTTGCATGCACATTGAACGACAAATTTATGTGACGTATAAAATTTTCTGGCGTCAGATACACAAATCAATGAATGTGTTTGTAGGTGGATGTTTTTTTGTGTTCTGTTGGATTGTTCCTTTTAAAATTGTTATACGATGATGACTGATGTACCCATATTTTGACTATTTAATTTATTGTGTCTGTTTATTAAACGCATCAATGTAAATATAACGGAATTTGATGAGTCATCAAAGTGAGAGGGTTAACGCTATAAAACCAGGTTTAATCCATCATTTTCGACATTTGAAAATGCCTGTACCAAGTCAGGAATATGACAGTTTTTGTCCATTCGTTTTTAATGCGTTTTGTTATTTGATTTTGCCATGTGATTATGGACTCTTCGCATTGATTTTCGTCTAAGTTCAGTATTTTTGTGATTTAACTTTTTCCTGAAGACGGGACACACGTTTGCACTTTTCAATCCTGGTATCTTTTTTGAATTAATTCTATATTGTACATGTAATATGTTGGTACTGGCATTGCATTGTTAATTTTCCCATGGATAAATTAATAAGAATGCATTTGGTCTGTCAAAGGTTAACGTTCTGTCTCTAAATACACCATTTGTTGGATTAGAAATATATTTGCCTATTTGCACTGAGCGTTTTAATAACATTTATCACTTAAACTATGTTTTTCATATACACAGAGAAACGGAAAGGCTGTATTGGTATTGTTCATTTTTCCGTATGAATTTAAACTACGTAGGTCTTTTGAGAAGATGTGTGAGGGATACAAGAAATGATTTTACAAGAAACATGTAGATCTCATTTAACTTTTTTCTTTTCAAATTTCTTTGATACATATTTTTTTTTTCAATCATTAATAACAGAAAAGTTGAAATAATATGCATTTTGTTCGTAAAACAGAGAAAACCACAAATTTACCAAATTGACAGCATGATAAATTAGACACGAAAAAACATTAAAATATGATAAAACTTTCTTTTATTTACACTTATCGTTAGTTTTTTAAAGTAAAATTTATACAGATTGTTCTCCATCATCTTTATTGAAATTATGGAAAAAAGTTTATTTAGGGAATTGTGATTATTTTCAGGATAATAACACATAAATGGGTAAACAAATTATGAAAAACGGGAAAATCAACAAAGTTGAGTACTTTCAAAGAGCGTAACAAAGCAATAAGTGAACCACCATATGATTTTGTCTTCACCAATAATTTTGTTTAGTCATATACCCAAAAAATCAGGTTTTTAAAGAAAAAAAGTTTAATTCTAGAACAATAACATGTACAAAAATCTCTATGAATTCTACTATTGATCAATTGCGTCTTCGTCTTCTGAAAACCTTTTTTTCAATTTCAATACAAATACTTAAAAATATTTACTGTGTATTATCCTTTCGTTCATATCTTTTGTAACTAATTACAATATACTTATCTATTTGGTACATAACACTTACTCCGCACTGAAACAATAAAAATAAAAATACAATCTTAAATAAGTATACAGAAACATCACTTTGTAAATATGGCTAACTATTGTTTTGAAGTGTTAATGATTTTTAAATAAAACTTTTAAGATGTGCTTATACCGAGTTACATGTATTTTATTTGTATCAATACAGTGCCAATAAAGGATAGTATGTGCAAAGCAATACTATGAGGTATGTACGAGTTTCAGTATTTAAACAGTTGTTAGAGAATATTAAATTATTTATACAATCATCACATTTTATTTGATAAGATTCTTGTAGCTAGATATACAAATACAGGTACATAGAGACGGTCTGGAGTTTTTTTACAATGGCAATTTTTTTTACAGAGTTCAGTTCATTCAATAATTAAATTAGTCCATGTGTTTAGTAGTTTTTGATATTTGTTGAATATTTTGATACATAAGAGTAGACTTCTCTTTATTAATTTTCTTTATCAAAATCAATCCATGCTAACTATATCTCGATGGAAACATGTTCAACTGGTGATCAAATCTCATCAGTTCGATAAGGAGATCCCGGTAATTCAACAACAAACTTGAAGAATTACATGGTATCTTATCGATGAACGTCAATGGACTAAATTATGTCTGATGTACATGTTTCACTTGTAATGCAAATTATAATTTCGTCAAAATAGCGTCATCTGGAATACGATACGAGTGGTAAATTTGAGAATCAGACAACTGTTATTATAATTAAAGATCTAGGGAAACCTTTGACATGTCGTAAGTGAGATAAGATCCATCAGCCTTAGTTGTGAATGTAAAGTTATGTGATGTCGAATCAGTATGTTAGTGCTGAAAAATGGGAAAATGATCAATGGATAGTTGAAATTGTATGTAACAGACACTACATGGTAGATGTCAATTCAAAAAAAAAAAAATCAAAATAAGAAGCAGAACTTGTTCTTTCGGGGTATTATCCTTAATTTTAAGTTCACTGTGATATATGAGATATAAGCACACATTGACATGTGGTTTATTGATTTACAAGACATCATCGATATACTTAATTGTTAGGTAAAAGAACATTGCATTTTTTTTATCAATGACTTTGAGATAATCTTGAAATCAAAGTAATGATTAATTTTTTTCTAGTTAGATCAGACATATAAAGCAGAAGGTGTACATCCTACAATGTTCAACTGTTTTATACTTAGAAATGTGACATGAACAGCGAAATGATACTTCTATAATATGTCGCAGTTTGATGTTGTATCACCTTTGTTACATAACTATGGAAATGTAATACGATTGTTAATAATATATCTCTGTACGGTCTTTATACACCAGGTTTTTATCTAACAATTTAATTTTATCACGTGCATTTTATGAGTACTTCGTTGAAAATGTTCTTTTATATAATAAACAAGCATTGGTTTGTTGTAAGTTAATACAAGCAGGGGAAATGAATAAAATACGTCTTTAAACATTAAATACCAATGTAAAATACTTGTAAACACATTTTAAAATTATTCCAAAAACAAACAACAAAGGACAACATAACTTCGAAATCATCATCAGTCCCGAATAAACTAAATAAAACAATATTAAGTTCCACTCGGATTCCTTTTTCCTTTAGGATTCCAAAACATATTCAGGTTAAGAGGTATTATTAATTTCAACCAACATACAAGACAACAGATAATTCAAAATGAAAAGTCCTTTACCAAATGGCAAATCAAAACCTTAAACACATCAAACGAATAAAAACATTTGTCATATTCCTGACTTGGTACAATCATTTCCTCATACTGAAATGAGGGAGTAAATTTGGTTTTATAACTTAACCTGTAATCTGCATGACAGTCGCATACAATTCCCTTAAATTGACAACACTGGGTGGGCGAAACAAATATAATATGTTATAAGTGGACCATTATGTCGATTCCAGTATTCTGTTTATATTATATAATATAATTGTTTATTTCACAAAAGACATTTTCAACAAGATACAATGGGCATTCGAAAATCATAAAAACCAATGAAAAAATACAACACCTGGACAAAAAAAGACAACAAGCCAAACAACAATTTTACAAAAATACATAGAAAAATCAGATGTAGCATTCGTCGTGTTACTCTTCAGGTAAAAATCAAGTTTTGACAGAAAAAAGGTTTAATTCTAGAATTTTTAAGCTTCTCAGAGGTGTATATCCTTAACACTTAACATGTCAAAATATCTCTATGATTTTTACGTCTGTGCAATTGCGTCTTTATCTTCTGAAAACCTTTTTTTTTCAATTTCAATACAAACACTTTAAAATATTTACTGTGGTGTATTATCCTTTCGTTCATATCTTTTGTGTAACTTATTACAATATACTTATCTATTTGGTACATAACACTTACTCCGCACTGAAACAATAAAAATAAAAATGCAATCTTAAAAAAGTATACAGAAACATCACTTTGTAAATATGGCTAACTATTGTTTTCAAGATTTAGACAAAACTTTAAAGATGTGCTTATATCGAGTTACATGTATTTTATTTGTATCAATACAGTCCCAATAAAGGATAGTATATGCACAGTAATACTGTGAGGTTTGTACGATTTTCAGTATTAACAGTTGTTAGAGAACATTAATTTTTTTTTATAGAATCATCAAATTGTATTTGATATGCTTCTTGTAGCTAGATATACACATACAGGTACATAGAGACCGTCTGGAGTTGCTTTACAATAACAACAAAATTTACATCATCAGTATTTAAGTGCTGCAAAAATGGAAAAATAATCAATGGATAGTTAAAAATAAGAAGCCGAACTTGATATTTCGGTTATATCCTTAATTTTAAGTTCACTGTGATATATGAGATATAAGCAATCATTGGCATGTGGTTTATTGATTTATAAGACATCATTGATAAACGTAATTGTTAGGTGAACGAACATTGCATTTTTTTATCAATGCCTTTGAGATAATTTTGAAATCAAAGTTATGATTAATTTTTTTCTAGTTAGATCAGAAATATATAGCAGCAGGTGTACATCCTACAATATTTAACTGTTTTATACTTAGAAATGTGTCATGAACAGCAAAATGACCTTTTTTAATCTGTCGCAGTTTGATGTTGTATCACCTTTGTTACATAACTATGGAGAAGTAATACATTTGCTAATAATATGTCTCTGTACGGGCTTTATCAACCAGGATTTTATCACACAATTTAATTTTAATACATGTACATGCATTTTATGATTGCTTCATTGAATTTTTTTATATAAGAAGCAAGCATTGGTTTGTTGTAAGTTAATACAAGCCGAGGAAATAAATAAAATACGTTTTTAAACACTTAATGCCAATGTCAAATACTTAAAAAATATTTAAAAAACAAACAACAACATGAAGAAAGGACAACATAACTTCGAAATCATCATCAGTCCCGAATAAACTAAATAAGGCAATGTTAAGTTCCACTCAGATTTCACTACTGCAATAAATGTCACGTTAGTAGATCTTTTTCCTTTAAGATTCAAAAATATATTCACGTAAAGAGGTATTATTACTTTAAACCAACAATGTGTGGGCAAAACAAATATAATATGTTATAAGGGTACCATTTTTCAATTCCAGTATAATATATATATAAATTGTGTATTTTCTCAAAAGATATTTTCAACAAGATACAATGGGCATTCGAAAATCATAAAAACCAATGAAAAAACACCTGTACAAAAAAAAACAAGTCAAACAACAATTTTACAACAATACATAGAAAAATCAGATGTAGCATTCGTTGTGTTACTCATATGTAAACATCTTACTTTTCAGTGAGTAAAATGTCCTCTGTGCTATTAGTATTCCGCAATCAAGTTATCTTGAACAGTTATTAGTTACCTAACAAACCTTATCAAACACTTCAAAAACTAATTCTAATGCAATTATTTTGTATCAAGGATTCTGATTGGATGACAGTTGGCGTAAAATTCTCGATCTCCTTGTCTGTAACAAAGGAAGCCGACATTTTGAATTGCTGAATGTATTGACATGTAATTTCTACAATAATAAGAAAAACAACTCACATGTTGCACCTTAAAATCTTCTTTTTATCAATCTTTCTTACATTCTGAAGCGGCACAAAAACCAGAAAACGCCCTGTGTTTATGTTTGACGCCGGAAACATACCTATGACGTCACCTAGTGTAGGGACCAAATAAGATAACATCTTTTCGCGGAATTGCCTTTTATGAAAATTTTACACTGAAATAATGATTGAAATTTAATTGTGAAATTGTTCTGCATTATAATAGAGATAACTGTATTGTATTTGAAGCTTTTGCGGACGTCAATCGGTAGTTTTAGTGTCGCAAATACCCGTTTACCTGTCTCCGCTAAGCGTCGCCAGGTAAACTAAATTTGCGACAGTAAAACTACCGATGGACGTCCTTAAAGTTTCAAATACAATACAGTTATCTCTTAAATCGAGTGACAAGAAAATATCGTAACCATGGTAATATTCAACCATATCCAGCTGATATCATGATGATCTTGTTTTAATATTGCAGTATGTATCTAATAGTCAGTGTTTAATATTTATTTTTTTATAACATGTGTAGTATAGAACGATCAAGTGATTGAGTTACACAAAATGTATTTGTAAAACTTGTCTGTAGTAGATGACCGTTTTAAATATTTGTCATTTACAATAGACGAAGATATAACTTACTAATCAGATCTCCATTGAATTGTGAAAGATGAAACAGATCAATGGTGTTAGTTATATATGTATAAGTGAAAGATGTCTAAACAAACAGACCAGTATATTTGTTTCTGTTCAATGTGAAAATATGATGTGTCGTTCATTATTGAGGATTGATGTTGTTCAATGTTGTTCTGGAATTTTCAATCAGACATAGCATCAATGGTTTATCAAGAACTGCGTATAGTATTGGAGGACCTTTTTCTAAATTGTTCTCGAATCATACATGTTTCCCTTTAAGAATGTCATCTATGTAAAATTGAGAATGGAAATGATGAATATGCCGAAAGAGACAAAAAATAGACTTAAGAGTAGAAAATAGCCGACGGCCACCAATGGGTCTGTCACACAGCGAGAAAGTCCTGCAAGTTCTGTGAAAATAGCTGTCATACTAATCTCCAATCACATTAATGAACTGAAATAAAATTTAAAAGACAATATAAATGACTTTTATATTTTCCTTATATCGTATAAGGCTGTCAAAATGAAGGGTCACGTGATATGTTTTGCTTGAAAGAAAACAGTCACGTGATATGTAAAATATATCATTACATGTACTTGTTAAGTTCTTACAACAAAAATGTCAAGTATACCGATAGAGGCCATAGCCTTAAGGAATGTGGTTAAGGTTTTGGAGTTTGACTGACGTGATTCAATTTTGCCACATCAGTTATATAGTCAATATGTTTGATATAATTTCATGTAAAAGAGAACTTCATCTCCATTATGGTATATAATATCAGCTATGTCATATATGTATTCAAATTTTATTTTAATTAAATGGTTTATTTAATCTTGTGTTCTAAGTACTTACCCGTTACAGGTAGCAAAGCTAAAATAAGGAAATATTGTAATTAATTAAATAATAACAACATGAGGACCTTCGACATGAGTAAAAGTTTACTAATAAGATCTATTATGGATTTGCAATGGAAATTGTTCTGCTTTTGTTAAGATTTGAATTATAGAATTGTATATTTGATATGTTTTGTGTTTTGAACCAAGCAAAGTACATACATTTACTTATAGTTTTGAAGTATGAACTCTTCCTAACATGTCGTTACATGGCACTATTATAACTTGATAGAACATGGCGAATGCTTCTTTGAGCGTCACTCATGTGTGTATTTATGTAACATGCTATGCATTCTATGTGTGTAGACTACATGATTAAGTTCGATAGTGTTGATGAAATATAACACAAACTAACATTTTATTATTTATAACCTACTGCTGTTATTAAATTCACTTTTGATGCAGTGAGAAATTATTTTAAGAACATGTAGTTTTACGTCCCTTTTTATTTTTCAATTATGATTATGGGGGTTATTCAGACGCCAAAACTTGTTTTTTTCATATTTTTGTTGATTATGTGGACATCAACATGAATAACTGGTCGGTTATAGAGCATACTGGTTTAGAATACTGTATTAGGACACTGTTGCGGACCAAAATGATTTAAAGTCAACAGTGAAATTAACATTTAAATAAATAATCATCGCGTACTAGGCGCCCTGACGCGTTTTTCGAATTTACTGCAAAAAGGGATGGGATATAATAAGGGACATGTACTATTCTTAAGTGGAAAGAAATGACAATACAATGCCAACAAAAAAAAACACAAAAAAAACCAAACAAGTTCACAAAATTCACGTAAAAAGCTGTGATGATCACAGTTTATCCGAAAAGGTATAAGATTTACAGAAATGCTTTAAATCATATCAACAAAGAAGAACTGACCATTCAACTGATGATTCTCACAGCATGCACAGATACTATTAGCAAAAATACCCCATCCGTGGTAATACTTAAAAAACTTATTAATAATTTGTTTAGTTAAGATTCATAAACAAATCCGCTTATTGAAAACGGTGTTCTGTCATAGATTGAAGACAAAATAGTTTGATAGATGTCTGCTATCGTATAATATGAAGACACAGTTGTTAAATCTACCTTCACATGTTTCAATCTAATGACATAATAAATGATTTGAGCTGCCAACGATGAGTCTATATTGAAAATGTAGTAAGTATTCGTGTTATCTTTAAAAAGTACCCCTTTGAAGGTAATGGTGTTTTCAAGTATGTTTAACAAAATACGTCAGTTGAAATTTTGGATAGTCGTTTCTTCCATTGAACAGAAGCTAGACATCGTCCATAACTTTGCCTTGCAACAGGTTGGCAACGAATTAATCACTTAGGTATATCACATATTAATATACAAGGTTTACAATTATTTGTCAATACCCCTGTCCTAAGTCAGGAATCTGATGTACAGTAGTTTTTTTATGCAATTTATACGTGTTTCTCGTTTTTTTATAGAGATAAGACCGTTAGTCTTCCTAGTGAGAGATATTAGCAAGCAAAATCGAGGGAATTGTGCAAATGATGATACAAGCATGAAATTACCACAAAACATCATTATTATAGGGGTAAATTCAGTAAATAAATATACGTCATCAGGGACCGCCCATTTAGGGGAGTGCTTTCTGTATAACACTGAAGTTATATGCTCTTCTGATTGGCAGATAATGTGTGTAATAAATATTTTTTGGTAGATGGATCAAAACTAGAGTTGAAAAAAAATAAAAAAATATGCTGAATGTACTAATTCTTTCCCCTTCAGGGTTGAAAAGTAATGGGGGTCAGTATACGAATTCAGTGCGAATCTACATTGTTTGTAAACAAGGTCATGTGAATGCCCAAAAATGCCGCATGACCCTATGTTTTTATTGTTGCAAAATATAGGGATACAATTGTACCTTCATGAATGATATATGAAAGATTTTAATTTCTAAAGGTAAATCAGGTATAAATTTATTTCCACACATAGATTAGCATTAAAGTCAATGGGAGATTTTTTTACTGAATTTACCCCTATAGGAAAATATGCACTTTTTCACTGTACTTGTCCAAGGCCACACAATAATCACAAAACTCATTTCCTGTAAATGTTAATGCAATGGAAGGATTTTGGAACCATTTAAAGCTGTTTTTTTAAACAAATTTCTTTCTTTAACTGCGGCTATCCAGGATACACTCAGTGTACTGTGAGAGAAGCATCAAGTATATTGTAAAAAATTGTTTTTGTGTCCAGAATGAAAGAAATAATAGAAATTACACTTGAGAGTTATGCTATCAATGAAAGGCATAAATATTCTCCCCATTTACATCACATTTTGCACATATTTCTCCTCATAGTGTATAAAATCATATGAAAAAAATGGATTACCTCCCTTTGACATAGTGTTTTTTTTTTAGCTGTGTTCCCCATGATAAGTTGTAGAACAAGTGGTAAATAAGCACTTTTCTAGTATTTTAACACTCGGATAATCTGACCGCATGAAGGTATTCATTTATTTTTACACAACGCCTTGCGTTTCTTTATTGAAAGAATATACTAGACAAGTTTTCATGATTACAGGTCCTTCACCCATGAAACAAGTGTTGAAATGTTTGTAATTGGATTTTTATGTTAAATAATTTGCTTTTAAATATTCTAAATTGTTACTTCAATCTCCCAAATGTAAATTTTGGTCATACCTAATCTTATTTTTTTATATTTGGCACTTTTTTCTACTTCAGTTCTAGCTGTCTAGTTTTGGCGAAGAACCCATCCTGATGTTGGAGTAACAGGAATTTCTGCAGAGTGATTGTCAATGACATTTTGTGCTTTTCTTTGTCTATTATGGTCTCCTTTTTGTTTGTATTGTAGTCCTGTAATATTATGTTGTCATTTCAATGTTATATTTAACTTTGCCATTAAAGTGCGAGGTTTGGCATGCCATAAAACCAGGTTCAACCCACCACTTTTATTCCCCTTTAAAAGTGTCCTGTACCAAGTCAGGAAGATGGCCATTGTTATAATATTGTTCGTTTCTGTGTGTGTTGCATTTTAACGTTGAGTCGTTTGTGTTTTCTCTTATTTTTTAGATAAGACGTGGCACGGTACTTATCTATCCCAAATTCTTGTATTTGGTTTTGATGTTATATTTGTTATTCTCGTGGTGTTTTGTCTGTTGCTTGGTCCGTTTCTGTGTGTGTTGCGTTTCGGTGTTGTGTCGTTGTTCTCCTCTTATATTTAATGCGTTTCCCTCGGTTTTAGTTTGTTACCCCGATTTTGTTTTTTGTCCATGGATTTATGAGTTTTGAACAGCGGTATACTACTGTTGCCTTTATTTGTGAAATTTACAAGTAATTAAAACACAGATTTAGTATAATGAAACATAATTGTTGTTTTATTTGGTATGAAACTGCTTAAAAAAGCCTTTGAAAAGTCTTTTTGTGGTCTTTTCATGGTATTTAACCAAAAACTTCCATATAAAGAAAAAACTAACTAAGAGTACACCAATACTTTAGTTTCTAGATGTACTTGCATTACTAGTCAAAGCAAACACAGAAAACAATTCATATTTATTAAACATAGTATTTTACACCATTCTTTTAAAAACAGTCAATGCGCAATTTTATATACCAAATATACATTGGCCGCAGTATGGGCTCTAGTATAAATTTTGCTCTATCTTTACAAATTCAGCATTTATGAAGGTTGTATTGAAACTGGAACTTGAAAATTGGATACATTACATGTTTATTACAAAAAAAGTTGGAAAAGAAGTAAAAAAGTCCCTTATAGGGGTAAATTCAGTAAATAAATATACGTCATCAGGGACCGCCCATTTAGGGGAGAGCTTTCTGTATAACACTGAAGTCATATGCTCTTCTAATTGGCAGATAATGTTTGTAATAAATATTTTTTGGTAGATGGATAAAAACTAGAGTTGAAAAAAAAAATATATATGCTGAATGTTCTAATTTTTTCCCCTTCAGGGTTGAAAAGTAATGGGGGTCAGTATACGAATTCAGTGCGAATCTACATTGTTTGTAAACAAGGCCATGTGAATGCCCAAAAATGCCGCATGACCCTATGTTTTTATTGTTGCAAAAGATAGGGCTACATTTGTACTTTCATGAATGATATATGAAAGATTTTAATTTCTAAAGGTAAATCAGGTATAAATTTATTTCCACACATAGATTAGCATTAAAGTCAATGGGAGATTTTTTACTGAATTTCCCCCTATAGACTCTTAAGAATTAACTGCTGGCCATTAAAAAATATGATTTTTTCAAGATGGCCACGGCCATTGTCTAAAAAGGCTGTTTTCTTTAGTTTAAAAATACTGATTTTTCTGGAAAACTTCTTTTTAGTAAAAATCAATTACCAGGTTGAGTGGATACATTACTTACATCACATATTTATTGAAAATGAATATTTTACATATCCAGTATTTGCGCATGCGCTAAAATGTAACAAAATTCATTCAAAAACATTTGAACTATTTACCATATATTTAGTGTTTTTATTAATATTATGAATTGGTTTAATAACATTTGCAATGTTAACACTTTTGGGCATGTGCAAACTATTTATAGACATTAAGAGCGATTTGTATGCACTACCAGGCAATTCTCAGGTATTCGATGGTTAAGTCGTAAAAGTGGTTAACCCGGAAAAACACCAATTGTAACTGCAAATCAACCACTTTTTGAAATTCAGTGGGAATGGCCTGATTTGTACGGAAAAATATAAGTGTATCGTCATGTTTGGTGAATTGCACATTGAAATTAATTGTTATAAAACTCTGGGTGATATATTTCGTGATAAGGGATGGACATGTTGTCTTTCTGAAGCCAATATTGCAGCACCAAGAACGGCATATTCGTTTTATGTATTTTAACTAGACAGGCCCATCAGACAACCGCATGAAGTTTGCTTGAATTGTTAATTTCAGATTATAAAAGCTAAACTCAGAATATATAATTATGTCATGATGACTCTGTGGCGTTCAGTGATTTAAAAGACTGGTGTAAGGAAAAAGAGTCATCTCGACCATAATTTAATTCCTGGCGTTCAATTATAAATTAAGAACTTCTTTTGATTTTGGTATTACACTCATTTCATGAGTGAGATTTCGTACTTTTCAAACAGTCCATATAAAGCATGATAGCATATTGTTTTATGTCTTGATCGTGTGAATTATGCTCGATCGTTACCGACCCGTCTCCGAGATATGACTTCCCTTCCCGAACATCACCCACAGGTGGCGATGAAATTTGAAAATGATAATTTCACTGAACGTAAGACCAGCAAATTTCTTTCTTATTACACAAAAAACAGAATAATGCAATTGTGAAGAGTGATGTTGGTGCCATAGGATGAACCAAAGATCACGTTTAGACAAATAGATGGTAGCCGGACCAGGAGTCAGTATACTAGAATATGAATTTGAAAGATTTAGTGGTTTGGGTCATTCTACAACAGACGAACGACATAATGAAGACTCTACGAAAACACAAAAAGATTTCTTTAAACGGCTTGTATGTGCCTGTTGCAAGTCAGGAGCATGTAATTCAGTGGTTGTCGTTTGTTTATGTGTTACATATTTGTTTTTCGTTCATTTTTTTAATATAAATAAGGCCGTTAGTTTTCTCGCTTGAATTGTTTTACATTGTCTTATCGGGGCCTTTTATAGCTGACTATGCGGTATGGGGGTTGCTCATTGTTGAAGGCCGTATGGTGACCTATAGCTGTTAATGTCTGTGTCATTTTGGTCTTTTGTGGATAGTTGCTTCATTGGCAATCATACCACATTTTCTTTTTTATATTAAAGGATTTGTAAAGTGATGAACGAGTCTCGAAATTTATTTCTAGAAGAGTCGTCAGATTTGTAAAAAAAAATACTCCATTTAGGAAATTGTTAATTTGGAAACAGATATGTAAATAAACTCCAAGATATTGGTCCAAACAATACGAAGATCTTTTGAAGTAAATGCAAAACGTCTTTGTCAAAAACAAAGCTAGAGAACCTTTAAAGTGATTGCGATATCTTTTCTAGACTTTTCATTTCTTGTCACAGTAGACAGTTTTACTTGGAATATTTCTTTATCCATAAAAACTAAACTGCTCCTCCGTCTTTATCTCAGGATGTCACTTGAAATAGTGGTATTAAATCGCTGCAAATGGGTTTACATGAAACATTCTGCGATTTGCTTATCCAAATTCGGACGCATTTATCGTTGGTAGGGTAGCAATGGTTAATTCCAGGTCACAAAATTGGGCAAACATAGTTGATGATTATACTAATGATGTCATACTGCCTCATATAAAATTCTCGGTGAAGATGACAACGAAACGAAATTATTCAAGTTTCTTGCCGACAAAATTGCTTCTTGAGAGACTAATACAAATGTGTATGTTACTCATGGTGAACATATTCTTTGCAATGTCAATAAAGATACTTCCTAGCTATCCCCCTGTAATCATGAAGAAGCAGATACACGAATGTTTGTCCATGTTCGGCATGATTATGAAAAGTGTTGTAAAATGTAAGTTTAGGTAGTACTGACACAGATGTAATGGTATCAATAATTGCAGCAATCGGAAAATTAGGTAGAACAAGTTGTGGATAGGTCATGGAAGGAATAACGACTTTTGATGGCTTTCTGTACGTGACAAATTAAATGCGTTTGGTCCTTGTGTAGCTGCTCTTACTTTCGTCCATGTATTCAGTGGATGTGGCACTTTGTCTAATTGTCGTGAGAAAGGGAAGAGGTCAGCTTGGCTAACAATGGAAGTTTTTCCAGATGTAAAGGACGTTTTTTTTGGCTTAAGTATGAAGCGAGGCACCATGTGAATTGTTTGCCAGGAGGCAGCGGCATTGTGATGCAATTCCGCCTACAAGAGGTTCTTTTCCAGAGCACATCAAAAGAGAAGTATATCAAGGAGGAATTGTTTGGGCTCAGCCTGATTCATGTATTCGACAGATACATGTACCAAGTCATAAACATTTGGATTGGATGAAAGAAAGAATCAATGACATTTGGAAACCAAAATGGACTTTTTTGACTGCCGTTGCAGCCTCGTGTCAGGAAATTTTGAAATGCTAAGGCGAAAAATCCAGCTGTGTTGGTAACTGTAGATGCTACCGTTCTGGCCTTCCTTGTACGGGTTGTTGTATAGGCAACTACAGGATAATTATAAGATAATCAACCTGTCTTTCTAACCAAACTAGGCATTTAAACTTAACAAAGAGTGTTATCACTTGTTAAGTTGATGGAAATTATAAAAATATTTTCTACGTATTTGTCGCCATTTTTTAACCGGAAGTCACTATTTTTTCATTTATGTGTTGATTTGTCGTACTTAGGAACTGCTTTTAACGTTTTATCATAACTTACATTGGATTATATATATATAACACATCTTTCAAGGATTTACATCCCTTGTGAAATTGCTTGAAAGTATAAAAATTGAAATTTTTGACTTTTTTGCCGGCATTTTGAAACCGGAAGTCACCTTTAGTTTCATTAATGTGTTGTCTAGTCGTAATTTAGGAACTGTCATTTACTTCTTTATCAAATCTAACATTAGATTTTACAAATAACACACCTGTCAAAGGATTAACGAATTATTACCAATTTGCAATGACGCCATTTCCGAAATGTGTTGTGGCCATTTTGAAAAAATGATTTTTTTTTCTGGCCAGCAGCGGATTTTTTTTTAAGTTTCATTTAGTCAACCTTTATACCAAATTTCATGCTTGTATCACGATTTGCAAAATTATGTCCATAATATCTCCCACTATCCCGTTTGAATGGTTTTACACTAGTAATTTTGTGGGTCCTTTATAGCTTGTTCCTCGGTGTGAGCCAAGGCTCAGTGTTGAAGGCCGAACATTGACTTAAAATGGTTTATGTGTTTTAAATTGTTATTTGGATGGAGAGTTGTATCGTTGGCACTCACTCCACATCTTTCTATACCTATCAATTAATTGGAGTTTTACGCTGCTTCAGTGTTGATACTGATAACACAAATAGTACATTGAACATTCATTTGTATGATATGAAGTATCCCTTTAACAATGTCATGTATAATAAAACAAACATAATGGTTATTGATGGAACCTTTGAAAAGTCCAATAACGATGTGTATTGTCTTATTTTGTGCCAATTTTTGTATGCTAATTTTTATTGCGTTTTCATTCATGATACAAATGCCCCATTTAACAATCGACTCACAAACAATTTGGTTATTGCTTTACAATTATTTTATCTAAGTTTTTTTTTGTGAAACCTACGTCTTGTAAACACAAAATAAAAAAAAAAATGATAAAAAGACAAGGACATCAGGTATAGAACACATACTACAAGCTGCTATTTCAACGACATTGACTGGATATACAGCTCTTGTCCGGTCGAAATGAGTACCCTATATTGAGTGATGATCTATAAACCTTCAGAGGAGGTATTCACCTGCGATTTGGTAATAGTATGATATGTGTACTTTATACCTTCAGAGGAGTTATTCACCTGTGATTTGGTATTGACATACTATGTGTACTTGATTCCCAGTCACGCATCGCATGGCCCGAATGATTGATATTTTGCTTATATAGTTAAAAGTAATTGATGCACTCACTAACACATTGTTGGTTGATCTGTCGGTCAGTACATTTACAAAACGCTTCCCTAACACCTGTAGGTTGACAAACGTTCAATTAAATGCATAACTTACCCTCTAATCGATATCCTTACTTGTATGCTGCTTTGGATTTACTTTTTTTTTATTTAAGTCGGCTTTAAATGACAGTTCATATCACATGTACAAATGTAGGGTAGAAAAGATCTAAAAGTAGAGGATTCGTAAACCATAACATCGTTTTCGAGTCCACTACTTCTTCGAGATTCTCAAACTTAACACAGTGTGTTTATACTTATTACAGTAAACTTATCTGTATGGTACATAACACTTACTATCCACTACAAAATAACAAAGATATAAGTTCAGTTAGTGGGAACATCTTATCACTAAACAATAATCAATCATATCATTAATTCATCAAAATATTTATATTCTCAGAACTTTAAACAGTATTTCGTGATTAACGTAGCTTCTAAAACGAAGTATATGTGTACATTTATTTATGTCGTATCAACACATACCTCATATACAATATAAATTGATAAGATATTAGTGTATTACAAAAGAGACAATCTGTCACATCAAGTTCGATATGAAATTTGATTGACAATCCTTGTGATGATGGAATGGTACATTATGATATCATACAGCTAGGACAAGCCTTGAGATAATGGAATGTTCACATGCTTCGAATGTTATCACATGCCTTTCCGTAACGTAATCGCATGGCATTCCGGTGATACTCGGCAAATTCCGGAAAATACACCTGAATGCTACGTTTTCAGTGAAACACATAAGAAAGTAGTGTTCAAAACAATTATTTGAATACTGGAAAGTATATTGTGTAAAAAAAAAAATAATAAAAAAAAATAATTATTAAATAAACGCATTTTTTGAACGTTTCAAACATAATTTAGAAAGTTTCTTTAACAAAAGATTACTTTTTCAAACAGTGTTCATAATGTATATTGTTGAATAATTTATTTGGTCGATTCGTTCATATAAAAGAATTTTTCTTCTATGTTTGCTTATGATAGAAAGATTTCATATCTAATGTACTAAATCTGGGGTCCGTCGTCAGTGAACTTTTTAATCTTTGAACTTTTTTTTTGGAACCACGTAAAAGGATTATTTTAATGAATCTGTTATTTTTCTCCATTGTTGAAGCATATGATAAAAAGATCATTACATGTCAACTTTCATATCTCATGCAATATCAGCCCTCTGTCAATATCAGCCCTCAAGCCATCCGGCTCTTGGACTGATATTGAACCTAGGGCTTATAAGACCTGCGATATGAAAAGTGCCATATAATAATTGGATAATATTATAGACCTACATGTAGAACAATAACTATTCTTTTTATTTCTTCAACACTTGGTAGGTAGTTTTCTCAGTGACAATTATACCACATTTTGATGTCATAAAAAACAGGCCAAAAACAAAAAAAAAACGTTCTCTTTCAGAAGGCATTGCTGCTATCTCACTAAGACTGTTATTTAACATTAATCAATACTAAAACCTCATTTACACAATTATTAATGTCTACTTTTTGTTTACGCTGATCAATTTTGTTTTCTATCTGGTATATAACAATTACTATTTTCTGAAAAATAAGAAAAATACACCTGTTTAAAGTACATGTATATTAATTTATTGTAGCTTGATTTTATATTGATACAAGGTTACTTAATTTTTTGTAGATAATATAAAAGTAGTCGTTTTATAATAGGAAAAAAATATCATATTCTTCCTTAAAACGCACTCGTTGAAAAGATCAATATTGAAAAACATCAATAGTTGATGCCTTGTTTAGAATATATCAAAGATAACGCATATTTGAAGATTTAACACAACACACCAAGTGGTGTCAGAATTGATCAAACGAAAGACCGACATTAATGTGTATAATGGGACACGATAAACCCTTAAAATATACAGCGTGTGGTTGTTATTGACGTTAACCAAAATGTTATGTTTAAGTGTTTCTGTATTAAAATAATTTGTGATTGCTTATATAATATATTGTATAGACATCTACTAACAAAACTATCTAGTGCATATTGTATACTTCAAAATGTTGTCTGTTATTAAAAACAGAAAGTATATGTTACACACAAAGGACTTAAGAGAAGGACGAAAGATACAAGAGGGACAGTCAAACTCATATATTGAAGACCATTGAAAACAAATTGACAACGCCGTGCCCAAAAACAAGAAGTCAAACACACAAAAAAAAAATAGTACAGAAGACACAACTTAACTGAAACTAAAGACTAAGCAACACAAACACTACCAAATACTGGGCGTGATCTAAGGTGCTCCGGACGGGTAAGCAGATTCAACTCCTAATGTGCCTGCCGTCGTGTTGTAATTACAAATACTTACCGTTTAGATCTTTTCTCCCATCTGAAACGTATAACAGACCAAATTAGACAGGTACATATATATATACGACATATCTCCTTTCTTTTTAAAAACTCCAATATTATGAACTCGTTGCATCGTTTGAATTGTAAAGTAATTACCTATGTTTTTATAAATACAATAAAATAAATTTGATTCTTCATTAACGCTGAGGTATAGAGTCTGACTACATGTTCTTTTACATAAAGGCAACAGATGTATACCGCTGTTCGAAAGTCATAAATCGATTGTGAGAAAACAAATCCGGGTTACAAATTAAAATAGGTGGAAACACATCAACAATAATAGGAAAGCAACGAAATAAAAGGAACACCAAAGTGCAACAAAAACCAAACGACAATGTAACACATACAAACAGATCTAGATACGAACAACATCATAACTATCTGTCATTTTCCTGACTTGGTACAGGACATTTTAAGAAATTTGATTCTTCATAATATTTGAGGTATATAGTTTGACTACATTTTATTTAACATAAAGGCAACAGTAGTATACTGCTGTTTGAAAGCAATAAATCGATTTGCGAGAAAACAAATCCGGGTTACAAATTAAAATAGGTGGAAACACATCAACAATAAAAGGAAAGCAACGAAATAAAAGGAACACCAAAGTGCAACAAAAACCAAACGACAATGTAACACATACAAACAGATCCGGGAAACAAACTAAAACAGAGTGAAACACATCAACTATCATAGGAAAGCAACGAAACAACAGAAACACCAAAGTGCAACAAAAAACCAAACGACACACACAAAAAGATTTAGATACGAACTACAATATAACTATCTACCATTTTCATGACCTTATACAGCACATTTTTCAAATGTTTTAAGAAAAAAATGTGGTGTTGAACCCAATTTTGTGGCTAGCCAAACCTACATTTTTGAATATAGTAAATACGTTGATAGTTTTAACTAAGCATATAACCACACCTGTGTATTTCAATTAAAAAAAAATTTCGACTGGAAAAAGAGATTTGCTCTGCATTTATAGAATCACATATCAACGGGGAGTTTTTTTGTCTTTTTTTATATATATATATATATCTATATGTCTCTCCACATTAAAATGTCACAGAGTCCCGTTCGTTCATATAGTCTAGCCACATCTAGAATCACAGTCTCTCTCTACACATTGTTGCCAAACGATGTGATCTAACATTGAAAAGCAGTGGTTAAAAAGTGGTAATATTTTGTTTTAACTTTAGGATCAGTTTCTTTGGTTATTTAGATTGTTGTAAAATTTGAAGAAATTCAAAAACGTTTTTTTAAAATATTGTAGTTCTAGGATTTACAGTTATATGTTTATAAGAATAAGTTTCCTTCTGACGCCTCGATTTTGTGACTTGAATGCTCACTACGTCGAGTATTTCAGCAACATTTATCGGGTAATCTTGTTTCAGACAATAATGTTTCAATAATGCAAGTCTTTTTCTCCTTTAGTTTCCTTGGCTACTATAGTACATACGCGTCTGGTCAGATTTAAAGGGATATTTCTGTGTGCTAGTTGGCATATTGTGACATTCCAAGATTGATAAATGCTTGTAACTCAACAGTTTATTTTTTTTAGAATATTCGACCCTTTTTTATAATTAGAATTTTGGAAAGAAAACAGTCTCTTATAATTTTTCATGGCTAATTTCATTGATTCCAGCAAACCGTTGATAACGTTCCAAAATATGTTAAGGACGCGGAACAGTCATACTTAACTCCGAATTATACACAAGAAACACAAATTTAAAAATCATACAAGACCAACAAAAACTACATAAATAAAACACAAATATAAAAAAAAATAGATATAACGTCTCGGTACAAAAATTGCACCGAGTACCCAAATTGCACCTATTAGTAAAAGTAGCAGCGGTAATCTCGCATATCTTCTTAGAGATGAAACCATCAGAATTTTATTATTTGACAGTATGCACGTCTTTGAACAAAAGTAGAAGCATGTATATTTAAAGATGAACAAAACTTTTACAGTATCACCAACAGATAAAGTATAACTGAAAGAGGTAAAATATAAAGAAATGTCGCCATGGCGACGTCCACAAAAGGTATCTTTTATATATGAGCAATTGAAATTTGTTACAAACCTTCATTTTTTAAGAAATGAATTGTAAGCATAGGTTTCTGTCCAATTGATCTAAATATGTGAAGAAATAAAAATAAGTTATCTGTTATTCGATTTTTAAGCTTCCAATTTAAGAATGGATACAATTTGAGTACATCATCTTTTAGAATCATGAATCGCTTGCAGGTCTATTCAAACTCATTTTTTACGATTCAGTATAGATTCAAAATGGAACCATATAGAGAATAATAATACATCTACAAATTAAACACAGAATATGAACGCCCGCCTTCTATTTCTAGTTTAATACAAAACATTAATCTGAACTTATATTCTCAATGTCAGGCATGTCCATGTTAGTTGACTCATACTGAGTTACGTCATAACGCTGTTTTACTTTGCTAGTATCCATACTTTTGCGAACATACGCACTTACGCAAATTGAATGGTTGACCGTTATGGAATAACCGTTTCACAGATGATATCGAACATGTTCCTTTTTTCGTGACTACAATAGCCTTCCCTTTTCACGAATATGACCTACCGAATAAGACTATTTACTGGATTTGTAAGCAACACGACATATAGCATATGTGAAGCATGATCTGCTTACCCTTCCGGAGCACCTGAGATCACCCCAGTTTTTGGTGGGGTTCGTGTTACTTAGTCTTTAGTTTTCTAAACAGTATCAATATAGTATTAGACAAATAATTTAAACAATATATTAACAACCATACTTCTTTTTTATATTAAGTTAAGAAACACAAACGATAAAGTCAGTATTTTCCCCATTTATATAGGGCATAAGAGGAAAAGTGAGGTTATCAAAATTCATACTTGACCTGTGTTTTGTGGTATACTCATTGCATATAAGTTCCATGTCATTTCTTAAGGCAAACTGCACTTAAAGAATGGATATAAAAAGTTCAGCAGTTTTTCCATTTCCAAACTCTAGAGCAGTAAAAGTGACGCCATCAAAATTCAAACTTGATCTGGGATGTGTGGTAATGAGCATTGCGTTTAAGTTCCATAACATTGGTTTGGGGCGAACTATAGTTAAAGAATGGAAACCAATTTTAAACGTCATCTGACAGTTTTGACAATTGGTAGAGCTCAACATCCTGCTGTCAGATTATCTCTCTTTTTAATGGTTTTCAGAATAATAGACAAAACTTTAATGTTACCCCGTATGTTCTATTTCAGTCATGTTGGCCATCTTGGTTGGTAGGCGAGGTATAAATCAGGCATATTTCTTTTTAAATAAGATACCCTAATGATGATTTTTCGAAGTTCAAAATAAAACCTGCAAAAATATACACGTTTTTATATCGGACATAAAGCAAAACCAGCGGACAAAAAGCAAAACGGACCAAAAGCAACGGACAAAAAGCAAAAGTGTCGGACAAAAAGCAAAATTATCGGACAAAAGTAAAACGGACAAAAAGCAACGGACAAAAAGCAAAAGTGTCGGACAAAAAGCAAAATTATCGTACAAAAAGCAAAACGGACAAAAAGCAACGGACAAAAAGCAAAAGTGTCGGACAAAAAGCAAAATTATCGGACAAAAAGCAAAAGCGGACAAAAAGCAAATTGCGGACAAAAAGCATCGTATTACTCGACCTTAAAATTGAAATAAAATATTTATTTTCTCTCTATACCAAGATGTTGCTATTTTTATTTGATAAAACAAGAAATACTGTAAAAATAAACAACATTTCTTCCCAATAATCGTTCTTATATTCCTACATGGAGTTATTTCCATTTAAAACGACTAATCATTATTTCTGAACTTTACTGTGCGTATTGTTATGCGTTTACTTTTCTACATTGAATAGAGGTATAGAAGGAGGGTTGAGATCTCAAAAAAACATATTTAACCATTTTTGTGTCTGTCCAAAGTCAGGAGCCTCTGGTCTTTGTTAGTGTTGTATGATTTTTAATTTTAATATTAGTTTCTTGTGTATAATTTGGAGTTTAGTATGACGTCCATGATCACTGAACCATTGTATATATTTGTTGAGTGGCCAGCTAAGGACACCTCAAGAGTTTCTCGCTGCATTTGAAATCTATTGGTGAACTTCTGCTGTTGTCTGCTTTATGGTCTGCTCTATGGTCGGGCTGTTGTCTCTTTGACACATTCCCCATTTCCATTCTCAATTTTATTTCGATGAATCAACCCGAACGATTCAATTTGATCTAATGCATAACATAATTACCTGTATAAGTCATTATTGTCTTGATTAAAATGCAAACTTTAATTTACTTAAACATTTAATGGGTTTGAAAGAACTCGTGTGTTGTTGCAAAATTACGGTTTACTTATTTTAATTATTCATATTACATAGGTTTAATGCAGAAACAATCTTTTCATCGTTTATTTGACTGAAATATCAAAACATACCTTAAAATTGTGTGTAGATATAGTATAAAGTGTACGTGATTTAAGAAAAAAGAAAAGAAAGAAATTATTTCCCCCGATTTTCCCCAGTATTTTCTACATTTGAAAATGCCTGTATCAAGTAAGTAATATGCCAGTTGTTGTCCATTCGTTTAATGTGTTTCATCCTTTGCTGTTGCCATGTGATAAGGGACTTTACGTTTTGAATTTCTGAACGCAGAGGAAAATTCAAAACGGAAAATCACTATTCCAACACATAAGCAAACGTAGTAAAACATATTTAACTTCCATAATACAATAACACAATGGCGGGATGTATTGATACCGAGTCACGCCAAAAAGAATATCTCGAAAAATAAACATAACAGTAAAGGTTGAATCTTTAAGATAAAAGGATCACTATACATTTACCACGTACATGAGATGATTAACAAAGCTATACATTTACCACGTACATAAGATGATTAACAACACTATACATTTACCACGTACATAAGATGATTAACAACACTATACATTTACCACGTACATAAGATGATTAACAAAACACTATACATTTACCATGTACATAAGATGATTAACAACACTATACATTTACCACGTACATAAGATGATTAACAGCACTATACATTTACCACGTACATTAGATGATTAACAACACTATACATTTACCACGTACATAAGATGATTAACAACAATATACATTTACCACGTACATAAGATGATTAACAACACTATACATTTACCACGTACATAAGATGATTAACAACTGTTCCTTCTTGAAAATCAAGCCCATCATTTATTTCAATCGACCTAATTTTGATATCCCTAAAACCAGGAATTAATATCACAAATGTTGCCTAAATAATCGATAACTTGAATATGGATGCAATGAAAATAGCAACGTCTCAGACAAAAAAGCTCCTGGTACTCAATTAGGTAATACAATTCAATGCTCTTTCAGTTTTAAACATTTGACTTTCTTCACTTTACACATGTATTCCCATTCAAACCTAAAAGACAAGTTGATAGAGTAGTTATTTTTTGTTTCATAAAAAAGGAATGACCAACGTAGTATCATGTATAATGGAGGGATACATCGTACATTGTAAGAAATCACTCTGATTCAACAAAATATTCCCTGAAAAAATGAAGATCTTTTCTGGATTTACCTCCATGAGGAACGGTAAAAGCCGAACAATGTGAAAACTAAGGATGTATTAGGACCGAAAACGTTAAAGAGATAAAATCAAAATGGACATTAATAAAGCTAAATCTCTCTAAGGCCAACGTTACCTGAGGTAGTTGAAATCTTAGTGTATCTATGATTTCAAAATTTATCAATGGGCAATTGAAGAAATAAAAAAAAAGAAGATGTGGTATGATTACCAATGAGATTACTATCCACAAGAGGCAATTTAAGACAGTTTGTTATAGATCATGTCAGTACCTACGTTCGGACTACTGAGCGCTTTTCTGGATTTACCTTCATCAAGCACAGACAAAAACCAAGATACTTTATATCTTGATTGACAGCATATTTGTTACGTGTTTTTCGGGCAGACAATCGACATTCATATTGGACATGTTGGAACCAACAGTGCCCCTCTTCGTGTCGACTTGTTTTGAATAATCGGGTTCGTGTTGGTGAGTCTTAAAATTTGTCTATCGAATATTTTGTAAAAATGTCTATCGTTTCGTACTCGTATTTTTTTTACCTTGAAGTTGTCACTTTCTCTTTGATCGACACATTTCAAATGTTCCCTTTGTGACGTTAGCCTCTTTTTGAACAATGATTGGTATTTGTACATTGACAGTCACACAACATATCCTTATTCTAACTTAATGGTTATTCTGTGTTGAAAATTGATCAAATGTTGCACTTTGTAAATACAGTTGTTTCGCGAACCACGCCTCTTTTGGGGAGATATGTATTCATATACATTTTGTTTTGTTTTACGTACTGGTTCCCAGATATGATATCTATGTTTCATCTCATAGAGACTTAACTTAGGTATGTTACCAGTATACTTACACATGAATGGCGATCAAATTGGATTCTAAGGAAGATCTAAAGTGAAGGAAGGGGTAGTAAAACATTTTAATATAAGTTTAAACTCTTAGGAGTTGTCGGCATATACATGTTGAAAATATGCCGAACAGTCCTATGTTTTGACCATTGAAACAAAATTGTGAATATGAACTTCCCGTTGTAGGATATATATTTTTACGAAAGTTAATAGTAAAAGTGCTACAGTTTTAGTCGTAACAGAAGATGATATGTGAAATTGAATTGTCTATACTTACATAAGTCAACCTATAAGGGGGTGTATATTGTTCCGGTTTTTTATCCATTCATTTGATGTGTACGTGAGCTTAAGATTTTGAAATATGATTATTGACTTTCAATTTTAAATTGAGATTGTAATTTTTGTTATTTTACTTTTAATCAAATATGTGTCAGAATATTTATTTTACATATTGTTTATAACTTGAAGAAAAAAAAACAGGTTAAATTGTTAAATTACTATTATGTCTGCACATGTTTAATCTGGTTTCGAATCAATTGATTATCGAAATATCCGACATATACTAATCCTGTTTTCATAATAATTATATGAATACCAGGAAGCTGAAATCAACTTATGGGTTACAGTTTTAAATATACCAAAAGATACTAATGCATAAATTTAGTTGTGTTACATTTATATACAATCAATTTAAACTAACACATTCTAAATAGAATACAGTCATGAGAGTGGATAAAGTTCATATTAGTTACTAATGTAGGGAAATACCAAAAAGTGTGAATGATTCATATGGTGCAATGAGTAAGCTTCATACATATGTGATTAAGGGTTAGGTATAAAACCTCAATGTAGCTAACTATTTGAAATGTTTTCATATATGTAACTAGAATCATATATATTTATATCATCAAAATAAACATGCAATCATACATAAGCTTCAAAATGTATTCTATTGTTCAAGAAATACGTTTATTTTCTTTTTTCTAGTAAATGATACAGGCTTTTTCTTTGCTATTCTGCTAGACGCTTTTACTGTCTGCAATAAAATGAATACAATTAATATTATTTGATGCTTTAACATGTATAAATATGCATCAAAATAACATCATAATGGTTATTTTTATTTCAAAATAAAAACAGTTGTTTTAGATCTTATGTGTAGCCTTTGCTTTTTAAATGCAAATGGTTCATCCTTCATGTATTTCGAGATCGATAATAGTTTATGTGTGCATGTTTTGCTAAAATATTAGGAGCATTTTCAGTGTTTTTTAGGTTTTAAGTGCCAGACTGCATAGGGATTAGGCTGAGATGAAAACATGACATAAAAAAACCCACTCAAGTTGACAATGTATATTAGTGCACGAATATAACATTTGTGTCTTTTTCCCGTGCTAGTAATGCAACTTATAATTATGTTGAAATGCATGAGAATGTAAAAACTAAGAAGAACTTACTCTAAGTGTTTGCTATCATGCTAACTAAAAGTTATATATATATATTTCAGGAGTTACCAAACACGCAGAAATACAAGACCTATTAATAGTGTCATTCAAAAGATATAATTTGTTAATAAGTTTAATTTTTCATGAACCCTTACAACCAGAAGTTAAAAGGACTACTGCAGGACAAGTCTATACTCTCCACATTCCTGTCGTACCGTTACATACCTAAATTGAATAATGCGTAGTAAATGCTAATTGGAAGATTCAAACAAAACAAATCAAAATAAGCAGGTCATACTTCGTTTAATTATATTACTAATACTTTTAAAACTACGATCTCTACGTCTTTGTAAGACTTATTCATACTATGTACTAACAAGCAATAGAAGAGAAATATGGATAGTAAGTTTTATCTAAAGTACTTACCCCCAACAAGAACACCAAAATAAGAAAATAGTATATTACGTAGAGCGAGTCGCTCGGACTGACTAGTCAAACTTACCAGTGAAAGTTTTCCCGTTTAAATTACTTCACATACTCTATAGGGTCTCTTAAACTTATAATACGGTATCATAATACCAATTATTAAAATAAGTAGGCTGACTTTTTGTTACTACCCCCTAATTTCATTATGCTTCTTCTTGATAGCTGCCTCATTGGAAATATTTAATCACATTTCTAATTTTTTACTTCCTGTTTTTTTTTTATAAAGGATTTGTTATCAAGGCGTAATCAATCTGATTAAAGTATCCACGTTTATTTGATCCCATGGAAACGAAATAGTACCGTTGTTTTTTCTTTATTTTGTTGTTGTGTAGATTGTTTTTTGTCTCTTGATGTTTTTGCCATGTCGTTGCCAGTTTGAATTTGACTGATGAGATTGAATCTCTCTTTGGCATCTTTAGCCTGTTTTGTAGACGGAACACGCGTCTGGGATAATCATTTAAAAGGTATATTTGTTGATTTACTTAAGTATTCTATTACTACCATTGTATAAAATGAATTGTGTATGCATTTGTACGCTATACTTATCTGTTTTGTATTTGACACTTACAAGCTGAAAAAAATCAAATAAATAATTATAAAATGAAGCATACAATTCAGCAATAAATTAATACAACGTCAATGGAATAAGTTGAATAAGTAGTTATGTGAGAGAAGAACATTTTAAGATGAAAGTTTGCTATGTCAGATTATTAAAAAGTATTTATGTCAGTAATGATGTCTAATATTGATATGGGATATTTGTATGATTTGGCGCCTTATGATAAAGAATGTGTAATAAAATTTCGTTCATCATTCTCAAGAAAGTTGACGTAAAGACGATATATTCATATTTTTGTATGTGCTCTATGGACAAAATTTCAACAGTTTTTTTTATTATACGTCATAGGTTTTATACATTTCTGCTATGGGTATTTCGTATAAAGGATAATCTAGAAAACGGTGAATTTCGCCGTGACGTAGACAGTTTACATATGAATAATTATTTTGAACGTCTATTTGGTAGCTTCTACCTCTTTTGTAAAGGAATGGACGTCTGACATTCATCATTGTAATGTTATAATTATTGTTTTACTTTACTACACTAATCACACCTTATTTTATTGTAAATTAATGTAGGAAATCAAGACATGCAATGTTGGTTTCTTTAAGACATAACGCGCGTCTAGAATACAGCATATGCATGGTATATTAATGTTTATACTTTACACCTTTGTTTTAATATCTTCATATAATGAACTTCATATATATATATGTATATTCAGAAATAAATGGAATTTATTGAATGAATAGTGAAGGTCAATGTACAGTAAATTGGCTAAGTACAGCGACATCTTTGGCCCGTTGTTATTTAACTGAATATCGAAAAAATGCATTTATCTTTTCTTATTTCTGAAATATTACTGATGAAATTAATTCAAAATAGGTACACATGTATTAGAAATCACATAGACGATAGACGAAAAACGTTCCTAAATTTGTTTTTAAATTTTCCAATCTCAAATTTCTATTCCATAGATTTTTTTTTTAAAAGCTTTTTGTTGTTGGAACAATAATTTCGGTTTAAATGGTATACAATAATCGAGTTACCACCGACTTTGTTTTTACGGTTGATATCATTCAAAGTATTGTTCAAGGTAAACAAAAATTATCACTTAATGTAAAAAAAACAGTACATCATCGTGTTAGAGGCAAAACATGTCGATTGTTGAGGTTTTTTTTATTTAACAACTTGATTACGGATTGGTATATACCATAAAACAAAGTTGATGACCCCATGATTATTTTACATATTAATTAAAACGGAAATTCATGTTCCAACAACATAAAGTTTTTGAGGGAAAATCTATAAAGTAGAAATTTCAGTTGAAAGGATTTTCGACAACTTAAAGAACGTGTTTGCTTCTTTTAACTGCTTACTACATGTTCTATACAAATATTCTTTTTATTTTATAAAGAATACAATTAGAATTATTTCAGACATTGAAAGAGTAATGCGTTTTTTTTCTCCAATTTTCAGTTATATATAAATGTCAAATTATACCACAATCTGTAACATAGCCAATTTACTAGTTTACTAAACTCACAAAAATACTGAATTCAAAACGGAAAGTCCTTCATCAAATTGGAAAATCAGAAGCTCAAACACACCAAACGAATGAATAACAACTGTCATATTCTTGATGTGGGAAAGACATTTTCATTTTATAAATTCATACATTATAAAGAAATTTAGGTTTCAACACCCTTTAGGAATGTTGAACGTGGGTTGATTTGACCAGTTTTATATATGTTCTCTATGGTCATATAGTTCTTTAAATATGATGGTTATTATTCGTCCGTGGGTTTCAACATCTCAGCTTTCAGCGTCTCCCATGCAGTGAAATCTAGGAAATAGTGCACGAAATCGTCCCGTTGGTTTTTCATTATTTTGTTGATGTGTATATTGTTGTTTGTCTCTTTATACTTTTGCCATGTCGTTGCCAGTTTGACTGATGAGTTTGAATCTCTCTATGGCATCTTTAGCCTCTTTTGTAGACGGAACACGCGTCTGGGATAATCATTTAAAAGGTATATTTATTGATTTACTTAACTATTCTACTACCACCATTGTATAAAATGAATTACATATGCATTTGTACGCTATACTTATCTGTTTTGTATTTGACACTTACCAGCTGAAAAAAATCAAATAAATAATTATAAAATGAAGCATACAATTCAGCAATAAATTTATACAACGTCAATGGAATAAGTTGAATAAGTAGTAATGTGAGAGAAGAACATTTTAAGATGAGAGTTTGTTATGTCAGATTATTAAAAAGTATTTATGTCAATGTTGATATGGGATATTTGTATGATTTGCCACCTAATGATAAAGAATGTGTAAATCAAATTTGGTTCATCATTCTCAAGAAAGTTGACGTACAGATGATATAATCATATTTTTGTATGTGCTATATGGACATAAATTTCAACAGGTTTTGTTATAAAACGTCATAACTTTTTTTTCAAGCAACTTGATAACGGATTGGTAAATACCATAAAACAAAGTTGATGACCCCATGATTATTTTACATATTAATTAAAATGAAAATTCGTGTTCCAACAATATTAAGTTTTTGAGGGTAAATCTATAAAGTAGAAATTTCAGTTGAAAGGATTTTAGACAACTTAAAGAACGTTTTGTCTTCATTTAAATGTTTTCTACATGTTCTATACAAATATTCTTGTATTTAAAAAGAATACAATAAGTATTATTTCAAACAATAAAAGAGATACATGCATTTTGTTTAAATTTTCAGTTATAATTAAATGCAAAATTATACCACAATCTGTGACATAGCCAATTTACTAGTTTACTAAACTCACAAAAATACTGAATTCAAAACGGAAAGTCATAAACCAAATTGCAAAATAACAAGCTCAAACACATCAAACGAATGAATAACAACTGTCATATACTTGATTTGGAAAAGACATTTTCATTTTATAAATTCATCAATTATAAAGAAATTTAGGTTTCAACACCCTTTATGAATGTTGAACTTGGGTTGATTTGACAAGTTTTATATATGTTCGTTATGGTCATGTAGTTCTTTAAAATGATGGTAATTATTCGACCTTGGATTTCATCATCTCAGCTTTCAGCGTCTCCCATGCAGTGAAATCTAGGAAATAGTGCACGAAATTGTCCCGTTGGTTTTTCGTTATTTTGTTGTTGTGTATATTGTTGTTTGTATCTTTATGCTTTTGCCATGTCGTTGCCAGTTTGAATTTGACTGATGAGTTTGAATCTCTCTTTGGCATCTTTAACCTCTTTTGTAGACGGAACACGCGTCTGAGATAATCATTTAAAAGGTATATTTATTGATTTACTTAAGTATTCTACTACCATCGTTGTATAGAATGGATTGAATATGCATTTGTACGCTATACTTATCTGTTTTGTATTTGACACTTACATGCTGAAAAAAATCAAACAAATAATTATAAAATACAACATACAATTCAGCAATAAATTAATACAACGTCAATGGAATAAGTTGAATAAGTAGTTATGTGAGAGAAGAACATTTTAAGATGAGAGTTCGTTATGTCAGATTATTAAAAAGTATTTATGTCAGTAATAATGCCTAATATTGATATGGGATATTTGTATGATTTTGCGCCTTATGATAAAGAATGTGTAAATCAAATTTGCTTCATCATTGTCAAGAAAGTTGACGTAAAGACGATATATTCATCTTTTTGAATGTGCTCTATGGACATAAATTTCAGCAGTTTTTATTATCATACGTCATAGGTTTTATGCATATCCACTATGGGTATTCCCTATGAAGGTAAATCTAGAAAACAGCGTATTTCGCCGTAACGTAGACAGTTTACATTTGACTAATTAGTTGGAACGTCTATTTGGTAGCTTCTACCTCTTTTGTAAAGGAATGGACGTCTGACATTCATCATTTTAATGTTGTTATTATTGTTTTACGTTGCTACACTAATCACACCTTCTTTCATTGTAAATTAATGTAGAAAATCAGGACATGCAATGTTGGTTTTATTTAAGACATGACGCGCGTCTAGCATACATCCTATGCATGACATATTAATGTTTATACTTTACACCTTTGTATTAATATCTTTATATAATGAACTTCATATATGTATATGTATATTAAGAAAAACATACCAACACAAATGGAATTTATTGAATGAATAGTGAAGGTCAATTTACAGTAAATTGGCGAAGTACAGCAACATATTTGGCTCGTTGTAATTTAACTGAATATCGAAAAAAAAATACATTTATCTTTTCTTATTTTTGAAATATTACTGATGAAATTAATTCAAAATAGGTACATATTAATTAGAAATCACATAGACGAAAATCGTTCCTAAATCAGTTTTTAAATTTTCCTATCTCAAATGTCTATTCCATAGATTTAAAAAAAAATAGCTATTTGTTGTTGGTACAATAATTTCTGTTCAAATGATTTGCAATAATCAAGGGGCCAATGACTTCGTTTTTACCGTTGATATCATTCAAACTATTGTTCTAGGTAAACAAAATTAGCACTTAATGTAAAAAAAGAGTAACATCATCGCGTTAGAGGCCATAACATATCTATTGTTTAGGTTTTTATCAAACAACTTGATAACGGATTGGTAAATACCATAAAACAAAATTGATGACCCCATGCATATTTTACATATTGAATAAAACGAAAATGCATGTTCCAACAACATTAAGTTTTTGAGGGGAAATCTATAAAGTAGAAATTTCAGTTGAAAAGATTTTAGACAACTTAAAGGACGTTTTTGCTTCTTTTAACAGCTTGCTACATGTTCTATACAAATAATCTTTTTTTTTATAAAGAATACAATTAGTATTATTTCAGACATTAAAAGAGATAAATGCGTTTTTTTTCAATTTTCAGTTATATTTAAATGCAAAATTATACCACAATCTGTGACATGGCCAATTTACTAGTTTACTAAACTCACAAAAATACTGAATTCAAAACGGAAAGTCCTTAACCAAATTCGAAAATCAGAAGCTCAAACACACCAAACGAACGGATAACAACTGTCATATTATTGATGTGGAAAAGACATTTTCATTTTATAAATTCATAAATTATCAAGAAATTCAGGTTTCAACACATTTTAGGAATGTTGAACTTGGTTTGATTTGACCAGTTTTATATATGTTCTCTATGGTCATATAGTTTTTTAAATATGATGGTTATTATTCGTCCTTGGATTTCATCATCTCAGCTTTCAGCGTCTCCCATGCAGTGAAATCTAAGAAAATAGTGCACGAAATCGTCCCTTTGGTTTTTCGTTATTTTGTTGTTGTGTATATTGTTGTTTGTCTCTTTTTTTGCCTGTTTTGTAGACGGAACACGCGTCTGAGATAATCTCTCTTTGGCATCTTTAGCCTCTTTTGAAGACGGAACACGTGTCTGAGATAATCTCTCTTTGGCATCTTTAGCCTCTTTTGTAGACGGAACACGCGTCTGATAATCTCTCTTTGGCATATTTAGCCTCTTTTGTAGACGGAACACGTGTCTGAGATAATCTTTCTTTGACATCTTTAGCCTCATTTGTAGACGGAACACGCGTCTGAGATAATCTCTCTTTGGCATCTTTAGCTTCTTTTGTAGACGGAACACGCGTCTGAGATAATCTCTCTTTGGCATCTTTAGCCTCTTTTGTAGACGGAACACGCGTCTGAGATAATCTCTTTTTGGCATCTTTAGCCTCTTTTGTAGACGGAACACGCGTCTGAGATAATCTCTCTTTGGCATCTTTAGCCTCTTTTGTAGACGGAACACGCGTCTGAGATAATCTCTCTTTGGCATCTTTAGCCTCTTTTATAGACGGAACACGCGTCTGAGATAATCATTTAAAAGGTATATTTATTGATTAACTTAAGTATTCTACTACCACCATTGTATAAGAAAAAATTGCATATGCATTTGTACGCTATACTTATCTGTTTTGTATTTGACACTTACAAACTGAAAAAAAATCAAATAAAAAATAATAAAAAAAAGCATACAATTCAGCAATAAATTAATATAACGTCAATGGAATAAGTTGAATAAGTAGTAATGTGAGAGAAGAACATTTTAAGATGAGAGTTTGTTATGTTAGATTATTAAAAAGTATTTATGTCAATGTTGATATGGGGTATTTGTATGATTTGGCGCCTTATGATAAAGAATGTGTAAATCAAATTTGGTTCATCATTCTCAAGAAAGTTGACGTAAACACGATATAATGATATTTTTGTGTGTGCTCTATGGACATATATTTCAACAGTTTTTGTTAATATACGTCATAGGTTTTATACATTTCTGCTATGGGTAGTTCGTATGAAGGTTAATCTAGAAAATAGCGAATTTCGCCGTGACGTACACAGTTTACGTATGACAAATTATTTTGAACGTCTATTTAGTAGCTTCTACCTCTTTTGTAAAGGAATGGACGTCTGACATTCATCATTGTAATGTTATATTCATTGTTTTACTTTACTACACTAATCACACCTTATTTTATTGTAAATTAATGTAGAAAATCAAGACTTGCAATGTTGGTTTTTTTTTATAACGCGCGTCTAGCATACATCATATGCATGGTATATTAATGTTTATACTTTACACCTTTGTATTAATATCTTCATATAATGAAGTTTATATATCTATATTTGTATATTCAGAAATAAATCATACCAACACAATGGAATTTATTGAATGAATAGTGAAGGTCAATTTACAGTAAAGTGATTAGGTACAGCGACATCTTTGGCTCGTTGTAATTTAACTGATTATCGAAAAAATGCATTTATCTTTCCTTATTTTAGGAATATTACTGATTAAATTAATTCAAAATAGGTAAAAAATTATTAGAAATCACATAGACGAAAAAGTTTCTAAATTTGTTTTTAAATTTTCCAATCTCAATTGCTAATTGTAGTTGGTACAATAATTTCTGTTTAAATAATTTACAATAATCAAGGGGCCACCGACTTCATTTTTACGGTTTATGTCATTCAAAGTATTGTAAAAAAAAACCCACTTAATGTTAAAAACAAAAGAGTAACATCATCGTGTTAGAGGCCAAAGAATGTGTATTGTTTAAGTTTTTATCAAGCAACTTCATAACGGATTGTTAAATACCCTAAAACAAAGTTGATGACCCATGATTACTTAACATATTAAAAGGCACTAGCTACGAGATATATAAAAAAATCTAAAGTTTGATTTTTTTCTGTTCAATCAATAATGAAAGTGAAATAGTGAAATAACAATTCTCTTTTTGCAGCCAAAAAGGTTCAATTTTGTCAAATTACGCTAAGAAACATTGATAATTAGTAATTCACTTGCAAGTGAATGAGTCGACCTCTTTAAATCCGTATTCATGTGAACTTCAATTTAACCTCTAGCTAGAGATTGACAACGCATGCATTATACGTGTACTGGTTATTTAAAGAAAAAGAATGTCAACAATGAAAGTGAAACTACGGTAAATCATTTGGTATCTAATTCGATGCACATAAAATCATTCTTATACGGTTAAAACAATGAGAAGCATCTATTTTTAATCTATAAAATAAAATCAAACAGATCTATAAAAATCCAATTGCACGTGTTGGTTTAATCTATTTATATCTTTATTTATGTTTACATCGCTAATATGGTCATCTGAGGTCAAATCGATAGATAATTAGATGGCGTCTGGAATAAAATACACACGAAACGAACTTTTATATTATCTACCCCATGCTCTGTAAACTGGTTGTTTTAGACTTTTGATAGTTTGGATAAATGTTTTACATTGTTATAAACCAAATATGAGAATTTGAGTCAAATCGGTGACCATGAATTTGACAGCTAGTGCCCCTTTAATTCAAACGGAAATTCATTTTCCAACAACATTAAGTTTTTGAGGGAAAATATATAAAGTAGTAATTTCAGTTGAAAGGATTTTAGACAACTTAAAGAACGTTTTTGGTTCTTTTAACTGCTTGCTACATGTTCTATACAAATATTCTTGTATTTATAAAGAATACAATTAGTATTATTTCAGACAATAAAAGAGATAAATGCGTTTTTTTTTCTTTCAATTTTCAGTTATATTTAAATGCAGAATTATACCACAATCTGAGACATAGCCAAGTTACTAGTTTACTAAACTAACAAAAATACTGAATACAAAACGGAAAGTCCTAAACCAAATTGCAAAATCAGAAGCTCAAACACATCAAACGAATGGATAACAACTGTCATATTCTTGATGTGGAAACGACATTTGTGATGTGGAAAAATAGTGGATTAAACCTGGTTTTATAGCTAGTAAATCCTCTCAATTGCATGACCGGAACATTTGGAATTACAACTTACAACTTGTTTTGTCCAATTATTTTATAGTATACACTACAAACACAAACAGAGTCTCAAATGGCTTAGATCTGTACTCGACGGTTCTGTCTTAATTGGACTTAAATTTACCCGACATTACTCGCCGTCAGTCTGTACCATACTCAAATATTCATTTAAAATATCACACCCGATCAGAGAGTATTTAATTCAGAATAACATACATTCCAAATTGCAACATCTTATTTAACTTTAATCATAAGGCCTTTTGACTCCACTAGATAAGTAAAATACAAGTTTATGAAAAATGGCATTTCTTTTTACCTGTAAATTACACATATGCTGAGGTAATTACACCTTAGTTAAGTGCTTTTTGTATGTCATGTCCTTAATTTTAACAATAAAATATTTAAATTCAATTGAAATAAATGTGTACTGCAAAATTAGAACGCATGTCCTTATCTAAAAGGTAATAGATGATTACTATAGTGTTATATATAGAATCTAAAGAAAGTTGTCATTTTCTAAATTCATGAAGTTGCTTCATATACTATGTCATATATATATATATATTTTTTAAGAATAACAGATGTTCACTGTATTATTAACTAAAATCAACTGACACCATAAGTATGTACTAGGCTTAAATTAATAGTGAAAACAGAAACCATCAAATACATCTGAAACATTCATACAATTTTGAATAAAATAATAAAATATAAGTCACAAGTCATGTTTTGATCAGCTTGTTTTATTTTTATTCTATTCTGATTTATATTTATTTAAATGTTGATAACGAGGCGTTCAAGTAATATAATGTTTATCGTGAAATTTTCGGTTTAATACTATATTTAATATGCAATTGTTATTTCAAATTGTTATTCAACTTACTAGTCAGGGGAAGTAACTGTTGTTAAAACAGTTCCTTATTTGATGAAATACATTAGATCGATACAAAACAAATAGGTCTATGTTGGTTAAGATTAGGTCGAGTATTGTTCAGACTAAGTGGAGTATTGATCAGACTAAGTCGAGTATGGTTCAGTCTGGTGAGGGATACAATAAATGATTTTACCAGGATATGTACATCTCATTTAACTTTTTTCTTTCCAAATTTCTTTGATATATATTTTTTCAATCATTAATAACAGAGAAGTTGAAATAATATGCATTTTGTTCGTAAAACAGAGAAAACCACAAATTTACCAAATTGACAGCATGGTAAATGTGACACGAAAAAGCATTAAAATATGATAAAACTTTCTTTTATTTACACTTATCGTTAGTTTTTTAAAGTCAAATTTATTCAGATTGTTCCACATCATCTTTATTGAAATGATTGAAAAAAAGATTATTTGTGGAACTGTGATTATTTTCAGGATAATAACCCCAAAATGGGTAAAAAAATTATGAAAAACGGGGAAATCAACAACATTGGGTACGTTCAAAGGGCGTAGCAAAGCAATAAGTGAACCACCATATGATTTTTTCTTCGCCAATAGTTTTGTTCAGTCATATACCCAAAAATCAGGTTTTGAAAGAAAAAAGTTTAATTCTAGAAATTTAACGTTCTTTAGGTAGCACTCCACAGTTAGAAAATAAAATTAAAAATGAGCCACAAAATGTTTTATCATCTCCTATTCCTGGATTTCTAATACATTAACCTTACTGTTTGTGTTGTACATGTGCATATGTATGTAATCAGTATATTCCATAGATTTGATTTTCAAAAGTTAAAAGAGTGAAAATTAATTCCTTTTATGTGTATCCATGGCAACATTCTGCATCTATTTACCATAAAATATTCCAAAAAGGGGGGTGGACATGTCACATATCCCCCCAAAATTTGGATCAAACTAGAATTTCAATGCCTTTGATTGATTCATTTTTAGAAACTGTTTTCATAAATCTTCCTAATGATCAAATAAAAAATTGGGGTCTTTCGCCTCATTTTTTCGTAAAATCCAATCACAAAGTTCGTGCGATAAAAAGTTGGAAAAAAACATTACAATAATCGTCGGACCAATGTATGGTAGGGACATGCAAATACGGACTGTTATACAGAAAATAGCCTATAATACATACATTACATAATCTTGATGTTCATATAAACCCAATACAAAGGCTATTTTAATACTCAGCTATCCAAAAATGAATTTTATTGCACACTAGCTCTCATATTTGAAAAATCCACAGGGGCCAAAATGCGAAACTACACACCTAACTGTGGAGTGCTACCTTAGAGGTGTATATCCTTAACACTTAACAAGTCAAAATATCTCTATGATTTTTACTTCAATTGCACATGCGTCTTTGTCTTCTGAAAACTTTTTTTTTCCAATTTCAATACAAACACTTAAAAATATTTACTGTGTATTATCCTTTCGTTCATATCTTTTGTGTAACTAATTACAATATAGTTATCTATTTGGTACATAACACTTACATTGGGCTGAAACAATAAAAATAAAGATGCAATCTTAAATAAGTATAAAGAAATATCACTTTGTAAATATGGCTAACTATTTTTTTGAAGTGTTAATGATGTTTAGATACAACTTTAAAGATGTGCTTATATCGAGTTACATGTATTTTATTTGTAACAATACAGTCGCAATAAAGGATAGTATGTGCAAAGCAATACTATGAGGTTTGTACGAGTTTCAGTATTAGCAGTTGTTACAGAAAATTAAATTATTTATACAATCATCAAATTTTGATATGCTTCTTGTAGCTAGAAATACAAATAGAGGTACTTAGAGCCGGTCTGGAGTTTCTTTACAATGGCAACAAAATATTACAGAGTTCAGTTCATTCAATAATTAAATAAGTCCATGTGTTTAGTAGTTGTTTGATATTAGTTTAATATTATGATAGAAAAGAGTAGACCATGTAGACTTCTCTTGATTAATTTTCTTTATCAACTATGCTAACTATATCTTGATGGAAACATGTTTAACTGGTGATAACATCTCATCAGTTCGATAAGGCACATCAGCAACAAACTTTAAGAATTACATGGTCTCTTATCGATGTACGTCAATGGAGTAAATTATTTCTGATGTACATGTTTCACTTGCAATGCAAATCATAATTTCGTCAAAATGGCGTGATATGGAAAACGATACGAGTGTTAAATTTGAGAATCAGACAACTGTTTTACAATTAAAGATCTAGGAAAACCTTGACATGTCGCTAGTGAGATAAGACCCATCAGCCCTAATTGTGACTTTAAAGTTATGTGATGTCGAATCAGTATGTGAGTGCTGAAAAATGGAAAAATGATGAATGGATAGTTGAAATTGTTTGTCACAGTTACTAGACGGAAGATGTAAATTCTGGAAAAAAATCAAAAAAGAAGCATAACTTGTTCTTTCTGTTATATCCTTAATTTTAAATTCACTGTGATATATGAGATATAAGCACACATATTGACATGTGGTTTATTGATTTACAAGACAAGGTATACTTTATTGTTAGGTAAAAGAACATTTTTTATCAATGCCTTTGAGATAATTTGGAAATCAAAGTTATGATTAATTTGTTTCTAGTTAGATCAGACATATATAGCAGAAGGTGTACATACTACAATGTTAAACTGTTTTATACTTATAAAATGTGACATGAACAGCGAAATGACACTTCTATTATCTGTCGCAGTTTGATGTTGTATCACCTTTGTTACATAATTTGTTTCTAGTTAGATCAGACACATATAACAGAAGGTGTACATACTATAATGTTCAACTGTTTTATACTTGACATATAAATGAAAATGACACCTTTGTTACATAACTATGGAGTAATACTACGATTGCTAATAATATATCTCTGTACGGGCTTTATAAACCAGGTTTTTATCACACAATTTAATTTTAATAAATGAATTTTATGATTGCTTCATTGAAATTTTTTTTATATAATAAGCAAGCATTGGTTTGTTGTAAGTTAATACAAGCCGAGGAAATAAATAAAATCCGTTTTAAAACACTTAATGCCAAAGTAAAATACTTGTAAACACATTTTAAAATTGTTTATATATATAAAAAAAAAACAACAAAGGACAACATAACTTCGAAACCATCATCAGTCCCGAATAAACTAAATAAAACAATGTTAAGTTCTACTCGGATTTCACTACTGCAATAATTGTCACTTTAGTATTCCTTTTTCCTTTAGGATTCAAAAATATATTATTACTTTGAACCAACATACCAGACAACAGATATTTCAAAATGGAAAGTCCTTTATCAAATGACAAACCAAAACCTTAAACACATCAAACGAATAAAAACATTTGTCATATTCCAAATATAATATGTTATAAGGGAACCCTTTTTTTAATTCCAGTATAAAAGATAAAAGATATAAATTGAAAATGTTCTCAAAAGACATTTTCAACAAGATACAATGGGCATTCGAAAATCCTTTAAACCAATGAAAAAGTACAACACCTGGACAAAAAAAGCCAACAAGGCAAACAACAATTTTAAAACAATACATAGAAAACTCAGATGTAGCAAGATCTAGTTTTTTGGGGAGTAAAATAAGACGAATTGTTGTACTGACAAATGTAACATATCCATGGTAATATGTCATAACAATATTTCAAACGGCCACACCATTGGATTCTATGTCCTCTGTGCTATTAGTATTCCGCAATCAAGTTATCAAGAAAAGTCATTAGTTACCTGGTTGAAATTAGAAAATAAAACTAACAAACCTAATCAAACACTAAATCGAATGACAAAAAAATATCGAAAACGTGGTAATATTAAACCATATCCAGATGATAACACAATGTTGACTGCTGTACATAGAAAACTCAGATGTAGCATTCATCGTGTTTCTCATGTAAACATCTAGTTTCTGTGCTATTAGTAAAATAAGACGAATTGTTGTACTGTCATAACAATATTTCCAACGGCCACACCATTGGATTCAATGTCCTCTGTGCTTTTAGTATTCCGCAATCAAGAAAAACATGAAAAGTCATTAGTTACCTGGTTGAAATTAGAAAATAAAATTGTTGAAAACTAACAAACCTAATTAAACACTTCAAAAACTAAATCGAATGACAAGAAAATATCGTAAACATGGTAATATTCAACCATATCCAGCTGATATCATGATGATCTTGTTTTAATATATGTAGTATGTATCTCATGGTCAGTGTTTAATATTTATTCTTTTATAGCATGTGAAGTATAGAACGATCAAGTGATTGAGATAAACAAAATGTATTTGTCTGTAGTAGATGACCGTTTTAAATATTTGTCTATTACAATAAACGTAGATAATACTTACTTATATCTCTTTTCTCTCTGAAAGATGAAACATATCAATAGTGTCAGTTATATATGTATAAGTGAAAGATTTCTAAACAGACATACTAGTATATGTGCTTCTGTTCAATGTGAAAATATGATGTGTTGTTCATGATTGAGGACTGAGGTTGTTCAATGTTATTCTGGAATTTTCAATCAAACAGACATCAATGGTTTATCAAGAACTGAGTATAGTATTGTACGACCTTTTCTAAATTGTCTTCGCATCATACATATTACCCTTTAAAATGTCATCTATGTAAAATTGAGAATGGAAATGATGAGTGTGTCAAAGATACAAAAAACAGACTCAAGAGTAGAAAACAGCCCACGGTCACCAATTGGTATGTAACACAGCGAGAAAGTCCTGCAAGTTCTGTAAAAATAGACGTCATACTAATCTCCAATCACATTAATGAACTGAAATAAAATTGAAAAGACAAACAAAGACCAGAGGCTCCTGAATTTAGAAAGAAGCACAAATGCGGCGGCGTTAAAGAAGTTTAGTGAGATCTCAACTTTCCCTATGCTTAAATATCAAAGTATTTACAAGTTGAGAGGTAGAATTCTGCTCTCAAACACTCTTTCTGTTCTTTCATCAACGGGTTTAACAGATTTCTGAAACATTGCAATCATCTACAATGTATGTGGCTTTAAATAAGAAAAAATGACAGAAGTTGCATTTTCGAAGAACAAACATATTCTGCACTTCATTGAAATTAAGGAATAAAAAAAAGTTTTGTCTTCATACTTTGGCTACGCCATATGATACCTATATTTATCTTTGTGTCATGTCCATAGAAACAAGGAACTTACCCACACTTGTTGCATTTGATCAGGTATCCATGTCGCTCTTCTGGGTTCACTTCCTGTTTGTAATCACTATAATGAGCAACACTAAGCTATTACTAACTGGTAGACACATAATCAGTGCAAAAATAGCTAACAGCATTTGAAATACATACAAGAGTCATATACCAAGTTAATGAATCTCGAATCAATTGAACAAATAATCTATAAGAAAGATAAAAATCCGCTCACACCCAGACAGAGATACAATTTTTTACCAGGAAGATGTATTGCTTAAATTCAGAGAGGTTTCCTATGGTTCAGTGTAGAACAGAAGCTGTTTACCCACCAAGAGTATTACAATTCACCAGTTGTTGTAAGTGGGAGTTGTCGTTACGTAGTGTTGTTGATTTTTGACAAGACCTTATGATTAATTTCGACTTTTTATTTAGTCTAATTGGTGTATGTCGTTTCATTAAAGCAAATCGGATGACATCATCAAAACAATATAAGAGTTTACACCAACAAGGAAACAATACATTAACGTCATTCTTTTTTGTATTCCAAATCCTTATAGAATTATTCCTGATTTGCCTACCCTTTTCCCTCCTTTGTAAGACGAACTATTTTAATTTAACCATTCATAAAACAGCATATTTGTAATCTCGTTTCAACTTATTGAAGAACTATATATTATTATTTCAATCATTTTGTAATGACTGATATTTCTCATATTATACAATCGAAACCCCTTGTAATAACTTCATATGCATTTCGGAAATGTGACTGATAAAATCATTCAACCCATCACGAAAAGTCGATTGTGAAAGTGACTTCTGGATTCGTTAACCTCTTAATCTACAGTCGATTGTGAATGTGAATGCTGAAGTGGTAGAACTCTTCATTGACATTCGATTGCGAATAACTTTGTCATTCGATAATATGTTAACAAGAGGTGAAAATATCACAAAGAGGACAATTCCATATGAGGAAAGATATGGCATACAAAGACTATTTACAAAAGGACAAACTACACTTAACAAAACAGTATGACTGTGTTATGCTGTTGTAAAACAGTATGGCGTCTTTTGATTATACATGCCTCAATAGTCCAGATAATAGTGATTAATGACTTTTATATGTTGCTTATATCGTATAAGTTAAAAGAGATTCTTAATATTTCAACTAGACAAGCAACGAAGATTAACGAACATTAATTGCAACAAAATCTAAACACTATCGAAAATAATTTATGATACTAGTATGCCTTTGCATATCATAAGAAGATTTATTTACTCAAATGCAATCGTGATCGAGCCAGTGTGTTCTAACGTACGTAGTGGGAAAAAGGAGATACATAAACCAGAAAGACATTCTATAAGTATAAAGAGGTTTTAAATATTTCAACTAGACAAGCTGGAACATTTAAACCAGCAGTATATTTACGAAAATTAATCGTGCTCGAGTCAGTGTTTTCTAACGTACGTAGTAGAAAAAAGAGGAGAGACATATACCAGAGAGACAATCTAATTGATTTATCGAAAATAAAATTAAACAGTGTACTGGTGTACGCAATATATAAAACAAACTTAATCAGAACCGTTGCAACGTCAACTGCTGAGGTATGCAAAAAGATAATGTGTAATTCACTCAAACATTTGATAACAAGTTTACATTGTCAAATACGTAACCTTCAAAACTGTATAATATACAAATATATTTCCCTACCTCTTGGGTGAAGGCAATTCTCTTTCTCTGTGTATGGTTTGTTGTGTACGCATTTCACTGATAAAAGAAAAACTGAAATTTTTACATTTTTTCCTCAAAGTGTTCTGTCAAGTGTCAGGCGTATGACAGTTGTTAACACATAGTCCTTTTCTTTGTATGTTGGCGTTTGTTTTTGTAGCAGTACAGTGTTAATATTGTTCCGTTGCTTTCCACTTGTAGTTAATGTGTTTCCCGTAGTTTTATTGGATTTTTTTTCAGTTTAATCGATTTATGACTATTGTAAAGCGGTATACCTCATTTGCCTTTATTTATATTATAATATTGCATAAAATGCATGAATTAGAATAAAGTTTCTAAATAACGAGAAAAACAGATATATCTGTATTAGTTTGAAAGCAAGTATTTTTGCATTTTTTACGTATTGTCATGGTTGGTACACATTGTGAATCCATACTATTAAACAATACATTTGTAATGACCACATATTTGTATTTCATGAATTATCTCGCCTTCGTCTGTCATATTATATCCAGACATAAGTTGATATTTTAAAAAACAACATAATTTTGATTTTGCAAAAATACGTGTCTCTTTAAGATACTATGGTTATATTGAAACATGAATTACGACTACAAAATGCTCAGTTGTTTTTAGTAGAATTACCTGATTATGTAGTTACCAAACAGCTGTTTAACGTCGTTATCTGTTGCAGACTTAGCAGTATACTGTATGTTAGGAAATCCAGGCATAGGCTTTACCGTCAGCTTTGCGATGTAATCTGTAAGCTTCTGTAAAGACTGCAACAATTTTCCATCGTTTCGTGTCTTGTTGAGTTCATGTACTTTCTTGTCTAAGTCGCGTCCTGCCTTCAAATCCATTTGAGTATCTTCCAATAGCTTTGTTAATTTATTCCTTTCCTTCCTGGATTGATCCTTGACCGATGCAATCTTCTCTGAGATACATTTATCAACCATAGTCTTTATCTTTGTACCTTCTTCTGTAATAGCTTTGACTATTCCTTCCACCTTCACATCAAATGCCTTCAGACCTTCTTCTAGCTGCTTCATGTTTTGGGTTGCCTCGTGTACCTTACTACGCAGGTCTGTTTTATTTTTGTCCTTCAGCTGTGATATGCTGTCGAAAAGTTTGGAAAAGGCATGCCCTGAGTGACTGCCAGTCACACAACTGCTACATACCGCTACGTTACAGGTATTACATACAAAGCTTACATCTTCATTGTGGTCTTTACATTTTGATTTACCTTCCGGTATAACATCAGAGGAAGACTGGAACTGGTGGTGCTTTGTCACTCTCTGCCGTTTATGAAAGCCTTTACAATTATCACAAAAGTACTGTTCACACTCTAAGCAGTAATGAGATCCAGAGGCACTAACACATATCTCACATGTGTTAGAGGCTGCCTGTCCCGTGTTGCTACTCATCGTCTTCGATGTATAATACACTGGAACCAATTGCCAACACTGCTATCGAAATAAATCAATAACGAGTATATGTGTACGCTCTGTATTTAAATGTAACGCTGTAAAACATCAAACCTAATATATAGTTTGGATATTCAATTAACATTTACATACAATAATCATTTAAATGCCTATTGTATTATTGATCAATGTCCTGATTTATAGATACTAAGATTTTTTGACTTGTGTTATTGACTGGTGTGTGTTATAACTATGGATGGCAACGCATAGTAAGACATAACAAATAAAGTAACATACTATAAGGTGTAAAAAAAACCCGTAATAATTTAAGTGCTGAATTTTATTTGTAAATAAACAATTTGCTTTGGACTTCAAATTTAGTTTATTGAAGGAAAATCTGTCTTATTTTTAAAATATACATTAAATTGTAAAAAAAAAACAATTGAATTAGCTCTCGCCGCGTTATAGCCTTTTTGTGCATAGGCGGCATAAAGCATTTTACCAATGAATCAATCAATCAATAAAAAACGATTAACGTATACATTGGTATACATTTTTGAGAAAATTATATATCGGTAAGTATAAAACAGAAGATGTGGTATGATTGCCAATGAGACAAATATCCACAAAAGACCAAAATGACACAGACATTAACAATTATAGGTCACCGTACGGCTTTCAACAGTGAGCAAAGCCCATACCACATAGTCAGCCATAAAGGGCCCCGATAACACAATGTAAAACAATTCAAACGAGAAAACTAACTGCCTTATTTATGTAAAAAAAAATAAAGAAAAAAACAAATATGTAACACATAAACAAACGACAACCACTGAATTACAGGCTCCTGACCAGGGACAGGCACATACAGGCACATAGTCTCTCATAACTCTTTATAGAGTGGCTCTTGTTGTTAATTTGTGTTTTAAAAAGCTGTATATTTTATATGTAACAAGTGGTGAGACTTTAATAAAGTATTTGTCTTGTCTTGTCTTGTCTACATAAATAATGTGGCGGGGTTAAATATGTTAGCGGGATCCTAACCCTCCCCTAACCTGGGACAGTGGTATAACAGTACAACATAAGAATTTGTAGCAGATCCTAAACCGATGTTGTATACGACAAGACTGAATAGAAAACACATTTACATTTCATTTGTAATATACGCGATTCTAAATGTTTTAGTAAACTTGAAGATTCAAAAATGCATCACAATGTAAATCCACATTACATTTTAAATTTAAAAATCGCAAATATAACACAATAGGTAAATATACAGTATAAAGACTATTGGTATTTACAGATAAATGACCATGTAAACATGTTACCAGTGAGGTGAGACACATATACAATTAATACGAAATATGTGATTGAATTCAGTTATAAGTCTACCACTTGTGTCAATATCGAGGACATAATCAAGTAATGAAATAGACCTTCAACATTCCGTAATATTCGCAATCTCAGGGTCACGGTGCTATTTGGTGTCGCTTATCTAAGCGGACGACCCTAAATCGCCAAAATAAATTTTGCCAATAAGTATGACATTTTGATAAATATGTGAAATAGCTAGAGCTGTTAGGAACAGCTTATTTATTTAATAGTATCTATATCTATTATGAAGCATCTTTAAGGCTTTGTAAGCAAATATTAAACAGTGTCAAATTTAACTACAGTTGTTTGTCAACCATACTACACTCACACAAACGATGTATTTTATTAAATGTCACAATGGTGCGTGTTGCTTTAAATTAGTGACAGAAACCCTGATTAGTCCACAGATAAACTATATATACAATAATAATATAATCAATAACTCCGATGTGAAGTTATTTAAATTAATTAAGATTGCTAGATATTATAAAATTAAATATATGCTGTCTACAGCTATGTACATTATCTATATTGATTTATCTAATTTGTAATAATTAATTAGAGATTATTAATCCGCTGACACGAAACTAATCCAAAATTTACCGTATCATTTTTAATAAAACACACAAATCTGTACAACAGCGAGTGGAATTATCTATACGGTTAGAGATACAAAAGCTCACTGATTTATAACTGAAATGAGTTACAGGACATGATCTATATATTTGAAAAATAGAAATAATCGTTACACAATGCATGTTGTTGGCCTGGGAAAAAGCCTTAATCCCCTATTATATGATGTATATGCATACTTAGTTTGGAAAACCCAGGTTCAACGGTTCAAAAGATATGGACCGGACACAAACCAGACAAGAACGAATCAAACAATGTTTGAAAACTTGACGGCTCAAATGTCAATGCCAATGTCAAAATGAACTGATTTAATTTATGAAGAACCACTTGCCATCCCATAATACATCTCTGAACTAAGTGTGTTTAACATCAGTTCTATAGTTCAAGGCAATGCATTTTATATTTGAAATCATTGCTTTTTGTATGAACTGTATATCTGTATACATGTATAAGTTACCTGATTTAATTCGACACGGGCCACAAACAAGTGGGGACTGACGGACGGACAGACTTAAAATGTGATTTATATATTCTCTTTAACTTTGCTTGTGGTTGTATTAAAAAAGCAAGATAGTGATTTCCGATCTTGACACGGTTTGTAGGCTGTTGACAAACAGGCGACTATTGTCACTGTTGATGTGACGAAGACGTCTACTTTTTACTCTCTTTATTGCGTTGTTTTCTCTCCCTTTTACTCGTTCAACTTACAAATATTTCATCATGTTTTTTTTTTTATTTTGCATGGCACACCATCAATTATAGTAAATATTAACACATGTAAGGTCAAATATTTGTTATTATACGTCGTTTTTGTAGAAAGTACCGTTTTACCTATAGCAGAGTGAAAACGTCAAAATGACGTCAATGATCACCCCTAGTTTTTGGTGGGGTTCGTGTTGTTTATTCTTTAGTTTTCTATGTTGTGTCGTGTGTACTATTGTTTTTCTGTTTGTCTTTTTTATTTTTAGCCATGGCGTTGTCAGTTTGTTTTAGATTTATGAGTTTGACTGTCCCTTTGGTATCTTTCGTCCCTCTTTTATCGTCAAACCACGAACGATATGCAACTTAGAATCAGAGAGACGTTATCATAGTATCGTGTAAATTAAAATTTGAATTAGCTTTATTACCAGCTGCTTCAAATAAGACAATAATACTACAAAAGTGTTATTCTTTCAATTTTTTATGAATGACCTTTGACCCAAATTTAAAAAAAATTGCACCATATTTCACTTTCACGACCGGGAAAATGGAATCTACATATTTTTTCCTTTTGAATGATATATAATATAGCTGTGTGTTAGATATGTGCATTAAAAATATTTTTTTAGGTCTAAATGTCACGCGCCTAAAAGGGTCTAATAAAATTAAAAGAAATTAAACACATGTTACTGTTTCTGCTGTTTCACATTTTGAAGCTTCTGTGAGATCTTCAACAAAATATCGTTTATTGAGCAATCTCAAGATGACTGACCCTTTTGATGTTACTAATATAATGCATAAAATGGATCCGTTTTTGTGACATTTTATTACAGCTCAGAAAAACAAAGTCAATATCAATTTGTGTGGAAGATTTTTAAAATCTAAATACCGAAAGTTCAGGTACGTGAAAAAATAAATTTCCCAACGAAACATTTTATTTCATTTTTTTCCGCTAATATTATCAATAATTCAACTTTGAATAAAATAACAAAGTTCCAATATCCTCTGAATTGCCACATATTTTATCCAAATAAGGGCAATAACTAAAAAATATATATTTTGGACTTTAAAACTTTTTACAAATATCTTAGAAAAATGAAGGATTGACAGAAAATACAATGCAATTTCCAATATAATTATAATTTCCAAGGGCCATAACTGTTTCAAAAATAGTTGATAGGCACTAATTGTCGAACGTGTCCATAAGATATAAGTTTTATAACAAAAATGTACACGTGAAAAATCTAATAAACAGGAAGGACAGACAGAGGAACTAACGTGCGGCATTACAAAAATGTACACGTGAAAAATCTAATAATCAGGAAGGACAGACAGAGGAACGAACGTGCGGTATAACAAAAATGTACACGTGAAAAATCTAATAATCAGGAAGGACAGACAGAGGAACTAACGTGCGGTATTACAAAAATATATATAGTTATTTACCAAGAAAATTACGCTATAAGAGAAGTATTTGGATTTTAATCGCAAGATTAAGAAGTGACTTGCTTCAAAATCGTAATGTGTACGGTACATGTTGAAATTTGGAAGAGAAATGACATGGAACAAAACAAAAACCAAAATTATTGTGGATGTGAAGGTAACATGTCCAGTCATCCAGATATTAATACAATCGTTTTTCAAATAAAAAATTATGACCAATTTCAAAATTGTTGTATAGTTTCTCTGTCTTGTAAAAGCCTCCATTAACGAATTGTTTTTTGACAAGTTCCGTTTGCCACGTCCGGTCAGAATATGGACGTTGAATCCGATACCTCATGTAGAAAGAACGTCATGCTTCCTGCAAGTTAAGAGCAATTACAACAACTCTTGATTGCGTACGTCTGTTGAAAAGCCAAATTTCTGTCCCTAACAAACATATCTGCATTTTCCATTGAAATTTCTAATATTCCGCCCATCATCATGGTCCACCTTCTAGTGCAAGACCTACTCTAATTTAGTTCTTGTCCTACATATGCATGAAATATTTGACACTGGACGTAAAGAAGACAACAACAATCAATCAAGCAATCAATCAGAATCGAGTTATGTTTAGTGTTACCTTGCTTTAGTATTCCTCCTACATAACTCAGTAAACACTCAGATGTATTCTTTATAATTCGCCGTTTCAGAATCTTATGCATCCTGGGTAATATTTTCAAAAGTGTACACCACAACGTCCTGATTGGTTAAAAATGTCATAAACAATGGAAATTTAACCAATGACGTGGCGTTATTTTCATTTTTGGGTACCAACAATTAAATTACCCATGATTCTTTAGATTCTGAAACGGCTAATTCTTGTCAGAATTTCATGTTTTTTAAATTGTCCAAGAAATGAGTTTACAGTCAGTTTGACCAAAGAAAGCCAAAACAAATTAATGACACAGTTTTAATAAAAATTAAATCTTAGCATATTTCTATTTAATGCTTTACATTACATTAAAATAATATCAAGAACATTTTAAAATCTTTCAATTGTCTGATACAAAATTAAATAGCGTGATTACACGCTAGTACATGTATTAGCAGCTGCTCTAGTATCAATTAACTTAATTGCAGGTATATTGAAATAAAGAAGACACAAACATGTGTTGGTAAATGGAAGCACTGTTCGACGAAACTAATACTTTGTTTTCTTCTTGTTAGACTATTATTCCATCTAAAAATAAAAAGAAGAAATTTTGAATAAAAAATAGTAGCAGTGTTTTGTTTTTTTATTATAATCGGAAAATATGTTATTTTGGCATGTTTTTTAAGCAAAATGTCAACAAGAAATGTGTATACAAAAATAAGATGTTATATAATCGCCAGTGAGATAACTCTCCATTAGAGACCAGATGACATAGAAGTATAATAGTTCACTGTACGACGGGGCCTCAGTGGTTATAACACTGAGGTTGTGATTTCGAACCCCGCTCATGCGGGTGCACTCGACTCCAATCTTAATTGACTAGGATAGTCAGTTTTCCTATCGAAGTTCGGTAGTTTTCTCCGGGCTTTCCGGCTTCCTCCACCAATAAAAATTGGCCGCCATGAAATAGCCCAAAAGCCGTGCTTAAAAGTGGCATTAAAACACCAAAAGTCAAAATCAAATCACTGTACGACCTTCAACAATGAGCAAATCCCAAACAACATAGGCCTGATTTATGAAAACAACAATGAACGAAATACATATATGATATACAGCAATAAACGACAACCACTGATGTACAGGCTTCTTGGGACAGGCAAATACAGAATGTAGCGGGGTTAAACATGTAAGCGGGCGCCCAAACCACCCCCTAACCTAGGACATAATTATCTTTTCCCTGGTATTTTTAAAAAAAATTGCATACTTCTCTGCTAAAATCCTATTTACTTCTACAATACAAACTCCTCTAAAACGCGGGCTTTATATCAAAATGTTCATTGTTGCGGATCCTCATGCATGATTGGATCATTTTTTTTAGATAACAGCCAATCAAATTGTTAATTCGGTTAAGTAAGATTAGGAAATTCGGGTTGTGCCTTAATCCACCCTTTTCTACATGAGGAAATACCTGTGCTAAGTGAAGAATATGATAGTTGTTTTTTATTTGCTTGATGTAAATGGGCTTTTAATTTTGCCATTTGATAAGAAACTTTCCGTTTTGAATTTGCCATTTGATAAGGAACTTTCCGTTTTGAATTTGTCATTTGATAAGGAACTTTCCGTTTTGAATTTGCCATTTGGTAAGGAACTTTCCGTTTTGATTTTGCCATTTGATAAGGAACTTTCCGTTTTGATTTTGCCATTTGATAAGGAACTTTCCGTTTTGAATTTGCCATTTGGTAAGGAACTTTCCGTTTTGATTTTGCCATTTGATAAGGAACTTTCCGTTTTGATTTTGCCATTTGATAAGGAACTTTCCGTTTTGAATTTGCCATTTGGTAAGGAACTTTCCGTTTTGATTTTGCCATTTGATAAGGAACTTTCCGTTTTGAATTTGCCATTTGATAAGGAACTTTCCGTTTTGAATTTGCCATTTGATAAGGAACTTTCCGTTTTGATTTTGTCATTTGATAAGAAACTTTCCGTTTTGATTTTGCCATTTGATAAGGAACTTTCCGTTTTTGGTTTTGTCATTTGATAAGGAACTTTCCGTTTTGAATTTGCCATTTGATAAGGAACTTTCCGTTTGGATTTTGCCATTTGATAAGAAACTTTCCGTTTTGATTTTGCCATTTGATAAGAAACTTTCCGTTTTGATTTTGCCATTTGATAAGGAACTTTCCGTTTTGGTTTTGCTATTTGATAAGGAACTTTTCGTTTTGGTTTTGCCATTTGATAAGGAACTTTCCGTTTTGGTTTTGCCATTTGATAAGGAACTTTCCGTTTTGGTTTTGCCATTTGATAAGGAACTTTCCGTTTTGATTTTGCCATTTGATAAGAAACTTTCCGTTTTGATTTTGCCATTTGATAAGAAACTTTCCGTTTTGATTTTGCCATTTGATAAGAAACTTTCCGTTTTGATTTTGCCATTTGATAAGGAACTTTCCGTTTTGAATTTTGCTTGGACTTCTGTATTTCATTTCAGTTATTTTACTTGTCTTAATTGTCTTAATTGTGATAGTTTAAACTACAATAGAAAATGCCTTTCTTCAAGTATTAGTGAATTGCATTCCTGCATCGAAATTTGCTGACTTTATTGAAAATCTAGACATAAAGTGTTCTGCTCTTTTGCAACTTCAGATGGCGGAAGACTCCTAATAAAAAGTATACATAAACCAACTTAAACATAAAAGGGATCATTACCCAAAATCGTATTGTAGGTTTATCATCAAAGTAACTGACCCATTACAAATGAATTTTAAAAGAATCAGAAAGTTGTCATCATCTATATAGTCATACTGCGATATTTGCATTACTGCATGCACGAAGTAGTAATTTATGATAAATATAAATGTTTGAAATACTTAGGTTTTCTACCCAAGCAATAGATAAGCCTGTATTGACAAAATCTGACGGAATTTATGGTCCTAAATAATTTTCAACGTCGTACTTCAATTTGTCCTTATTTTGCTTTTTCGATTCGATCGTCACTTATAACTCATTGGTAGACGAAAAAATAAACTGACAACGCCATAGCTAAAGAACTGTCTGTAAGCTAACATAGTCAGATATGGTATTGGCAACTTATATTTTCATATCGAACAATTCTTATCTACGTATAAATCTAAAGTGCAATGTATAATTTTAAATCAAAATATAAATATAAACACAACGGGTATCTCAATGTGAAATCCGCGGCGGGATCCGAATCCCGAGGACCAGTTACTGAAATGTTAGTAACGATGGGTTTCCATATTTTACCCACAGTTACAAACTTTTCAATAAATGCTTCTCGGATCCCTCTGCAGCTTCGGATCGGAATGCCAGGTGCGATGAATTTACCTGTTACACATTTCTTGCATGAAAACACCAGTCCTCCAATACACAATATGGCACCAATTCCACAAAGAACAGCAGTAGCGACGATAGCCCCTATAGCCATACTGAAATGTTAAAGTTAATATAAATCAAATATAATGTGTTTAATTTGTTACAAAACATGTACATGTGGCAACCGTTATGTCAATGACAGAAGATTTACTATTGCTTTCTGCGAGCTATATCAATTTTTTTTTTTTTTTTTAATAATTTTAATAAATACATTCAAACCGCAATGTTTACCTATGGTAATTGATCATAAATATATACTAACACACTTAAGACACGCAACATCATTTCATTAGTTTTTACACAAAAGTAATAACATATATTTACGCTGGATTCACATCTATCTTCTGAATAAAATAAAAGGCAAAAATCAGCATGAAATTGTTAACGAGGGATTTCCGAAAGATAAAATAATTCTTTCATCATGAGCCTCATGGTTTTCATTTTCAAAACATGCGTTGCATTGATGGCATTAGTTTAATCTATTAAACGCTTTATTTTTTATTTTACAATGCCCCTACTCGGTGATGAAAATGTCAATCAAGCCTTCGGATTGTTCAAACGGGGACGAGTGCGCATATCGCAAAATTGGCTCATTTATTTTGTTATGTTAATGAAATGAACGTGCTTGTTTAGCCTGATATACCTCCAATTGAACACATGTTGGGTGAGTTGGACAGTTGAGTCCACTCTCATCGGAATCCCTGATGAATTTAGAAAGATAGTCAACCAGACACACAATGTGTGAACCATTACGTTAATCCGATAACTGCGTCTAGTCATTGGTTGTTGGACTATTTCAGCGCGTACAGATGTTTTCGTGTAGCTGTCTTATTTGATGTGCACAATGTAACCTTAAATTAATTTACATTGCGTACATGTATGAGTTTCTAATCAACAGCAATTAGCTGTAAATTCAACCTATAGTAAATGCATGCATGGTTAATGTTTTTATTCAGTATTGTAACAGGTGTGATAATTTTACAAAAAATGTTCTAGATTCCGCAAGTTGAACCTTTCCAATACGGTATGTGTTTTTCTCATCATTGAAGGCCGTAAAGTTACATAGAATAATTGCAAACATCCAATTCATTTTAATTTTGTTGGATAGCTGCCTCTTGGCAACCATATAATATCTCTCTAACACATCTCTTTATTTTCATATTAACCCATCCCATGATATGCCGGCATTTTGGCAATGCCGTCATTCTTATAAACCTTCTGTTCGTTATATACATGTATCATGTACTGTACCAACCTTGTTGGCTCGTTCGAGGCTGCTGCATTGTCATTGTGTATAGATCCTAAAATAGAAAAAAAAAATACAATGTATAGATAACATTATCTGTATTTGACAAACCTTCCGGAATTTTGTGTCCTCAATGTTCTTCAGCTTCCTACTTTATTTTGACTTTTTAACTTGTTTGATTCAAGCGTCAGTAATGAGTCTTTTGTAGATGAAACTCGCGTATGACATACAACATTTTGTGTCCTGGTATCTCTGATGAGTTTGCTCAAAACGGTTCAACATAAAGGTTTATACTATTAAGTTTTCGCTCAGATTTGTTCAATTAGTAAAAATAGTTAATAACACTATATAGGAAAACATAGAACACCCTTTTGTCATAAGACACTGTCAAACATCCAAACATACTATCCACACTCATCTGTGTCCACACTTGTTCAATTAGTAATAAATAAATTGCAGCAAGTAGTTTAGCCAAATAGTACCTAAATATCCGTGGATATATTATGTGTCTTGTATATATTTTTTCTTGCATCCTTTTGCCACAATTTCAACAGTCAGCAATATATATACCGTATGGTAAGCTAGACAACCACTGAATTAAAGCTCCTTACAATATATATACCGTATAGTAAGCTAGACAATCACTGAATTAAAGCTCCTTACAATATATATACCGTATAGTAAGCTAGACAACCACTGACTTAAAGCTCCTTACAATATATATATACCGTATAGTAAGCTAGACAACCACTGACTTAAAGCTCCTTACAATATATATACCGTATAGTAAGCTAGACAACCACTGAATTAAAGCTCCTTACAATATATATACCGTATAGTAAGCTAGACAACCACTGAATTAAAGCTCCTTACAATATATATACCGTATAGTAAGATAGACAACCACTGAATTAAAACTCCTTACAATATATATACCGTATAGTAAGCTAGACAACCACTGAATCAAAGCTCCTTACAATATATATACCGTATAGTAAGCTAGACAACCATTGAATTAAAGCTCCTTACAATATATATACCGTATAGTAAGCTAGACAACCACTGAATTAAAGCTCCTTACAATATATATACCGTAAAGTAAGCTAGACAACCACTGAATTAAAGCTCCTTACAATATATATACCGTATAGTAAGCTAGACAACCACTGAATTAAAGCTCCTTACAATATATATACCGTATAGTAAGCTAAACAACCACTTACAATATATATACCGTATAGTAAGCTAGACATCCACTGAATTAAAGCTCCTTACAATATATATACCGTATAGTAAGCTAGACATCCACTGAATTAAAGCTTCTAACAATATATATACCGTATAGTAAGCTAGACAACCATTGAATTAAAGCTCCTTACAATATATATACCGTATAGTAAGCTAGACAACCACTGAATTAAAGCTCCTTACAATATATATACCGTATAGTAAGCTAGACAATCACTGAATTAAAGCTCCTTACAATATATATACCGTATAGTAAGCTAGACAACCACTGAATTAAAGCTCCTTACAATATATATACCGTATAGTAAGCTAGACAATCACTGAATTAAAGCTCCTTACAATATATATACCGTACAGTAAGCTAAACAACCACTGAATTAAAGCTCCTTACAATATATATACCGTATAGTAAGCTAAACAACCACTGAATTAAAGCTCCTTACAATATATTTACCGTATAGTAAGCTAGACAACCACTGAATTAAAGCTCCTTACAATATATATACCGTATAGTAAGCTAGACAACCACTGAATTAAAGCTCCTTACAATATATATACCGTATAGTAAGCTAAACAACCACTTACAATATATATACCGTATAGTAAGCTAGACATCCACTGAATTAAAGCTCCTTACAATATATATATACCGTATAGTAAGCTAGACATCCACTGAATTAAAGCTCCTAACAATATATATGCCGTATAGTAAGCTAGACAACCATTGAATTAAAGCTCCTTACAATATATATACCGTATAGTAAGCTAGACAATCACCGAATTAAAGCTCCTTACAATATATATACCGTATAGTAAGCTAGACAACCACTGAATTAAAGCTCCTTACAATATATATACCGTATAGTAAGCTAGACAATCACTGAATTAAAGCTCCTTACAATATATATACCGTATAGTAAGCTAGACAACCACTGAATTAAAGCTCCTTACAATATATATACCGTATAGTAAGCTAGACAATCACTGAATTAAAGCTCCTTACAATATATATACCGTATAGTAAGCTAGACAACCACTGAATTAAAGCTCCTTACAATATATATACCGTATAGTAAGCTAGACAACCACTGAATTAAAGCTCCTTACTTGGAACAGACACATAAACATTGCGGGCGTCCCCCCCCCCCCCTTTTTCTCTCACTTTCTAATCTAGTGTAACAGCACACTCGAGAACGTCCCCCCTCCTCTCTCACTTTCTTATCTAGTGTAACAGAACACTTAGGAACGAACTGGAAAGGGTCAATTTTAACTAATCGATACTAAGCACAGATAAAACTTATAGAAAAATCTAAGATAGATCAAAAGTCCTTACTAGGGGATGCATATTATTGGTGCTATGCATCGGAAGAGTTCTTTGTTTTTTACATATTTTATAATGGACAGTGAGTAATTCGTTGTTGTCTTATTTTGCATCTGGTGTCGGCCCTTGGACGTTAAGCAAAACACACACGCCAGCTTATTTAAGACTCAGGCTTTGGGGTACTTTCTACTGATGAATCCATGTCAAAATTCTACAAATAATGAAATTAATATGTTATATCCTCGGGGCAAAAGGTACGATGAACTCCTACAAATATTATTTTCATGGGATTTTATTTCTGGTCAATTAATGCAATCATAAACAAGCGGCGACTGAATAAACACACGTCACCGACTATACGATATGAGATTTTTTCCTCATTGTTGAAGACCGTACGGTTGCCTATAATTTCTTACATCCACTTTATTGGGACTTTGGTGGATAGTTGTCTCATTGGTAACCATACCTCATCGCCTTATTTATATATTTATACTTACATTTTGTATATGACATACCTAATTGTCCTTGTGCACATACTTGGCCTATTGTAGCTGCGCAAAGAACAAATACAATCAACTTCAACTTTGTCATACTTCAGCTTTACGTAAAATCCATCACCCTTAAAAGAAATAAACACGATATAGCACCTATAAAAATGATACAAGGATAATGTTTATATACCGCCGGTTTTGTATTGAAAACCATTTATATCTACAAAATGTTCAAATGTTAGTAGTACCTAGATTTATGAAATACGACTTTACTAGGAAGTAAGAAATGTGTTTTCTCAAGGAAAATAAATAATCATGAATTTTTACATTGACGTTGGCATTGATAATAAGCTTTTAAAGGGGGGCGACCATTTGATATATTTTCAACCAATTTATTGTTCAAAATTACTTTTAAATATCTGATTACAATGTGATATATTTTATAAAAAATATAGCTACATAATTTGAAAAACAAAATGTATCGGTTTACAATATAACATTACACGTCCAGGCTTCTAATTTAAATAAACAGTTTATACGGACAAGGTTAAATACCAATATATACGGACAATCATCAATTTACCAGTCCTCTTTAATTTTTCACACTTGTGACAAGGAGATAATGCTAGAGCACTAAGACACACTATCGGACCACAGATGAATTATCACGTTGTGATTGGTTAAACGCCGTCACGTGGTGACCCCCTATGAGACCGTATGGGTTTTAGTAAGTTTCATATGGGGTTCATGACGCGTTAATGGCGACGTCGTCTTTTAATATTGTTGTGTTTCATAGTTTATTTTTCAACAAAACGCCGCAGAAAAAGTGCAGCGTCCGATAAATTCGTTATACGGTTAACTACTGACCCCCTACGGATCCATAGAGGGTGAATAAAATTCATAGGGGACTCGGCCTCCGCCCTCACCCCCTATGGATTTTACTAACCCTCTATGGATCCGTATGGGGTCAGTAGCGAACCATATAACTTATACTATCGGCACTACTAGTTGTTAATTTATGTGTCATTTGGTCTCTTGTGGGGAGTTGTCTTATTAGCAATTAAACCATAAACCATATCTTTTTTTCTTTTTTTTATATAACTACACTCCCCCGCCATTTGAGCTTTAGCATTGTGTATTCTGACTATTTATACTGCTTTAGAGCATACACAATTATAAAGCTCACAAAGCGGGAGGATTTTAAGTTTGAAAATTACTAGATTGGACCTATGTTACAGAGATAGATTTAAAGAGGGGCGGGGCCCTAATCATGCAAAAATATAGTATGTGTCCACGTTTTGCTTTATACAAGTATCTGGCAACACTCCGCTCTACTTTCTGTTTTATATACCTTTCGGGAACATCTGGTCTTACAAAGTGCAACACACCTTCATAATTTGAAGGCTAACGTTTAATTACCTGATGTAATTATTCCAAACACAGAAAGTAAAAGTGTTTTTTTAGACGCTTGTAAGCAAAGCGTGGCCTCTAGATTTGTTTTTTAATCAGATTGTCAACCAACAGGATTTGATCAAAATTGCAGTAGCACATTTTGTTAAATCCTTATAAAGGTAAAGTGACTTTTTAGTAAAAAATCCTTTTGAAAAGAATTTCAAAATTTATTGCAATACCTCCCTTGTGTTTAAAAAAAAATATCGTTTACACACATCTCTGATGGTAAAATTAGAAATAATAGAAAAAAAAAACATTTTAAGTTACTTAACGTCCAGTAGCAAATAGTTCATGCATGTTATGGACGAAAACAGATGAACGATAGAATATGACAGAAATGAACTGTAATAGAGGCCGCCTGGGCTTAAGTTCTTGGAAATTTTGACTGCAACTAGAAATTGATGGTATATATATATATATATATATATATATATATATATATATATATATATATATATATATATGAGTCTGAAAGATTGTGTAACAATACCGATAAATAGATGGAAAACAAAACACTAAAAAGTGTTGAATATCATTGCACAAAGATGGAAAAACTGAACAGATGATATAAATTATACAATAATTGCAAATATTTCGGCTCAACAAATGGCCTTCTTCGGTGACAAAAGTTTTAACAATAATGAGATATAATGTATAAGGTGTAAACATAGATCACTAATAATACAGGTAAGTTTTGGTCGATTGATTTTAATCCAAAATCCTGAATATAATAATATAAACACTAGACTGTAAATTTAATTATTTCTTTCTATTGATTCCATTTGGATGGAGGACACCCAGTGTTTTTATCCAAAACCTCTCCCGATTTTCTCTTTGCCTATTTTGCCATGTATAATCCTGTTCGATCACAAGGATCTTCATGTGATCAAAATCTTTCAGATTGTGATCTGGTAACCTGAAATGTTGGCTGACAGGAATATACGGTTTTTTTGTGAGGTCACTCCTGTGGCCATTAAGGCGTTTGTGAAATGTTTATATCTCATTATTGTTAAAACTTTTGTCACCGAAGAAGGCCATTTGTTGAGCCGAAATATTTGCAATTATTGTATAATTTATATCATCTGTTCAGTTTTTCCATCTTTGTGCAATGATATTCAACACTTTTTAGTGTTTTGTTTTCCATCTATTTATCGGTATTGTTACACAATCTTTCAGACTCATATAATTTTTCCTGTTTGTGTAGTATTGTCAATTTTGATGATCCAATACCTATTAAGTTTTCTGGTTGGTAGATTCTTATAGACTCTCTCTCTATATATATATATATATATATATATATATATATATATATATATATATATATATATATATATATATATATATAGGATTGTGACAGGCATTTTAGCTCTCAACAGGCCACTTACGAACCCTTCAAAGTCAAAGAATTGTTGCAAAGGTTCTTAACGTGCAGAGACTCTGACACTCTCTTTACATTAGGCTTCGAATTTAACACTCTGACCGGACGTGACTGTGTACTTGTACATCCCGCACAGCCAAACTGATACCCAATTTTGGCAAGGCATGCGAGTAGCTACGGTTACCTCAAAACGCCCGAGCGTGCACACGAATTTTGGAAGACAAAAAATAATCGAAAAAAATTAAAGGAATAATTATTGGTTAAAACCACACGAGCATTGTTGTTTTCTCTTCGATGACTGTAAAGATAAAATTGATAAAATTTTATTTTTAAATCAGATGTTATCATAATTATGATATATTTGTTCATTTTCTTTCAAAATCTGAATCTACTTTGAATTAATACTCAATTTCCTACTAAAGTTGTTTTTTATTATACAGTATATATAGGGAAGACGAGTTACGATACGTAGTTTTTATTTCTATATTACACCTGATCATCTATGGTGGGATGATATCCTATGCGATAAAATTGAGATAGGAAATGGGGAATGTGTCAAAAAGAGAACAACCCGACCAAAGAGTGGAAAACAGCCGAAGCCTCAATACAGCGAGAAAATCCCCCACCCGGAAGCGTTCTTCAGCTGGCCCCTAAACAAAAATGTGTACTAGTTCAGTCATAATGGACGTCATACACAACTCCGAAATATATAAAAGAAATTAAAATTAAAAATCATAAAAGACTAACACAGGCCAGAGGCTCCTGAATTGGACAGGCGCAAAAATGCGGCGGGGTTAAACATGTTTTATTTTAACCCTCCCCCTATACCTCTAGCGAATGTAGAAAAAAAAACACACAGCAATACGCACAGTAAAACTCAGTTTAAAAGAAGTCCGAGTCCGATGTCAGAATAGGTAACAAAAGAAACTAAACAAAATGGCAATGATACATAAATTAACAAAGGATTACTAGCAGTTACTGACATACCAGCTCCAGACCTCAGTTAAACTGATTGAAAGATTCAACCAGAGACTAAATGTCATAGAAAATACTAACAAAGGATTGAAAGATTCAACCAGAGACTAAATGACATAGAAAATACCAACAAAGGATTGAAAGATTCAACCAGAGACTAAATGACATAGAAAATACCAACAAAGGATTGAAAGATTCAACCAGAGACTAAATGACATAGAAAATATCAACCAAGGGTCACAGTAGACCTTCAACAATGAACAAAATCCATACCGCATAGTAAGTTATTAAAGGCTCCAATCCAATGACAAATGTAAAATTATTTAAACGAGAAAACTAACGCCCTAATTTAAGTGCAAAACAATAAACGAAAATCAAACATAATATACAGCAATAAACGACTATAACTGAATTACAAGCTTCTGAATAGGCACAAACACACACAAAATGTGATATACAGCAATAAACGACTATAACTGAATTACAAGCTTCTGAATAGGCACAAACACACACAAAATGTGATATACAGCAATAAACGACCATAACTGAATTACAAGCTTCTGAATAGACACAAACACACACAAAATGTGATATACAGCAATAAACGACTATAACTGAATTGCAAGCGTCTGAATAGACACAAACACACACAAAATGTGATATACAGCAATAAACGCCTATAACTGAATTACAAGCTTCTGAATAGACACAAACACACACAGAATGTGATATACAGCAATAAACGACTATAACTGAATTGCAAGCTTCTGAATAGGTACAAACACACACAAAATGTGATATACAGCAATAAACGACTATAACTGAATTACAAGCTTCTGAATAGACACAAACACACACAGAATGTGATATACAGCAATAAACGACTATAACTGAATTACAAGCTTCTGAATAGACACAAACACACACAAAATGTGATATACAGCAATAAACGACTATAACTGAATTACAAGCTTCTGAATAGACACAAACACACACAAAATGTGATATACAGCAATAAACGACTATAACTGAATTGCAAGTTTCTGAATAGACACAAACACACACAAAATGTGATATACAGCAATAAACGACTATAACTGAATTACAAGCTTCTGAATAGACACAAACACACACAGAATGTGATATACAGCAATAAACGACTATAACTGAATTGCAAGCTTCTGAATAGGTACAAACACACACAAAATGTGATATACAGCAATAAACGACTATAACTGAATTACAAGCTTCTGAATAGACACAAACACACACAGAATGTGATATACAGCAATAAACGACTATAACTGAATTACAAGCTTCTGAATAGACACAAACACACACAAAATGTGATATACAGTAATAAACGACTATAACTGAATTACAAGCTTCTGAATAGACACAAACACACAAAAAATGTGATATACAGCAATAAACGACTATAACTGAATTACAAGCTTCTGAATAGGCACAAACACACACAAAATGTGATATACAGCAATAAACGACTATAACTGAATTGTAAGCTTCTGAATAGGCACAGACACACACAAAATTTGATATACAGCAATAAACGACTATAACTGAATTGTAAGCTTCTGAATAGAAACAAACACACACAAAATGTGATATACAGCAATAAACGACTATAACTGAATTACAAGCTTCTGAATAGGTACAAACACACACAAAATGTGATATACAGTAATAAACGACTATAACTGAATTACAAGCTTCTGAATAGGCACAAACACACACAAAATGTGATATACAGCAATAAACGACTATAACTGAATTACAAGCTTCTGAATAGACATAAACACACACAAAATGTGATATACAGCAATAAACGACTATAACTGAATTGCAAGCTTCTGAATAGGTACAAACACACACAAAATGTGATATACAGCAATAAACGACTATAACTGAACTGCAAGTTTCTGAATAGACACAAACACACACAAAATGTGATATACAGCAATAAACGACTATAACTGAACTACAAGTTTCTGAATAGGCACAAACACACACAAAATGTGATATACAGCAATAAACGACTATAACTGAACTGCAAGTTTCTGAATAGGCACAAACACACACAAAATGTGATATACAGCAATAAACGACTATAACTGAAGTGCAAGCTTCTGAATAGGCACAAACACACACAAAATGTGATATACAGCAATAAACGACTATAACTGAAGTGCAAGCTTCTGAATAGGCACAAACACACACAAAATGTGATATACAGCAATAAACGACTATAACTGAAGTGCAAGCTTCTGAATAGGCACAAACACACACAAAATGTGATATACAGCAATAAACGACTATAACTGAATTGAAAGCTTTTGAATAGGCACAAACACACACAAAATGTGATATACAGCAATAAACGACTATAACTGAATTGAAAGCTTCTGAATAGGCACAAACACACACAAAATGTGATATACAGCAATAAACGACTATAACTGAATTACAAGCTTCTGAATAGGCACAAACACACACAAAATGTGATATACAGCAATAAACGACTATAACTGAATTGCAAGCTTTTGAATAGGCACCAACACACACAAAATGTGATATACAGCAATAAACGACTATAACTGACTTGCAAGTTTCTGAATAGACACAAACACACACAAAATGTGATATACAGCAATAAACGACTATAACTGACTTGCAAGTTTCTGAATAGGCACAAACACACACAGAATGTGATATACAGCAATAAACGACTATAACTGACTTGCAAGTTTCTGAATAGACAGAAACACACACAAAATGTGATATACAGCAATAAACGACTATAACTGACTTGCAAGTTTCTGAATAGGCACAAACACACACAAAATGTGATATACAGCAATAAACGACTATAACTGACTTGCAAGTTTCTGAATAGGCACAAACACACACAAAATGCGATATACAGCAATAAACGACTATAACTGACTTGCAAGTTTCTGAATAGGCACAAACACACACAAAATGTGGCTGTGCTTAGTAAGTTTACAGGCGCCAAACCCTCCACCTAACCTGGGACCCTGGTGTAACAGTAGAACATATGAACAAATTATAAAAATCAGTGTTAAAGGACTGAAATCATTAGATCAATACAAAACACACACAAAAAAAAAACAACAGAAAAAATACAAAGTACAGATAAACTTATCATGAAACCAGGAATAAATATTAATATTTACGCCAGACGCGCGTTTCGTCTACAAAAGACTCATCAGTTACGCTCGAATCAAAAATGTTATAAAGGCCAAATAACGTCTGAGAGTACTTTCAGTTATTCAAAGCTAGTTCAAAGTCCGTAACACCCTTAAAAAATCATGTTTCTAAGACTAAAATATCAATTAGTAAACATCTGGGATGACTGGGAGTAAAAATATGGTCACTATTAGTCTACAGCCCATCTTCCGACCGACAGTGAAACCCTCGTCAAAGTGAGGCGTGCGTTCGGATGTCCGGGATGTACAAGTACACAGCCACGTCCGATTAGAATACGGAGTTTAATCCGATACCTCTTGTAGAGAGTGCCATGTTCTTTGATGTCAAGAACCCTCCCAACCACTCTTTAGGCAGATGGGTTCCTAGGTGGCATGTTGCAAGGCAAAATGTTTGTCCTTATCCAATTTACCCTATTTTTCCAGTGGCAGTCTAAATTTCCCCGACATTCATCTAGATGGTCTCTATTACAGGACTTAACAATTGTATTTATAGAAATTTGTTCTCATCCTGAACATACATGAAATACTTGCCACTGGACGTTAAGCAAACAACAACCGATTAATCATCAGTCAGTACAATCCAACATCCGATGGCTTTAGTGTAAAGACGTCATTACTGCCAAAATATAGGTACATGTATGGACAGATTGTAGGATCGTAAATGTACATATCTGTATCAAATTACAATGTAATAATCAGTTACAAGGATCGTATCAAAGTTAACGGGATCGGTAAACCATGCAACATCACCGTAGAAATTAGGATGATTCGCTTTTGTAATAAGTTTTCTACAGGTACAGCCAAACAGCCTAATCTTTGTATCTATGGAAGAATTTAGTGATTTTCAGTAATTTGTGGTAACGAAGTCCATGACTTGATAATTTACTGTAATCCATAGTTTACCTTTATTGAAATTTAAAACGTCAATACATACACGAGCATAGCACACGAGTTGAAATATATAAACACCGTAAAAGGGGGCCAAATAAACCTCACAGTCTTAAAAAGGAAAATTAACAATAGTGAACGGAAAATCGTCCCTTTTTCTGTAATGATTGTATAGAGATTGCCGTGTAAAACTTAAATATTTAAAACTAGGAACATATGTTTTACAGTAACTGTTTAGCACTGTTTTCCCTAAAAACATTGACCATTAGATTCCCAATCAACGCAATGAATACATTAAAGATAAGAAAGAAAAAACAAATACGTCTCCAAAGTATGTTGCTATTGGTGAGATATTTCTTTCTTGATAACGCGTGAGTTTCATTGGGGCATAGACCTCTTGAACCCGGACACGAGCTCTGTCACGTACCCGATGGTGTATGTTGCGGCCACTAGGGCCCTGTCTGGGGTTCGGGCGTACACTTAGAATTGCCTAGCTACGCCACTGCAAGGAGTTTACTGTCGGTCAGAGAAAGACCAAAGTTATCATATTCCTAGTTCTCAGTCACTCTTTGGGGAAATTCCATAAGACAATGCATTTCTTGTCCTATTTGATTTATAATACGTCATTTATAAAACTCATTTGACTTTGCTAATCTCTTCGTAATGACCCTGCTCAATAGCTAATTTAGTTAAAAATTTTATTAACGCAATCACGAATTGGCAGACCGTTAGAAAACATCTATTTTGAAACTAAAAAACACGTCTTTAAAATACGAATTAGTGCTCTTAAATGAGAGATACACGCTACCAAAGGGGTAATCTAACTCATACGTCGAAATTGAAATGACAGTATCATGTCAAAATCAAAGACGATCAAAAGACAAACAACAGTATACAAAACACAACATAAAACACTAAAGACAGAGCAACACAAACCCCATAAAACACTAACGACTGAGCAACATAAACCCCATAAAACACTAAAGATTGAGCAACACAAACCCCATAAAACACTAAAGACTGAGCAACACAAACCCCATAAAACACTAAAGACTGAGCAACACGAACCCTATCAAACACTAAAGACTGAGCAACACGAGCCCCATAAAACACTAAAGACAGAGCAATACAAACCCCATAAAACACTAAAGATTGAGCAACACAAACCCCATAAAACACTAAAGACTGAGCAACACGAACCCCATAAAACACTAAAGATTGATCAACACAAACCCCATAAAACACTAAAGACTGAGCAACACGAGCCCCATAAAACACTAAAAACAGAGCAACACAAACCCCATAAACACTAAAGATTGAGCAACACAAACCCCATAAAACACTAAAGACTTAGCAACATAAACCCCATAAAACACTAAAGACTGAGCAACACGCACCCCATAAGACACTAAAGACTGAGCAACACAAACCCCATAAAACACTAAAGACTGAGCAACACGAACCCCATAAAACACTAAAGACTGAGCAATACGAGCCCCATAAAACACTGAAGACAGAGCAACACAAACCCCATAAAACACTAACGACTGAGCAACATAAACCCCATAAAACACTAAAGATTGAGCAAGACAAACCCCATAAAACACTAAAGACTGAGCAACACAAACCCCATAAAACACTAAAGACTGAGCAACACGAACCCCATCAAACACTAAAGACTAAGCAACACGAGCCCCATAAAACACTAAAGACTGAGCAATACAAACCCCATAAAACACTAAAGATTGAGCAACAAAAACCCCATAAAACACTAAAGACTGAGCAACACGAACCCCATAAAACACTAAGGATTGATCAACACAAACCCCATCAAACACTAAAGACTGAGCAACACGAGCCCCATAAAACACTAAAGACTGAGCAACACGAACCCCATAAAACACTAAAGATTGATCAAAACAAACCCCATAAAACACTAAAGACTGAGCAACACGAGCCCCATAAAACACTAAAGACTGAGCAACACAAACCCCATAAACACTAAAGATTGAGCAACACAAACCCCATAAAACACTAAAGACTTAGCAACATAAACCCCATAAAACACTAAAGACTGAGCAACACGAGCCCCATAAAACACTAAAGACTGAGCAACACAAACCCCATAAACGCTAAAGACTCAGCAACACAAACCCCATAAACACTAAAGATTGAGCAACACAAACCCCATAAAACACTAAAGACTTAGCAACATAAACCCCATAAAACACTAAAGACTGAGCAACACGAGCCCCATAAAACACTAAAGACTGAGCAACACAAACCCCATAAAACACTAAAGACTGAGCAACACGATCCCCATAAAACACTAAAGACTGAGCAACACGAGCCCCATAAAACACTAAAGACTGAGCAATACAAACCCCATAAAACACTAAAGATTAAGCAACACAAACCCCATAAAACACTAAAGACTGAGCAACACGAACCCCATAAAACACTAAAGATTGATCAACACAAACCCCATAAAACACTAAAGACTGAGCAACATGAGCCCCATAAAACACTAAAGATTGATCAACACAAACCCCATAAAACACTAAAGACTGAGCAACACAAACCCCATAAAACACTAAAGACTGAGCAACACAAACCCCATAAAACACTAAAGACTGAGCAACACGAACCCCATAAAACACTAAAGACTTAGCAACATAAACCCCATAAAACACTAAAGACTGAGCAACACAAACCCCATAAAACACTAAAGACTGAGCAACACAAACCCCATAAAACACTAAAGACTGAGCAACACAAATCCCATAAAACACTAAAGACTGAGCAACACAAACCCCATAAAACACTAAAGACTGAGCAACACGAGCCCCATTAAACACTAAAGACTGAGCAACACGAACCCCATAAAACACTAAAGACTGAGCAACACAAGCCCCATAAAACACTAAAGACTGAGCAACACGAACCCCATAAAACACTAAAGACTGAGCAACACAAACCCCATAAAACACTAAAACCGAGCAATAGGAAACCCACCAAAAATTGAGATGATCTCAAAAAGAATAAGCAAGTCCTACTCCACATGTGACACCCGTCGAGTTGCACACACACTTATATATAACTAATATCTTATAAAGATAACATTATATGCACTGGAATGACAGACAAACATGGTATATTCAAACATGAAATATAAACTATAATTGAGTAGTTGTCGTTTATTGCAGTTTCTCTTATTTGTTTTTGTTTATGGTTTTGTATAGTTCGTTTTTGAATTGTACCATTGCACCACTGTTCCAAGTTAGGGGGAAGGTTTTGCACTACCAAACAAGTTTAATCCCACCACATTCTCAATGTGCATGTCCCAAATCCAGTGGTTGTCGTTTGTTGCTGTGTTACATGTTTGTTATTCGTTAATTATTTTGGACATAAATTAGGCCGTTAGTTTTTTTCATTTGAATTGTTTTACATTTGCCGTTTCGGGACCTTTTATAGCTGACTATGTGGTATGTGTTTGCTCATTGTTAAAGGCCGTACGGTGATTTATAGTTTTTTTTACTGTATCATTTGGTCTCTTGTGGAGAGTTGTCTCAATCATTAGGGCAATCATACTACGTACACGTCATGGATTATACTGTGTTTATCTTTTATATTTTGGGGCATGACTGACAAGAAATAAAAACATGCATAATCTTTCACGACAAAATTTAAAAAAAATAATTTTTCAGTTGTTACGTAACTAATTGGTCATTTGAGTGTTAACAGTCAGCATATTACATGCACATTCAGAAAGATGACCCCGAGATGTCATAATAATGTAACCTTATCTATCCATACTGATAGATAAGTGAGTGTGACCCGGCAATACGTTGCACTTAATTCTGAATGCGGAAAACACTAAATTCAAAGTCTAAAATATAACGAGGCAGGGCTCAACATGCTCAATCAACGATCGCTCTTACTCGATACCATAAGACAACCGCAGTGGTTTGGACATGTATAGATTTAATTTGTTTGTCACGTTTAAATGTACCCAAGTTAAAGTTTATCTTCCGCATTGGATATTTATTTGGTTTATAAATTACACCTTAAACATGTTAAAATTTTAAAATTTAAAATGTTCAACAGAAAAACATATATCATTCGGCTTATATACGTAAATATTAGTTTTACTTGACATAAACATCAAAAGTTCGTGTTTATATTACTTACCAAAATGTGGTCCCCATTATCGGCTTATGTACGTAAATATTAGTTTTACTTGACATAAACATCAAAAGTTGGTGTTTATATTACTTACCAAAATGTGGTCACCATTATCGGCTTATGTACGTAAATATTAGTTTTACTTGACATAAACATCAAAAGTTCGTGTTTATATTACTTACCAAAATATGGTCCCCATTATCGGCTTATGTACGTTAATATTAGTTTTACTTGACATAAACATCAAAAGTTCGTGTTTATATTACTTACCAAAATGTGGTCCCCATTATCGGCTTATGTACGTAAATATTAGTTTTACTTGACATCAAAAGTTCGTGTTTATATTACTTACCAAAATGTGGTCCCCATTATCGGCTTATGTACGTAAATATTAGTTTTACTTGACATCAAAAGTTCGTGTTTATATTACTTACCAAAATGTGGTCCCCATTATCGGCTTATGTACGTAAATATTAGTTTTACTTGACATCAAAAGTTCGTGTTTATATTACTCACCAAAATGTGGTCCCCATTATCGGCTTATGTACGTAAATATTAGTTTTACTTGACATCAAAAGTTCGTGTTTATATTACTTACCAAAATGTGGTCCCCATTATCGGCTTATGTACGTAAATATTAGTTTTACTTGACATCAAAAGTTCGTGTTTATATTACTTACCAAAATGTGGTCCCCATTATCGGCTTATGTACGTTAATATTAGTTTTACTTGACATAAACATCAAAAGTTCGTGTTTATATTACTTACCAAAATATGGTCTCCATTATCGGCTTATGTACGTAAATATTAGTTTTACTTGACATAAACATCAAAAGTTCGTGTTTATATTACTTACCAAAATGTGGTCCCCATTATCGGCTTATGTACGTAAATATTAGTTTTACTTGACATCAAAAGTTCGTGTTTATATTACTTACCAAAATGTGGTCCCCATTATCGGCTTATGTACGTAAATATTAGTTTTACTTGACATCAAAAGTTCGTGTTTATATTACTTACCAAAATGTGGTCCCCATTATCGGCTTATGTACGTTAATATTAGTTTTACTTGACATAAACATCAAAAGTTCGTGTTTATATTACTTACCAAAATATGGTCTCCATTATCGGCTTATGTACGTAAATATTAGTTTTACTTGACATAAACATCAAAAGTTCGTGTTTATATTACTTACCAAAATGTGGTCCCCATTATCGGCTTATGTACGTAAATATTAGTTTTACTTGACATCAAAAATTCGTGTTTATATTACTTACCAAAATGTGGTCCCCATTATCGGCTTATGTACGTAAATATTAGTTTTACTTGACATCAAAAGTTCGTGTTTATATTACTTACCAAAATGTGGTCCCCATTATCGGCTTATGTACGTTAATATTAGTTTTACTTGACATAAACATCAAAAGTTCGTGTTTATATTACTTACCAAAATGTGGTCCCCATTATCGGCTTATGTACGTAAATATTAGTTTTACTTGACATAAACATCAAAAGTTCGTGTTTATATTACTTACCAAAATGTGGTCCCCATTATCGGCTTATGTACGTAAATATTAGTTTTACTTGACATCAAAAGTTCGTGTTTATATTACTTACCAAAATGTGGTCCCCATTATCGGCTTATGTACGTAAATATTAGTTTTACTTGACATCAAAAGTTCGTGTTTATATTACTTACCAAAATGTGGTCCCCATTATCGGCTTATGTACGTAAATATTAGTTTTACTTGACATCAAAAGTTCGTGTTTATATTACTCACCAAAATGTGGTCCCCATTATCGGCTTATGTACGTAAATATTAGTTTTACTTGACATCAAAAGTTCGTGTTTATATTACTTACCAAAATGTGGTCCCCATTATCGGCTTATGTACGTAAATATTAGTTTTACTTGACATCAAAAGTTCGTGTTTATATTACTTACCAAAATGTGGTCCCCATTATCGGCTTATGTACGTTAATATTAGTTTTACTTGACATAAACATCAAAAGTTCGTGTTTATATTACTTACCAAAATATGGTCTCCATTATCGGCTTATGTACGTAAATATTAGTTTTACTTGACATAAACATCAAAAGTTCGTGTTTATATTACTTACCAAAATGTGGTCCCCATTATCGGCTTATGTACGTAAATATTAGTTTTACTTGACATCAAAAGTTCGTGTTTATATTACTTACCAAAATGTGGTCCCCATTATCGGCTTATGTACGTAAATATTAGTTTTACTTGACATCAAAAGTTCGTGTTTATATTACTTACCAAAATGTGGTCCCCATTATCGGCTTATGTACGTTAATATTAGTTTTACTTGACATAAACATCAAAAGTTCGTGTTTATATTACTTACCAAAATGTGGTCCCCATTATCGGCTTATGTACGTAAATATTAGTTTTACTTGACATAAACATCAAAAGTTCGTGTTTATATTACTTACCAAAATGTGGTCCCCATTATCGGCTTATGTACGTAAATATTAGTTTTACTTGACATCAAAAGTTCGTGTTTATATTACTTACCAAAATGTGGTCCCCATTATCGGCTTATGTACGTTAATATTAGTTTTACTTGACATAAACATCAAAAGTTCGTGTTTATATTACTTACCAAAATGTGGTCCCCATTATCGGCTTATGTACGTAAATATTAGTTTTACTTGACATAAACATCAAAAGTTCGTGTTTATATTACTTACCAAAATGTGGTCCCCATTATCAGCTTATGTACGTTAATATTAGTTTTACTTGACATAAACATCAAAAGTTCGTGTTTATATTACTTACCAAAATGTGGTCCCCATTATCAGCTTATGTACGTTAATATTAGTTTTACTTGACATAAACATCAAAAGTTCGTGTTTATATTACTTACCAAAATGTGGTCCCCATTATCGGCTTATGTACGTAAATATTAGTTTTACTTGACATAAACATCAAAAGTTCGTGTTTATATTACTTACCAAAATGTGGTCCCCATTATCGGCTTATGTACGTAAATATTAGTTTTACTTGACATAAACATCAAAAGTTCGTGTTTATATTACTTACCAAAATGTGGTCCCCATTATCGGCTTATGTACGTAAATATTAGTTTTACTTGACATAAACATCAAAAGTTCGTGTTTATATTACTTACCAAAATGTGGTCCCCATTATCGGCTTATGTACGTAAATATTAGTTTTACTTGACATAAACATCAAAAGTTCGTGTTTATATTACTTACCAAAATGTGGTCCCCATTATCGGCTTATGTACGTAAATATTAGTTTTACTTGACATAAACATCAAAAGTTCGTGTTTATATTACTTACCAAAATGTGGTCCCCATTATCGGCTTATGTACGTACATATTAGTTTTACTTGACATAAACATCAAAAGTTCGTGTTTATATAACTTACCAAAATGTGGTCCCCATTATGGGCTTATGTACGTACATATTAGTTTTACTTGACATAAACATCAAAAGTTCGTGTTTATATTACTTACCAAAATGTGGTCCCCATTATCGGCTTATGTACGTAGATATTAGTTTTACTTGACATAAACATCAAAAGTTCGTGTTTATATTACTTACCAAAATGTGGTCCCCATTATCGGCTTATGTACGTGAATATTAGTTTTACTTGACATAAACATCAAAAGTTCGTGTTTATATTACTTACCAAAATGTGGTCCCCATTATCGGCTTATGTACGTAAATATTAGTTTTACTTGACATAAACATCAAAAGTTCGTGTTTATATTACTTACCAAAATGTCGTCCCCATTATCGGCTTATGTACGTAAATATTAGTTTTACTTGACATAAACATCAAAAGTTCGTGTTTATATTACTTACCAAAATGTGGTCCCCATTATCGGCTTATGTACGTAAATATTAGTTTTACTTGACATAAACATCAAAAGTTCGTGTTTATATTACTTACCAAAATGTGGTCCCCATTATCGGCTTATGTACGTAAATATTAGTTTTACTTGACATCAAAAGTTCGTGTTTATATTACTTACCAAAATGTGGTCCCCATTATCGGCTTATGTACGTAAATATTAGTTTTACTTGACATCAAAAGTTCGTGTTTATATTACTTACCAAAATGTGGTCCCCATTATCGGCTTATGTACGTTAATATTAGTTTTACTTGACATAAACATCAAAAGTTCGTGTTTATATTACTTACCAAAATGTGGTCCCCATTATCGGCTTATGTACGTAAATATTAGTTTTACTTGACATAAACATCAAAAGTTCGTGTTTATATTACTTACCAAAATGTCGTCCCCATTATCGGCTTATGTACGTAAATATTAGTTTTACTTGACATAAACATCAAAAGTTCGTGTTTATATTACTTACCAAAATGTGGTCCCCATTATCGGCTTATGTACGTAAATATTAGTTTTACTTGACATAAACAGCAAAAGTTCGTGTTTATATTACTTACCAAAATGTGGTCCCCATTTTTGATAAGGTTCGAATGTTAACGACTCCAAAATAAATATTTCGATACAATCAATACTTACCGAGGCCTTACAAAGGGATACTGTGCATACCTGTCATTATAACAGTTTAAATTATCAAAATGTTTAAACAAACTGATAACATTATATAGATGTTCTATGCGAAACTATTTATGATGGTTTTATTTAGTTGTCCCACAAATATGGTATTTAAATACTTGTATTGTACTAAACTTAGATTTAAACATTTATCCCAAATCTATCTCACCTTACGTTTTGGTCAGTTTTATAATGAATACAATCATCCGTTCGTCGAGTTTTATCAAAGTTATTTTTTATCTTCAATATTGAGATACAATATAAATTGTAACGAAATACATGGTATGGACTTCAATAGGTCGTTTGAATATTTAAAATTCAGCCTATTATTTTGTTAAGTAAACGTTATAAATGTAATCATATACAACAAACACAAATCACAAATATTATGAGAGAGAGAGAGAGAGAGAGAGAGAGAGAGAGAGAGAGAGAGAGAGAGAGAGAGAGAGAGAGAGAGAGAGAGCAGAGTGAAATTCTTATGTGGAGAGAGAGATGAATAACTTCCATGCTGTTTTTTTCCTTTTTTTGTTTCTTTCCTTTCTTTTATTTTATCACAATGTTTCCTTCCCACTTCGTTGTGCAGTTGCCGAAGTACTAATGATCTAGAAGGTATTGCAGAAAATCTTAAACCAATAGCAGTATATAGAGATTTTGATAAGATAACGGATTTTAAAAAAAATCTATGTGTTTAGTGATTCTAGTACACTTTCAGCATTCAATCAAGGATTTATATACTTTACAAATCCTTCCTTCAACTATATAAAACATGTTGATTTAAAACAAATTATTATTTGTCGTATCATTTGAATGAAAACAAAAGCTTTAGAATAATGTACATTTGAGTTATCTCGCTTTTCATGTATAGCAAAGTAACAAAATAATACATTCCGATAATCCAATCAAACTAATAGTACTGCAACTGACATCGAAAAAAACGCTTAGTTAACGAGTTCAATGGTCCAGAATAACAAACGGCTGCAAATTGTTTTAAATGATAGAATAATATCTATATTTTAATTTCCGTTTGGTAGTAAAAAGTTTCTATTGTCACATATTTGTATGTTATCTCTTTAATGGGGGTACCCCTCAATTTACGGTTCGGGGTAGTTACCTTAAAATCCAAAAAAATATTTTTTTTGTTTAAAGTTCCCGCTATTTTCGTAAATATCTTCGGAATGATGAAGACATAAATATAATACTATCCCCAAGTAAAACTTTCAAACTTAAAGTTGGCTGTTTTTTTAGATAGAAATTACAAATAAAAAATACATTGTATGTCAATGTTTAACCTCAGAGCAATTAAAATGCATGCACGTGGTCGGGAAAAAAGGTGATGCTACAACCAACTTCTCTTGAAATCTACTTTCTTTGGGCGAATCATCAGTGATGTTATGGAAAATGATAGTATTTTGGATTGGGACAGATATTTTGCATTGCAACAGGCCACCTACGGACCCCTCAAAGAGTTGTTGCAAGGGTTATTTTTTTTTTTTGCAAGGGTTATTAACGTGCAAAGAAAAGTGGCACTCTCTTTACACGAGGCATCGGATTTAACGTCCCCATTCTGACCAGACGTGACTGCGAACTTTTTACTGCCGGTCGGGAGAAGACCAAGTGACCATATTTCGTTTCCCCAGTCACCGTTGGGGAACTTTAATTAGAAACAACAGAAATCTATATATGTGATCAAACGGATCAACATGTATCCTCACAACCTGACACTAAGTGACTTTTATACGATCTCGCGCTCAGCTTCTTCTATGTAGTTTGGATTTAAAAACAGTTTTTTTTTGTGTAAAAGCAAAACCTTTAAAAAAACTGAAATGTAGTCTCCACACCCGATCACAGCAGTACTTGGTCGTGCGAAAAAATCAGGGATAGAATGCGGTGATTACATTGTTCTGTGTCCGGAGACTCGGAAACATGTCGAAGGAATTGTCTTGATATCATCTTAATTTCGGTGCATTACATTAGGGAGGACGGGGGATGAAAAATATTACATTTACAAGTTTTTCCGTTCCTGCCAAGGGTATAGTCTTCAGATGATTAATACAACATATGTCACATAAATTAAGGTAGTAGAAAGTTCTTCAGTTCTAAGTTCCGCAGTATTGGATCCAGGGCTAAAGGGGGAGTTAGAACCCTCCTGTTATGACGATCACTTGTCTTTAATTGGGACAGATGGTTGGGAACACCTCCCCTTTATCCTGGGTATGAACCCCGTTTTAAAAATTGATGTACTCCCCTGTTCCGCCTTACACGAATTCTTCCTTTGGTTTGTAAGCGGTTGTTCTAGTTCTAACCGTTTCCAATATCAATGGACTATAATTTATCTTACCTCCTATACATTTCTAGGAATGTGATTCGTTAAAGCGTCCTCGTGGAAACCGTGTATATTCATTATTAGGTTAGATGGGAGGCGGGGCTTATTTCATACACGGTTAGTAGGGGAGTTACGTCCCTTTATATTCCATATAAGGTAATAAGGAGGCAGGGCTTATTTCATACACAGTTAGTAGTGGTGTTACGTCCCTTTAGAAAAACAAAAGAGTACTGAGAAAAAATCTTAAAGGTTTCGACAGACGAAGAAAGTGATGATAAAGTAAAATAAATTCATAAAACACATTTAAATCTAACAAGTTTTCATTGTTGGCATCTTTTTTTTGTAGGATCAAAGGAAGTAGTTTCTAAATTATATGTTAATGCTAACTGTATTGAAGACTTAGTTTAAACAATATTTATTCAGATAAATCAACATTAAACGATAATATACATTATACTATATTGAAGACTTGCTCATTTTGATAGGTCACTTATTTTCTTCCACACATTTTGTTCAGGTGATTTCTCGAAATCCAAGGGACCAATGTTGATGGAACTCTACTATAATGAGGACTCCAATGTTAGGTTATGCACGAAGCATGGAATGGTTTAATATGGCTGCCGTTACCATGGAAACGGAACAAATGTGCAAAAATTAAGTTTTTTGTTTTGGTGAACTGTTTGGATATGCTTTAACTCATATATTAATACAATGTAGGTGCCCACTATATACAGGTGTTTGATGATTTTGGAACTCATTGGAACTACTATGTTGTCATGGAAACGACACCAAAAATTGCAAAATGCTCCAAACTTCATGAAACTCCACAGTAACAATGAACAACATTGGAAAATGTGGCATTTGGCGTTGGAATTTCCGAAATGTCTGTTGTTACCAGTCTGCCATGGAAATAATGCAAAAAGGTCAAAAAAAAAAGAAAAAAAAATCCTGCAATCTGGATGAAACTTTACAGAAATGGTCACTAGTATAAGCCGAGTTGAATTTTCACTTTTGAATTTTCAAAATGGCTGCCTCTCACCTGGCAAAGGGTGAAGGGTGCCATCAGTTATTGCTAGCAATTACAAATCTAGTTTTATTTTATTTTTCCATTAGGTATAAGATAAAGTTCATTTATAGAAACCCATAGAAAAATCCTATTAAATTCAAAAAATGATTTAGACCCGCGAGCCCCTTTTAGGACCCATAGTACTACAACGGATAAAAATGAAATAGTTTAATAGTGGTTAATATCCCCTTCAAACAATGACACCCACCCTGTATTATTCAGCAAACTCTGATTTGTAAGGCATACATGGGGTAGAAGGTCAGTTTTGATGGGCTAGCAGTCCTTCGACCAGGACTAGTAAAATCCTGCTGCCAATAAGTCCTGGGCTAGTTAGCTGTAACCACATTTTTCAACTCTAGGAATAAGCTGCTATATTGAAATTGCAAAAGTGATCCATAGCTAATATTTTTTGAAACACCGAGAACGAAAATCGTGCCTAATTAAGTGCTTTAACCATCACACCCACCTTGTTTCACCTATCTGCCGGACTATTAGTTAAAACGCAGAAACAATGAATTTTTCTTAAACACTAATTTATTCATTTTCTTTCATTTTTTACAATTTTCTTCATAAAAACAAGTCAGCAATATAAGAGTTTGTTTCATCCATTCAGTTGATATTTGAGTTTTAAATTTTGAAATTTGATTATTGACTTCCATTTTGAATTAAGATCGTAAATTTTGTTATTCTACTTTTTAATCAAATATGTGTCAGAATATTCATTTTACATGTGTGCATAACTTGAAAAAAATAAGTCAACTTCCGAGTATTCTTGCATATTATTAATTTGGTTCGAATCAATTGCTTATCGACATACTCGACATAACTATGCTGTTTTCATGACGTATAAGTCTACACTAAGAATTCTTCTATGATTACTTGAAAGGTGAATTCGATTTAGTGGATTGCTGTTTTAAATATATCAAAATACACTTTTGTATAAATTGTAGTTGTGTAAAACATATGTACAATTAATTTAAACTAGCAAATTGTGTATAAAACAGTGACGATAATGGGTGCAGTTCTTATCAGTTATAAGGAAATGTCAATGAAGTTAGAATGATTCGTGTGATGTAACGAGTAAAACTGTATTCGCATGTTGTTAAAACCTCAATGTATATAACTATTTTAATGATTTTATAAACCAGAATCATATATATATATATATATAACAACAAAATTAACGTTTAAGCATACATAAGCTTCAAATTGTGTTCCATTGTTTAGTTCAGAAGAAAATACGTATATATTTCTCTTTCTGGCGAATGGTACAGTATGTGTCTTTACTACTCTCGAATATGCTTCCAATCTCTGCAAAAAATGAATACAATAAACATTCATTGATGCTATGAAAGAGGGTGAAAGATATTAGAAAGACATTCAATTTCATAGATCAAAAATAAACTGACAACGACATGGATAAAAAGTAAAAGACAATCAGAAAAACAATAGCACACACACACACAACATATAAAACTAACGAATACGCAACACGAACACTGAAAAACACCAGAGTTAATCGCAGGAGCTCCGGGAGGGTGAACAGATCCTGCTCCACACACGGACCCCGTCGTGTTGCACATGTTATTACAAACCCGGTAATAGATTGATTTGGTATGTCGCATTCGTTAAAAAAGAAGTGAGTTGAAGTTACAACACTATAAATGTATGCATCAAAATACCATTATCATGATTATTTTCATTTTAAAAATAAAAACAGTTGTTCGTATATGTTTTTTTAATTGTAAATGGTTTGTCCATCATATTGTCGTATGCTTTCAAGTGGAAACAATTTATTTCAGAGATAACCATCAAATCAAACTAAATCAATACTGTCCTTCTGAATAAATAATTTGTTAATATAAGTTTAATCTTTCGTGAACCCTTACAAACAGATGTTAAAAGGAATACTGCAGGACAAGTCTATTCTTCTACATTCCTATCGGGCCGTTACATAACTAAATTAAATAATGCGTAGTAAATGCTAATTGGAAGATTCACACAAACAACTCATAATAAGCATGTCATATTTCGTTTAATTGTATTACTAATACTTTTAAAACCACGATCTCTACGTCTTTGTATGACTTATTCATACTATGTACTGACAAGCAATAGAAGAGAACTATGGATAGGATAGTAAGTTTTATCTAAAGTACTTACCCCCCACAATAACAGCTAAAATAAGAAAATATTATATTATTTGGACTTACTAGTCGAACTTATCAGTGATAGTTTTCACGTTTAAATTACTTCACATACTGTCATGAAGGGATCTCTTCAACTTATAATACAGCATTATAATGCAAATTATTAAAATTAGTAGGATACTTTTTGATACTACCACCTAATTTCATTATGCTTCTTCTAGATGGCTGCCTCATTTAAAATATTTAATCACATGTTCTTGTTTTTACTTCCTGTTTTTTTTCATAAAGGATTTGTAATCAATGCGTAATCAATCTGATTAAAGTATCCACGTTTATTTGTTCCCATGGAATTCACAGTAACATTGTTCTGCTTTTGAATTCAATTTTCAACATTACATCATACAAATGCACCACATCTTAATATTGGCCGTTTGTCATATATTGTCTATAACAACAAATGCTCAAAGCTATTATTCATACTTATCAGTGTGCTAAGTGACACTTACCAACAAAAGGTTATGAACATTAAAACACATTGAAATTGTCAATGATATAATACTTGTTTTAGAGAATGTAAAGGACGAACACGTTGTGTAGTCACACATGAATATTTTAGTATCGCATTAATTTAGGAACGTTGTCATTTATTGTTTTAAAAAATGTAGGCAACATCTTCAATTTGTTTTAATTTGACAATGGTGATGTTGATGATAATCTCTGAAAGACTGCCTGGTTATTTTTTTATTTTGAAGCTATTTTCCTGATGTGTTCCCCCAGTTTGTTGATTTATGCATATTCAATCTTTGTAATCGATGATTATATAAATTGAAATATAGGTGTCATAAAGATACTCCCAGGAACGAACAATAAGCTATGTCATAAAACAAGTGGGTATAATAAGTCATACACCAGTAATATAATTTAGAAAACTCTGTTGAGATAATACTTGTCCCAAAAAGTGGTAACATTTTACAATATAAACTGTAAACGTTAGTTGTAAAATTGACATATTTGATCAGTACATATCCACGAACAAACTATAAACACTTTGTTGCAGGTGGTGGATTTTTGAAAAGTTCATGGTAATGTGGCTTTACGTCTCCCTAGCCTTGGATTGACAGCGTAATTAATGTGCCAAATGTCAAATACAACTTTAAAAGACTTTATCTATATCAATACATAGCAAAATAACACGGCCAAATGCCTTAAAATACCGACCAAAGAATACAAAAAGTAAGCTATTACATGTATCAAGCTCAAAGTATGAATTTATGAATACACAAATGGTTTTGTAAAGCTGAATAAGTACGAATCGACAATTGTGTGTTTAAAAAACATACCAGATGCAGTGCCAAAACGAAACGCAAGATGCAAGATTTAATATATAACCTAATGCTTAAAGTAATGTTTACAAAAGTAGTTGCTACATCAACATGCCAGATCAATACGCATTTAAGATATAACGTTGGTTCTTGAAAATGGTTTGTCTTATATCAAAGCAAAACTTTGAATTTGTATAAGAACACTTAAACTAATGACAAAGCTTTGATATATACGAATATTTCAGAAAAATGTCATTGTTTACATGCCAGTATACAATATTAACCATGCACAAATAGACATGCATCGGATCTAATGCTTTTGTAAAGCTACATGCATGAATGTACTTTCATTAGTTTAAATAAACAAGTACTATATAAACCATTCCAGTCTTGTAATGCGTGACATCATCTGAAATAACATAAACAGTACCAATTTTTCTGCAACAGATGCGCATTCCTACAACCAATATCTGCTAAATGATGATCGACGCCAAAATATTTAAAAATCTAAAACTTAGAAAAGATATAAAGAGCTTTAAACAAAACAAAAACTACAAAAAAGTATTATCCGAATAGGTTTTGTTACTTTTATATAATTATGTCTTTAATCATTTAATATATTTTATCTTTTCCCATTCAATAAAAACGTCAGATACAATTCCACACATTTATTCTTTTATTCTCCATATCTATTAACTCATCACAATATACTTATCTGTTTGGTACTTAACACTTACAAATCACTGAAAAATAGAAATATAAATACAGTTATAATCTCATAAAAAATTTGAAGGAACCACACAATGGAAAATATTCATCTTAAACACCAGATGTAACGTTTTACGTAATACGTTCAGCATGTTGTCTTGAAATGTTGTTCATATTTAGAAGAAACTGTGATTTCCTGAATGTGGGAGCTGAAGTTTTTAAACGTTTTTGATTAGTTACAAAAAACGGTTATTTACTTAGACACAACTGTCTTCAATAAAGTGCGGACACTTGTTTTGTATGTGAAATCATAATAAAATTGAAAATGGAAATGAGGAATGTGTCAAAGAGACAACAACCCGACCATAGAAGACACAACAGCAGATGGTCACCAAGAGGTCTTCAATGTAGCGAGAAATTCCTGCACCCGGAGGCGTCCTTCAGCTGGCCCCGAAACAAATATATATACTAGTTCAGTGATCTCTCTAGTTCTTCTCTATTTCATGTTATTATTTCAAAACAAGAACAGTCTTCAAGGAGGTTTTGTCCCCGAGGGTATCACCAGCCCAGTAGTCAGCACTTCGGTGTTGACATGAATATAAATTATATGGTCCTTTTTAAAAATTTCCTGTTTACAAAACATTGCATTTTTCGAAAAACTAAGGATATTCCTATCCCAGGAATACATTACCTTAGCCGTATTTGACACAACTTTTTTAAATTTTGGGTCGTCAATGCTCTTCAATTTTGTACTTTGTTTGGCTTTATAACTATTTTGATCTGAGCGTCACTGATGAGACTTATATAGACTAAACACGCGTCTGGCATATTTAATTATAATACGGGTACCTTTGATAACTTTTAACGCAACTGGGTCGATGCCATTGCTGGGGTACGTTTCGTCACCAGCCCAGTAGTCAGCACTTCGGTGTTGATATGAATATTAATTATATGGTCACTTTTATAAATTTCCTGTTTACTAAACTTTGCATTTTTCGAAAAAACTAAGGATATTATTATGCCAGGAATAGATTACACAGGGAAAATTGCAACATATGTTGTTCATATGTTTTCAAAACATATGGAAAACATATGATATTACATGTAATATGTTTTGAAACATATGAAAACATATAGAAGTAAACATATGTTTTCAAATGTTTTATAAATCCTGTTTACATATGTTTGTAAACATATGAAAAACATATGATTTTCATATTTTTTCATATGTTACAAAGGACATTGAAAATGAATGTTTTGAGAAAATGTCAAAAGTTGTAATTTGACTATCACATACATTTATTCATTTATTATCTATATAATGGATTTCTCAAACATGAAAGTGCAATATTCTACTCTTTCCACTAAATGCCACGTGCACCAAAGGCAACGTGATGATCGTAACTGCACTTACGCTCATCCCAATATGGCGAACACAAATTTAGGGAAATCTAAAAGGCCGATTTCTCCACTTTAACAGCTTTTTTTCATATTTGCATTAGGTCAAATTTTATCCTTAAAGCATTGCCATTGAAATATTTCTTCGTACATGATGGAAAAGTAACAAAAAGAATGAAAATCTAGATACAAGAAATTGCGATGATGATCTTAACTTTTATTTATTTTTATCAACGATGATCGTAATTATTATTAAAGATAATCGTAACTGTCTGTTACAACTAAGCATTTCTTTTAAAACACACAAAAATAATGTAAATTCATGCCTTATATAACTTAATAGTTATTTCTAGAATATTCCGTGAAAGTTTTGGCCTGGCCTGTATTCTCAAACTGTATCATGAGGATGACAGTTATCTTGACTTCATATAAACGTATTCCATTTTGAATGTTAACTAAATTACTAATAACAAAAAACATCAAGCATATAAGCCTGCTAATTCCCTGTAATTTCATTTCTTTTTGACAAATAGCGGTGTTCCAGACCCTCATACTCGGGGTGGGGGGGGGGGGTGGTTGGTGGGGGGGGGGGGGGGGGGTTGACGCTCTAATACTTAATTAATAGGGGTTGCCGCTGGGGTTCTGTTACCCGACCCTTTTCATAATATAATTTAGATTTCAAAGATGTATACCTTTTCCCATATTGTTAGAATTGTGCGTGGTGTGTAATTAACAAGTTGAATATCAAAGTGCAAAAAGAGAGAAAATAGGTCGATAAAACACAGCCCGGAACACCCAAAAAGATGACAGACGAAGTTATTGCAACTTTATTGATCGGATAATATACTCTTGATAGTTACCGAAATTTTCACATTTTGTTCAAGCTTGAAAGGGTGACCTATTCCAGCGGCACGTCCTATCACCATGTATATAGGAAGTGGACCCACCGAGCCCTCATATAACGTAAATGTACGAAAGCTTGCATGGTACGTCGAATACGAAAAGCCGGAAATTTTTTCACGGTTACCGTTGTTTTATATTATGACACAAAATCCATGGACGCTCACGCGATCATCTGCTGCAGCTTTTTTTTAAGTTTGAAGAATGGACAGAGATAGATGATACAAAGTACATTGGTTTTTCACACTGGTGAACCAACATTTACTATCAACAGATATATTGAATACACTCATCATAGATACCAGGTCTAAATTTTGTATATATGCCAGACGCGCGTTCAGTCTACAAAAGACTCCTCAGTGACGCTCGAATCCAACAAAGTTAAAAAGGCCAAATAAAGTTCGAAGTTGTAGAGCATTTAGGAATGGGTGATTTGTCGATTAAGTGGAAGAAACCGGGGAACGAATTCGCAACATAAGAAAATTATGAAATTCACTGCAACGGAAGTGTTTTTGTATTGATGGATAATTTTACGTACCCTAAAAGCACAACGAAATAATATTATTAGGCACATTTTGTTTGATTATTGGATAAAAGCAGGAAGATTTATTTTTCACGAAAAACTATAATCCGACTAAGACTGTTGATATTTATAAACCTGCGAACGATATTGTAATATAAATATAATTGCATTGGGTAACCCGTTTCATTACCTATTCATATATCTCATGATGAGGATGTAACAAAATTAAGACACACATACATACCAAATAACCATATAATTTGTAAATACTTTAGACAATAAGATGAACTTGGAAAAAAGGGGAGGAGGAAATCATATACTTGATGTAATGTATTGAAATTGTTTATCTAATGTCACTACAGAACCTAATTACTTTTACTGATGCAGACCTGTATAATTGTGTCTAACGATGTGTGGTTTTTGTATTTGTTTATCAGTTGTTTTAAATCTATGAAACTGGGCAAACAAATCTCCAGCAATAAATACTTAGCTATTTTACATTTAATAGATAGGAGTGTCCCTGGGGATCAATTACTCCCCTCTTTTCATATAATTTAGATTTAAAAAATGTATATATACCTTTTCATACATTGCGTAGGTAATAATGCTACCTTTTCCCAATTTTAAGTATGAGTGATTCCAGGACATGCAGGAGCGAACAAGAATCACATTATGGCATTACGGAGAAAACCTTCACATTTGCTTAAAGCTCAAATCTGAGGCTCCAAGTCCTCATGCTATGTTTACTTTAAGGCAAACGAGACTTCCAACTAAAAAAGTTACAGGGCTTTGCATATGACAATTTAAGTACAATAAGCCTTAATTAACCTGAGTCTGAGACAACTTTTACCGAGTACGATAACAAATAGCATCTATTAATTGTCAGCCTTATGATACATGTATTATTCTTCTGATAGTTTTTCACACCTATTGATATATTTTTAAGCTGAAAAATATGACCCAGGCTATTACAGCGGCAGGTCTTATCACCATGTAAATTATAAGAAGTTGACCCCTAGAGTGCATGATTGGTCTACTTTACATATATTTAAATGTAAATATAGAAATAAGAAGATGCGGTATGATTGCCAATGGGAAGAACCACCAGAGATCAAACAACATAGAAGTTATGATACAAGTCTGAAGATGGCTTGAACAATGAGCAAAGCCCATACCACAAAGTCAGCTACATGTATTATATAAAAGACATTTAATGAAAATGACAAATGTAAAACAATGCAAGTTTAAATGAGGAAACTAACAGACTGATATTGTTGTATAAACAAAATCAGGAACAAATAAACAAATATGATATACAGAAACAAAGTGAACAAACGACAACTTGTACCGCTGAATAACAGGCTCCTGACTTTGGACAGGCACATACACCATTGTGCAGCATTTGATGGAGTCAGACTAGTTTATTGATGCAAAACCCTCCCTTTAAGGGAGCTATAATTTGTTTTCATGTGTGTTGGGGGGGGGGGGAGGTTTGGCAGGGATGAAATTTGAAAAAGGCAAGATGAGACACTTTGCAAAAAAAAGACAGGATGACAATTAATGAAAAGAAAGTCAGGATAAACTATAAATAGAAACAAAAAGACTTTAAACCGTTGGTTTTCCCGTTTGAATGGTTTTACACTAGTAGTTTTTTAGGCCTTTTTTTGTAGTTTGCTGTTCGGTGTGAGCCAAGGCTCTGTGTTGAAGGCCGTACCTTGACATATATACATTGTTTACTTTTATAAAGTGTTACTTGGATGGAGAGTTGTCTCATTCGCACTCATACCACATCTTCCTATAATTAGGACTGAATAGAATGGACAAATAAAAATGCAGGACAACATTTGTCATCACGTCATACAACGGTCACATGGATTTAATAAACATAAGATAGATTATAAAAAAGAAGATGTGGTATGATTGCCAATGGGACATTTCTCCACAAGAGACCAATGACACAGAAATTAACTATAGGTCACCGTACGGCCTTCAACAATGAGCAAAGCCAATACCGCATGGTCAGCTATAAAAAAACGAATTGAGAATGTAAGACAATTCAAACGAGAAAACTAGCGGCATAATTTATGTACAAAATATGAAGGAAAAAAAGTATGTAACACATAAACAAACGACAACTGCTGAATAATAGGCTCCTGATCATTCAAATAATTTAATACATTATATAGTTATTTTTTCAGGGCAAGTCTAGATCTGTTGTTTTTTTTAAAGATAAAAAATAGCCAATTTTGCCATATACATTTTGTTAATGCAATTTGGCAGATATATTGTTATTTCATTTTATAATACATTTGTACATGTCATACATAATGTCTTTTAGCATTTTCAATGAAAGTACATCTTGTACATGAACTTTAAGAAGTAGAATAATCTAAGCAACAGAAAATAATTCATTTGAGGCATTGCTTTCTAGATTATATACATGTAATGGAATCATAGATTGTCATATTGATTTATGTACATATAACATGTATAAGGTGTCATACCACCAATTAAAAGTCCCTATCTGTTCAACCAAATTTTGCAATTTTCACAGCTTTCTAAATATTTTACCTTAAGTTTAACTTCATAGAAACTAGGTATATCCTGAATTGTACAGGTGTCACCTTTCTGCATGCCAATTTTCAACATACATTCAAAATCATATAAGAAAGCAGAGAGCTTCCGAAAGGAGGTACCACTAAAAATAACCCCTGGTTTTCTGGAAATCTTAAATTAGTATACTATGGAGCGCATTAATCCTCAATTTTTAATGCAAACTCATAGACAGGTAAATTTTGGCTCAAAATGGTCTTAATATATTTCTCTTTCAACAAAACTTTCATTTCTGCAAATTTGTTAGTTAGTTTAGGTGAACAATGACATCAAATGCACTTTTTTTTGTCCGAGTAGGCCTACTTTCACATACGTTCTAAATTTGAGGGAGTAATTGGTGGTATGACACCTAAAGAGACAAAAAAGTTGATTAGAAATCTTTTATTTTGCTTTATTCTTAATCCTTAGTCAATTTGTAGTTAAAAACAGCCTATCTGAGCATTATGCGACTTATAATAAAAATTTCACAGCTCAATTTAAACTGACTGTAATGTATGACTTTGATAGAAAATACTTGAAAATTTCATTTTGGGCTACAGGAACATAAACTTTCAATATCAAGATCATTGTTTGCTGATTTTTTCTTGTTTGTTCTACTTCTTTAAAGACTTCCAACAATTTTTGCAATGAATTTAGTAAAAAATCCAAGGTATTGAAGTGTCAAGGAATATTGACCCCCCTTTTTTTCATCTGGTGTCAGTAAAGTACTACAAATTGATCAAAAGTGCAGTCATGGTCATTTAACTGTGTTTATTTACATCAGTTAATAAAATTTAAGATATAAAAATTTCATTTGGAATAATAAATGGTGCTTTTGTGAGTTTCTGCAGTGCTTACATTAGGCTATGCTATCTGCCAAGTACATAGTATGACGCAATGCTATAAGGGGTAAAAATCAAATAATTTCATTAAATCTGCATGACAAAATTTTTTTGGGGGTAGTAAACAACTTATGTTTCAATGTTTAACACCACAGAATAACTTTCTGTGCATTTATAACATTATTTAGGACATTTTTTATATAAAAGTCTATTGTCAGGATGGGAAAAGCTAAAAATAGGACAAACTCAAGTTTTAGGCTCTAAATTTGCAATATGTGACATTTTGCCCCCAAAAAGATTGAAATATGGCTACTATTATCTCAAATGATCAGTTAAGACAAAAAAAAACAATTGTTTTCTGATTTTGATGTTTCACCGCATTTTGCTTAAAGGTGTCATACCACCAATTAAAAGTCCCTATCTGTTCAACCAAATTTTGCAATTTTCACAGCTTTCTAAATATTTTACCTTAAGTTTAACTTCATAGAAACTAGGTATATCCTGAATTGTACAGGTGTCACCTTTCTGCATGCCAATTTTCAACATACATTCAAAATCATATAAGAAAGCAGAGAGCTTCCGAAAGGAGGTACCACTAAAAATAACCCCTGGTTTTCTGGAAATCTTAAATTAGTATACTATGGAGCGCATTAATCCTCAATTTTTAATGCAAACTCATAGACAGGTAAATTTTGGCTCAAAATGGTCTTAATATATTTCTCTTTCAACAAAACTTTCATTTCTGCAAATTTGTTAGTTAGTTTAGGTGAACAATGACATCAAATGCACTTTTTTTTGTCCGAGTAGGCCTACTTTCACATACGTTCTAAATTTGAGGGAGTAATTGGTGGTATGACACCTAAAAGGAGCAGCAGGCAATAATTATTTTTTGATGAGAGCTAAGTAATGTTCAAATATTTTTTGTTGTTGTCAGACTCTGTATACATGTTGCAAGTTTGAGGTCATAGAGTTGAATGTTTTGATTCTTGTTTTGAGTTATATCTATAAGCTGTGACAAATTATTATTTTTTAAAGGTTAATTTTATAGAAAATAGCGTTGAAAGCTCTAAGTCATAAAAATGTTGTTTAAAATTGTGATTAGGTCAGTTTAAGAGGAACCACGCAATAAATCCCTCAGTCATGGTTAATTGACTTTTATATTTTACTTAACTTAAATGTGAAAAGTTTCTGATTAGGACAGTTTGAGTGAACCAATAAGGATAAATCATTGATATTTGGTACGCAGTTGTATATATCAGAGTACTAGCACCTTACCTATCCCTTGTTTTTATTTTACCCAGCCCATCAGTCATACATGTCGTATATTGATTTGAAACTTTATCAAGTCATGGATGATGGTGTGTGACTTTGGATGTTTAAGCATCAGGCATGGAGTAATACAAATTTGTAATTGTAATGCATGGTAAGGGAGGTTGGATAATTTAGGGGGTTATGGTCCCAACAGTTTTGAAATAAAGGGCATAAAAAGGGTGTTAAATAAGCATTTTGCTACTTTTCAAGTTGGTCCAAATCGGGGTCCAAAATTTATTTTTTGGTTTTTGATTTCAATAAACATTGAATATATGGGGTTCATAAGATGCTAAATCTAACCATATATTTACATTTTTGATGTTTGGGCCCCGTTATCAAATTAGTCCACATTGAGGCCAAAAGGGTCCAAAATTAAACTTTGTTTGATTTCATCAGAAATTGAATTCTTGGGTTTCTTTGATATGCTAAATCTATTACATGTATCTATATTTCGGATATTGGGCCATACAACTAATAGACTAATAGGTAAATGTCTAATTTCAAATTTTTAAGCTCTTAGACCACATTCATTATGTGTCAGAAACCTATGCTGTGTATATTAAATTTCTCTTGATTTGGCCTTTTTTTAGATACTAAAAGTAAACTTTTATTAGGTGAACTACTTTATGTTTATGGAATGATTGTAAGGTGTTTATATTTGTCTACCAGCTTTAACTTATTCTATAGGTTAATATAAGCATATTCCAGGTCAAGTTTATAATTTTGGTCGATCTCATTTTTCCAGTGATGCCCCTTGGACTCAATGGATATATTAAGTTTATAGAAATGGTCTCGTAAATGCTCTCAATTTTCTTTATAAAACTTAAAGTAAATATTATAGTAATGCATTTGTCTGTGAAGTTTGAAGGTCAGTTTGAAATATTTATTATACAAGAAAAAGAACGTCCCCTCCAAAGCACATTTGTTTTATTTATAAATATGTTTGAGAACAAAATAACATGTGTTTTTTAACTATTGCCTATTTATAGATAAAAAAAATTGTGAAAAGTAAAGAAACATAATTAAAGAACATTTATTTTAAATTAATAAAATATTGAACTTAAAGTCAATCTAGTTGTTTTTCTTAATCATACAGGATATTTCCAAAAAGCAGCTGTATATACATTAACCAGTAATAGCCAGCAGTGAAGACAATTACATATCTGTGTATGTTGATATAGCAATAGAAATATCGCATACATCATATAAAAATAAAATATAGACAATAGAAATTGGGTATGTCAAAGGGACAAAAATATGAAAATAAAATATAGAAAATAGAAATGGAATATGTCAAAGAGACAAACGTATGAAAATAGAAAATAGACAGAGAAAATGGGGTATGTCAAAGAGACACACATATGAAAATAAAATATAGAAAATGGAAATGGATTATGTCAAAGAGACTAACATATGAAAATAGAATGAAGACAATAGAAATGGGATAATATGTCAAAGAGACACACATATGAGAAAAAAATCTAGACAATAATAATGGGATATGTCAAAGAGACAAACATATGAAAATAGAATATAGACAATAGAAATGGGGTATGTCAAAGAGATAAAAAATTGGAAATAGAATATAGAAAACAGAAATGAAATATGTCAAAGAGACACACATATGAAAATAGAAAATAGACAGTGGAAATTGGGTATGTCAAAGAGACAAAAATATGAAAATAAAATATAGAAAATGGAAATGGATTATGTCAAAGAGACTAACGTATGGAAATAGAATATAGACAAAATAAATGATGTATGTCGAAGAGACAAACAAAGGCAACAGTAGTATACCGCTGTTTAAAACTCGTAAATCTATGGACAAAAAAAAAACAAAATCGGGGTAACAAAACAAAACTAAGGGAAATGCATTAAATATACGAGGAGAACAACGACATAAACAAACGAAAATAAAATATAGACAATAGACATGTGATATGCTAAAGAGACAAACATATGAATATAGAAGAAACAACTTTATAAAAAAAGAAGTTCTACTTGATATACAAATTATGGAGCACTGTTATTTTTCTCCATAAAGGAATGCCTCTATATATTTTTTTTTTTATTTCTTTGAACTTTTGATTTTGGCAGGTATTTTCTGCGGAGTTTGGTATTTTGGGTTATTTATTTTTTAAAGCAACAACTTATCACAATATTGTTTACACTCAAAATGAGTTCCTGACAACAACAAAAAAGACAACAAAGAAAAACTTATTAAAACATAACCCTTAAAAACCCTATCGCAAAAAAGAACACAACATATATTTAGGCCAGGTATGAAAACATATGAAGAGCATATGTTTTTAAAAAATATGATTTTAAAAACGTTATGTTTTTCATATGTGTTTTATATGTTTTGCTTTTTTTATAGATATTTGAAATCATGTTTTCATGTCGGGCCTAAACATATGTTTACATATGTTTTCAAACATTTGTAAAACATATGTTAAACATATGAAAACATATGTTGCAATTTTTCCTATCTACCTTAGCCGTATTTGACACAACTTTTTGGAATTTTGGGTCGTCAATGCTCTACAACTTTGTACTTAATTGGTTTTATAACTATTTTGATCTGAGCGTCACTGGTGAGTATTATGCAAACGAAACGTGCTTCTTGGGTATTAAATTATAATCCTGGTACCTTTGATAACTTTCAACATAAAATTTTCCTATTTCGGGAAAAAACAACACATAAAGCATTCACTATTACTTGTTCTTATTTTCTTAACTTTTGTCAACTAATCATAATATACTTATCTGGTTGGTATATAACACTTACGGTGCCCTGAAAAATAAATCCAAATTAGTTTGAAGTATGAGGAGTAACATAAGACCATCATGATACAGCAAAAGCAGTTTATGAATTTTACTAATAAGTTCAGCATATTGTTTTGAAGTGTATTTTTTTACTTGAATGTGGTTGCTATTAACACGAAGCTTAAATAAAACATGAACATGAATATCTCCTTTCAAAAATGTAAATGGCTGTTCAAACCTTATAATTTTGTCTTTTGGAGATCAATTTTTAATATTTTTTGAAAGACGGAATGATAATGGATGCATAATGTATACAATTGCCGAAAACTTTCTCAACATATGTATACAACACACTGGTAGTTTGCAATGTAACGTTAAACGCGGATATGTGTTATATTCAATTTCTTAATAGAGCTATATAAGTGTTATGATAAATAACAACCTAAAATTGCAGGATTTAAAACATATTTTTGTTATTGGGAAATGAGAAATGAGAAATTAGAAGTGTGTCGTTAGACATACATCATTTGCTTTTAATTGATTGGGTACGACAAAACATACATAATATGAGTCGCTTTCCTGATCATCTATTGTTGTTTAGGTATTGACTGCATAGTCAAAATAAGGACACACAAGAGTGTGACATAAGGAACAAAATTGAATATTTGGGATGTAACTACCACATTAAGTTTTACACCAACCTGCATAAATAAGCACACGCTGATAGCTTACAAACTATGTCTCGAATATCATACTAATGTTAGATTATTTCAAAAGCTGGCACAAATGCTGTGGGTTTTTGGCCGAAAAAATAATATGTGTGATTTTATTTACACCTAAAATAATAGTTATCTAAGGTAGATAATTGTTTTTTTTCTGTTCTTTTATGTATTTGTTTTTACATTATAGACATGGGAGTAACATTTTGACTTAAAAAAGCGCTTTATGGAAAACAACAAAACAGTTTTTTTTATGGTAGGCTGTTATCAAGACTAAAAAGTATGGGAGGTAGGGTAACTAGAATCACACATGCCTTTTTTGTATTATTTTTCAGATAATCTTTCCAATGAGTCATTTTAAAAAACACAGATAATGATGATTAACCAATCAATGTTAAAACAATTTTACAATATTTCTTTCTTAAATAGCATGTTTTTAGTTAAACTTTACTACTCTATTAACAGCATTTTATAAACATCGTTATATTATAAATTGCATATATAAGTGTATGCTATATTTAATTCTTTGTAACTTAACATTTACCGGTCAAAAAGGAAAATAATTAATCATAGAATACAACATACTATTTAGCAATGAAGTATAAAAATGACAGTACAATTAATTGAATAAGTAGTAAAGCGATTGTGGAGCATGTTGAGATGTCAGCTTGTTCTTTCAGACTAGTGAGTAGTATAGTCCTTTATCAATTATTGAAATGTGAAAAGGTATAATTTCAAAGTGTCGATTTATAAATTCATAAGTTATAAAGACATTTAGGTTTCAACAGCCTTTAGGAATGTTGAACTTGGGTTGATTTAAACAGTTTTATATATGTTCTTATGGTCATATAGTTCTTTAAATGATAGTTATTATTGGTCCTTGGGTTTCATCAGCGTCTCCCATGCAGTGAAATCTATAAAATAGTGCACGAAATCGTCCCGTAGGTTTTTCGTTATTTTGTTGTTGTGTATATTGTTGTTTGTCTCTTTATGCTTTTGCCATGTCGTTGCCAGTTTGACTGATGAGTTTGAATCTCTCTTTGGCATCTTTAGTCTCTTTTGTAGACGGAACACGTGTCTGAGATAATCAGTTAAAAGGTATATTTATCGATTTACTAAAGTATTCTACTACCACCATTGTATAGAATGAATTGCATATGTATGTGTACGCTATACTTATCTGTTTTGTACATTACCGCTATGGGTATTCCCTATGAATGTAAATCTAGAAAACAGCGAATTTCGCCGTGACGTGGACAGTATAAATTTGACTAATTAGTTTGAACGTCTATTTGGTAGCTTCTACCTCTTTTGTAAAGGAATGGACGTCTGACATTCAGCATTCACTGGGGTAAAGCTGATGACCGTAACTGCATTCACGGTTATCCCAAGATGTCGGATGAAAAATTAGGTCAGTTTCTGTATTGTCTGTTAAAGTGTTTCTATATCATTTTCTTTACAAATCATACATTGAAACGATGTAAATTTATAAAAGAATCACTCGGAAATCACTAATTACTTCTGAGAAATGTGCATGAAACGGGAAATTCGATTTGAAAAAATCGCCAAGATGACCGTAAATCACAACCGAGATGACCGTAACAGAATCAGCGATTCATAACAAGGGTGACCGTAACTGCTTTTAAGATGACCGTAATTTGTAAATGATGACCATAACTTTTAAAGGATGACCCTCAATTCTAAGAAATATCCGTATTTATATAACTATCTTTTTGCATCAAATTATTAATCGTGTTGGTATACACATATTAATATGAGAGTTTTATCCTATAGGTAGAAGAAAATAAGACGTGCGTCAAATGCAAAGATTACCATATGTATCTTTTTTACAGTGGAGGGTTTAATTTTTAAAATGAATTTGCCAAAAGACATGCAAATGAACAAGAAGGGAAAACATGCTACAAAAGCGCGATAAAATGACACAAATGCTATATAAAATACTCTTGCTATGTACGTTTCAAAGACAAAATATACACCCCAAACATGCCCTAACATAAAAAGGTGCACTCGATTTTTCTCTTTTCGATACAATCGTTACCTGTTTTGGGGAATTTTTTCTTGATTCACATAATGGAAGGGCAGACACGAAAATTTCTGAACTAAAGAATGGTATGTTCTCCGTCCGTGATACAAAAAAATCGGAGGTTATGCATTTTCTACATCCAACTTATAGATACTATATATAAAAAAGAAGATGTGGTATTATTGCCAATGAGACAACTATCCAGAAAAGACCTAAATGACACAAACATTAACAACTATAGGTAACCGTAAGGCCTTCAAGAATGAGCAAAGCCCATACCGCATAGTCAGCTATAAAAGGCCCCGATAAGAACCATGTCGTCGACTTGATATCTTATTGTTTTGCATTACTATGTAATAGATACATTGAAAACCATGCAAAACAGTCTACAAGGGGGTCATCAGATTCGATTGAAACTTTGTGTGCTTAAACATCATTATGAAAGAAGTTCATATTAAAAATATTTCATCAGGTTCCCATGTTTTCAGCTTGGAGATGCTGTAATGTACTGGGAACCAGTTTTCCCATGTTTGAGGCAGTATTTTTCTATGAAATTGACCAATTTCAACACCCTGAAACTTATAAATGCGAAAAATAACGAGATAGAGAATGATGATTTATTGAATAATCAAGTGTTAAAGCTTTAGAAAATCATCAGTACATACATTTTTTCAAGAAACAGTTTGTGGATTATTACAAGTATTATCCAGTAAAAAATATTTTCAGAAAATCATAAAAAGTACATATTTTAAAAGCTATCCAGCCTTTGGTCCATTAAAAATATTAAGATAACTCACTTTGTTTTATCAATTGGAATACTTATTTATGCATTTTAGCTAATACACTTGCTGGGGTCTCTTTCAAGTACATTGTAGAATTCTTCTAAAAATATGCCTAAATTTACATTTTCTCTATATAAATCAATGAATTAAAACTAGTATTTTGTGGATAATTTTGGGAATGTAAGTGTTTCTTTTTCAAAAGCAGTACAATAATTGGCAAATTAATTCAAAGTAACAATGACCATAGTTCAATAACAATTTAGAGTGCCATATATATTGAATTTATATGGTATAAAGGGAGATAATTTAGTAAAAATGATTTAAAAAAACCTAAAATAACTTTTTTTCAAACTTACCAATTCTTGGTACATTAAACATAAAAGTATATATCTATTTGGTTATATTAAGAGACATAGTTATTAAAGCATTTAAGCATATATGATGGTTGGGCTCTTGTTTATGTACTTTCTAAAATTCTCCTTGAATACAGGTAATATTCAAATTTGCCTTTCTCTGAAATCAATGAAATTAATATATCAATCCGTAGACAATTTTGTGAATGTATTTTTTTCTTTTTTTCTAAATCATAATTATAGCTAACAATGTTAAACTAACAATGAAGACAATACATTCAACATAAATAATGCCATAAATATTGATTATCTATGATACAAAGGGAGGTAATTCTGAGAAAAATGCATTTTCAAAAATCTGAGGAAAACAATTTAGTGTTCTGGTCTTGATAAATCTTAAGCCTTTCAAAACTTCCTTTCTTTTCATAAAGATAAATATAAAACAAAGCCTACAAAGGTGTATAAAGAGAATGTTTAGACTAAAACAATCAGGATTTCTTGTACTATTCTGTTGAAAAATGTAAAAATTTGCAGTTGTTAATTGATAACAAACATTTATAGAATAACAATCTGTACATGTATATCCATATAGTTTCAAAGAATATTTTTAAAAGAAAAGAGAAATAATTTAACAAGGTGTAAATACCTTAAAAAAATTACAGTCAAATTAACATTGATTTTTATATGACCAATTGGATAATACAAAGAAATCCTAAATTATAAAAACAGACTTCTAAACTAATGTGTGCTGTCATATTTTACTAGAGATAACTCATCATTATAAAACAATCTAATGTATTTAATTTTTTTTTTATCAAATAATTATAAACATTTTTACTTGCTTTTTAAAGTTGACATCTTTAGATTGAAGTTTTCAAGATACTAGGCAAAAATAAAAAAAAAGAGGTTATAGACAATCGTGTTTTTAAGGCTATAAGTCGTCTGACAATTTCATCCATGCAGACTTTTTTGTAGTCCTTTGTTTTTTGCCCCTATAGTTTCTATTCACTTATATATTAAACTATTACAGTTTATTCCATTTCAAAATAATACACAAATACGTAAATAAAGGTTTTAAATCGCCATTGAAGGACAATAACACCAATAGGAAGTAAACTGGCAAGTTTAGCCATTGAATTGTTTTTACATCTTGTCATGCTGATAATTTATATCGATACTGCACTATTTATGTTGCAAAAGTAAGATCCTATATTTTTTCGTTGGTTGCAGTGGAGTCAACATTTAGTTCTTTTTTTTAACACCAACAACTTTATCAAAACTAAGATTTTATGAAATTTGGACAGAGCTTGTTAATGTTAAGTTTTTTTTATTGTTAAGAGATAATGTCTGAAGCAAACTTTACAAAATACTTTATATATTTTTTTTATGTCGAAATTACACTTTAACACTGACACGAACAATCACAGCCTTCATAACGAGGTCTTTTTCGGTTTTTTTCCACTTTGCTTATATAAAATGCTTCGCTGAGCGCAGCCTGATACGACCGGAGATGTCAAACATTGAACAGTTGGGGCATTTTGGACACAATACTCATGCTTGATACTGTCTGAATTTGGATTGAAATCAAATTTTTGACATAATATATTTAATTCTGACACAAAATAAATGTGGTCAAAGATCTAACAATTCTATTGTGCAATAATTCGAAATTTAAAAAATTTTGGAAAAAAACATTTAAATCCCTTTAATGAATTGGGGAAAAATGCCCCCTTTTACCTTTTTCCCAGCCTCTGCTTTGTATAACGGAATCTTGAATCTTGTATTACTTTTCAGAGAGATCCATACACTTTAACACAAGTTATTGTCTAGAAACCAGAAAAATGCTTGTTTTTGGGCCTTTTTGACCCCTAATTCCTCCATATTTGAGTTATTAGCCCCAAAATCGATCCTAGCCTCAGAGAGATGCATACACTAACACACAAGTTATTGTCTGGAAACTATAAAAATGCTAGTTTTTGGTCCCTTTTTGACCCTTTATTCCTAAACTGTTGGCCCCATAACCCTGAAATGAATCCCAACCTTCTACTTGTAATATTAAACATTGTGGTACAATTTCAGAGCAATAGAAATACTAATACACATAAATTATCCTAAAACTAGAAAACTGCTTGTTTTTTACCCCTTTGTGGCCCCTTATTCCTAAACGGTTGGGACCATCTTCCCTAAAATCGATCCCAACCTTCCTTTTGCGGTATTGAATCTTTTTTATGGCCCCGCAACGAAGTTGTCGGTGCCAAATAGTTTTACCCTCGTCCGAAATTTCGAAATTCCGTCATTCCGCCATTCCATAACAAACCATTATACAGAGTTTTTTTCTAAACGCCTTCATACATTGGGCTGATTTTTGGTATGTGAGTAAACCATGATGAGTAACAGATGAAGTTTAAGTTTTGTTCCGCTCCACTAATTTTTGCCGAAATTACAGCCTTTGGACTTTGAGAATTTTTTGAAAATCACAGTTATACGGACTTTTTTTTCTAAACGCCTTCAGATATTGGGCTGATTTTTAGTATGTGAGTTAACCATGATGAGTTACTGGTCAAGTTTAAGTTTTGTTCCGCTCCACTAATTTTTCACAAAATTACAGGCTTTGGACTTTGAAAAATTGTTGAAAATCACGGTTATACAGACTTTTTTTCTAAACGCCTTCAGATATTTGGCTGATTTTTGGTATGTGAGTTAACCATGATGAGTTACAGATCAAGTTTAAGTTTCGTTTTGCTCCTCTAATTTTTGCCAAAATAACAGACTTTGGACTTTGAGAAATTGTTAAAAATCACAGTTATACAGACTTTTTGTCTAAATGCCTTCAGATATTGGGCTGATTTTTGGTATGTGAGTTAATCATGATGAGTTACAGGTCAAGTTTAAGTTTCGTTCCGTTACACTAATTTTTGAAGAAATTACAGGCTTTTAACTTTGATAAATTATTGAAAATCACAGTTATATGGATTTTTTTTCTATACGCCTCTAGATTTTGAGCTGATTTTTGATATGTGAGACTACCATCATGTTTGTGTCCACATATGTTTATATTGAAATTGCAGATTTTCAACTTTTTGGGACGGGACATTCGTGTCGCTTTGACACATCTAGTTTTAAAATTAAAGAGATCCATTCACTTAAACCAAATGAGTTTTTTTTTTGCAGTCGTATAAAAAGCATTCAATATAAAAGTAAGAAGATGTGGTACAATGTATTATAATAGGTTCTTTTTAATTTTTTGCAGAAATTTTATATTTTTCTTGGGCCTTTCAAACAACAGCCATTATTTATTATCAAATCTTCATTGTTTTCTTAGTTATTATTTGGGAAATCTAACAAATTGAATAAAGAGACCTTCTATAAATTCAAAAATAATTGCAATATGAATAAAACAACCGATGTTCAATGTTCCCCCAACTTATTATTGTTTGAACTGGGCTCATCTTCAACCTTGACCATTTATCTTTAGAAAGCAATGGCATGAATTGAGATTAGATAACGATTAATCATACTAGATACTTTACAATACGAACCGATGCTCGAATAGAAGAACGAACAGCATTTATATATTCCCAGCTGCAATGTGATGCCGAGAGGGACAACAAGAATAGATATTGGTTATATGTCAAGCATACAACATTTCATCTCAGAAGTTAACCAGCCAAAAAATTGTACACCCATTGGTCGCTACACGATCTGCAACAAACTGGGAAACCCGACACTCTATATGGCATAGGCTTTTATATAACCAAAGTTGCATTTTCATTTTTGTACAATATTCTGTTACAGTTTAATTTAGATTTGCTTTGATTAATCTCACATTTTTGACGGTCACCATGAACAAGCAATTATAATATTATTACAAACGTTAATTTCTGAATTTGCAGTATTTCAAGTTTTTGCATTAAGCTAAAATTCTACGATTTTTTGGAAAATATAACTATTACTCGTTAGAACTGTTTTAGTGAATCAAAACTAATGTCTTCCCTGTAGAGTCGAGGGGTTAGGACACGAGTAACATAATATATGGTACACTTAATTGGTCTAGTCATGATATAAAATTATTAGGGTATATAGTTTATAGGTGGATATCTGAACAGTGTTTATAAGTGGAGCGAACTCCAGCAAAAACATCATTGGTGTACTCAAAGGTCTGATTGAAAAAATATATATGATGAACTAGAAAGGCAATTGAGATTAAATATGGGTTACGGATTGAGTTCAGAACTTTTTTAAAAGATAAGTCTAAACAGTAACATCATTATATGAGGGAGCGGAACATGACCACAGGGAAAAACCCTTAGCTGTACTGCAAAGGTCTTGCCCGTTCTGTGGCCTATAAAATAAAATTGATTGCTATCACTCCATTTTAACTGTGATGTCTCATAAGCAATCAGTACACTTCTCTTTCATATTGACATGTCAAGACAGAATGTTGTGTTTTAGGCTGACATATAGAATTACCTATTTGACCTTGAACTTTTATTTGACCTTGAAGGTCAAACATCAAGGTCATTATCCATGGTACACAACATATCATATTTATGTGGTGACATTGTGTGTCAAGTATTAAAAAAAATTGCAAGGAAGAGAAAAATGTGTGCTCTTGTAAAAAAAAACGGGGGGGGGGGGGAAATCAAATAGTTTGACCTTGAGGTCAAAGGTCAAGGTCAACTGGCAGTTTTCATCTTATGAGACATACTGTCTTATTGTAATACACCTTCATGCAAAATATCATGAGATAGTGTCAAAAGATAAATAAGTTTTCATGATTAAATACACAGATTATTGTGGAAATTATATGAAAATAACCCATTTTTATTCCGTTGCCATGGTAACGGTGTAAGAGACCCCAGCTCAAAAATCATAAAACTTGTAGTACACATGTAAACCTTTATAGAAATATTTAAAACATTTAAAAATTCAAAGTACTTTATGAGATGTCATGTCCTTTTGATGATCTTTTTACCAAGTATCCAAAATATGCCCAAAATGCCCCTTTTGGACCGGTCAGCCTCAAAATTTAGCAATACTCAAGCTTTAACATTTTGTCAAGTTTCCAAGGACGAATGATGCTTGTTATAAAAATCAATTCAAATACCAGTTAAACATAACCTTATCTAGCATATCTAGAGCAACAAAATTGCGATACTTTTGTAGATTATTTTGGAAATTCAGGCATTTCCAGTAGATGGCGCTGTAAAATCTAAAAATAGCTTAAAATAAAAATTTTAAGTTAGAATTTATTTTTCTCTTGACTATCATAACATGTGTGCAAAATTTCATTTCATTTGGTTGACATGTCATGTGGACCCACTTATAGGCATTTTTCATGGTTCTATCAAAGAGGGTGTTAAAATAAGAAAATTGTCGTTTTATTTGTTTCTATTAACTTTTTAAAATTTTGTTACTATATCAAACATTACAGTTAACATTTATCGCTTTCTCGATAAACACAGAGCTTCGATTCTTTTGTTCTATTTAAAAGTGTTTCCGCCTGCATATATCAAGACAAATTAAGATTTTAATCTGCTTCCTCTGGAACCATACACATGGGCTCGATTACCAAATATTCGTATGTATTATTAATGTTTTTAATGCTCCATGTATTGGCATTATGTTTTTCTGGTCTTTGCGTACGTTCGTCCGTTCGTCTGTTTGTTTGTCCGTTTGTCCAGCTTCAAGTTAAATAAAATTGAAACTTAGTACACTTTTTCCCTATGGTATGATCTTTTTTAATTCTAATGCCAAATTACAGTTTTATCCCATTTCCATAGTCCACTAAACATAGAAAATGATAGTGTAGATGAGGCATCCGTGTACTAGGGACACAGTCATGTTTCTTCAAATTTTCGTCGCATCGCTGTCAATTTGTGTTAAAATTTTAACGTCGATATCAATAAATATTTCATTGTTTACGAGAAATATGCAATTTACTATCATTGTTATAAATCCTAAATATGGCCAATTATATTATAGTTTAAAAAAAGAAATTGATGAAACATATTTATATCCGCTAACCGAGCCCCTATTGAGATCGACAAACTCAACAAAAAAGCTTTGAATACAATACGGATATTTCTTAGAATTGATGGTCATCCTATAAAAGTTACGGTCGTCCTATATGAATTACAGTCAGTCTTTACAAATTACGGTCATCCTTTACAAATTACGGTCATCTTTTTACCAATCACGGTCATCCTTGTTTTATGTTACGGTCATCTTGAAAATATTTTGATTATGATTTACGGTCATCTTAACGATTTTTTCAAATCGAATTTCCCGTTTCATGCACATTTCTCGGAAGTAATTAGTGATTTTAGAGTGATTCTTTTATAAATTTACATCATTTCAATGTATGATTTGTAAAGAAAATGATATAGAAACACTTTAACAAACAATACTGAAACTGACCTAATTTTTCATCCGACATCTTGGGATGACCGTGAATGCAGTTACGGTCATCAGCTTTACCCCAGTGAGCATTGTAATGTTGTAATTATTGTTTTGCTTTACCACACTAATCACAACTTATTTTATTGTAAATTAATGTAAAAAATCAAGACATGCAATATTTTTTTTTTAACTGAATATCGAAAAAAATGCATTTATCTTTTCTTATTTTTGAAACATTACTGATAAATTTAATCAAAAATAGGTAAATATGTATTTGAAATCACATAGACGAATATTGTTCCTAAATTTGTTTTAAAATTTTCCAATCTCAAATATCTATTCCATTCATTTTTCTTTCTTTTGTTCTAGGTAAAAATTGCCAAATAAAATTGATCACAAGATGTATCAAAATGGATCTTAATATAAATTTAATACTAAACAGAAAACAATTAACTTGTGGCCACGATGTTATGCCACAAACATAAGGTGTTAACATTTTTTTGTACACCAGATCCGGATTTCGACAACGAGTCTAAATGGAAAACTACGTTCAAACCTATGATTGCGTTGGATAAAAACCGCAATTTTTATACGTGTGCCTGTAAAACAATATTCGTTGTAGAAAGGTCTAAATACAGCACAACCAACATTTTCCAAAAAGACCAAAAAAGTGAAGAAGTATATTTAAACAAAACGCATTGGATAACAGGTCGAACAACTGATGTTCTTAAACCCTGCTGAATGCCATTGGCCATTGCCAAAAAAAAATTGATCACAAGATGTAACAAAATGGATCTTAATATGAATTTAATACTAAACAGAAAACAATAAACTTGTGGCAAAGATGTTATGCCACAAACACAAGGTGTCAATATTTTTGTGTACACCAGATCTAGATTTCGACAATATATGTCTCTTTAGTGATGTTAGGGATCGAAACGGTATTTGGAAGACCATATGAAATGTACCCTCAATTTAAGATAGACTTTTGAATTTTAAGAGTCAATAAGGATGAACCGGTCATTTAAACCGGAGGGAAAATATGATACAAGCCCAAACAAAAAAAATATAAACGAGTCTAAATTGAAAACTACGTTCAAACCTATGATTGCGTTGGATAAAAACCGCAATTTTTATACGTGTGCATGTAAAACAAATTTCGTTGTAGAAGGGTCTAAATACAGCACAATCAACATTTTCCAAAAAAAAACAAAAAGTATATTTAAACAAAACGCATTTGAGTAATAGGTCGAACAACTGCTGTTCTTTAACCCTGATGACTGCCATTGGCGATTGCCAAATAAAATTGATCACAAGATGTAACAAAATGGATCTTAATATGAATTTAATACTTAACAGAAAGCAATTAACTTGTGGCCACGATGTTATGCCACAAACATAAGGTGTTAATATCTTTTGTACACCAGATCCGGATTTCGACAATAAATGTCTCTTCAGTGATGTTAGGGACCGAAACGGTATTTGGAAGGCCATATAAAATGTACTCTTATTTTAGATAGACTCTTGAATTTTAAGAGTCAATATATATATGTATTTATCTCGTCTTAACATCAACCCAACAATGTTAGATCTGTAAATTTGCTTTGGTATATTTTTTGTTTTTCCCTCGCCGGGATTCGAACCCATGCTACTGAGATATCGTGACACCAATTCGCCTGCACTGTAGCCGTTCCGTCTGACCACACGACCACCTGGGCTTAATAAAAATGAAGCTTTCGGTGGCTGGATGTTACCTTTCCACATCAGTTTTAATCTAGCGTTGTACTACAGTACATGATATATAAGGCCTGGAGATTTTAGTTTTACACATCAGCTAAAATATCTTTAGTAAAGGATCCTACAAATTAATGTAAGATACAGTCACAGAAAATAATTATAGTTATAAGTACGTCTGAGCCAGTGACAACTTAACAACATATTTATCCATCGGATCACCAGTAGGGGTGGTTATACATGGCTGTGTACCTTATGTATACACAACTCGTCTAAACATCAACCCAACAATGTTAAATCTGTAAATTTGCTTTGGCAAGTTTTTGTTCTTCCCTCGCCGGGATTCGAACCCATGCTACTGAAATATCGTGACACCAAATCGCCTGCACTGTAGCCGTCCCGCTAGACCACAGACCACCTGGGCTTGCTAATACATATGATAATAGAGTATAGACATATTTTCATGGTTCAATAGTCAATATTAAATTTCTCTTGATTTGGCTTATTTTAGATGCTAAAAGTTAAGGTGAATTACTTTATGTTGATGAAATGATTGTAAGGTGTTTATATTTGTCTTGTCAGATTTAACTTATTCTTTAGGTTAATATAAGCATATTCCAAGTCAAGTTTTATTAATTTTGGCCGATCAAATTTAGTTAAAAGAGTTATGCCCCTTGTGTCAAAGAGACAAACATATAAAAATAGAAAATAGACAATAGAAATGGGGTATATTAAAGAGACAAAAATATGAAAATAGAATATAGACAATAGAAATGTGGTATGTCAAAGAGACAAACATATGAATATAGAAGTTCTACTTGATATAAAAATTATGAAGCACTGTTATTTTTCTGCATAAAGGAATGCCTGTATACAGTTTTTTTTTTTATTTTTTTGAACTTTTGATTTTGCCATGTATTTTCTGTGGAGTTTAGTATTTTGGGTTATTTACTTTTTAAAACAACAACTTATCACAATGAATTGTTTACACTCAAAATGAATTCCTGACAACAACAAAAAAGACAACAAAGAAAACCCTCTTAAAACATAACCCTTAAAAACCCATCGAAAAAAAATCACAGCATATACTTAGGCCGGTTATGAAAACATATGAAAAACATATGCTTGTAAAAAATATGATTTTAAAAAACATGTTTTTCATATATTTTTCATATGTTTTCCTTTTTTTATATATGTTCGAAAACACATGTTTTCATGTCGGGCCTTAAGGTAACACGATACCGAATGGCATATCTCCTGATTTCCAAACTTTTTGGCACACGTGTTCTTTGAATCGAGATACATCGGAATATGTAATAAAAAATGGGGGTCACCATTTTTGTTTTCTTGGTATTTTCATAGGAAAACATCAATTTTGGCGACAAATTTACCTAGGTATATAGGGGAAATGCCTTTTTTTTCGGCTTACCTTTTTAATATTTCAAATTGATGGCTATGTTCTTATATACGGAGAAAAACAAAAAAACTAACATAATATCCAGAATTGCATACTGAATCCATACACGTATAGAAACTCATATGTCACCATCCTTGTGTTTGAGATAAATGGCTTCAAAGTTGATTGATACCCTTAGAATTGGACCGAAAACGTGTGACGTTATTGAATTCAGAATGTAACGTTACGGTATTACTACTCAGAGATATTGAAAACAAAATATGTGTCGGGATCTGAATGGTGTTTATTTTATTTTCATTTCCGCTGTCGGGTTTCGTAAATTTCCTTGTAATGCAATATGCAATTCTGCTGAAATAATTTATTTCGTTCTGCACCTGGAAATTTCACTCACATAAATTAACATTAATCTCGTCTGATTTTCACAACGAGCATATATACTTGAAACTTGCTTTAACTGGTTGGTTCCACGTGAATCAAGCATAAATCGGGATACACGTTAAATTCACGTAAATTTTTAAAATAAGATTATTCAAAAATTGAATTAAAATCATGAAAAATACCTTCATCTTTTTGTAAAGTTCATGTGAAAATAACATAAAAAATTTCATTTGAATAACTGAGTATTTAACTCCATTATTTAAGACAATGGTGGTGTCGCTGCTTTATCCATGCAGTGTACTTTAAAAATTTGATTCAGTTAACAGTTTTATGATTGATCGGTGTTTATAGTTTTATAATTGCTCGGTTTTTGATGGTTGTTTAACGTTCAGTGGCAAATAGTTCATGCATGTTCGGGACGATACAATACAATTTTGAAAACAGTCGGACAAACCTTGCAAACTGTATCCAAAATTTCACAGTGTCATTTGTGGAAAATTATTTACGAACAAATCTTGAGATCATATATGCATTCTTTATAAGTAAAACAAACTGCAAATGCGAAATATAAAAGTTTCAGCTTGAAATTCCACATGTAGGAGATGTAACCCGGAGTCTGCGTGCCTTTTATATTTTATCAAAACGCCTAATCCAGCAACCTGTCATGAACAAAAAATAAAGAAAATCCAGACGATATGCGCACTTTTAATATGAGAAGTAACACCAGGTACATAATTTAAACCTAAAGCAAAAAGTCTGTAGTCCTAAATAATAAGCCGTATAAACCCTATATATGCTAAGTGCGGGATTGACGGTAGAACGGATACGAGTGAAACAATATGATGATACGCGCTCTATTAGGATTTTGGTGACAAAACATATTTGTGAATATGCAGTTCATATAATGGAATGGTAACTTGGAGATTTACAAATGAAGTAGCAATGTAAGCAAGCCAACATTTCCTTCATTTTGTCTTTGGTGGAAAGTTGAGAGTAATTGGCAATTTTACCGCACCTCCTTTATATTTCATTATGGTTTGAATTTTCTCCAGAAGAACAAAAGTTTTAGGACTTAAACAAAAATGTACTAAGAGCCTGAAATGTTACTGTGATAGTTATACTTTCCAATTTAGGGGACCAACGTTTACTAAAACTACAAATTAGAAATAACATGATACTCGCCCTATTACCATTAGTCACAATTTGCTTGATGTCTTTGGTTTTGATGTCGTGAAATGTCCAGATGTTGCTATCTCATAAATTACAAATCCCATGTCTCTATTTATCATTCTGTGTACAAATGACATGTTCCATATATTTTTTTTTTATTTGTACTTGTACTTTTAAAAATAAAGTTTCATGTTACCCCACTTCCATAATTAGCAAGCGGAAACGTAGATATTTCTTTTTGCGTAAATGTTCGTAAACTTTGTCGATTTCTTTGAAAAAATTAGAGGCAATGATTTCAATTTTAACAACTGAAGTTTCAAGTGACGGGTGTAAATTGTAAGATTGATTGTTGGTTGCTAAACGTCCAGTGGCAAATATGTCATGCATGTTCAGGACGAGAACATGTTAACATTAATAAAATATTAGATAGGTTTGGTAATAGAGGCGATCAGGGAAGATGGTTGAGAAAATTTGGACTGACACTGGAAAATGAGGGTAAATCATGTGCGCAATATGTCCCTCATGACCTAAAAAGGCAATTATGTTAATTATCTATAGTCATTTTGTTTCCGAACTTGTACATGTACATCATTTCCAACTCAAATCACACAAAAATATTTATTGATGCAAGTAGATACTTGAGACTGGCTTTAATCAGACTCTAACGGGACCTGATTTTTTATTTTTTTTTATTTTTGCCGAATCAAGTTCCCATGTATTTCTCAGCCTACGGTTACTTTCTCAGGCCTCATTATGATGTTGCTGTCTGTCTGTGATATTACGACGCTAGCACTTTGTTTTAAAAATGTTTCCGAAACTATATCGGAGTACAGACCAATGAGACGGTTTACACTTAAAACACAGGAAATGTTATTCGGCAAATTTACCAATTAAACCACTTTTCTACATTCCATACTAACAAACTATCTTCTGTATGAGTTTCAAAGTCTGCTTGTATTGTGCTTTTTTGATTTATTCTATCCGTATTAAGGGGGGAAGGACCTTTATCGAGACTCCGGGATCTGGTGTTTTAAGCTCGGGATTTCGGGATTGACCCTTTCGGATGGCGGGATTTCATTTTTTTTAAATTCGTGACCTCGGTATTTCATGTTTTTAAGTCCGGGATTTCGGGATCAGGACCCCTCCTACACCCTCCTCCCCCTTTTTCCGTATTCTCATCCAGATAAATTTCCTTTTTCCATTTTGCCCGAGCGATGTTTTGGACGACCATTTTTACACGAATTAATAGCTGTACAATTAAATTAGACAAAATTTTATTTTCAAAAACAAAACATGGGGATACGACGTGCATCATGAAAATGTTTTTATTGCAAAAATAAACTACGAGTAAAATAAAATGATAAAACCCAGTCTATTTTCCATAAGAACATAGTTATATAGATAAATCGTGCAGATGCTAAAATATTAAAGAAAAGGATATGAATTAAAAGTAAATTAATACATTGTTTAAGGTTAACATTGAGCAGAAGAATTACCGGAAAATGATAAAACAATTACGTATTGCATCAAAACTCTCGGCACTCTGCATCTAGAAAAAGTTACCGTTAAAAATGTCACATAGTTATGATTATCCAAAATATTTTTTCTTTATTATTTTAAATAATCACTTTGTGATTGCAGAACCTGCTGTATTGGCTTGTATGTATGAACGTTATTCGATAACTCGTGGCGTAACGTCATTCGGTATCGTGTTACCTTAATATATGTTAAACATATGAAAACATATGTTGCAATGTTTCCTATGTACCTTAGCCGTATTTGGCACAACTGTTTGGAATTTTGGGTCGTCAATGCTCTACAACTTTGTACTTGGTTGGCTTTATAACTATTTTGATCTGAGCGTCACTGATGAGTCTTATGCAGACGAAATGCGCGTCTATCGTATTAAATCATTATCCTGGTACCTTTGATAACTTTCAACATAAAATTTTCCTATTTCGGGAAAAACACCACATACAGCATTCACTATTACGTGTTCTTATTTTCTTAACTTTTGTCAACTAATCACAATATACTTATCTGGTTGGTATATAACACTTACTTTAGCCTGAAAAACAAATATAAATTATTTTGAAATATGAGGAGTAGCATAAAACAATCATGATACAGCAAAAGCAGTTTATGAATTTCACTAATAAGTTCAGCATATTGTTTTGAAGTGTATTTTTGTACTTGAATAAGCTTGCCATTAACACGAAGCTTAAATAAAATATCAATTCAAGTGGTGAACATGAATATCTCCTATAAAAAATGTAAATAGCTGTTCAAACCTTATCAGTTTGTCTTTTGGAGATCAATTTTTAAAGTTGTTTTAATATTTTTGAAAGACAGAATGATAATGGAAGCATAATGTATACAATTACCGAAATTCTTCTCAACATATGCATACAACACACTGGTAACATTAAACGCGGATATGTGTTATATCTAATATATTAATAGAGGTATATAAGTGTTTATGATAAATAACAACCTAAAATCGTAGGATTTAAAACATTCTTTTGTTATTGAGAAATGAGAAATGAGAAATTATAAGTGTGTCGTTAGACATACAACATTTGCTTTTAATTGATTGGGTACTACAAAACATACATATTATCAACATACTATTGTATGATAACATGGGTCGCTTTTGCTGAACATCTATTGATGTTTATATTGATCTACTGACTGCATAGTCAAAATAAGGACACACACGAGTGTGACATAAGGACCAAAATTTAATATTTGGGACGTAACTACCACATTAAGGTTTACATCAACCTGCATAAATAAGCATACGCTTATAGCTTCAAACACGATGTCTCGAATATCATAATCATGTCAGATTATTTCAAAAGCTGGCACAAATGCTGTGAGTTTTTGGCCGAAAAAAAAATATGTGTGATTCCATTTACACCTAAAATAATAGTTATCTATTGTAGATAATTGTTTTTCTGTATTTGTTTTTACATTATTTACATGGGAGTAACATTTTGACTTAAAAAAGCGCTTTATGGAAAACAACAAAAAAGTTCTTTAGGGTAGGCTGTTATTTAGACTAAAAAGTATGGGAGGTAGGGTAACTGGAATCACACATGTTTTTTTTTTTATTATTTTCCTCATAATCTTTCGAAAGCGTCATTTGAAAAAAACACAAATAATGATAATTAACCAATAAATGTTTAAACAATTTTATAATATTTCTCTCTTAAATAGCATGTTATCGTTAAACTTTGCTACTCTATTAACACCATTTTTTAAACATCGTTATATCATAAATTGCATATATAAGTGTATGCTATATTGTTTTGTGTGTAACCTAACATTTACCGGCAAAAAAGGGAAATAATTAATCATATAATACAGCATACTATTTAGCAATGAAGTATAAAAATGACAGTACAATTAATTGAATAAGTAGTAAAGCGATTGTGGAGCATGTTGAGATGTCAGCTTGTTCTTTCAGACTAGTGAGTATTATAGTTCTTTATCAATTATTGAAATGTGAACAAGGTATAATTTCAAAGTGTCGATTTATAAATTCATAAATTATAAAGAAATTTAGGTTTCAACACCATTTAGGATTGTTGAACTTAGGTTGGTTTGACCAGTTTTATATATGTTCTCTATGATAATATAGTTCTTTAAAATCATGGTCATTGTCCGTCCTTGGGTTTCATCATCTCTGCTTTCAGCGTCTCCCATGCAGTGAACTCTAGGAAATAGTACACGAAATCGTCCCGTTGGTTTTTCGTTATTTTGCTGTTGTGTATATTGTTGTTTGTCTCTTTATGCTTTCATCATTCTCAAGAAAGTTGACGTAAAGACGATATACTCATATTTTTGTATGTGCTCTATGGACATAAATTTCAACAGTTTTTGTTATTATACGTCATAGGTTTTATACATTTCTGCTATGAGTATTTCCTATGAAGTATAATCTAGAAAACAGCGAATGTCTCCGTGACGTAGACAGTTTACATTTGACTAATTATTTTGAACGTCCATTTGGTAGCTTCTACCTTTTTTGTAAAGGAATGGACGTCTGACAATGATCATTGTAATGTTATGTTTATTGTTTTACTTTACTACACTAATCACACCTTATTTTATTGTAAATTAATGTAGAAAATCAAGAAATGCAATGTTGGTTTTTTAAGACATAACGCGCGTCTAGCATACATCATATGCATAGTATATTAATGTTTATACTCTACACCTTTGTTTTAATATCTTCATATAATGAACTTACTATATATATATGCATGTATATTCAGAAATAAATCATACCAACACCAATTGAATTTATTGAATGAACAGTGAAGGTCAATTAACAGTAAATTACAACGAGCAACAAATGTCGCTGTACGTAACCAATTTACTGTTAATTGACCTTCACTGTTCATTCAATAAATTCAATTGGTGTTGGTATGATTTATTTCTGAATATATTTTTTTTTAATTTTCGGTTATATTTAAATTCAAAATTATACCACAATCTGTGACATAGCCAATTTACTAGTTAACTAAATTCACAAAAATACTGAATTCAAAACGGAAAGTCCTAACCAAATGGCAAAATCAGAAGCTCAAACACATCAAACGAATGAATACCAACTGTCATATTCTTAATGTGGAAACGAATTTTTCTGATGTGGAAAAAAAGCGGATTAAACCTGGTTTCATAGCTAGTAAAACCTCTCACTTGCATGACCGGAACATTTGGAATTACAACTTACAACTTGTTTTGTCCAATTATTAAATAGTATACACTACAAACAAACAAAAAAGTCTGAAATGGTCTAGATCTGTAGTCGACTGTACTGTTTTTGACACGACAAGTCTTAATTGGTCCTAAATTTACTCGACATTACTCGCCGCCAGTCTGTACCATACTCGAATATTCATTTAAAATATCACACCCGTTCAGAGAGTATTTAATTCAGAATAACATACATTTCAAATTGCAACATCCTATTTAACTTAAATCACAAGGCTTTTTGACTCCACTAGATAAGTAAAACACAAGTTTATAAACAATGGGATTTCTTTTTACCTGTAAATTACACATATACTGAGGTAATTACACCTTATTCAAGTGCTTCTTGTATGTCATGTCCTTAATTTTGACAATAAAATATTTAAATTCATTTGAAATAAATGTGTACTGCAAAATTAGAACGCATGTCCTTATCTAAAAGGTAATAGATGATTACAATAGTGTTATATATAGAATCTAAAGAAAGTTGTCATTTTCTAAATTTGTGAAGTTGCTTTATATACTATGTCATATATATAAAAGAATAAAAGATGCTCACTGTATAATGAACTAAAATCAACTGACACCATTAGTTTATACTAGGCTTAAATTAATAGTGAAAACAGTAACCATAAAATATATCCGAAACAATCATAAAATTTTTAATAAAATAATAAAATATAAGTAACAATTCATGTTTTGATCAGCTTGTTTTATTTTAATTTTATTGTGATTTATATATATGTAAATGTTGATAATGAGGTGTTCAAGTAATATTATGTTTATCGTGAAATTTTCGGTTCAATACTATATTTAATATGCAATTGTTAATTCAAATTGTTATTCAACTTACTAGTCAGGGAAAGTAGCTGTTGTTAAAACAGTTACTTAATTGATGAAATACAATAGATAGATAAAAAAAAATAGATCTATGTTGGTTAAGAGTAGGTCGAGTATTGTTCAGACTAGGTGGAGTATGGTTCAGACAAGGTCGAGCATGGTTCAGTCTAGGTCGAATATGGTTCAGACTAGGTCGAACATAGTTTGGACGCGTATAAAATGGTGAAGTACTTGTCGAGTAAAGGTCGAGTATAAGTTTAGACAGTAAAGTATATACAGTCGAGTATTATCAAATCAATTTAGCCTCCTTTAAACTGGTTGATTACAATCAGTACAGTCGAGAACAGATATAGGCAATTTCACACTTTTTCTGGTATGTCGTGATAGCTAACAATTTGTTATAATCTACATGGTCATATATTTCAAATGTTCGCCTTTAGCTTTAACCGTTTCTGATTTGAGCGTTTCCCATTAATGTATACCTACAGAACAGCACATGGAATAACCGCGGGTTATTTGATTTTTGTATACTGTTATGTATGTATATAGGTTCATACCATGGCATTGTGAGTTTAGATTCGACTTATATGTTTAAGTGTGTTTGGTATCTTTTACCTCTGTAGATAGATGTTTTTGTTTTCTGTTTTTGTTTTCTGTTAAAGTGTTCCTTTTAAAATTGTTATACGATGATGACTGATAGTGGAATTAACTATTTGTGGATTCTGATAAATATTACATATAACTTTTGGAATATTTTCAATCTCGGTCTATTTCTGATATTTATTCTTACATACTTTTGATTTTTTAACCCTATATGCTATAATTGCCTATGTAAATTTTAAAATTGTTTGCATGCTCATTGAACAACAAATTTATATGACATATAAAATTTTCTGGCGTCAGATACACAAATCCAAATCAATGAATGTGTTTGTAGGTGGATGTTTTTTTGTGTTCTGTTGGATTTTGTTCCTTTTAAAATTGTTATACGATAATGACTGATGTACCCATATTTTGACTATTTTATTTATTGTGTCTGTTTATTAAACGCATTAATGTAAATATAACGGAATTTGATGAGACAGTCATCAACATGAGAGGGTTAGCGCTATAAAACCAGGTTTTATCCATCATTTTCGACATTTGAAAATGCCTGTACCAAGTCAGGAATGCGACAGTTCTTGTCCATTCGTTTTTAATGCGTTTTGTTTTTTTGATTTTGCCATGTGATTGTGGACTTTCCGCATTGATTTTCGTCTAAGTTCAGTATTTTTGTGATTTTATTTTTTTCTGAAGACGGGACACACGTTTGCAATCATCATTTCAATCCTGGTATCTTTTTTGAATTAATTCTATATTGTACATGTAATACGTTGGTAGTAACATTGCATTGTTAATTTCCCAATGGATAAACTAATTAGGATGCATTTGGTCTGTCAAAGGTTAACGTTCTGTCTCTAAATACACCATTTGTTGGATTAGAAAGAAAAAAATGACTATTTGCATTGAGCGTTTTAATAACATTTATCACTTAAATCATGTTTTTCATATACACAGAGAAACGGAAAGGTTGTATTGGTATTTTTTACCGTATGAATTTAAACTACGTAGGTCTTTTGAGAAGATGTGTGAGGGATACAAGAAATGATTTTACAAGAAACATGTAAATCTTATTTAACTTTTTTCTTTTCAAATTTCTTTGATACATATTTTGTTTCAACATTAATAACAGAGAAGTTGAAATAATATGCATTTTGTTCGTAAAACAGAGAAAACCACAAATTTACCATATTGACAGAATGGTAAATTAGACATGAAAAAGCATTAGAATATGATAAAACTTTCTTTTATTTACACTTATCGTTAGTTTTTGTAAAGTCAAATTTATTCAGATTGTTCCACATCATCTTTATTGAAATTATGGAAAAAGTGTTCATTTGTGGAACTGTGATTATTATCAGGATAATTACCCCAAAATGGGTAAAACATTTATGAAAAACGTGAAAAACAACAAAATTGGGTAAATGTACTTTCAAAGGGCGTAGCAAAGCAATAAGTTAACCACCATATGATTTTTTTCTTCACCAATAATTTTGTTCAGTCATATACCCAAAATCAGGTTTTTAAAGAAAAAAAGTTAAATTCTAGAAATTTTAAGCTCCTCAGAGGTGTATATTCTTAACACTTAACATGTCAAAATATCTTTATGATTTTTACTTCTGTGCAATTGCGTCTTTGTCTACTGGAAACCTTTTTTTCCAATTTCAATACAAATGCTTAAAAATATTTACTGTGTATTATCCTTTCGTTCATATCTTTTGTGTAACTAATTACAATATACTTATCTATTTGGTACATAACACTTACATGATACTGAAAAAAAAATGCAATCTTAAATAAGTATAAAGAAACATCACTTTGTAAATATGGCTAACTATTGTATTGAAGTGTTAATGATTTTTAGATGAAACTTTAAATATGTGCTTATATCGAGTCACCTGTATTTTATTGGTATCAATACAGTCCCAATAAAGGAAAGTATGCGCAAAGCAATACTATGAAGTTTGTACGAGTTTCAGTATTAACGGTTGTTAGAGAAAATTAAATTATTTATACAATCATCAAATTTTATTTGATATGCTTCTTGTAGCTAGAAATACAAATAGAGGTACTTAGAGCCGATCTGGAGTTTCTTTACAATAACAACAAAATTTTACAGAGTTGAGTTAATTCAATAATTAAATAAGTCCATGTGTTTAGTAGTTTTTGATATTTGTTGAATATTTTGATAGAAAAGAGTAGATCATGTAGACCTCTCTTTATTAATTTACTTTATCAACTATGCTAACAATATCTTGATGGAAACATGTTTAACTGGTGATCAAATCTCATCAGTTCGATAAGAGAGGCAAATCAACAACAAACTTGAAGAATTACATGGTATCTTATCGATGTAAGTCAATGGAGTAAATTATGTCTGATGTACATGTTTCACTTGCAATGCAAATCATAATTTCGTCAAAATGGCGTCATCTAAAATACGATACGAAGTGTTAATTTGAGAATCAGACAACTGTTTTTATAATTAAAGATCTAGGAAAACCTTGACATGTCGTTAGTGAGAAAGACCCATCAGCCTTAATTGTGACTGTAAAGTTAAGTGATGTCAAATCAGTATGTTAGTGCTAAAAAAATGGAAAAATGATAAATGGATAGTTGAAATTGTTTGTCACAGTTACTAAATGGAAGATGTCAATTCTGAAGAAAAAAAATCAAAATAAGAAGCATAACTTGTTCTTTCGGTTATATCCTTAATTTTAAGTCCACTGTGATATATGAGATATAAGCACATATTGACATGTGGTTTATTTATTTACAAGACATCATCGATAATCATAATTGTTAGGTAAAAGAACATTGCATTTTTTTTTCATCAATGCCTGTGAGATAATTTTTGAAATCAAAGTTATGATTTTTGTTTTGTTTTGTTAGATCAGACAGATACAGCAGAAGGTGTACATCCTACAATGTTTAACTGTTTTATACTTAGAAATGTGACATGAACAGCGAAATGATACTTCTATAATCTGTCGCAGTTTGATGTTGTTTCACCTTTGTTACATAACTATTGAGATGTCATAAATTTTACTAATAATATATCTCTGTACGGGCTTTATAAACCAGGTTTTTATCACCCAATTTAATTTTAATAAATGCATTTTATGATTGCTTTATTGAATTTTTATATAATAAGCAAGCATTGGTTTGTTATAAGTTTATACACGTAGAGGAAATCAATAAAATCCGTTTTTAAACACTTAATGCCAATATAAAACACTTGTAAACCCATTTTAAAATTATTTTAATAAACAAACAACAAAGGACAACATTACTTCGAAATCATCATCAGTCCCGAATAAACTAAATAAAACAATGTAAAGTTCCACTCGGATTTCACTGCTGCAATAATTGTCACTTTAGTATTCCTTTTTCCTTAAGGTTTCAAAAATATATTATTACTTTAAACCAACATACAAGACAACATATAGTTCAAAATGGAAAGTCCTAAACCAAATGGCAAATCAAACCCTTAAACACATCAAACGAATAAAAACATTTGTCATATTCCTGACTTGGTACAATCATTTCCCCATACGGAAATGAGGGAGTAAATCTGGTTTTATAACTTAACCTGTAATCTGTACGACAGTCGCATATAGTTCCCTTAAATTGACAACAATGTGTGGGCGAAACAAATATAATATGTTATAAGGAGACCATTTTATCTCTGTTTATATTATATGATATAATTGTTCATTTTCTCAAAAGACATTTTCAACAAGACACAATTGGCATTCTAAAATCATAAAAACCAATGAAAAAATACAACACCTGGACAAAAAAAGACAGCAAGCCAAACAACAATTTTAAAACAATTCATAGAAAACTCAGATGTAGTAATTGTTGTACTAACAAATGTAATATATCCATGGTAATATGTCATAACAATATTTCCAGCTGATATCATGAAGATCTTGTTTTAATATTGCAGTATGTATCTAATAGTCTGTGTTTAATATTTATTCTTTTATAATATGTGTAGTATCGGAACGATCAAGTGATTGAGATACAAAAAATGTATTTGTAAAACTTGTCTGTAGTGGATGACTGTTTTAAATATTTGTTATTTACAATAGACGTAGATAATACTTACACATAAGTCCTCCTTTCATTTCTGAAAGATAAAACAGATCAATGGTGTCAGTTATATATGTATAAGTGAAAGATGTCTAAACAAACAGACCAGTATATTTGATTCTATTCAATGTGAAAATGTGATGTGTCGTTCATTATTGAGGACTGTTGCTGTTCAATGTTGTTCTGGAATTTTTAATCAAATAGACATCAATGGTTTATCAAGAACTGAGTATAGTATTGTACGAACTTTTTCTAAATTATCCTCGCATCATACATGTTTCCCTTTAAGAATGTCATCTATGTAAAATTGAGAATGGAAATGATGAATGTGTTAAAGAGACTTAAGAGTAGAAAAAAGCCGACGGCCACCAATGGGTCTGTAACACAGCGAGAAAGTCCTGCACGTTCTGTCAAAATAGACGTCATACTAATCTCCAATCACATTAATGAACTGAAATAAAACTGAAAAGACCATAGGCTCCTGAATTTAGAAAGAAGCAAAAATGCGGCGGCGTTAGAGAAGTTTAGTGAGATCTCAACTTTCCCTATGCTTAAATATCAAAGTATTCACAAGTTGAGAAGTAGAATTCTGCTCTTAAACACTCTTTCTGTTTTTTTCATCAATGGGTTTAAAAGATTTCTGAAACATTACAAACATCTACAATGTATGTGGCTTTAAATAAGAACAAATGACAGAAGTTGCATTTTCGAAGACCAAACATATTCTGCGCTTCATTGAAATTAAGGAATAAAAAACGTTATTTCTTCATACTTTAGCTACGCCATGTGATACATATATACATCTTTGTGTCATGTCCATAGAAACAAGGAACTTACCCACACGTGTTGCATTTGTACAGGTGTCCCCGTCGCTCTTTTGGCTTCACTTCCTGTTTGTAATCACTACAATGAACAAGACTAAGCTATTACTAACTGGTAGACACATAATCGGTGCAAAATTAGCAAATGGCATTTGAAATATATACAAGAGTCATATACCAGGTTAATGAATCTCGAATTAATTGAAAAAATAACCTTTAAGAAAGAAAACAATCCGCTCACACCCAGACAGAAATACAATTTTTTACCAGGAAGATATATTGCTTAAATTCAGAGAGGTTTCCCATGGTTCAGTGTAGAAGAGAAGCTGTTTACCCACCAAGAGTATCACAAATCACCATGTGTTGTAAGTTGGGGTTGTCGTTACGTAGTGTTCCTAATTATTTGACAAGACCTTATAATTAATTTCGACTTTTTATTTAGTCTAATTGGTGTATGTCATTGCTTTAAACCAAATCGGATGACATCATCAACACAATATAAGAGTTTACACCAACAAGGAAACAATACATTAACGTCATTCTTTTTTATATTCCAAATCCTTATAGAATTATTCCTGATTTGCATACCCTTTTCCCTCCTTTTCCCTGTCTTTCTTACAGACAATAAAAAACTGAATGTAATGACGAACTATTTTAATTTACCCATTCATAAAACAGCATATTTGTAAGCTCGTTTCAACTTGTTGAAGAACTATATACGATTATTCCAATCATTTTGTAATGACTGATAGTTCTAATATTATACAATCGAAACCCCTTGTACTAACTTCATATGCATTTCGGAAATGTGACTGATAAAATTATTCAACCCATCACGAAAAGTCGATTGTGAAAGTGACTTCTGGATTCGTTAACCTCTTAATCTACAGTCGATTGTGAATGTGAATGCTGAAATGGTAGAACTCTTCATTGACAGTCGATTGCGAATAACTTTGTCATTCGATAATATGTTAAAAAGAGGTAAAAATATCACAAAGAGGACAATTCCATATGAGAAAAGATATGTCATACAAAGACTGTTTACAAAAAGACAAACTATACTTAACAAAACAGTATGACTTTGTTATGCTGTTGTAAATCAGTATGGCGTCTTTTGATTATACGTGCCGCAATAGTCCAGATATTTGTAATGAATGACTTTTATATTTTGCTTATATCGTATAAGTTTAAAGAGGTTCTAAATATTTCAACTAGACAAGCAAGGACATTTTAACGAAAATTAATTGCAACAAAATCTAATCACTATTGAAATAATTTATGATACTAGTATGCGTTTGCATATCATAAGAAGATGTATTAACACAAATGCAATAGTGCTCGAGCCTCTGTGTTCCAACGTACGTAGTGGAAAAGAGGAGATACATAAACCATAAAGATATTATATAAGTATAAAGAGGTTTTAAATATTTCGACTAGACAAGCAGGCACATTTTAACGAGCAGTATATTTACGAAAATTAAATGCAACAAAATCTGAACACTATTGCAAATAATTTATGATACTAGTAAGCGTTTTCATATCATAAGACGATTTATTTACTTAAATGCAATCGTGATCGAGCCAGTGTGTTCTAACGTACGTAGTGGAAAAAAGAGTAGAGACATAAACCAGAGACATTCTAATTGATCTATCGAAAATAAAATTAAACGATAAACTGGTGTACACAATATATAATACAAACTTAATCAGAACCCTTGCAACGTCAAATGGTGAGGTATGCAATAATATAATGTGTAATTCACTCAAACATTTGATAACAAGTTTACATTGTCAAATACGTAACTTTAAAAACTGTATAATATACAAATATATTTCCCTACCTCTTTGATGAAGGCAATTCTCTTTCTTTGTTCATGGTTTGTTGTGTACGCATTTCACTGATAAAAGAAAAACTAAAATTTTTACATTTTTTTTTCTCAATATGTTCTGTCAAGTGTCAGGAGTATGGCAGTTGTTAACACATAGACATTTTCTTTGTTTGTTGGCGTTTGTTTTTTGTATCAGTACACATGTTTATCATGATTATCAAATGATAAAATATAAGAAATGAATAAATCGGTTTCCTTGTTTTAAAACTTGTAGAGAGTGACACTTTAGATGTTTAAGGAGGGTAAACAGTTCTGGCTACAAATAGTTAGCACTTTCGAATTCAAGCTACACTTTACATTAATGCTTTAATACAAAATATAATCAAGTATCATAAGTTCAATAAAAAATGGCAACACCATGTTTAAAAAGGAAAACATCACAGCGTATTATACATAACACTAAAAATTTATCAACACGAACATAGCGAGTAACCTGAAGTAAAATAACATTTTTTCTTAATTTTTCTGTTTAAGTAATTTATTTTCAATATAATGAGTTGTGAAAAAGGCGGCATTATGATATTAAATGTCACTATATATCAACAATTATATAGTGAATTAACAGCTAGTATTAGCTTATCAAATGATTGGATGTCAGCTGGAAATCCGCCTCTTCAGCCCATGTCCAATTGAGGTCTTTATTGAGCCTCTGTGTTCTAACGTACGTAGTGGAAAAGAGGAGATACATAAACCATAAAGATATTATATAAGTATAAAGAGGTTTTAAACATTTCGACTAGACAAGCAGGCACATTTTAACGAGCAGTATATTTACGAAAATTAAATGCAACAAAATCTGAACACTATTGAAAATAAATTATGATACTAGTAAGCGTTTTCATATCATAAGACGATTTATTTACTTAAATGCAATCGTGATCGAGCCAGTGTGTTCTAACGTACGTAGTGGAAAAAAGAGTAGAGACATAAACCAGAGACATTCTAATTGATCTATCGAAAATAAAATTAAACGATAAACTGGTGTACACAATATATAATACAAACTTAATCAGAACCCTTGCAACGTCAAATGGTGAGGTATGCAATAAGATAATGTGTAATTCACTCAAACATTTGATAACAAGTTTACATTGTCAAATACGTAACTTTAAAAACTGTATAATATACAAATATATTTCCCTACCTCTTTGATGAAGGCAATTCTCTTTCTTTGTTCATGGTTTGTTGTGTACGCATTTCACTGATAAAAGAAAAACTAAAATTTTTACATGTTTTTCTCTCAATATGTTCTGTCAAGTGTCAGGAGTATGGCAGTTGTTAACACATAGACATTTTCTTTGTATGTTGGTGTTTGTTTTTGTATCAGTACAGTGTTAATATTGTTTGTTGCTTTCCATTTGTCATTAATGTGTGTTTCCCTCAGTTTTGTTCGGATTTATTTCAGTTTAATCGATATATTACTACTGTAAAGCGGTACACTTATAGTGTCCTTATTTCTATTATAATATTGCATAAAATGCATGAAATTAGAATAACATATTTAAATAACGAGTATACATGTATCAATACAACTTAAAATGTACACTGTCATATACCCCGTATTTATCTACTGGAGCATATTTTGAATCCATAATATTAAACAATACATTTGTAATGAACACATATTTGTATTTCATGAATTATCTCTCCTTCGCCTGTCATATCTTTTTCAGACATAAGTTGATATTTTAGAATGCAACATAATTTTGATTTCGCAAAAATACATGTCTAATTAAGATACTATGGTTATATTAAAGCATGTATTACGACCACAAAAATGCTCAGCCATTTTTAGTAGAATTACCTGATTATGTAGTTACCAAACAGCTGTTTAACGTCGTTATCTGTTGCGGACTTAGCAATATACTTTATTTTCGGAAATTCAGGTATAGGCTTTACCGTCAGCTTTGCAATGTCGTCTGTAAGCTTCTGTAAAGACTGTAACAATTTTCCGTCATTTCGGGTTTTGTTGAGTTCATTTGTTTTCTTGTCTAAATCGCTTTCTGCCTTCAAATTAGCTTTAGTATCTGCAAATACAGTTGTTAATTTGTCCCTTTCAATTCTTGATTTTTCTTTGAACGATGCAATCATCTCTGTGATACATTTATCCACCATAGCCTTAATCCTTGTACCTTCTTCTGTGATAGCTTTGACTACTTCTGTCACCTTCACATCAAATGTCTGTATACCTTCTTCTATCTGTTTAATGTTTTGGGTTGCCTCATTAACCTTTCTTCGTAGGTTATTTTTATTTTTCTCCTTCAGCTGTAATATGTTGTCGATAAGCTTTGAAAATTCATGTCCTTTATGACTTCCGGTGACACAACTGCTGCATACTGCTGTATTACATGTATTACATGCAAAGCTTACGTCTTCATTGTGGTCTTTACATTTCGATTTACCTTCCGGGATCACGCCTGTTGAAGACTGGAACTGGTGAGTTTTTGATATCTTCTGTCTATTATGAAACGTTTTACAATTTTCACAAAAGTACTGTTCACACTCCAAACAGTATTGTGATCCTGGAGCACTTACACAAATCTCACAAGTTTTAGAGGCCGCCTGTGCCATTTTGTCATGTATCGTCTTCGTTGTAACATATACAGGTAAGGTAAATATCCAATGATAAGAACGTTCTACATTTAAATCAATGAAGTTTTAATATGTGTGTTGTGTATTTAAATGTAAAACTGTTCGGCATAACTTTCAAGTTATACATGTTATAATGTAGATATGTTATACATACTTAACATATATACGTTTTATTGACTACTGTATTATTAGTTATGTACGGTTTTATTGCTGATATTAGTTCATAATTAGAATCATAAAAAAAAAGTATATTATTATCCTGATAATAATTACAGTATGTATAGATAGACATATCACCCTATGAAAAACATTTTATTGTAGGTTAGGTGTGTACAAAAACCAAAATAAAATATTTGAAGTTCAACGGACTACCTAACATACATTTTATTTTATGCAAAAGTCCCAGTGTTTTTCATTGATATTTGTTTAGTTCTTGTAAACTCAGTTTGAATAAATCATATCTGCTCAAAATTCGTTTCAATGAAAATACATGTACGGTTGAGGATACTATTATATTAGACAACACGATATATATAGATAGGTATATATATATATAAAAATGAGCCATACGTCTTCATGATATGTATTACGGTCACACAAATTTCTTACAAAAACAGATTGCCTAGTCTGGAGTTATTTTCAACGGAATCGAAATATCCGGATATATATTTTTAGATGTTATCAATGTAAACTGTCATCAAGCATTGGAGTGTACATAAAAACAAGTTATATCAATACATGTGTAAAATGAGATAAATAGTATATTTCAAGCTAACACAAATATTTATAAAAGTCTCCAAGCGTCTTTGTACATGTTGCATCCATCCAGGTTAATATAATTATATCAATATATAGTTTAACAGATAAAAAATATCATTAAAGTCCCATTCATGCAAATGACATCATCAAATATCATTTTATGTATTGAAAATGTATTAAATGTAGTATTTATCCGTATTTCATTGCAACAGTATATGCTATCAAATTTGAGGGGTACAAAAAGGCTTACGTTGTTTATTACCAGGATCACCAGAGACATAATAATGGTTTTACACATAATATAATTCATGTCTCGATATACATATCAAATCTATCAAGTGCACCAGTAAATTGAAATATCACGCTCACATTCTCAAGTAATAGTCACTACAACCTGAAGTTATACCAGGCCTCTCGATCATAAAACTTTCTAGCACGATTTTTGTACTCAGGCTCAAGAATCAACCAAAGAATGCTGTAGTTCGTGTTTAGAGCATGATCTGTGTGTTCCAAGCACTGAGCAAAGTTTTATGTCTGCAAGGCCTGGTATTCTTTAAATGACAGATATAGTTACAAAATTACTTATATATTTAATTATTTATCTATTGATGTTATATTTATAATATTTTGTAAACGACTAACAATATGCAGTTTCTCTACACGAAGAATCCCTGAACTTCTGGTGCTAATGAAACAGGGACCTTCACTGAGATAGCTGTGTCAGTGGAGTAGTTGTTAACAGCGAGCAATACTTTTGTTGAATAAAAAACAATATATATTTTTAATTCAAATGATTTTAAAAAGAGCACAATTTGACGTTTATCAATTATGCATGCACTATTCAGAAATAACGTGTTGTGTATATCCCTTTAATGTTCAAAATCAAAGATATTGATTCATTCCATTATTTTAAAAAGTGATATTGTTATGAGAATACAACTATATATCAGTAACATATTTTCACTGAAGATATGAATTAATAATAGAACAACCAGTCATTCATGATATAACAAAGACCGCCATGATACGTACCAAATGAATGTCACTGGTAACGGAAGCAGTTATCGAAGTTATTTAAACGTTTAGAAAGAAGCTAAACCGCTATGTGATAGCCAAGGTTTCAAAAGTTGAATGTCCTATTGCACAGTGGTAACATGTATATAACATGCACATAACATGTAACCATAGGTAGATTCAAAAGGTTAACCACAACAGAAGATATAGGGTCGGCTCGGTTGTATTTTGTCGACTGAATCAATTAATTTTTCTGAATGTAGACCATATTTCATAGACTGAAATAGAATGCACTAAATAGATTTACTTCGCTAAAAAACGTTACAATATCATTTTTGATTGATGTTTAACAAGTGGACTCAAATAACCAAAATTATAGGATCTGTCGTGATGTTGATAGTAAATTAAATTACTGCTCTCTGACAAACTTGATGATTTCCACTTTCCGATAACCAACTTCGAATTTCTCAGGAGTACAACTCAACTGTCTACAGCAAAGAGGGACGAAATAAACCAAACGTACAGTCAAACGCATAAATCAAAAATAAACTGACAACGCCATGGCTAAAAAGAAAAAAGACAAACAGAAAAACAATACTACACAAGACACAACAGAGAAAATTAAGGGCTTAACAATACGAACTCCACCAAAGACTAGTGCATCGTAGTTTTTGTTATGGCCCCGCAACACAGTTGTCGGTGCAATATAGTTTTACCCTTCTCCGAAATTCCGTAATTCCGTCATTGTGTCATTTCGCAACAAACCATTTTACGGACTTTTGTTCTAAACGCCTTCCGATATTGGGCTGATTTTTTGGTATGTAAGTTAACCATGATGAGTTACAAATCAAGTTAAAGTATCATTCCACTCCACCAATCTTTGCCGAAATTACGGGCTTTGGACTTTTACAAATGGTTAAAAATCCCAGTTATACGGAGTTTTTTTCTAAATGCCTTCAGGTATTTGGCTGATGTTTAGTATGTGAGCTTATTATGATGAGTTACAGATCAAGTTTAAGTTTTGTTCCGGTCCGCTAATTTTTGTCAAAATTACTGGCTTTGGACTTTGATAAATTGTTGAAAATCACAGTTATACAGACTTTTTGTCTATACGCCTCCAGATTTTGAGCTGATATTTGGTATGTATATATATCTTTATTTCCTCCAATAATGAAGAGCATTAGTTAGATCGATAGTTAAAGTAAAGTTGGAAGATAGGACAGTATATTTACAAACAATATATCAAAATTAACCTTTACACAATTATATAAACGTGAAGAATGCGTAACAAGAGAATAAAATTAAATGTTTATCAGCCTAAGAAAGTAGCAATGTTCACACGATAGAATCTTTTACACAACTAATTGTCTAATATGTAGAAATTGTTCTATTCATCCAATTCAAGTCGCACACATCCAGTATATGTTTGTGATACAGGCCTTTTGAAACATAGTCCGTTCATCTTCGTTTAGATCAAAGTCTGTATGACATGATAAGATGCATGCTAAAAAGTCTTCGTCAGTTAAACTATGTAGATAGGCACTGAATTCGATTGGACCTATATCTATTAAATCACACCAAAACTTGTCCCTTTTTGACTGGAAAGTTTCACAAGAGAGTACAATGTGAATAGTTATATCACCGAAAAACCTTCCGCACTTGTCACACAGAAAAAACGGTTCTTCATATGGACGGGTTAAGGTACACAGATTGACAATAAAACGGCACTGTTCTATAAGTAATGGATGTTTTCGGCTAAAAGTCCAAGCAGGATGAAGACCTTTTGAAAGTGTATGTATACGACTGAAGATTTTAAAATCTTTGTCTATTTGTGTCCTGAAACGCCACAATGATTCCTCGGTTTCTTGGACGGCAACTTTAACTGTTTTCTTCCATTGAATGTAAGTTGGGAAATGACCTGTACTCAGGTAAGTATCAAAGTCTGACAATCTATAATTGACCAAAATTCTATGTATATCAGGAATAAATCCAAGCTGGTGTTTAACACAGTTATATTTAAATTCCATAGCTCGGGTAAGAAATATCTGCTTTGGAAGCATTGAGTCTTTCATTAATATTAACTTTCCAAGAAATAATAATTTCCGTTCATCTATGTATGACTCGGCGGACTTCCATCCAATCAACGCAGTTACCATATCAGATCTAGTTTGCCTTTGTAATCCCTGTATAGATTTACACACATACCGTTGTGCACGTTCTAGTAATAAAATCTCGTTGTTGGTAATTTCGGTCCACAATTCACATCCGAAAAAAGCTTTCGTGAAACATACCTGACGAACTATACGGTTACAAGTGTCAATACTGATAACAGAAGGATGTAAACCTGATTTGATCAACCCTAATGCTGAAGATCTTAATGTTCTGCAGGCTTGAAGTGTTCTGTCCATAGAATTAAGATTACTGTTCAATAGGACTCCTACGTGCCTAGCGGAAATTTCCAATTGTATGCTGCTGTTGTACAGTAGAATATCCGTATGTTGTTTTGATTTGGAAAAATTAAGTTGAATGCTTTTTAGTGGATTAAACTTAAATTTCCAATCAATGCTATAAATTGTAACCATCGTCTGCATGTTACAACAGTTAGTACTGATCAAAGCGATATCATCTGCTTGAACTGGTGATGAAATATGAATGTCCGTTACGAGTATGCCACGTCTACAATCGGAAAGCTCTTCTAACAAGTCATTAATGTATAACAAATACAATTTAGATGATAAGCTGCTCCCTTGGCGAACACCACGGTAAACTGGGAAGAAACGTGAGATTTGTCCGTTGTAAAGAACTGCACTTTTAGCGTCCGAGTACATATTAGCTATAAGCAACCATAATTTTCCAGTTACTCCATATTCAAGCAGTTTGTACAACAATCCGTTGTGCCAAACAGTGTCAAATGCTTTTGTTGAATCAAGTAAAACAACTATAACTTTTCCAAGTCTTTCAATATGGTGATAAATGGATTCATGAATATTGAATGATGTATGTAAACACGATAGACACTGCTGATATGCCGTTTGCTGTGGGTTTGGAAAGCATTTGTTGTCTTTTTTCAATTCAAGTTTTAAATCAATGATTTTATCAAACACTTTTCCAATACACGGTGCTAAACTTATTCCTCGATATGAGTTTGGATCACTTTTACATTTTTTCCCTCCTTTAAATAAAGGAACAATCAAACTTGATTTCCAAGATTTTGGAGAATAAAAGTTGTAACAAACTAAGTTGAAAAGTTTTGTCATGTGATTTCTCAAACTGTTGCCGCCGTATTTCAGATGTTCATATTCGATGTTATCTAATCCAGACGCTTTATTATTTTTTAGGCACTTCAATACCTTTTCCACTTCGTTAACTGTAATATTTAGCTTAGTGTTGTTATAAAATGTTCCTCTGAAATCTTTGTGAGCAACCTCAACAGTCTTGGTTATCGCCCGTTCCTTGTCACTAACCGGTTCTGATTCAGTATTTTGTTTGAAGATTGACTCGAAGTGCTCTGCCCATCCATCTAAGATATCATCCTGGGTCGAACATTGTCTCCCATTTACAATTAGTCTTGATAAGCAGCTTTTAGACTTTTTATTTTTGTTCAGAAATGACCAGAGACGTTTTTGATCTATATCGAAATCCTTTTCGAGTGAATTATATGTTTCTTGCATATGCTTTTGATATGCATTTCGTAATTCCCGTCGGAAGTTTCTTTTGGCTGATTTGTATTCTTGAAATATGACGTGTTCACCTCTTGGCCTATTACAAGAAATCCATTGTTGGCGTTTTGAAGCCATATTTTCATGCAGCGCATTTACTTGATGAGTCCAGTATGATTTAAGGTATTTTACGAAAGTTTTGTGTGGTAAAGTTTCTGTTTCAGCTTGTTGTATTGCATCAACGATGTTCGAGTAATAACACTCTATATCACAATTAGAACATCCTAAACTCGGTATCTCCACGCCCCAAAGATGCTGTGAAGTTGCAAAAGAGAAGTCTTCCAAATTGTTCTTTTCTCTAGCCTTGTTCCATGATACCTTGGATTGTTGTATTATAGTTTCCGTGTCTGCATTTACTGTATTGTCTAATATTAGCTTGGCTATAATTGGATGATGATCCGAAACATTAAACGAATGATCGTCTAACACTCTTGCAGAATCAATCAGACTGATATTATCCTTTGATATCAAAATATGGTCTATAGCAGTAGATGGACCACTTTCATAAGACTGGAATGTAAATGTATTTCCTTCACCAAAAGGTTGTAAATGTAAGGAAACGAGACGCAATTCGTCCAAAAATTTCGCAAATGTTACTGATCGTTTATCTCTAACGGAATTAAATGATCTCGGACCAATTACTTTGGCGTTTATATCTCCAAGAATGATGACTATACCTAGCTGAGAGTATATCATGTATATGTCGTACAGTCGCTCAACGTAATTTCTAAAATGTTCGAATGGCTTTGACGATGCAGGTAAGTATACACAGAAGCAATATATATTCTCGGAGTGAATGGTGTGAATTTCTATTCCTGTTATACGCGTGTCCTCTATATCAATACTTTCAACATATTTGACAATTGAAGATTTAACAATAAAAGTCACACCCCCTTCCATGCGAATTTTAAACGCTTCAGGGTAGCTATCATCAACACATTTTGGATTTACAGATGAATAAGTCGAATCAATACTTTCGAGTACATTTACACAGTGTCTACGCAACCAATGTTCCTGTAAAGCACATATATCAACATCGTGGTTTTTCAAGCACTCCACCAAATATGGGACACTTGACATAATCCCTCTACAATTCCATGACATAAATGTTAGTTTGCTGGACATGTTCATTAAAGTGTCACATAAGATATAGATGATTACTAGATATATTAATTTGTTAATTGCCATATTTTTCATTCTTATAGCTGTTTCTTTCTTGTAGCTGACGACGGGATAACCAACGTTTGAAAAAAATGCCGTTTGGCCAAAAGTTAGAATCATACACTCTTTCTTTTTCTGAGTGTCGAACATTTAGTTGAGCAGAGTTACTATATAATCCTTTGGTGAAAAATCGAATATAGGTGAACTTGATATTGTTTTCAAGTAGGAAGTCTCGCATGTCACTTTCGGTGCAGTCTTTCCTAATTCCTCCGACATACAAACGTTCGACTCGTTTATCCGATACTCCCCTAAAATTGTTTAACGAAACCATGTTTTGATCACTCGATATAACAACTTCAATGTGTTCTGTTGAGGATTGAGTCTGTGTTTGCTTTTTCCCATGATTTTCTATAGTCTTGGACATTTCAAATGAACTGAATTCTGACATACTACTATCATCGATGACTGTGTCTATATTAGTAGAATTATCAGTAACTATATCTTTTGTTCCATTATACTGATGTTCAGTTGTCGACTTTTCTTGGTCTTTATCTGTTAGGTCTGCCATTTGAAATTTTGACAGACGTTTTGGACTCACGAAAGAAATGAGATCAATGTCGCTGTCTGTACTTATTTTCGGGGACTTTGGATAGTTCTTTGTTTTTGTTTTTGTCTTCTTCATGTCACCACTTTTGTGTAAATCTGAGATACTGCTGTTGTTCACTTTGATGTCTGATTTAACTGTGTCTATTTCGTCACTCAAATCATATATATCTTTTCTCACTAATTTTAAGTTAGCACGTAAAGCATCTACTCCGCTAAATTTCGAATCTTCCAGCCTTGATATCCTAGAATCTACAGACTTTTCGAAGATTTTCAACGCATTAATATCTTCTTTTACTGACTGTATCTTGGTTGAGTTATTTCCTGTTTCGGTTGCAAGAGAACTTATTACTGTGTCGATTTCTGAAATATCCTTTTTGACCTCAATCAAGTTTTGACTATTTTGCTTAGTCTGATTGTTTTCATCTGTAAGAGTTTTGATTTCGCATCTTATTTCGGCCATGAATTCAACTAAAGCAGAGTCAGATTTGTCAATCGAATTTTGAAGTCGGTATATTTTATCTGATTGTTTCTTCACGACATCTTTTAACGTTTCATTTTCTTTAATCATATCTCGTATCCTTTTATCAATATTATCGATATCTTGTGCGTTTTCACCTTTCATCGTCATTATATCGCGATCCAACCGTGCTAAGCCTTATTTGAGGAACAAGTCGTTGGAACTGTCTGTTCCTACATCTTGTCCGTTATCAGATGATCTACAGTTTGTTATTGAAATTGCAGATTTTTCAACTTTTTGGGACGGGGCTATTCGTGTCGCTTTGACAAATCTAGTTTATATATAAACTTGTATTTGTCCTAATATCATTAATCGTCAATCTGAATAAACTCAGTTTATAGATTGTTGTTGCTTGATATGCATGTTTAAGCATATCATCCCTACTGGTAAAGACTGATTTATCTCTTAAGAAATTGTACTGACGACATCCTGATTTTAAGGGGAAAAAGTAAAATCACTAAAATAATGAGCTCCGAGGTTTGGAGCATAGCATTCAAATTGGTAAAGACAGACATATCTGATATAGTTGACCGTTATTGAAAAGCATTGTCACACATAACCATGAGTATGTTGATACGGTTGTAGCAAAGCCTAAAAAACATTTTGACGAACAAATTCCTTTTACAATTATAGTGAAATATGTAACATTATCGACAATCATGCCAGTAATACTTGCAAAGTAGCTGTAAATATGTCTTACGCATAACAAAATTATATTTAAGATCATTTTCAAGCTGCACACCAAATTTTAAATCATTCCTTTATTAGAGCGCAAGGACTGTTTGCCGAAAGATTTCTTTGCAAATAAACTCATCATAGATACCAGTACTAAATTTTTTGACCTTTTTACCTATTATGTTTGTTTGTTTTGTTCACGCATCGGTGACAATTTAATGGAATTTGATGCAACTGTCATGCAAGTAGGAGGTTTAGCTAGATATACAACCAGGTTCAATCCACCATTTTCTACATTTGAAAATGCCTGCACCAAGTCAGAAATATGACAGTTCTTGTCCATTCGTTTTTGATGCGTTTTGTTATTTGATTTTGCCATGTGATTATAAACTTTCCGAATTGATTTTCCTCTGACCTCAGGATTTTTGTGATTTTAATTTTTATATATACGCCAGACGCAGGCAAGGTATAAATACGAATGGAAATATAGATATTGATGACAATCAGCCTACATACCTTCTTTCGCAAAATATATAAAAAAGAAACTATCAATCAAATTCACAGTTAATTTCCCCAAGTAAAACGAAAAATTATTTTTTTCTATTTAAACTAAATATTATATAAAGCAACAAAAACAATATTCATATACATTTTTGAAAGTGTTACACTTAAAAATAGTTTGAATCTACATATTGAGTGTTAGTTAAAAAAAAATTGATGTCTGATCTTCGATTTCGTGTAAAGTAAAGACATTTACCATTTATAATGTGTGTAAACTTTGGACAATATTTTATAGGTACTAGTATTTCTGTTTAATTTTTGAATTGTTCAGAAGCAATTGTTATGTGACTCATCCGACAGATTGAAATGATTTTGCAGTACGTAAAGGTCTACATGTACGATTTCAAGAAAAAATCAAATCGATTCAAACATAGTTAAAACAAGCACAGTCAATATATTGCATTACAATGATATTCGAAATAAGACAAAAGAAAAAAAAAGACCAATACTTGGGGTAAAACAAGTACAAAATAGCTAATGGTGGTAAGAACAACATTGGAGTAAACTGTTTACACAGTAGCTTGTGTGATGTAATCAGAATCATAATGTATTTAAACATTAAGATAACATGCAAATGAAACCGGACAATTTTAGATACATATTGTATCTCATTGTTGTTTCGTCATAAAGGAATGTTTTGAACATGTTTGTATCAAATGTTTGTTATTGGTTGTCTCTTTTCTATCAGATTCATTGCATAATCCTGTAGATATAAATCAAATGTTTTTTTGTCATTTCAATAGAAGTATCATACTTAAAGTATTTCCCTTTTCATGTATATATATTGAATGCATTACAACATTTCTAGAATGAATTTCAAACCTGTTTCGTCAACTAACTGTGTGAATGGTTTTCCTAGATTGGAGAAGACTTTCTGTAACTTTCGTGTTTTCGTTTTTGAAATGAAAAATTGGTTTGATTTTGCCCAACACATCGTTATGCACTTTTGTTAATTCAATCATTTGATAGTGCATGTGGTCACTATTTGACTAAAAATAAGTAGATTCTGATGTTCTCTTTCGATATTTCGTTAGTTTATTATCAATACTTACATACCACAACAGCTGTAGCAAACAGATTGAATATCATTTAAAACGTTTTTTTGTCAGAATTGAGTAATCAGTGCATGTTTTCTGTTTGTTTTGCTTTTTTTATTGTCATAAGGTGACCTTTGATCTTTCAATAATGGTATGTGTATTGGTGACCAATTATTAGTGTCATCAACATCATCTTTGCTCTGCATGATGGCTGCCAAATTGGCAACAGTACAAATGATAGAGTGAAGTCATAATTAATCAAATTAAACTATTCATGTTAATTTGAGTTCATGTAGTCCAAAGATGACTGTATGCATTCAATCTAAATTAGTAACTAACCACAATATTTAAATTTTTAGCATTCTATTATAATTGATTTCTCAGTTATTTTGCCAAGGCATTGGTAATTTGTTTCGACATATGCGTTTTCGATAAAGTTATGTACCAATCGTTAATCCCCTATACGAGCATACAATTTTATCAAGTACTGGCAACGAATTTTCAACACTCCGAAAGTTATTAATGACACCATCTTCAAAGGTTTTATTTAAACAATGTATTACGAGGTTTTTAATTGAACCACAAATACAAGTAAATAGAGCAAACAGTTTATTAGTGGGACAATGATTTATAGACGAACCTAATCTATGTTTGCAAGTTGTTTCCTGCAGCTTTAGAAGCCAGTATATACTATAGTTTTAAATTGCATGATAATCGGTTCAGTAGTTAATTAAAGCAGTTGAAATAATGATGAATTTGTCATTTTTTATTGCAGAACCGTTTACAAAATGTACATCAAACAATAATGATGGTATTGATAGACTTATAAGCCTGGAAATAGACAATATCAAATGTATTCATTAATGAATTGAAAAATGAAATATAAAGGTGTTCTGATAACTTCTTCCCGTTTATCTTGGACATTGCAGTCTTAAATAAGGTACAGAGACTTGCGTTTCACGTGTAATCATATTTTATGTTTATCAGCAAAAACACTCATAAACATTCATCAAGTCAAAGTACCTTTGTACTTCCATAATGTGGATTTCGTTCTATCTATATGCTTGCATTTTCATTTGTTATAAAAAAAAATCATGTTTCCATTTATATACGAATACTACATACAGCATTCACCATATTTTGTTTTTTGGTCGTTTCTTTTGTAAACTAATGAAAATATTATTATCTGTTTGATACACAACACTTACATTAGACTGAAAAAACAAATGCAAATACAGATACATATATTGAATCTAAATAATGACTTACGACAATCACAATACAGCGAATACTTATCTCATAAGCGTCAGTTTATCAATTTTACTTTGTTCAGCATATTCACTGGTGGTAAGCGGATGGTTAAGTTACGACCATTTGGTTCCACTCCATTCAGTGGTTCTCAAGAAGTTCAAAATGTAAAAAGGTAACGAAGACGACGGTCGACGGACGGCAAGTGATGAGAATAGCTGACTTGGTTCTTCTGGCCAGGTGAGCTAAAAAGTAGGACCTAAACTGTCCTCGAAAAAAGAGTGTTTGGTACTAATCTTCAGTGCGGACTGTAATAAACTATACATATTTTTTTCAAAATAGTATGACACTTCACACCGACACCTTCATTTATCAATTTATACATGTACAACAGGCCAATATGCCAAATAGAGTCAAAAACATCACGTGAATCTAAAAAAACAAGCTTTGTCTTATTTTTTTCCGAGTATTTGGTGACACGAGTTTTTAAAATAAATATGCTACCAGACGTTTTATGATTTGAACTAAATCCAAATTGATGACTGGAGAACCTATATTCATAATGCTTTATGGATTGGTCTTTTATTTAAAAAGAGCTATATAATTTTGACAGACAGTTTAAAATAGAAATCTCTATGATTGCATGTCTTCTTTATCTCCAGACTTATGGATTAAAAAAATAAAAAGCTTTTCTACAGCTGGGTGGATAATTATCAGCTGATAAAATAAGATTATAAAATTATATATCATTTCGCACTTAACATGAACCCCCTGTCTTCACCCCTTTTAGTTTTTATTATTTGGTGAAAACAACGTCACATATATATCATATAATATATACATATAATTAAGGAAATGTTTAAAACTATAAACAAGCTACATGTAAGCTTTATGTGGTCCAATACATTAAAAATATATATATATATTTTAAAGCATTAATCAAAATAAAAAAACAAACACCTAATATTTGAAAACTTTTAAAATCTTAAACGCATAAGTGTTACACGGACCAAAATGCTTTATTACACGTTGTATGTAAAACAAAACTTCATAGATATATCATATAATATATTCATATAATAAAAGACACGTTTAAAACTCTTGACTTGCTTTATTCAATCCTACATCAACATTTTTGTTGTTTTAGTTACGACCATCATGCTCAGATTTTTGAAGTTGACTAATGTAGACGGAACACGCGTCTGAGAAACATATTTAATAGGCATTTTTATTTTTTTACCGAACTATTCTACTAACAACATTGCATCAAACACCCTACATTATGAATTTCATATTTAATTGCATTATATTAATCTGTTTGCTACTTGACACTTACACTCTGAAAAACGAAAATACATTATTATAAATTACAGCATACAATTCCGCAATGAAGTAAAATAACTTCAATATAATTATTTGAATAAGTAGTCATGGGATAGGAGAACATTTGTAGGTTACAGTTTGTTTTTGTCAGATTATTGAAAAGTATAGTAATTAATGATGTCAACTATTGAAATCTGATATTTGTATGATTTGTTAAAAACAAATTGTTTGATAATCCTCAAATACGTTGACGTTAGGTAGATATAATCATATTGATGTATATTTTTTATGGATATGAATATCTTTATATAATGAACTACATATCATGCATTATTGTAATGAAATTTTATAAATCACGACTGCAAAATAAAATCGACAACATGTCAACGTCATTTATGTCAGTTGACTTTTTTTGAAGATACCAAAGAGTTGTGTAATGTCATTATTGTTTACAGGCTTAACAGTATACTGTATGTTCGGAAACTCGGGTATCGGCTTTATCGTTACCTTGGAAATATCATCTGTCAGCTTCTTCAAAGATTGTAACAATTTTCCATCGTTTCGTGTCTTGTTGATTTCATATATTTTCTTGTCTAAGTCGCTTCCTGTCTTCAAATCCATTTCAGTATCTGCCGATAGCTGTTTTAAGTTGTCCCTTTCCTTCTTGGATTGATCCTTGACCGATGCAATCATTGCTACGACACATTTATCAACCATAGCCTTCATCTTTGTGCCTTCTTCTGTAATAGCTTTGAATACGTTTTCTACCTTCATACCAAATTTCTTCAGACCTTCTTCCATCTTTTTCATGTTTATGGTTGCCTCTTGTACCTTCTTACGAAGGTCATTTTTATTCTCCTCTCTCAGCTGAGATATACTGTCCATAAGTTTGGAAAATTCATGACTTTTATGACTTTCGGTCACAGAACTGCTACAAACTGCTTCATTACAGGTATTACATACAAAATTGACATCTTCATTATGGTCCTTACATTTCGATTTGCCTTCCGGAATAATGTCTGAGGAAGACTGAAACTGGTGATTTATTGATAGTTTTTGCCTATCATGAAAGGTTGTACAATTTTCACAATAATACTGTTCACGTACTGTTCACTGTAAATATATACGAGATCCTGAACAGTGTTAATTATCACAAACTTTTTAATTTTATTAGACATACGAGCAAATCTATTTTCTTATATCTAATACACTTTAACATCCAAATAAGCTATTGAACAGTGTAATTAAATCGCGTAGAAATACACGTTTCTTCTAAAACTGAGTAACAATAGAAATGGATGCTCGGTGATGTCATTTACATGACATCCATTCTCACCCATAAAACTATGTTATGGGGATATATATCATGCATATAAGGCTTACATAAGTTAGTCAACATCAGCAAGACATACATTTTGAAATCTTACTTGTTCAAGTATAAGGTGTTTTTTTTGAAAGAGAGCACAAAAAAGGAACTTTCAAACAATAAGTCGGACATTCACCGAAAACGCTATGGTGAAAAAGGAGATGACCACAACAAATACTACTTAAGACTAGTAACACAAACCCTACCAATAACAGCGGGTGATATCATTTGATTCGGAAGGGTTCATCTAATTGTTCATTTAATATATGGAATCATTTCTAAAAAAAGTGTTTGTTTAGAGTTTTTTTCCTAAAACTCTTTACATGTGCTAATTTAGTTCTAAAGAACGCGTTTTTCTTTCTTCTCATACATCGGCTGACCTTCGAATACACAATTAGACAAAATGTCACCGTAAGTTATAAATATATAAGAAGATGTGGTATGTGTACAACTCTCTATCAAAGTCACAATTTGTAAAAATAAACCATTACAGATGTAAGTACGACCTTCGGTACAGAGATTTGCCTCACAAAATACAGCAAGCCACAAATAATGACTAAACATGTTGTTAGTAAATTGAGACAAATGCATAACGAATTGATGCTTTAATTTTCCACAATGACCATGACACTCAAGTTGTTTCGGTTAAAGTCGTTCTTCCTCAAACTTGTGTTGACGCAATTTTGATGCACTGATCACACCCCTGTAAAAGAGTGTGATCAAATAGTTCATACATGTGTTAACATACATACGTGTAACATAATTCTAAGAAATACTAAAGGATGAAGCAGATTGGATGTCACTGCTGAAAAACATTAATTGGAAATATGCTTGAATTCTAGATATATAAAAAAGGAATATGGGTATGATTGCCAATGATACATCTCTCCACAAAAGACCACATGACTCATAACTTATAAACTATAGGTCACGGTGCAGCTTTCAACAATGACGAAAGTCAATACGACATAGTCAGCTTTGAAAAGCTTTAAAATAACAAATCCAAAACAATTCAATCAACAAAACTAACGGCATGATTATGTACAAAAAAAAAGGAACTAAAAACATATATGTTACACATCAACAAACGACAACCACTGAGTAATAAGTACATATCTGAGAGAATAACGACTTTTCTTTCATTTCCTTCACATATCCTCTAAAAGATTGAAGAGGAAGATCAATGAAAAATCCAAATCTATAGAACAATAAAATAATGTGAATATAAATTAAACTTTTTGGATGATAACAAATAGTAATCCACAGAACGACGTGTTATCCGACGATGACCCATTATTTTGTCCCTAATCAGACTAAGCTTTGTTGCAACTCATGCGTGTGTTGAGGAATAATAACACATGCCTATAGTCAAAAGTTTAGCTTGTCTGACTGCGAACCGAACACCCTACATTCCTACCAGAGACACGTACACGTCCACCAAGCTATTGTGTCAAAAAGAAACAAAATAGTTGTAAATTTAAGATTACTATATGTGTAATCCACAGAGGCAGCTAAAACAGATACATTTTTTATTATTAGAAATACAGATGGGTGCGGTCCTAACCTTGACAAAAGTTAACTTAGAGTTAACTTGTTGACTGCTTTCTAAGTTAACTTGAGAATTTTTAAGCAGTCAAGCAAGTTAACTTCGTCGTTGGTGGACCAGACCTACGGTCTGCTTTTTTAGGACTGCTGCAGACCTATCGACAAGTCTGCTCCAGACCAGACCTGTGGACAAGTCTGCTTTTGACCAGTCCTGAGGACAGGTCTGCCCCAGACCAGACCTGTGGACAAGTCTGCTTTTGACCAGTCCTAAGGACAGGTCTGCCTCAGACCAGACATGTGGACAGGTCTGCTCCTGACCAGACCTGAGGACAGGTCTGCCTTTGACCAGACCTGTGGACAAGTCTGCTATTGACCAGACCTGAGGACAGGTCTGCTTATGACAGATTATCGTTATAAGAGTTTTCATATCAGACTTGAGCTTTCATTAAAATATGTAAACAACATTCGCATTGTTTTCCCACAGATATCATTTATTATTTACTCGCTAGACTCTACTAGATATTATACAAATGCTCTCTTTTATTTGATATACATGTATTTTTATATAAATAAAAAATGGCTATACGATCACACAGAGTTTTTTTTTATTAGAAGGCGGATAGAAAGGTTATCCAACGCATCGGAACAATATTCTTATATCACGGGATATCGGCAACATTGTCTACGTTACTTCGTTCCCCGTTGTTTACCTGTCCCTTCCTAAATTTTACTTTATGCATAAATTTATACTTGCATGGATATTTCATTGATATTCAACTTGTTTGCATTGGATTTACTATTCTATTTCCCGCAGAATATTCTAACAGAAATTGTACAGTGTCCGTAAGCATACGATGTGGTAAAACTATCAACAATCTCGTCAAATTCGTCAGATTTATCGAGAGAATAGTCATTGCCGATATTTATATGGGACGTCCTAAAATTATACTCAATGCGCACTTTAATGAAATAGTTGCCACTTGACGTTTAACTATAAACAAAATCAATCAACCGACATAATAGATTCCAAGAAGAGAACCTCGTATACTTTTTTTTATTAAATCATTGTAAATAGTACAAATGAATTCAGACATGTCAGTGTTGGTACTTTGATGATGTGGCATAATAGTTTTGTTTTACACGTACACCATCATGAACTCCTATATATATGATGTGACTGTTATTATGAATAAAGAGATGAAATTCTGACATTCTCAATTTATTCAGAATATTTTTTGCATTAATGGTTTTCCAATATTATTGATTACGTGTAAATTTACGGTCCTACTAAAATGTGAACAGGAGCGCCAGGAGAAGACATTAAGGCACTCGGTACAATGGTAGGCGGGTATATAGATTTGCAAATAAACGTGCACATATGATCAGTTTTGGTCAAATAATTTTGTTGTACAAGTCAGCATGAGGTATTAAAACTACTGAAATTTTGTTACGGATTAATATTTTGAATAAAAGGAGGACACGTTGGTATCCTAAATTTATGCGAACAAAAATTTGTTGTTATTAAATTGCAATATTGCTGTCCATTGTCATGATTGTATTATACATTGAATCCTGACATAAAAAATATGGCTGATTTACTATGCGGGTATATAGATTTACAAATTAAAGTGCATATATGGTCAGTTTTGGTGGATGCGGTCAAATAATTTTGTTGTACAAGTCAACTGGAGGCATTAAAACTACTAAAATTTTGTTACGTATCAGTATTTTAAGTAAAAAGAGGACATGCTGGCACCCTTAATTTAGGTGAACAAAAATTTGTTGTTATTATATTGCAATATTGCTGTCCATTGTCATGATTGTATTATACATTGAATCCTGACATTAAAAATATGGCTGATTAACTATGCGGGTATATAGATTTACAAATTAAAGTGCACATATGGTCAGTTTTGGTGGATGCGGTCAAATAATTTTGTTGTACAAGTCAACTGGAGGTATCAAAACTACTGAAATTTTGTTACGTATCAATATTTTGAATAAAATGAGGACATGCTGGTATCCTAAATTTATGCGAACAAAAATTTGTTGTTATTATATTGCAATATTGCTGTCCATTGTCATGATTGTATTATACATTGAATCCTGACATAAAAAATATGGCTGATTTACTATGCGGGTATATAGATTTACAAATTAAAGTGCATATATGGTCAGTTTTGGTGGATGCGGTCAAATAATTTTGTTGTACAAGTCAACTGGAGGCATCAAAACTACTGAAATTTTGTTACGTATCAGTATTTTAAGTAAAAAGAGGACATGCTGGCACCCTTAATTTATGCGAACCAAAATTTGTTGTTATTATATTGCAATATTGCTGTCCATTGTCATGATTGTATTATACATTGAATCCTGACATAAAAAATATGGCTGATTTACTATGCGGGTATATAGATTTACAAATTAAAGTGCATATATGGTCAGTTTTGGTGGATGCGGTCAAATAATTTTGTTGTACAAGTCAACTGGAGGCATTAAAACTACTAAAATTTTGTTACGTATCAATATTTTAAGTAAAAAGAGGACATGCTGGCACCCTTAATTTAGGTGAACAAAAATTTGTTGTTATTATATTGCAATATTGCTGTCCATTGTCATGATTGTATTATACATTGAATCCTGACATTAAAAATATGGCTGATTAACTATGCGGGTATATAGATTTACAAATTAAAGTGCACATATGGTCAGTTTTGGTGGATGCGGTCAAATAATTTTGTTGTACAAGTCAACTGGAGGTATCAAAACTACTGAAATTTTGTTACGTATCAATATTTTGAATAAAATGAGGACATGCTGGTATCCTAAATTTATGCGAACAAAAATTTGTTGTTATTATATTGCAATATTGCTGTCCATTGTCATGATTGTATTATAAATTGAATCCTGACATAAAAAATATGGCTGATTTACTATGCGGGTATATAGATTTACAAATTAAAGTGCATATATGGTCAGTTTTGGTGGATGCGGTCAAATAATTTTGTTGTACAAGTCAACTGGAGGCATCAAAACTACTGAAATTTTGTTACGTATCAGTATTTTAAGTAAAAAGAGGACATGCTGGCACACTTAATTTATGCGAACCAAAATTTGTTGTTATTATATTGCAATATTGCTGTCCATTGTCATGATTGTATTATACATTGAATCCTGACATTGAAAATAAGGCTGATTTACTATGCTGGTATATAGATTTACAATTTAAAGTTCACATATGGTCAGTTTTGGTAATGCGGTCAAATAATTTTGTTGTACAAGTCAGCTGGAGGTATCAAAACTACTGAAATTTTGTTACGTATCAATATTTTGAATAAAATGAGGACATGCTGGTATCCTAAATTTATGCGAACCAAAATTTTTTATTATTATATTGCAATTTTGCTGTCCATTGTCAGGATTGTATTATACATTGAATCCTGACATAAAAAATATGGCTGATTTACTATGCGGGTATATAGATTTACAAATTAAAGTGCATATATGGTCAGTTTTGGTGGATGCGGTCAAATAATTTTGTTGTACAAGTCAACTGGAGGCATTAAAACTACTAAAATTTTGTTACGTATCAATATTTTAAGTAAAAAGAGGACATGCTGGCACCCTTAATTTAGGTGAACAAAAATTTGTTGTTATTATATTGCAATATTGCTGTCCATTGTCATGATTGTATTATACATTGAATCCTGACATTAAAAATATGGCTGATTAACTATGCGGGTATATAGATTTACAAATTAAAGTGCACATATGGTCAGTTTTGGTGGATGCGGTCAAATAATTTTGTTGTACAAGTCAACTGGAGGTATCAAAACTACTGAAATTTTGTTACGTATCAATATTTTGAATAAAATGAGGACATGCTGGTATCCTAAATTTATGCGAACAAAAATTTGTTGTTATTATATTGCAATATTGCTGTCCATTGTCATGATTGTATTATAAATTGAATCCTGACATAAAAAATATGGCTGATTTACTATGCGGGTATATAGATTTACAAATTAAAGTGCATATATGGTCAGTTTTGGTGGATGCGGTCAAATAATTTTGTTGTACAAGTCAACTGGAGGCATCAAAACTACTGAAATTTTGTTACGTATCAGTATTTTAAGTAAAAAGAGGACATGCTGGCACACTTAATTTATGCGAACCAAAATTTGTTGTTATTATATTGCAATATTGCTGTCCATTGTCATGATTGTATTATACATTGAATCCTGACATTGAAAATAAGGCTGATTTACTATGCTGGTATATAGATTTACAATTTAAAGTTCACATATGGTCAGTTTTGGTAATGCGGTCAAATAATTTTGTTGTACAAGTCAGCTGGAGGTATCAAAACTACTGAAATTTTGTTACGTATCAATATTTTGAATAAAATGAGGACATGCTGGTATCCTAAATTTATGCGAACCAAAATTTTTTATTATTATATTGCAATTTTGCTGTCCATTGTCAGGATTGTATTATACATTGAATCCTGACATAAAAAATATGGCTGATTTACTATGCGGGTATATAGATTTACAAATTAAAGTGCATATATGGTCAGTTTTGGTGGATGCGGTCAAATAATTTTGTTGTACAAGTCAACTGGAGGCATCAAAACTACTGAAATTTTGTTACGTATCAGTATTTTAAGTAAAAAGAGGACATGCTGGCACCCTTAATTTATGCGAACCAAAATTTGTTGTTATTATATTGCAATATTGCTGTCCATTGTCATGATTGTATTATACATTGAATCCTGACATTAAAAATAAGGCTGATTTACTATGCTGGTATATAGATTTACAATTTAAAGTTCACATATGGTCAGTTTTGGTAATGCGGTCAAATAATTTTGTTGTACAAGTCAGCTGGAGGTATCAAAACTACTGAAATTTTGTTACGTATCAATATTTTGAATAAAATGAGGACATGCTGGTATCCTAAATTTATGCGAACCAAAATTTTTTATTATTATATTGCAATTTTGCTGTCCATTGTCAGGATTGTATTATACATTGAATCCTGACATAAAAAATATGGCTGATTTACTATGCGGGTATATAGATTTACAAATTAAAGTGCATATATGGTCAGTTTTGGTGGATGCGGTCAAATAATTTTGTTGTACAAGTCAACTGGAGGCATCAAAACTACTGAAATTTTGTTACGTATCAGTATTTTAAGTAAAAAGAGGACATGCTGGCACCCTTAATTTATGCGAACCAAAATTTGTTGTTATTATATTGCAATATTGCTGTCCATTGTCATGATTGTATTATACATTGAATCCTGACATTAAAAATAAGGCTGATTTACTATGCTGGTATATAGATTTACAATTTAAAGTTCACATATGGTCAGTTTTGGTAATGCGGTCAAATAATTTTGTTGTACAAGTCAGCTGGAGGTATCAAAACTACTGAAATTTTGTTACGTATCAATATTTTGAATAAAATGAGGACATGCTGGTATCCTAAATTTATGCGAACCAAATTTTTTTATTATTATATTGCAATTTTGCTGTCCATTGTCAGGATTGTATTATACATTGAATCCTGACATAAAAAATATGGCTGATTTACTATGCGGGTATATAGATTTACAAATTAAAGTGCATATATGGTCAGTTTTGGTGGATGCGGTCAAATAATTTTGTTGTACAAGTCAACTGGAGGCATCAAAACTACTGAAATTTTGTTACGTATCAGTATTTTGAGTAAAAAGAAGACATGCTGGCACCCTTAATTTAGGCGAACAAAAATTTGTAATCATTATTTAAATGAATTAAACTATTGCTGATTGTGGCTGCATAGTTCAAGGATGTATAACTAACAAGGACGTATACACCTAACATCAAATATACTTCTTTTCAAAAATATACATAATATGATTGAATTTGATCTCGGAATATATATATATATATATATATTCAGTGCCTGTTATCATTGTAACCGAGATCGTTTTTATAATAGATAGATTGTCAGATCACATATAAATTTGTGTTACGTTCTGTGCGTACTTATTTTCAATTATTTGTGTTTAATCCTGTTCATAAAACGGAAGTATTAATTTTCAAATTACTTTATTTTCGATGTTATACTACGAAACAAAGATATTAAAAATATTTTTTTTTTAAATCAACGAAGAGCGGTCCTGGTTACAAGTTAACTTAGTGTTGACCAGACCAGTCAAAAGTTAACTTGGGAACAGGTCTGGTTTTGATCGGATTTGTTCAAGCAGAAGTTAACTTTGTGGCAGGACCGGTTTCCAAGTTAACTTATGTTAACTTTATGACAGGACTGGTTCCGAAGTTAACTTATGTTAACTTATGACAGGACTGGTTTGAAGTTAACTTATATCAATAGCGGACCTGTTTCCAAGTTAACTTTTTGGCAGACATAAAAACAGTCCTAGGTCCAAGTCCGCTTTTCAAGTTAACTAGATTTTGGTCCTAGGACTGGTCAGAGCAGTCCTATATTCGGTCACAGGTTAACTTTGACCAGTCCAAATGACTGGTTATCAAGTTAACTTGCTGTACAGGTTAGAAGTGCACCCATCTGTAGTCGCCCGGATTAAACTACGGAATCTATCAGGCCTATAGTTTTGTTTTCATTGTTTCACATATTGTAATGCAGGGATCTACTTAGTTTGTTATAAGATTGCTCACTGTCGAAGGCCGTACGACGATATATTATTATAACCACTAAATTCATTAGAAATTTACTTGAAAACTGTCTCATCGTCACATCTTCTTTACGTTTTTTTTATGAAGTATGAAGAGTGAATTATGTAAAATAGTTTAAGGCGTAATTAATCTATTTATGTATTCACGTATATTGCTTTTCATTTAGTTAAAATATTTGTTTCCCTGACAAGCCTCCACATATACAATATACATATTAAGAAGATGTGGAATGAGTGCCAATGAGACAAATCTTCATTAAAGTCTTAATTATTTAGAGTAAATCAGTATTGGTTTAAACACGGAGCATTGGATCACAACGAACATATAGTCACAAGGGGCCTACAAAAGGAACTAGTGCAAAACAGGAAAACCAACAGTATAATTTGAATAAAAGCGAGAAACGAGAAGCACTTTTGTACAACATGAACAAATGACAACCATTAACACTGTTTATCAATATACCACACATGTTATACCAGAAAAACGTATCCTTATCAGCAGATTGATCAACCTGAATATTAGGAAAACATATCCTGTAAGTGTTGACAATTGGATAAGATATTAAACAGTGTGTGTCTCTTGAATGGGTTTTATATATCATATCTGCATGGATACCTATAGAGTATGTCATCATAGATTTTTGAACAATAAAACAAAAACTCGGATAAATAATTGAAAACAACATATTTGTATATTCTAGATTTTGAAGGTAATCATAATATCAACAGATCCTGCAATTGTCAAAAAATGTATGAATACAGAAATATTAAGATTTAAATGGCAGGGAACTACGATTCTCAATTTAAACAGATCCAAAAGAAATATACTGATTGCCAGAAAATCAACTGTTTGAAATTACAGATAGACTTACTAAACTTAGGAAGACAGTATACTAGTAGATTTGTCCGAGTTCAGAACACTATGCAGCGGGCCATCAGACTTCCAAAACTCTAGTTCTAATCCTATACATGATCTGCTATGTTTTCAAATGTATTGTCTTGTCTCATATGAGCGATTCAAATTAAGATGTTCCTCACTTTTAAATTTAATCGAAACAAAATGTATAAATAGAAATAAGTTTATGATGGATAGGACAATAATATCAGGAGTTATCAAATATCAAACTTATAGAGACGTCGATATAATTTATATCGAGTACTCTTACTTTTTTGAACCACACTTTACAATCAGAATTGTCTGAAAACTAGACAAAGATTAATTATTAATTGTGTTGCATACATGTAATAATTTGCAAAGAATGGTTATGGTATTATTTTATTATCGACACTTTTTACTTCAGGATCATCAATTAACTGGTTAGGACACAAGACATTTGTTTAACCTTTATACATTCTTTAAGTTCATGTAGGTAGAATGAATGCAAAATTAATGAGCAACAGCGACTTAAACAATTCTTCATACAATCATTTGATATCCTTTAAGTTCAAATCAACTTCAAATAGTATCGAGATCTCGAGCTTATTACTATAATCCTTTGTCGTTTAACTTTTATTAAATTTCATTACAAAAATGCGTGATATCATACTGAACGAATGAACGACTCTCATGTATTAAACGTTGTTGTGTATTTGTCAGGTGAATACATAAAAATTAAATAAGAACATTGTCAGCATATATTTATGAACTTTTGTCAAGTCATATAATAAAATCAATATAACAATGACAAATATTTCAACGGTTTAAATCATACAAAACATAAATAGTTACGCCATGATAGTTTAACTCTATACAACGGCGGATAGATTTCACAATGCGGTGAAATAAAACACTGCACTCTTTAAATAATTTTTAAATTCAAATAGCAAAATGTAATATATTTAAACCATGAACAGATTTAGAATATACAAATCTACATTTCAACAAGTGCATTACAATGGCAAATAAACATCCAGGTAGATTTCGAACATACGCAATTCGTTCGAGAACAATATATTATATTATATCAATCAGCCATGTATCAACTAGGTTATTAATGGTTAAATTATACTAGTTAATTATTTATATGGGTGCATTTAACTGAATCTTACTGGTAAATACAATAAACACTTCCCACTATCAATCAGAAAATGCCATGCTTTGAAACTAGATAAATAAGTTATGTATATTTTTATTGAAGAAGTCGCAATTACGTCAACGATGATCGGAGAAAGTGCCCTTACCTGATACATCACATGTTTAAAAAAATATATTATTATGAAAAAAAAAGATATAAAACGAATTAATAAAGACAAAGGTTGTAAACATATACGCGTCCAATAAGACAAAAGCAAAGTATATGTATCAATATATATCGTATGACAAGGGTTAAGTTTAGACTTTGATGTTGAATGTTTATTTTTAGGTGTCAAAATGTCAAACTAGAAAATGAGTAAACACAGACAGCCTTTAAAACATACATTGTTCACACCTGCTAATTTGTAAAACGAACAAAAATCTGTAATACTTTATTGTGCTTCATGTATTTATCAAAATCATGCTTAAAAAAAAAATGTCATTGCTTTCATATTCAAAATACATGTATTTGTATGATTTTAAATGAGACAATATTGCATAAGAAATCATACAATCATTTGATATCGTTTGAGTTGAGATCAATTTCAAATGGGATCAAAATCGCGAGCTTATTACTTTACTCGTTTGTCCTTTAATTTTTATTAAATTTCATTACAATAATGCGTGATATCATACTGAACGAATGTACGTTTATCAGGTATTAAACATGGTTGTGTATTTGGCAGGTGAATAAACAAAATATAAATAAACACATTGTCAGCATAAATTTATGAAAATTTAAAAAATCATATAACAAAATCAAAATGACAATGACTAATTCAAAAACGGTTTAAAGGTGAAATGCAAAGGTTTTTAAAAACTTTTTTTGTTTCATATTTTAATAAATTGGTTAAAATAAATGCTAAAAAAAATATTGGTAGTCGTATGTGTGTCCTCGTAATACCTATAAAACAGGTAACTTCATGGTTCATCGGGGAAAGTGCAACATGATTATCTCCCTTTGTTCCGGAATGCTGGTGACGTCATTCGTGTCCTTTCATTATGTAAACAAACAAGCATGGCCGCGAATATGTGAACGACAATACAATGATACAACTATGGACTATCGATTCACAGAGGATGAACGTGAACAGATAGACATTCCCAAGGTTAAACTAACTATGTCAGTACAATCATACATGTATGAACCTGTAAGTCGGAGCCAGAGGATTGCCGGTGTCGAATCGGTAACTGGATAAAGAAGCCAACATTTTCTACATCCGATGGTGAAGATGGAAACGAAATAGATCTTTAAGAGCCTGCCGGCTTCAAAATCTCTCATGGTGCGTAAATAAGATAGTAAAATAATGTATTTAGGCATAACTTTTGTGAGTCCGAGATCACTATATATTATATATATGTAGATAATTTTTGTCATGAATTATTGTACATCTCTGAATAAATTATATTTATAGTCATTAGTCAGTCCTAATTTTGAACAAATTTTGCAAATTTACAGTACTTTAATACACGAGTTGTTGAAATATCTTCATACATGTACATTTGTGTATGTCTCTGGTGTGATGTACTTATATATATCAAAACATGGGGAGGGTGGGTGCATGTTTGATCATGTTGATTCGTTTAAATAAATTTTAAGTTGTAAATGGAATAAATTAAGAAAATATATTTCTCTCTTTTTTTTAAATTCAATATATGATGATTGATCAACATGGCAAACTTGCTACAGTAAGAGACTGTTGTATTTCTGCTTATTAATTTGCTTGAACAGAGCGATTCTCTCTATAAACTCCATCTCATAAATATCAAAGTATTTAGAAAAATTGTTAAGGAAAGTCATGGCTTTGTTTGTAATCAATTGCACTTTGTAATAGTATTACATTTGTAATACACCTGACACATGTACATTGTACATAATAAAGCCCAGGTTAATTGGGTTTAGCTCTTGGAGAGTTGATATACTTATATCCCTTTTGATTGATTGATTTTGTCCAACCCAAACCATACCTTCTTGTGCATGTTGTTTTATGAATACATGGGTGAATACCTTCAAGAAAATAATCCATTTGATCCAAATCATATGATTCATGAGTAAGTATTCTGTCACATTGCTAAATTATGCCAGTAGCAAGTAACCCCTTATTATACACTAACTTGTACTACTTAAATGACTATATTCTTTTATTTTGCCAACACAAACCTGTCAATTATGGACACAAATACAAGTGGACGTGGCCGGTTACTTATACATCTCGACACAAAAAGACACAATGAACAGATCTGAGAGTACTCACGGTTATCTGACAGCTAGTTCAAAGCCACTAACAACTAATAAAAAAATCATGCATCTAAGACTAAACTATCAGCCTTGTTGTTTTGTTTCTGTTAAGGTTTATCTCATTGACGGTTTTATACTGACATGTACATGTAAACTGTAGGTGAAGTACATTGCAAATCATTTTTATCGAGCTTTCGACTTTTGTTGAAAAATCGAGACATAGCGATCCTACATTCTGTCGGCGGCATCGTTGTCGTCCACAAATATTCACTCTGTGGTTAAAGTTTTTAAACGTGAAATATTAATAACATTTTTAAATTGGCCTGAATTTCTACCAAACTCGGAAAGAAGAATCAAGATACAGCAGCTCATGATCATACGATAGTACATAAAATATAGAAGTAAATTTTGTTAAAAAAAACCCATTTTTTCCGTATTTTACTTATATATAGACTTAGCGTTTCTGCCAGTTAACGTTACATACAGTCAGCAGTTCAAGTTTTTAAATATTTATTAGATTCATTAACTATCCTGGGTTTTTACCAAACTTGGACAGAAGCTGCTCACAATATAAAGATAGAATCAAGTGGATTTTTTAATAATCTTTCCCCTCATTTTTGTTGAGCCTGCAATTAACAGCAAAAGTAGGCGAAACACTGTGTTCCGCCGAACCCTTACATATTTTATACAATACTATATATAAATGAGACAACAACCTTTCAGCAAATTATTTTTTGAAGGTTTAATGTTTTCCTGGTATATATAAGCCCCATCCCCCTTTTATAGAAAAAGATCAGTGATTGACTTTCAAACCTACCAAGATTTTGTTATCAGTCTTAGAAAACATTTCAAATGTCTGTATTTGGTCTGTCGTACATGTAAGTGCAAGTGACACACTTGTGTTCATTCATTTTATGCAGGCCTACTATGACTTCTTAACATTGTATAGCCTCGAAGTTAAAATATCGATTCAACCAGTCTATGAAGATCGAGCTCCAATAAAAATAATCCTAACCAAATTATAAACACAAATGATGCCTACCCTGCCTTAATTAAAGAACCAAATATGCCTTACAAATAATGAAATATATGACTTTGTAATGTAAATACCTGTAATCTCCGTCATTTTCCTATGGCTATGTTCTAGATGCATACTTGGGTTGGCTCCCTGAGGGAAGGGCAGAAGTCTGTTACTGCCGTCTTGTCATAATTAAATAAAGTCATAACATTTGTTTTCAGTCTTATTCTGATTTGGTGTGAATATCATGAACGAGGCAATCCTTGCAACAATAACAAATTGATCAAAATCCAAGTGTTTGGGGTCATAATCTGGAATGCTCCGTTGAACAAAGTTTAATTTTGCCTCTTCACCTTTCGTGTCCAAATCTTTCGTCTTTGTTGGTCTTTCGGAAATGTAAACAAACATAATCCCTGACCTGATTCAGTATTACAGTTGTATGCAACAGAAAACACCATAGCCGGTTAACGTTGTTTACAAGTTTACGTTCTAACACATGTATTCGATACCAATGTAACAAAGAACTCATATGACGTCACAGCGAGAAGGAATTAAAGGGAGATAAACAAGGTTGGTATTTCCCGTAGTTTTCGACACCAATATTTACCTGTTATTTTTAGTACCAACAAGGTTTGGAATTATTGTATAAATATAAATTTCAACAGTTTAAACATAAATTCTTGCGATTTACACCTTTTCCTCAATTTTTTTTTCTACCTTTGCATTTCACTTTTAAATCATACAAAACATAAATATGTTCAAGTAGGTATCGTCCAATCTTTCATGGTTATATTCTTGAGTAGATGCTTCAACTGTAGCTTCCCTACTGGGAGGTTGTGTAATAGTTTGAGGTAGAATACCATTGTCCTTCAGATTTTCCATAACTTTAGCCGTTACAGCGGCTGAAATGGCATCTTTCATAGCATTGGTCATAGAATCAACATTAACATTTATTGGCTCAATGTTGTCATTTATAAGTTTTCTTCTTTTAGCTGGCCTTAAACCAGACTTCTTTGGTGGCATTCTACAAAATAAAATATAAACATACCATATAATTAATTATAAATGTGCAACCTAATACAAGGTATATTTGATTCATATTGATCATGTTGCTTTGATATGCGTAGTTAAAAATCAATATGTGATATATGTCATTTGTGAACATAAAAATTAAGAAATAATTCATGGAAGCCATAGATTTGTTGTAAATTTGCACATGGCCTGGGCCGTGATATTCGAATTTTATCCTGAGCGTTAGCGAACCGCCATGTTGACTTGCTGAAATCAGTAAATGTGCGAATATTGCAATAGAACAGAAAACAAGCAACACCTACCTCAATACTTTATTTTAATGCAATACCAATTTTTCTGTCCCAGATGCGCATTTATAACTCTCTCTCATCTTGCAATAGTATTAAAAAATGACTTTTCTACACTTTATACAAGTATCCCACATTCCAAACTAAAAGACAAATTGAAAGAGTTGGTATTGCTTTGTTTCATAAAAAAGAATGGGTAACAAGTATCTTGTCTTAGGGAGGGTTATATCCTGCTTTGTAAAGGATCACCACTCTGATTCAAACAAAAGAAACTGACATTATCAAGATGCTTGATTTCTTGATTGACAACATATGTGTTACGTTCGGAGGACGCGTATTTCAACAAACTGTCGGAATTCCAATGGAAACCACTTGTGTCCCTCTTCTTGACGACTTGTTTCTTTATTATTATGAGGCTGACTTCATACAAGAAATTCTTATGACGAAATATAAGAAGCTAGCATTATCCTTTTACTTTGCTTTCCGCTAATGGACTATAGACTATCTAGCTGAACTCTCATGTGCCATGGCAGAGTAAATATTTCCTTCGTGTATTAATTGGCAAGTTTGTACATGTGCGTGTAAATCAAGATATGAACACACGCGAGAACATTAGTCCAGTTAGGGTATTATTATCTATCAGAGGCAAGTTGTTCTTGATCAACAATCAGTTATTACAAATGAACCTCGGTTAGGGAATTGTGCCGGGCATCTTTTTTTATATAAGATTATATAACATATGTCTATTGTAACATTTTCCATTAAGATGTATTTTTATAACATTTATTATTGTCCGAGCTTTATACCTTTATTTGGTGGTATATAATATTTCCTGTGCAGTCTTTAATTTAATTACGAAATGGGTTGACATGAATGTGCAGAGAATATCCTTTAGCTGCATAGATCAGTTTAACTTACTTTTCAAACTGATGAATAATAGTGACTTACTTTATGTTTAAAATCTAATTCTTAATTAGGTTTTAATCATATCGGTTCTTGTTGATGCTTAATCTTGCTTCACAACTACTCAATCATAAGCCATGTGCATTTGAATATTTTGTATCATCTCTTTATAATATGTTTTACATATAACAATATGTCGGCACAACGTTCATATTCCAATGCATATCATGCCTTCACAGTTTATGATCGATATAATGGAGTTTGATTTAATCAGTTGTCAAAGTGGTATTTTGTCGTCTTTCGTCGTTTGTCTACAGCTTTTGTATTGTCAGTTCTTCTCTTTTAAATACTGATTTGTAGTAACATACAGTATCTAGATTATTGTGGATGGGGAACATACTGTAAATTCAGACATTACAAAAAAATACAGTTTTTCAACATACAAACTGGCATTTAAACTTTAGATGATAATATTTGTACATAGAATTGCATGATTATCTGGCATTGTCTTTGTTTTAACAATCACAGTAGAGTATGTTTGCATTAATTTCGGAATTCCTTGTTTATACGTTTTTGCAAACCATGTACTTTCAATCATGTAATATTTTCGAAGTGTTGAATATTTTGCAGTGGTGTCTTGACATGGCTTTGTTTGGACTTGTTTGTTTGCTTTTTGTCCTTGAATGTTTGTCACTAATATTTTATTAATTGTGCATTTGTATTCATATATCGCATATCAAATTTATTCGTTTATAGTGTATTAATGTACGTTTTTTGATTTACTTAAAAACCTGCCAATTGATATGTTATAGTTTGTTTTTCTATGTTGTGATGTTATGCTATTGTTTCAGAAAAAGGAAGAAGGTTTGGATCCATTAAAACGTTTAATCCCGCTGCAAATGTTTGCACCTGTCCTAAGTCAGGAATCTGATGTACAGTAGTTGAGGTTTGTTTATGTAATTTTTACATGTTTCTCGTTTCTCGTTTTTTTTTATATAGATTAGACCGTTGGTTTTCCTGTTTGAATGGTTTTACACTAGTAATTTTGGAGCCCTTTATAGCTTGTTGTTCGGTGTGAGCCAAGGCTCTGTGTTGAAGGCCGTACATTGACCTATAATGGTTTACTTTTTTTAAATTGTTATTTGGATGGAGAGTTGTCTCATTGGAACTCACACCACATTTTCCTATATCTATGACCCATTTTATAAAAAGTCGCAACTTGTAATGAATGTATTACATTACTAACATACGCAATGGACAGTCAATAAGTTTAATCTCTGCTGCTGGGTATTTTTCTACTATTTTAATGGCTCTGATGCATTGTTTTTCTATTTTTTAGATGGTTTTGTTGTCTCTGTTTCTAAGATATAAATTTGCCTTTTTTGATGGTCAAATCACAGGTGCCTGGCCATAGATATATTACGATCTGATTATTGCGTTTTATTGCTTGTTCTATGAGTTCTTGGATAATATCAACGAGTTTTGATGTACGTGCACTTGCTTTACACCACGATTTGATGGAAAATTCGATTTGTGCACAGGCGTTTCGTATTGTATAACCTTAACTGTCTGATACTAATATAGGTGTCCTATACCTGAATCCGTCTGGGATTTGTGGCTATGTATTTTCTCAGCTTGCTGCTCATTTGAGGTCGGCACAGTTGTTTATTTTACACCGGTAGTGAGGGTTATATCTAATGTAAACGATACATAACTACTCGCCAAATGCAATAATGTATAGCAACGTTTTGAGTAATACTACGATAAATTATTACATTTGTTAGTTGAAAAGCATCAAGTACCGGTACATTATCCCGGCCTGGTTAATATTAGTAAATAACATTAGTAAATAACATATTTATACAGCTGTTAGATTTTGTGAGTATTATACATACAATTTTCCATACTTGAAAAATTATATACCATGTGAGTAATTTCAACTAAAAAATTACAATTAAGATTATCAAACATAATTAACTTATATAACAAATGCACAGGTTTTGAAAAATAAAATATTTTTTATAATAAATTTCATTTTTATTTGCACATCAACATAATAAGTTATACACACTTTTAGGCGTAGACTGTCAAAGAGTTGTCAAACTAAGAATTGAACTGCCAGTCTTGAATACACGGGTTCATGCTAGATCCAAGGATCAAACACTGAAGAAAATCCTTTTGCTAAGTAGTTGTGATGCAACAGTTGCATGTATTAATATACAAACAAATAGTTCTGTTATATAATCACATCGTAGACAGACTAAGACGCAATAATTTCTCGTTATGTACTCAACTGATCCTAAATTTAATATATTCAATATATGACAGTAGTACTTCCTTGAAACCTGAATCATGGTCTACATCTGCTTCATCAAATGTTTCCGATTTAACACATTTGTCAACCAATTCATTTGTTTTCTTAAAGGTTCAGTTTTCAAATAAACTTCTGAACTGATTTAATGATAACCATATTTTTTATGTAAATATTTTACTGATATTTGGAGTTGGTTTAATAAAACGTGTTAACAAATGCCTTCAATATGAGATGGTTTTCTAGTTTGTTCTCTTTGGTAAATAAAACATACAATGTACACATATGGGGGGATGTGGTATTATAACCAGTACTCTTTCAATTTGGGGGGAAATTTCACCACTACATGATATCGAAATGAAGATGTGGTGTGATTGCCAATGAGACAACTCTCCACAAGAGACCAACATGACACAGAAATTAACAACTATAGGTCATCGTACGGCATTCAACAATAAACAAAGCCCATACCGCATAGTCAGCACAAAAAAGGACATTTTCAAAAGCCTTTATTTATCTATTCTTCATGGTTTTCTTAGTTAATTTGGGAAATATAACAAGGTTACTTTTATGATAAACGGGACGATTTCAACTTCCCAATTATCAGTTTCCCATTTCTCAGAAGTAACATACCCTCTGCCCCATTGTATGGTGTTTACATATCTCAATGGATACGTTATTCTCGTGCATGTTCACACTTTACGGACTTCATATACAAGAGTGTGCTCATAACGCAAAAACTTCTCCAACAGACTTATGAGTGGGACAGATTATAAATGACACTCCGTAAATTATACGGACACCATCACGAATTGGTTGATCCATACGATGTGTCTTTTGTCCTTAGTCTTTGTCCAAACTAACTAAGGACATTTTTACACTTGTTAGATTGTGGTTTATAATTACTTCGTATGATTTTTTAATTACCGAACGCGACTTATTCCCGATTGTGACTGTTTAGCTGAGTGTAAATTCGCATTGCTATAAGACGTGTCACGGTACTTTTCTATCCCCAAAAAATCATATGTTTAGTTTTGATGTTATATTTGTTATTTTCATCGGATTTTTTCAAATGTCTTTACGTTTGTAGTTGTAAATCTTATATTTTCCTGTTGTCAACGTGTGTTATGGTAAAGATAAATAATCATCCAGTACATTTATTAAATTTAATTTGGATCGACGAAATGTATACGATATTTTTGATTTACAGTTTGATTCAGAAGAAACACCGACATAGCTAGATAATAAAATTAAATATCTAAATACTACCACAATTTGATTTTAGTTAGTATTGTAATTTTCATTGTTATTAATAAATGTAATATCAGTCTTACAAATCTAATCTTGAATTGTATTCTTATTCTATCTAATTTTTGGGAAATCTCTTTAGAAATTCAAATGTGACGTCCCTTTGTGCGTTAATGGCTGTTGCTAACTCGGCTGTGTATTTTTATGTGCTGGTTAAGGTTGTTTTATGTAATTTATTTTTAATTTGTAATTTGTCACCACTTCATGTATATCAATCATATAGTAATTTTGTAAAATTTACTGTTTGCAAAAGTATAAATTATTCTAAATAATAAGGATGCTGTTATCCCAGGCAAATCACCTAGCCGTATTGGTCACAACCTTTTGGAACTTTTAGTCCTCAGTGCGCTGAAACGTTGTGCTTTTTTTTGGTCGTCGAACGTTTTTCATCTGAGCGTTACTGGTTAGTATTGTGTGGAAACGCACGTCTGAAATTATAAACCTGGGATCATTTGTTAGCTATTATTCGTGTATTTCTCTGTCATATATGTTCTCCAATTTATTTGTATTGTAGTCCTGTCATGTAATGTTGTTATTTTAATGTTATATTTAACACTGCAATAAAAGCGGGTGGTTTGGCATGCCACAAAACCAGGTTCAACCCACCATTTTGTTCTAAAAATGTCTTCTACCAAGTCAAGAAAATGGCCATTGTTATGTTATAGTTAGTGACTGTGTTTGTTACATTTTAATGTTGTGTTTCTGTTATGTCGTAGTTCTCCTGTTATATTTGATGCGTTTCCCTCAGTGTTAGTTTGTAACTCGGATTTTTTCGCAATCGATTTATGAATTTCAAACAGCGGTATACTACTGTTGCCTTTATCTATATACATGTACAATTTGTGTCGAAGCTATCTGATCGAGACCTTCAAAAAAGGTTTCTGTGTTTGCAATATGAAAACACAACAGAATTTTTATTTTCCGCGCCTACTAAAAGAGGGACAACATATACCAAAGGGACAGTCAAACTCAAAAATAAACCGACAACGACCAGGCTAGAAATGAAACAGACAAACAGACAAACAATATTACACAAAACATAGAAAACTAAAGAATAAGCAACACCAACCCAATTTAAAAACTAGGGGTGATCTCAGGTGCTCCAGAAGGGTAAGCAGATCCTTTTCCACATGTGGCACCCGTCGTGTTGCTTATGTTATAACGAATCTGGTAAATAGTCTAATTCGGAAGGTCACATTCATGAAAGGGAAGTTGATTATAGATACGACGTAAGGAACATATCCGATATTATTTGTGAAACGGTTATTCCATAACGTTCCCCACCTCGTGATGGCGTCTGTAAAGTTTACGAACGGATGATTTTAACTTCACTATTTGGAACTCTTGGTTTAAAAGCTTCCTTGTGAGCAGCAACCCTCTATCGGGAAAATCATGATAGAAAATAAAAGCCCGGGAATATCGTAACAATAGGGAGATGTATGCACCGTATGCAGGCGCTGCTGAAATGTTGCTACATATATATTGAAAGCTCACAACTAGGGAAGCTAAACTTGTCTTTTTTGGCGTAAAGTTTGTAAACTGATTGTTTGTTAAAAGCTATTTCATAAATTTTATCCAAATGAGATCACGAACCGGACCTATGCTCTGGCGTTTAGACGGATAGCAGTTGTATATTTCCGACCGCAGTGTAGTGCTGAGGGGTTGAAATCCTGTGGAATGAGCCATTTTTAGTAGATGGCGTTGCTAAAACTAATCAATATTATGAAGCTGCATACAAATGTACCATGTATAAAATCATTCCAGTTCGAAGAAGTTACAAAAACTTTGTCGAAAGGTTACTTTCTAATGTCGAAATGGTATAATAATAGACAGAACAAAGAGGTGACTAGGCCGATGTTTGATGTTGGCAAAGCAGAAAAAAACAGTTAAGGATTTACCAGTTCCATAATTTATTTAGTTTGAAAAAAACAAGAATATCTACAATATCGTTATATAAAACATATTAAGGTTTTTCACGGTTAAAATATACAATAATTTGAATCTACATCATCGTCAAATTCACACGAAGATATACATCGTAAGGGATAAATATTTACATGTTATATCTAAATTGTGTATATTTTGAGCGATACCTTACAGTTTATCTGGGCAGTTTGAATCATCTCAAAAAAAGTCGATTTTATGTTTATTTCTAATTTATTTACTCTATGTGTTGAAATATCATGTGTTCGTTGAGTATGTATTCGGTATAATAGAGTACCAGTGCTTTCAAACATAAACGATGTGTTACAGAGACAGACATAAGACCGAAATAGACAAATAGTCTCCCCTTAGAGACCTACTTGTAAACTACACGTTCTGTAATTCGTTATCTCTTAAGGTATAGAACCACTTATGCAGGCCCGGTCGGAAAGAACATACAAGAAAGTAGTACATATGTTAAACAAAATAGTTCCTACACATAGCTGTATCTTTGTCAATATCGGATACTAGTATATCGGGGGATGTTTAGGTATCAAATGAAAGTTTGGGGATTTGGGATCACTAAAGAACCCTTGTTGAAAGATTTATTTGAATAATAAAGTAGTATATGCAATTTTAATAGGAGGACACATTTGGACTGTTGTTCAGATCAGATTTTCCTATTTCTGTACTATCAAATTTCCGGGAACCATTACGCTCTGATATGCAATTTAAGGTATGTGGATTTTTTCTTCACAAATCAGGATAAGGTACAGTTTTGACATACAATAACTGCAACTTTATTTAGACTTAAGACAACGTAGCCATTAATGCTTGGAATTGCATGAATTAACATAAATTAACATATAAAGCAATGGGATATACATTAGTGGTTTTATAACTTAAGAACGCAACAAACAAGAGATTACTGCAGCAAAAGGCTATTCTCTGCATATTCTTGGCGACCAGATGTACATAGTGATTACATAGAAAGTATTAAACAAAACAAACAAATATATATGTTATAATCGTTTATAGGTCATTATAGTTCTTTCAACATTACGATATCTACTTCTTTGCATGAATTACTCATATTATTTACTGTTGAGTCATAAACTAGAAATATGGATCGTAAGTTTTTATCTGCAGTACTACTCCACACGAACAGCTAAAATGAGAAAATATTGAATTATTTAAAACAAGTCACTCGGACAAACATATTCTAGACAACTAACAGAAACAGTTTACAATTTTAAATTACTTCACACATTGTCATGTAGGGATATGTTTGGCCTACAATACGGTATTATAGTGCCTATTATTGAAAGCCGTATGGTGACCTATTGTAATTACAACGAATGTAATCACTGTTTTTTTAGATAGCTGTCTCATTTATAATATTCATTCACATCGTCTTTTTCAGTTTCTTATTTCATGATTGAGGCGTAAATTTAGGATGATTAAAGTATCTACGTATATTTGATTTCAATTAATTCACAGTTACATTGTTCTGCATTTTGAATCAATTTATCAAGTACCCGACTTATTAAGTTAATTACAAAATCAGTGAACAAAAACAATAGATTTTATTTCTTTTGGAGACTCTTTTCTTGATGTGTACCCACAGTTTTTTTGTCATTGATGATTATTTAAATTGAAATAATGGTTCATAATAGGTAAACATGTGGAAAAGATACAGCCGGGGACGAACAACAAGCTGTGTCATAAAAGAAGAGGTTGTAATAAGTCATTCACGACACCAGTATTATAGCTTAGTAAACCTAAAAATGAAATGACGTGTCTGATTTGCATGGAATATGAATCTTTCAGAGGTCATGATTGCCCATAACCTTAGGCTGTAGTACATCTTTACAGTATGAAACAACAAATTGTTAGTGAGAGTTGAAATGATATTTCTAATCCATGCCAAAACAACAAATAACAGACGATTGTTGCCGTTTAATACATAATGCATAGTAAAAGAATTAAGATAGATTAACAAATGTATAAATGTTAATCTGAACTTGTTAATACACACACGTTGTATAAAAGCTAAATAACTACGAATTAACTATTGTGCGTTAAATAACGGCAAATACATCTGCGAATAACCTGACAATATGTAGTGTCAAACTGCAAGATTTAATAAGATAAATCACAAGATTCATGATTTACTATTTTACATAATGTTCAAAGTAAAGAAAACAACTGTTTTTTTACACAGAGAAAATTTCATTTAAAAAGTAGTTACCACATCAAAATGCCCTATCAAAACTCATAAACTATATAGCGTTCGTTCTGCCTGATATTTTGCATGAACCAATACCAATAGGTTGTAACGTATACAGTTAGGTCTGTATGTGATTTCTTGGTAAATAAACCTTTGAATTTGAGAAATAACGATAACACACTAATGACAAAGACTCTATGATGACAGCAGTTTGAATAAATCGCAGCCTACAGTATTGATGATTATACATAAGACATTCATATGCATTAAAGCCTAATGTATGATAGTTCTTATATAAGTCACAATATACCAGTATCAACTTAGACATAATTAGGTCTTTCCACTTTTCTGTGGAAAGACCTATTGTTTTTCTTCTGATTAGGTCTTTCCACTTTTCTGTGGAAAGACCTATTGTTTTTCTTCTGATTATTTTTTTTTTCTTCCGCCTAATTTTGTTCTTGCGATAAACATTTGTTTCGCAATATGTCGCTTAGATATTTTGTATATGATATCGAACAGTTTATGCACTTTTGAAATTTACCCTGCGTAAACGAATACTTTTCTTTGTAGGAGTTATCTCCCCAAACACTGTTTTCCTTGTTAGCGCATCTCCTTCGCAACCGTAAAAGATTATGACAAATTTATTTTACAAAATTGCTCGTTATATCCTTCGCATGATTTGTCCTATTTTGACCGAAGCGATATGACCGCTCCATATGAGAGTTATTTCCCCTTATGCATCTGATATAAGTGATATGAATTTCTATCTTATAAATCATGAGTGATAGAGACCTCGGATCTTTTGATTTGAGGTCCTTGGTCCCAAAAAATGAAAATTAGGTCAAGGTCAAAGGTCAAGGTCATATTCTGATATTTGAATTTGGCTTATTTTCACTTATATCCAAAGACTGTATAAGATATCAACAAATTATTTTTACTAAATTGTTAGTTGCGACATGTCGTAAGATGTAAGTTTTGATTGCAAGCGTACGTTGAATGTAAAAGGGAGTTTTCTCCCCTCTTGTATGTAAAAATACGCGTTTGGTGATATAACTCATTAACTAAATATAATTAAGACCTATGGTCTTTTGATTTGAGGTCCTTGGTTTATGACCTTGAAATTGATCTCAAGGTCATAGATTAATTTGACGTTCTATATTTTGACTTTGCTTTTATTCTATATGTATACATGATAAAGATATACAACTTTTAGAAAAAGGTATCAAACCATTAAACCTTGAAAAAAAAAACCGGAAGTGACCTTTTGTAAACCGGAAGTAGCTATTTTTTGTACTTTATTAATATAAAAGTATATAGAACCAGATATTTTTGGAATCAGTGTCAAGTAAATATTCAAAAATAACCGGAAGTAACATTTTTCAAACCGGAAGTAACAAATTATCTCCCTTATTTAAAAAAAATGTATGGAAACAATATATTTTTGGAATCAGTTTACTAGGAGCTATCATTTGACGATTGAAATGACATTTTAAACTTAGTTTCACAACTTTTCATATCAAAATACATTGTTTTGATGGAAAGACCTTCAATTGTTCTCTGAACAATTGGTTTTTAATTATTTTTTTTTTCTTCCGCCTAATTTTGTTCTTGCGATAAACATTTGTTTCGCAATATGTCGCTTAGATATTTGGTATATGATATCGAACAGTTTATGCGCTTTTGAAATTTACCCTGCGTAAACGAATACTTTTCTTTGTAGGAGTTATCTCCCCAAACACTGTTTTCCTTGTTAGCGCATCTCCTTCGCAACTGTAAAAGATTATGACAAATTTATTTTACAAAATTGCTCGTTATATCCTTCGCATGATTTGTCCTATTTTGACCGAAGCGATATGACCGCTCCATATGAGAGTTATTTCCCCTTATGCATCTGATATACGTGATATGAATTTCTATCTTATAAATCATAAGTGATAGAGACCTAGGATCTTTTGATTTGAGGTCATTGGTCCCAAAAAATGAAAATTAGGTCAAGGTCAAAGGTCAAGGTCATATTCTAATATTTGAATTTGGCTTATTTTCACTTATATCCAAAGACTGTATAAGATATCAACAAATTATTTTTACTAAATTGTTAGTTGCGACATGTCGTAAGATGTAAATTTTGATTGCAAGCGTACGTTGAATGTAAAAGGGAGTTTTCTCCCCTCATGTATTTAAAAATACGCGTTTGGTGATATAACTCATTAACTAAATATAATAAAGACCTATGGTCTTTTGATTTGAGGTCCTTGGTTTATGACCTTGAAATTGATCTCAAGGTCATAGCTTAATTTGACGTTCTAGATTTTGACCTTTGCTTTTATTCTATATGTATACATGATAAAGATATACAACTTTTAGAAAAAGGTATCAAACCATTTAACCTTGTAAAAAACAACCGGAAGTGACCTTTTGTAAACCGGAAATAGCTATTTTTTTGTACTTTATTAATATAAAAGTATATAGAACCAGATATTTTTGGAATCAGTGTCAAGTAAATATTCAAATATAATCGGAAGTAACATTTTTCAAACCGGAAGTAACAAATTATCTCCCTTATTTAAAAAAAATGTATGGAAACAATATATTTTTGGAATCAGCTTACTAGGAGCTATCATTTGACGATTGAAATGACATTTTAAACTTAGTTTCACAACTTTTCATATCAAAATACATTGTTTTGATGGAAAGACCTTCAATTGTTCTCTGAACAATTGGTTTTTAATTGTTTTTAATAATGTTTTTTTTGGTAAAATAATCACTTTGAGAAAATCTTCTTTAAATCGTAGTTACTACATCAAAATGTCATATCAATACTTCTATAATAAACAGCATTTGTTCTGTCTTTTGATTTTATTTAGTGAAAACTGTTAATCTGAAAGTGATAGCTATTACGAAGCTTAAATATAAATAAAATGACAATGCAAATATAATAAGTTATAAGGGGACTTTTTTCAATTCCAGTATAATATATATAAATTGTTTATTTTCTCAAAAGACATTTTCAACAAAATACAATGGGCATTCGAAAATCATAAAAATCAATGAAAAAATACAACACCCGGATAAAAATAGACAACAAACCAAACAACAATTTTAAAACATTACATAGAAAACTCAGATGTAGCATTCGTCGTGTTGCTCATGTAATAATCTTGCTTTTTGGGGAGTAAAATAAGACGAATTGTTGTACTGACAAATGTAACATATCCATGGTAATATGTCCTAACAATTTTTCCAATGACCACAACATTGGATTCAATATCCTCTGTATTATATGAATTCTGCAATCAAGAAAATCATGAAAAATCATTAGTTACCTGGTTGAAATTAAAAAATAAAATTGTTGAAAACTAATAAACCTAATCAAATACTTCAAAAACTAAATCGAATGACAAAAAAGTATCGTAAACTTGGTAATATTCAACCATATCCTGCTGATATCATGATGATCTTGTTTTAAATAAACTCATCATAGATACCAGGACTAAATTTAGTATAAACGCCAGACGCGCGTTTCGTCTACAAAAGACTCATCAGTGTATTGCAGTATGTATATCATGGTCAGTGTTTAATACTTATTCTGTTATAACATGTGTAGCATCGGAACGATCAAGTGATTGAGATACACAACATGTATTTGCAAAACTTGTCTGTAGTAGATGACCGATTTAAATATTTGCCATTTACAATAGACGTAGATAATACTTACTTATCAGATCGTCCTTCCCTTCTGAAAGATGAAACAGATCAATGGTGTTAGTTGTATATTTATACGTGAAAGATGTTTAAACAAACATACCAGTAAATGTGCTCCTGTTCAAAGTGAAAATGTGATATGGCGTTCATTATTGAGGACTGATGCTGTTTAATGTTGTTCTGGAATTTTCAATCAAACAGACATCAATGGTTTATTAAGAACTGAGTCTAGTATTGTACGACCTTTTTTCTAAATTATCCTCGCACCATACATGTTTCCCTTTAAGGATGTAATCTATGTAAAATTGAGAATGGAAATGATGAATATGTCAAAGAGACAAAAAACAGACTTAAGAGTAGAAAACAGCCAACGGCCACCAATAGGTCTGTAACACAGCGAGAAAGTCTGAAATATTGCAAACATCTACAATGTACAAAATGATGCATGCGGCTTTACATAAGAACACATGACAGAAGTTGCATTTTCGAGTTCCAAACATATTCTGCACTTCATTTAAACTAAGGAATAAAAACGTTTTGTCTTTATACTTTAGATACGCCATATGATAAAGATATACATCTTTGTGTCATGTCCATAGAAACAAGACACTTACCCACACGTGTTGCATCTGAACAGGTATCTCCGTCGCTCTTTTGGGTTTACTTTCTGTTTGCAATCACTATAATGAGCAACACTAAGCTATTACTAACTGGTAGACAAATAAACAGTGTAAAAATACCAATTGACAATTGAATATACATGAGGCACTTACCAAGTCAATGAATCTCGAGTTAAAAAATAATAATCTATATACTTTTCACTACGAAGATATATTGCGTCAATTAAGAGAGATTTTCTATGGCTTTCGTGTAGAGTAGGAACTGTTTACCCTCCGAGAGCATTACAATGCACCATCTGTTGTAAGTTGGTTTTGTCGTTACGTAGTGTTCTTGATTTTTGACATGGGACAATATCCCTAATGCGCCTTGAAATGAGGAACTCAAAAGTCACGTGTAAACAATAAATCTCTGTGTAGTGATATTTGACACATTTCTATGATAAAAAAAATGACTGAGCTAAACCATTTGTGTTAATTTAGAAAGTAAGGGAACACAGAATAAATGTGTAAAAATTTTGGAGCCATTAAATGTGTTCAAAGTATTAAATTTTTAAAGAACTTATTGTGTCAAAAATGGGATTTTTTACCATGAGGAGCCACATCGCAAAAGGATACTCGGGGTTTGCTAATTTACGGGAAAATGAATCACACTTCGTACCCCGAAAATTTAACCACATATGTAAAAATGTCTCAGCTTCGAAACAAGTCATCATACATATACAAGTTTATGATATGGGCTGAGAAACAGAAGAAAACGTTACCATTACCGCCTATGTAGAAACAATTGCGCATATTGCCCCATCTTCTAACAAAAAATCCAGATATATCTTAAGATGATTTCACCTTGTACACCACAGCAAATTGTGAAAATGATGGTTAGTATTTTTGTATTTATACCTAGTTATCATAAACAGTTTAAGATAAATATTATTGATAAAGATCAGCCAAAAGGCAATGAAATTTTCGCTTTTAAAATGCATTAATGGCACGGGGCTGAACACTTTTTTAGGTACAATCATAACTGTGTTTACCCCCGAGAGATCCGAAAGGAATTGTTTATTTAATTGAAAAAGGCAAGAAATAACTTACATGTAATATTATTAAATTGTAAGTAAACATGACACAATATAGTCTTGGTTATGTAATTATCACTCCGGTCTACAGGAATAACTGACAATCAAGGGAGATAACACACTTCACATGAGTAAAGTGAGATACATCATCACATGTGCTTTTATCCAATGATTTGACCCTGGTCAGTAGATATCATATGCAAATAAACAGAAAACAAACAAGTACATGTATTAAGAGAATCATGAATTACTATTTTTAATACACACGAGCAAAACACTAGGTATTGACATTTCTCAGTGAAAAGGGGGGAGGGTCAAACTTTCTTGAAAACAATATTGCTATTCAACTATTAAGCTAGTTAGCTACCACTCATTGCTTCTAATATAAACGGTTTAAATGAAGGTGGCTAAGCAACAAGGGAGCAGCTTTTTTTCTTTCTTTGTGATAAAACTTTCAAAAGTTAGATTTTTCTCTCTCAATAATACTTATTTATTTAAATTAAATGATAACACAGCCTGAGTAAATTTTTTGTCTTATTTCAGTTCCAGACATATCATTACTTTTTTACATGAGATGGCAAACTAAAGGTTTTAAAAAGTCCTGAATAACTGGTAAGCATTTTGTTTTATTAGGCAAGCTCTAAATTATTTATTTATGGTATTTGTGCAATTGAAATTACAGTCGGTATGTTAGAAATATGCTTATATGAAAACTGTTGCTATGGTCTTGATATTAAATGAAAAGGCTTGGTTACTGATCTTTTCGACTCGATATTTCGAGTTAAATCGTGCGGCAACTGTTTCCCATGTAACACTGCAAACTATATTTAGCACTATTTTGATCTGTCGTTATTTAATGACGCCATAAAACACGTGATGTCACAATGTTTCTTTTAATACCTCATGTGGATTTCTCACTGATAAAAGTTTGCACTGAAATACATGTAAAAAGCCTTTTTTTCTCAAATAGAATTATGTGAAAGGACAAGTTTTGAAAATTTGCACTTCATTGCATTCTAATTACATGATAAGAATGAATTTCTCAGTAGTTTCGAGTGGTTTCCACAGTATTAGATACCAGATGTCCACTAGTAAGAATAATTATTTTGGTGTTGTTTTTTTTTATAAAATCTACATTTCTGCATATTTTCTCTGTCAAAATGCACTTTTAGACACAAGCAAATGTTATGGAATGCTTTAACAGGGTTTGTGTATTGTAATTATAAGGTTATCATCAGAAGTTTTGTCCTTGTTTTGAATAGTGAAGGTATACTGGAAGAAATTAATTATACATACACATTGTATTAAAAATAAATGAATATAGCGATAAAAGTGTCATTGCCATATAGTGCTGAAACGACTTTATTTTTATTCAGAAATGGACCAAATTACACAGATTTATTCAGAATGTCATACCGATGAGGATCACCTAAAAATATTTGGAAAAAATCAGAACTATGGATTTCAATATGGGACAATATCCCTAATGCGCCTTGAAATGAGGAACTCAAAAGTCACGTGTAAACAATAAATCTCTGTGTAGTGATATTTGACACATTTCTATGATAAACAAATGACTGAGCTGAACCATTTGTGTTAATTTAGAAAGTAAGGGAACACAGAATAAATGTGTAAAAACTTTGGAGCCATCAAATGTGTTCAAAGTATTAAATTTTTAAAGAACTTATTGTGTCAAAAATGGGATTTTTTACCATGAGGAGCCACATCGCAAAAGGATACTCTGAGTTTGCTAATTTACGGGAAAATGAATCACACTTCGTACCCCGAAAATTTAACCACATATGTAAAAATGCCTTAGCTTCGAAACAAGCCATCATACATATACAAGTTTATGATATGGGTTGAGCAACAGAAGAAAACGTTACCATTACCGCCTATGTAGAAACAATTGCGCATATTTCCCCACATGACCTTGTGATTAACTTCGACTTTGTTGTAGGTGTAATGGTCCTATTGGTGTATTTTGTCCCTTTTAACAAAAAATTATGACATCACCGAAGCAATATCAGAGTTTAAACCAAATGTATCGACAAGGAAGCAATTAACGCCATTCTGATCTATATTCCAAATCCTTAATTTCTGCTTTGCATATACTTTACCCTCCTTTTTCCCGTCTTTTTTACAGCAAATAAAACACCGCATGAATTTACGAAGTACTTTGATGTAACAACTCGTAGATCAGTTTAAATCTCATGCATATTTGTAATCTCGCTTGAACATGTTGAACAAGCTATATACGATTATTCTTAATACTAATGTTATGTTCAGTTTATTAAATGATGCTTTATAAACGAAACAATTTTACTAACTTCATTCGCAATTCGTGAATGTAACTGATAAATTCTTTGAAACCTTAATCAACATTCGTTGTGAATGAGCCTGCTGCAATCGTTGACCCCTTCACCTATAGTAAATTGTGCATGTGACTATTAAATTTGTTGACCCTTGATCAACAGTATATTATGCATAAGACTGATGAAGTCATTGACCCCTTCATCAGCACTCGATTTTGAATATAACTAATAAAGACTTAGACCTCTTCATAAACGGATGTGAATGTGAATGCCTAAGTCATTGACCTTTCATCAACGGTCGATTGTGAATGCGACTTTTGAAGTCGTTGATCCCTTCATCAACAGTCGAATGTGACTGACGAAGTATTTCAACCCTCTATCGACTGTCGACTTTAAATAATCTTGTGAATCGAAGATATTTTAAGAAGAAGTGGAAAATATCAAAGTTGACATTCAAATGCATACGTCGAATAAATATGGGGAAAGCTATAACAAACACCAAAAATTGACGAAAGGACAAACAACAGTTCAAATAAAACTACATATATTCAAATTAAAAGGAGACTGCGTATGACTTGATAATGTCGTTGGAAATAAAGTATGGTTTCCTCATCTGATACCATGCACAACTTGCTTTAATAGTGCGGATAATTTTAATGTATATTAAATTTAATAGTCATGTCAAAACTTCAAAACATGAAGGTTCGATGTCTTCAACTAGACAAGCAGACAAATTTCAACAAGCAGTATATGTACAAAAATTAAAAACAACTTTTTTTTTAACGCTATATAAAATAATATACGCAGTACGTTTGCATTGTCCGTATTAGTCACTGATGTGTAATCGTGCTCGATTGACTGCTTGTTTTACGTATGAAACGCATCACAGATGATTTTGTAGAAGATTAGATTCAAAACGAAACAAAATATTAAAAACAAATATATGAGTTGGTGAAATATGTATCAAGAAATATAAGTAAATACGGCTTTAAAAACAGCTCCTTTGAAACAATGTAATGAAGTTAAGTACATAACTAGTAATATGGTGAACAGTTTAGCAGTGTTCTGGTTTACATAATATAGGATACAAATTCAGTTAAAAATCGTAGACAGAGGGGATGAACTACGTTAAATAATAAGGTATATATGAATAATTTATTTAGATATGTGACGAAGACGTTATATTATCATAAGAGTTAATTTAACACTGTAAAACATTCAAACATATTTTCCTACCTCTTTGGTTTAGGTAATTCTTTTGCTTTGTGCCCGGTTCGTTTTGTACGTACATCACTGTAAAAATAGTCCAATGAATTTGATTTTAATACATGCGTTTCATTTGGGCATTAATTGAAAACAAGACATTTTAACACTTGTTGAAATCAGATTTATCAGTACCGGTCTAAAAACGAAGTATGTATAAACTACTTAATAATTTTACGCGGTATCGTGATTTCATTGTTATTTATTCAAAATGTACATCATACATTGTAATCATTGGCCAAATCTATTTTAACTATATTACATTGTTAATTAGTTATTAAAAACAAACAGAAAATAATCACATCTTTTATTTTATTTCATTGTCTTCACTTCGTCTTTTATGCCATTGACTTCAGAAATACATTGATATTTGAAAACAAAATTATTACTAACCAAATATATGGACCGAAAAAAATCCAACAAGAATAAATGTCATATTAAAGTTAGCAAGCCACTCATACGGTTGATTTACCTGATATTGAATGTACCAAACAGCTGTAGGATGTCATGATCGGTTACGGACTTAGCAGTATAGTGTACGTCGGGATACTCAGTTATAGGCTCTATAGTCAGCTCTGCAATTTCATCTGTTAGTTTCTGTAAAGACTGTAACATTTTCCAATCGTTTCGCAACTTGTCGAGTTCATATATTTTCTTTTCTAAGTCGCTTACCGCATTTAAATCCGTTCTAGTATCTGCTGTGATGTTTGTCAATTTGTCCCTTTCCTTTATGGATTGATCTTTGACTGATGCAACCATCTGTCCGATACATTTATCAACCATAGTCTTTATCTTTGTACCTTCTTCTGTAATAGCTTTAACTACGCCTTCCACCTTCACATCAAATTTCTTTATATTTTTTTCTATCTGCTTCATGTTTTGGGTTGCCTCTTGTACCTTCCCACGGAGGTCAGTTGTATTCTTGTCCTTCAGCTGTGATATGCTGTCCATAAGCTTTGAAAAGGCATGCCCTGAGTGACTACCAGTAACACAACTACTGCACACTTCTACAATACAAGTTTTGCATACAAAACTCACGTCTTCATTGTGTTCCTTACACTTCGATTTTCCTTCCGGGATTACGTCTGATGAAGACTGAAATTGGTGACATTTTGATATCATCTGCCTATTATGTAAGGTTTTACAATTTTCACAAAAGTACTGTTCACACTCTAAGCAGTAATGAGATCCCGAGGCTCTTACACAAATCTCACAGGTTTTAGAGGCTGCCTGTGCCATAGTGTTGCTTATCGTCGCCGATATATAATTTACTGGTAAGATAATAAAACAATTGCCAACACTGCTATCGAAATAAACCAATAACGAGTATATATGTATGCCCTTTATTTAAATGTTACACTCTAAAACATCAAAATGTATATATAAATTGGACAATTAACATACAATAATGTTTTAAATGACTATTGTATTAATGACAAATGCTCAAGTTAATATATACTATTAGTTAGCTAAGTTCATATCCGTATATATGGATATTTTAACACCCTGAAGTATCCAAGTACACCCTGAAGCGCAGATATGAATACGAATATGAAAGTAGATAACGAATTTATCTCCGGTCTTAGTCTTAATCTGGAGATTTTTAGAGTAATTCGACCACAAAGTTCAACGTGAAAGTAACATTTATTCATTTTATAAATATATTTTATTGAAATTTGGGATTTTGACATATTTTTAACGGGGTGTAGGGTACTACCTCTGATAGAACACTATAGGTAGACACATATAAGACATTTTTAATCTAAAGACAGAGAAAATGAAATGGGTCGAATTTGGCGCTCAAAGTTGTTACAGTTACAATATAGACGGTATGATGTCAACGTGGGTCATTTGCATAGCTAGGTCAGTAGTGCCATTCATTGACAATGTGGCAGAATAGTGATGAATTTACTAAGATGAGTGCAAATAATCGACACAAGATAAAATCTTTAGTAGATTTAGTATCTAATTATACAGACATCATGGATACAGAACACGATATTTCATAAGGAACCACCGAAGAACTAAGGAAAACGCGCGTGAATTTCCCCGATGTTATGGGTAGCAACGTCCGGGGATATGGGTTAGAAACACTCAGGGTCTGTGGGTTTTGTAACGACGTGCGTTAACCAATTAAAATCCTAGAAATATACTAAGCCGGGGATAATTATATTTATTGACTTGTTTTATTGACTGGTTTGTGTTATACCTATGGATGACTAAGCATAGTAATAATTAACAAATAAAGTAAAATAATAGTATGTGTATACAAAACGAAAAATCATAGTGTGATTTTTTTTTGTCAATAAACACTTTGCTTGAGACTTGAATTTAAGTTTATTAAAGGACCGTTTGTCTGATTCTAATAACATATTTAATTGAAGAAAAAAAAATATGAATTAGCTCTCGCCGCAATATAGCCTTCTTGCGCACGTGCAGCGTAAAGCAAATACCAATCTATAAAAAACGATTTACGTATAAATCTGCATACATTTTTTTTGAAAATTCTACATTGGTAAGATTTTTACCAGATTCTAAACCGATGTTTCATACGACTAGACCGAATAGAGAACACATTTTCATTTCATTTGTAACATACGCGAGTCCAAGTGTTAGAAACTTGACGATCCAACTTCAGTTTTACTAGTCTAAGTCAATTGCAATGACATAATCAATTATGTTACTGTAATAATAACAAGGGATTGGCGGTACAGGTCCCTGCGATATCTACTGGTATCGCTATTTTACCAAACTTTCCTTTGATCTTAATGAGTAATACTTTCCCTCCACAGCACCGTCAAGTGATATGAAATAAATTACCACTAGAAACATATGAAACTTGGCGTTGTCAATGAAATTAACAACGTCGTCATCTGTAAAATATCGAGAAAATCAAAGTTGAGACGACCACAGATAATCTATAAGTACAAACAGTTCTACAGGACAGTGCTTTCTTACATATGTCAACAAGAAATAACATATTTCAAGATTATGTAGTCAGTTGTAAAATGTAACTGTTTTATTCACTTCATATATTTATTTATTGTGAATTAGAACCTATCATTAAACTTTGGGAAGTTGCGAATGGTTGTAGTTAATCGAAATAATAAATCAATGAACATTCAATATTATAAAAATGTCAACCGTAGGTTACCAGTGATAAAGCCTCGTCAATCAAGTCTAACCATAAAAACCCTTATAATCAAACGAACTCCAAAATGACATCAACCGTATGCATAAACGGGATAAGCGTTTCCCGTTTAAAATGTACCGCGAACTAAAACCACATTAAGTTTAAAATATAAAAATCGCAAATGGAACACAATATGTAAATTAACAGTATATCAAACTATTTTGGTATTTGAAGATAAATGACCATGAAACCTGTCGCCAGTGAATTGAGAAACACATACAATTTTCACCAAATTTTTCATTTAATTCAGATATAAGTAGTTTACTTGTGTCAATATCAAGGAAACGATCTTACAATGAGGTAAACCTTCAACATTCCATAATATTCGTTATCTCAGAGTTGCTGTGCTGTTCGATTTCGCTTATTTAAGCGGACGAACCTTAATCGCCAAAATAAATTTTGCCAATAAGTATGACATTTTGATAAATATATGAAATAGCTAGAGGTGTTAGAAACGGCTTATTTTTCTAATAGTATCTATATCTATTATGAAGCATCTTCAAGGCTTTGTAATCAAATATCAACCAGTGTCAAATAAACTAGTTGTTTGTCAACCATACTACCCTCAAACAAATGATATTTGTATTTAATTAAACGTCACAATGGTGCGTGTTATTTTAAACTAGTGAGACGAACCCCGATTAGTCCACTGATAAACTGTACACACAATATTAATATGATCAATAAATCCGATCTAAAGTTATTCAAATCAATTAACATTGCTAGATATTTTAAAATTAATATATGCTGACTACAGATATGTCCTTATATGTATTGGCAGTGGCGTAGCTAGGTCAATTTTACGTGTACACCCGAAACTCGGTGAGGGGCCTGAATGCACTTGTAAGCGGGTCCAGGCCAAATAACCTGCTGGTAGTGGACAAGCGTGGGAGAAGAATCCGGATGTTTAAAAGTTATCGAGAATCAAATATTTTCATTAGTTATTTTTTCTTGGTCTGGAATATTAATTTTTGCACAATTTCATGACAAAATATGGACGTTTATAAACTTATCATGTAAATTAACCAAGTACCAGGTTTGAAATTTTCTTACAAAAGTCACATCAATGTTGCTCGAAACAAGCGTGACAAACCTTGATTTTTTAAATAATTTTTTATGTTTCCATGGCAAAGGTCGCCATTTTAAAAATTTCAAAGTCAAACTACTGCTGCATATTGTGCTCCCAAATATAATTCCATCATATAACATTTAATGTCTGTAGAATTAATTTACCACATAAATGTTCTGTCTGGAATCTTGCATGAAAATTTCCCTCCCCCATCTGAAATAAAAATGTATCATGTTAAAGTGTACATGGGTCTCTTAATATGAAAGAAGTTTCAGATAATTTGGAATATATTTCTATCTTTCATATTTTGGCTGTCACGTTCCATGGCAATGACAGACATTTTGTAATTCCAAAGTCAGGTGCACAACTACACATGGTGGTTTACATTATGTTATAGTTTCATCAAAACTGGTCCATTTAAATAATTCCAAGAACTGAGCCCTCGAAAGAAGGTGTAGAATAAAAGAATATGGAAAAAAGAATCGTACAATAAAAACATGTCACCCTATGTCAGCTGATCGACTGATATTGTATCCCTATCCAATTTATCACAAATAGATAGAAATATTTATATTTTTTTGTGGTTGGTTTCAATCAGATATTAATCAAAATTGATAAATGATTTAATTTGTATAGTGCAGTTGCAAATTCAAAAGGACACATAACTTTAAGAATAAGCATATTTTTCGCCGAAGAGATAAGAATGACCAAACGAATGACAGAACATAAAAAAAAATATGACAACCCCCCCAAACTCCCTGTTTTCCCCCAATCCAGACCCTCATATATCACTATGACAGATAGTTTTGTTTAATATGTTTTACTGATTTTGTCTTCAAATTTTTGTTTTTTATTTGTGTACATAGTGTTGTTAATACGTGTGATATATGGACAATATATACCATGTCCTCTCAGTCGAAGTCGTATCTATTTCAATGAAAGGAAGTATTTGAAAGCTTGCCACTCTGTGCAATATGTTATTAAACGGTGGCCAGATGATATGAATTAAATTGCGCAAAGATCAGTCCGCTTGTCGGTATAAAACTGAAAAATCCATAAAATACAGGAAAACTCATCATATATAATTTCGTCACTATGCTCTGGATACTCGTTTGACCATTAACAGTTTTTATCCAGCTACCGTAAAATTGTACTAATGTTTGACAAAGTTATTGATATCTTAAAAAATTTGACCACATTAATGAACCTAAATGTAAAGTATATATTTATAAATTATATTGGCACCGCCGATGAAATTTAGGATCGAAATGTCTCGCTTTCGCGACAAAAATTTCAAACCACATATCGAATCTTAGCTTATAATGAATTTCTAAAAAAAAAAAAGAAGGAAAGTGAGTACTATAGAATTTACGGCAGATTTAGACAGAAAATGAACAAATATTAAATACTAATTTACGTCACTGTTATTTGCAATTACCAAGCCATTGAAGAAAGACTAAGACGTTTGATGTAGTGTTAACCAATTCTTTTATTTTTATTTAGATGAAATATTTTTTTTTTTTACCAAATTCAAGTGTACGCCTGGGCGTTTTGACGTAAACGTAGCTACGCGCCTGATAGTTTCCGCTCATTGTCATAGTTTCCGTGAATACCTTTACATGCGTTTTGTGTTTCAAAATGGATAAAGTCATGAAAGTATATACCTTATGCAAAACACAGAAAAATATGTCATTATTACAAATTATGTTGTTTCAAACTTTGGATTAAAATCAAATGTGTATTTAGGATCTATTCAGATGCATTATTTCAGTGTGGATTACAAAGAGGATATAGTCAAAGCAGCTAATAATGGCAAGTTATATATATATATATATATGATATTTCAAAATGTAGTCTTCTCCGATTAGTTTCTTGTTCCTTCTCGTGTTTTATTTTTTACAGGGTTAACGAGTTGAAAAAATATCTTATGAAGATAGGATCTTGTTGAACCATGTTGAATGCACCGCAGTCGATTTTATTTCAAATATATAAATAATATGAACAAACGAAGAGATAACAACATGTAATCAGTTATATTCTTTTGTTGGAATTTTAAACAGACTGTTATTGTTTACCCAAACGATACCACCTGAATACACCCCCCTTTTCTGTTTTGTTTTTTCTCTTTTTTCGTTTATTTGTGTATTGAATTCCTTGTGACTTTTTAAACGTTACTGAAACATCATTCTGTCTCAATTTTAGTTTAAAAAAAAAAAATTTATAAAACGATCACTGCGAACAAAGTGCGAATCGGACACACGATTGGTTTGCTTGACAGATAACATGCGGTAATATCTGTCTTTATTCTGCTTCCCATATTTATGTCGTTTATAAGCGAAGTGTTGCATTATATTCATATTTAAGCAATAACTTAAAAAACCTTTTAAATCAACGCCGAAACCTGAAATTTAAAAAAAAATATTTTAGTCCACTAGTTCATGAAGGAAGTTATTGATGCGCACTTTTTACACAGGATAAGCTTAATGTTGTTCATGACCCTTGTATTGCTGCATGACATATCAAATTTTAGAACCATTACTTTATTGCTTTTTTCATTTAATTGCAGTTGAAAATGATGTTAGGAAGTATAAGAGCAACACCAGCGGTCAATTTTGATTACCTTAAGACGGACGAGGATAAATCCGTTGGAATAAGAAATTCATAAAGGCCACAAAAAAAAAGACTTACGACGACCATACTCAACTTATTGGATGAGTGCTAAAAGAGTCAACCCAAAAACACGAGAAATAATGCTGTGATATAAGTATTGGTAGTGTTAAAAATCAATTAGACAGCGATTTTTTCCTCAGGAAACTGTTTTGATGAGTGACATGATTATAGTATTCGAAGGTGACTTTAATAAAATGTTTTTTTAACTGTCATTTGTTCTTCGGTTGTATTTTTGTTTACATGATGAAAAAAATAGTGGTAATTAACAGTTTGTTTTATTTGAGTGATTGAACTATCATTTACCTGTAAGGATCAGTTATGCTACCTTCAGCTGTCCAATATTTTCTTGTGGTTGTGTTTCATTCACTGACAATTCATTAGGAAAATGGTTTCAACATTTCCAATAATAAGAATAACATGAAGTACGTATAACTAATAAAAAAAATGTCTGATCTTGGATTAATTGTTCGTAAAACAGAGAGCACGTCCACTTGTAATTTGTCCATCTGATGAGTTAAGCCTTTTTCAACTTATTTGTCTAACTCGTTTTTATGTTGTACTGTTATACCACTGTCCTAGGTTGGGGAGGGTTGGGATCCCGCTAAAACTTTGTTTTTGTTTTTTTTCTTTGTCTATAAAAAAATATTTTTATTCAATTATTTCCTGATATATATCGCTAACATGTTTAAACCCGCCACACTATGTATGTAGGTGCCTGTCCCAAGTCAGTCGTCTGTTTATGTGTTACATATTTGTTTTTCGTTCACTTTTTTCATTAAGACTGTTAGTTTTCTCGTTTGAACTGTTTTACATTGTTATTTCGGGGCCTTTTATGGCTGACTTTGCGTTATGGGCTTTGTTCATTGTTGAAGGCCGTACGGTGACCTATACTTGTTAATTTGTTTGTCGTCAAATTGGCAATCATACCACATCTTTCTTTTTTTGTATATAGATTGAAGATGAGGAGACAGCGGTGTAAGTTGATTACAGATATGTCTAAATAGGACGCATTTACTATAGGGGATGAGGTCCACAGTGTTTTCTTCCCTTATCAAATATACCTATAGCACCCCTGTAATCCTGAACGTAATTATCCTTTACATGAATAAACATTACAGGACTAAAGAGAGGGCTGCTGAAGGAAAACATTACCTAACTGACACGCATATCATCATCATCACAGAAAAATACAGACAAATAAGATCAAGAAAAATTGAAAATATAAAAGGCCAAAAAATAGCCTCTCATATATGGCTATTTATTTGTATTGTAGTCTTGGCATGTAATGTTGTCATTTTAATGTTATATTTAACATTGCCATAAAAACGGGAGGTTTGTTATGCAACAAAACCAGGTTCAACCAACCTTTTGAAGAATTTTTTTCTTTTCTTAAAATGACCTGTTCCTGCAGGAAAATTGCCATTGTTATATTATAGTTCATTTCTGTGTTTGTTACATTTAGATCTCTTTTGAGTCAACGCAATACATATTAAGATACACCTTTAAAGCAGAATTTATAAATAAACGAAAATTTAAAATACAATTGAAAACATGAAATACAGTGATGAAATACAACAGAAGTGTGGTAAAAAAATAACAAATAGGACTATGTTTTTGGTGACTCTTTTGGTTATTTTTTTTCCTCACCAAAAAATAACTATAAAAGCAAAAGTAAAGATTGGAGCGAGAAAAATGACTCAATTAATTTACGACAAAAAAAAAAACCCTCGCACAACAGATTGGTGTCAAAAACATACAAACATATTAAGTTGGAAGAGCAGCTATTAAACTAACAGTGAAACTTTTAATGAAACTTTACCTCAGTTCTTTTTAGATGTAAACCATTAAAAACCGAAGCTTTAATTTACTTTTATCATGAAGTCGTGTGGTTGACTGAACATATTATTATTAAATGTGATCACTGTCTTTAATAAATTTTGGATTAATATGTATTTTTCATACATTGTGAGTTCTGGTTTGGGAAGGAAACAATCTATAAATACATTTTTTTAATTGTTTGTTCAGCAGATATGACACAATCTCAGAAAGTTAAACCATTCTAGTAGAATTAAAAGTTAGTCTTTTAACATATTTTAATCTGAATTATGGCGAAACCTTGTAAATCAAGATCACTCATTTCATTGAGGTAACTAATAATGCGCGTTTGACAGTTAGTATTCACTTTAACAAAGATTCGACCGTCTGTAATCTAGCAGGCATTGATTTTTTTGTTGTTGTATATACTTTGGAGTTGCTAACTGTTTGACGAGGTTTGTCATAACATGTTTTCTATAATGAAAGTACCATTAGGACCACTTTTCCAAGGCTTTTTCTTGGAGAATACTAGTAATGTAGTTCTGTATGAAATAAATCGAACAATTACTTGAGACCTTCATTCTTTTACCTCATGGTGACATTGAATCTTTCAATGTCGAGTCCGAGTTTTTTTTCCAGATATCTAGAATAATGCTGTCAGTATCGACTTGCTGAACGATTATAAGTGTATTTATTATGTCTGCTGAATAGGAACATTGCTGGGGGTATATGGGCTATCTTTGTAAGATCGCTTGTTTCCAATATATTGTTGTGACGGGATTGTGGAAACTGGTTGAGAGGCAGTTATCAAATTATCATTTTGGATTTCATCTTGATAGTCAGTGTTTACTTTAAAAAATATTCAAAGATTGTCACTTTTTAGTCATATAATTGAGCAGCGGTGTGTTGCTGCAGAGGAAATATTGTAGCTGACAACACTTTTAGTTAGTGTCCGATATCAGTAGATACAAAAAGTACGACCAATGTACATGCTTGAACGATTAAGAAACATTATTCTTCTTCATGTTACAATATCAATACTCGAATCGACCTGCGTCGCTACACACAATTGATCAAGCTTTAATGTATACTGTATAATTTTTTTCTTGTACAACAAGGGTTATACAATTTCGAACTTTCGTTAAACAGAAAGGGTCTTCACAGCAATTTTACATTTCAAGATCGCTATTTCCTTTAAATGGTCATCAGGGTAAAGGCATTTGTTTCTGTCGAAAATGGCGGATGGACCTGGGTTTTAAAGTTAATAACTAAACCTCTTACTTGTATGACAGTCGCATAAAATTCAAAGGGTGTGTCTGTACGTGATTGGAAATCCATCGTTTGTTCTAGTCCGTTGACCGCTGAGAGCTCTAAAAAGCCTGGTTGCTCCTATTGGATGTTGTCTTTGTCCGTTTAGTTGTTCTTTCCAGTTAATATCTGGTTTTGTAAAATAGAGCGTCACTGATGAGTCTTGTTTAGACTAAACGCGCAACTGGCGTACTTAGTTATAATCCTTGTAAATTTGATAACTATTTGTAAAGTGGCCTCTAATATGGATCACTTCGTATCATGTTTAATCCTGATGGCATGTATTTCGTCATTCTGTTGATGAGATAAGTGTCGTCATTTTTTATCTTGTGGTCTATATGATGCACCTGTCAGCATTGTGTTTTTTTGTAACTGAATTGTAAGAGTACGAAGTTGTACATATGTGCTTCAAACTATGTTGTCAAGCTGATCAGTTGGTTTGCAGATATTGTATCTGAGAAAAAGGGGTCTATTAGGGCGATTCTATTGTTCCATATCATAACGGAAATAGTGTTTTATTATATTGCTGGGTTTGATGATGAAGTTTGCCTATGTTTCTGTTCCTAGAATTCTGTATGTCGCAATAAACGCAGTACTTGCTTCAAGCAGTTCGACATTTGTTCCTAGTTTTTGATAATTTATCTTCAATAATCATGATAATGATGGCTGCATTGTGCCGGTTGGCTTCGTGTGAGTAGGTGTAAGTGATAATATCATGGCCAGAACATCTTACCTCTTCCAGATGTTAATTGAAAGTTGGGATGTGAATGATTGAATCTAATAATGAAATGATTGATACATCTGATGTACCGGCCGCCGTCAGTTTGAACATCTACTGTCTATTACGTGATGCCATCTCCATTCTAAATGTAGTGTCTTCTGTTGACGATTTGTTTTGTTTGGATAATAATGAAAAAGTTCCTGTGTCTTTGCCTTTGCCTAGAGTGTTGTATTAAGGTGATTCAATCATTATTCTTGACTGAAGTTAGTCTATGATTTGGTCAAGGTTTGATTGCATATTATTGATGACAAAAGTCGGTTTCAGATTTATTTTAATTTATCTTAATCATTTTGTTGAAGGTATTTCAAATTTCATAAGAACACTCCCACTTTATCTATTAACAAACCATACATTTTTTTTTATCTGGTGCAATTATTCAAACATCATGTATCAGTCCATTTTCAAATTACTAAAACCAGTACGCCCATTCGTAATTTTTTAAAGTAAAGCAAGTTTACAGGACACCACAGCAACTAGCATTTTCTCATTTGAAAGTATAGAACAACATTTATGGAATTTGATGCGACTGTCGTACAAGTGAGAGGTTTAGCGTTTTACAACCATGTTCAATCCACCATTTTCTACATTTGAAAAAAACCTTTACCAAGTCAGGAATATGACAGTTGTTGTCCATTCGTTTGATGTGTTTCATTATTTAATTTTGCCATTTGATTAGGGACTTTTTGTGTTGAATATCCCTCCTCGGAGTACTGAGGTTCTCCTATATACACCATCTCATTATTTGACAAGGTTGAGAATTTGGCGAGTCAAGAGTCATTCCAGGCTTTTCTGAACATTACATTGAACAGTTAATATAAGGACTTATCTTGGTTGAGTACCCAAGCTTCACAAACATTGTAACACAACAAAATGAATGTTTATACAAATATTTATTATAGAATATTTATGTTTGTTTTACACGTCATATCACAAATGTATGATATAATATAGTCTAAATGTACATAATATTAAGTACAAAATACGAAAACTTCCGATTAAATTTCGATATCGTGTAAGGTATATACATCTACCATTTACATTGTATACATTCGAACAATATGTTGAAGGTACTTGTATTTCTGTTCATTTTTTTTTAAATGTTTAAAATCAATTGCGTTGGCTAATACTATAGATTATAATAAGTTGTATTACGCAACAGTCTACATGTACACAAATGATTTATAAAAAAGTTAAATCGATTTTAGATATGTCTAGCTGATTCAACATTAATTAAAAACAAAACTGAAAAAAATCCCAGTCATAGTAAAGCTATTGCATTACATTGTTATCTGAAATAAGACAATGTGAACATAAACAAATACTTATGGTACAACAAGTACAAAATAGCTTATGGTGTAAGGTGGAACGAACAACATTGTAGTTAACTGTTAACTAAGTGATGTTATCAGAATCATGATATAATTCAACATATAGATAACATTCAAATACAACCGGAAAATATTAGATCCATATTATATCTCATTGTTTATACATTTGTTATACGCCAGACAGAAGTGTTATATTATGTCTTTTGCGTGTAAATGGCTGTCTCTTAGCTGTTAGTCGATCTTGTCCATAAACCTGCAGATATGAAAAAAATGGTTTTTCATTTCAGTATATAAACCATACTTAAAGTTTTTCGCTTTTAATATAAATGTATATAGTTGTTGTTATCAATTGCTTCTTGAATGCAATGCTTCTACCATTCTTTAATGCATTTCAAACCGATTTCGTCAACAAACTTGGTGTATGATTTGCTAAGATTGGAGCAGACTTTCTGTTTCAAAAGTAACCTACATGTTTCGTTTTTGAAATAACAAATTCGTTTGATATACTAAAACATATTTAGGCTCTTTTGTTTGTTCGTGTATGTTGTATTGCGCGTGATCCCTATATTAAAATAATAACGGTTTATGTCAGAAACAGCCATCAGAGTAAATCAAACGAATTGTGTCTCTGATAGAAGTACTTGTTATTTTTAAATCCGGAAATCTTCAAAATAACAAGTTTAAAAGAGATTATCTCAAACATATAGCAGTTTTTGCATATTATGTTGTATCCTTTAAGTAATAAAATGTATAATACTTGTAAATGTAAAGTTTATGTATCGAACACATTAAAAGCAAATACACATGTTATACTTCGTTGAAGGTTTTCGTGTGTTTAAAAGTACGATCCTTTTTTTTCAATGACTCACTCATGTCTTGTGTTTTAGCAGACGAATATAACTCGTTAGTTTTATTGTCAATACTTACATGTCACAACCGTTACACCTAAAATGAGAAAGTAGTATTTCCTTTAAAACGACTTTTGTCAGAATTTACTTGAATCTCAGTGTACATTAACTCGTTTGTATTGCTCATCATATTATAATGAAGTGACATTTGTATTTGTCAATACGAAAATAATTTTGTATTGTAAACGTCTGACCGTTGATGTATACGCTGACCAATAACCGCTATTTTTGCTCTACTGGATAATTATATGCTACATTGGCACTTAAATTTGAATTATTGTAATTCAGATATAGCTGTTAACAATTTACATCCCTTAAGTAACAAACGTATGTTACCAAGAGATTCAATACTCTTTTGTAATTGAATTCTTCAGAGATGGTATTTGGCGTTTCAGTGGTTTGTTTAATCTAAGGCTTTGGCTTCCATCTGTTTTGTTTGATTGAAATAGTCATACTAAATGTATTAAAAAACGTGTTTTTCTTATTTTCTTTTGCAAAATATCTACCAATAAGTGTGTCATGCTAAGTCTGGAGTATCTTAAATGTCGGATAGGATTCATTTATTGGAAACTGCAACTATCATCTGCTTTTGTATAGATCATGTAACAAATTTAAGAAAGAGGAACCACTATTTAATTCATTGTAAGAACTTGAACGTCTGTTTTCGTTGCAATTTACAAGCAAAGGACAAAGTAAACATAAGCAATATTTAGATAACACGTGTGTACAGTTTTGTGTTCTGTTGTTTGTTTTATTGTCGTTTTTGCGCTATATGCAAAGCATTACCAATTTGTTTCACCCCTTGCCTGTTCGACAAATGTATTGAACAATCGTCAAATGTCACTTACATTCAAGGTGCACAACAAACAAAACAGAACATATTTAGCCTGCAATTGCGTGTCTTACTATACAGATACAGCCATACAGATATCGCTTTATAGCTCCGCCCCTTTCGGGACTGAGTTTACGTTTTGCTGTTGACGAGTGTTGTATGAACTTGCGTGACCTCAAAATGTGTATTACAGTCGCATTCCAATGACGTATTGTTTGACCTTATACGAATTAACAATAACTTGTATACGTTATGTGTGATTTCAAACATTTCTGTAGAGCAATAAGAATGAAACCAATTTTCTGATAACAGACAGACATGATCAGCAGTATTTTCTACGATGACAATCATCGATGTCAAAACTTTAATGTGTACATGTGTAACAAAATCACTCGTGTCAATTTCAGCCTGCATGTTAAGTTAATATCAAGTTCAGTTCAAAATTCTGAAGCGTAGGACAAATCGTACACTTCTGATTAAAATCGATAATGTTTTGTTATTTGTTTTTACTGTCCAAATTAGTTTTATGTCAAAATAGATATTTATTAGAGCAATGTATTAATGCTGACTATTAGACATTCTTTTTTTTCTGCACCGGTCTTCATCGCGGGCCTCAATGGATTTAAAATCGAAAATAAATGCAAAAAACGTGAGTTTTGTGTCTTTCAAAAAAAGCATCTGTTTTATCGTAAATTATAGATTTCAGCTTCCCGTCATGAAGATCAAGTACAGAACAGTGTTCATTTATAGTATAATGTATTAGCTTTATTAAATGTCAGTTCAGCAGTATAAATCTATCCATTGTACACTCTGAAACTGTCGTTATTGAGAGCAAACATATCACCCAAAATATCTAAAAGTGTTTTTAAATTTTGTATACATGTAGAATGTATTTTCGATGGATTTTGGCTGATTTTAGTCATACATTGTAACTTATAGTAATACAGGTTTACAATGAACAAGACATATCAAATTGAGATAATTATTGTGTCTGTTACTACTGGTAAATGAAGCATAAAGTTTGAGCACACATATTCGCACATTATAAATTTAAAATGTTCATAAAAATAGGCATTTCATTTTGTTTCTTTTTGAGTTAACCGAAAAAATATTCGAAAAAATAAACTCACCTTTTTCAAAGGCCTTATTTTAACAATTTATTACCATGAATTAAGTGTACTAAGTGCGTGCACTAGTAAGTCGAACAAACAGTTAAGTAGTGACACAATTACTTGAAGACGAACTAACTAAATATTTGTAAAGGTGTTTTGTGCAGCTTCTGACTTGGACAGACGCAACCCTCCTAACCCTATACCTCTCGTCAATGTAGGAAAATAAACACATACCAATCCGCAGAGTAAAACTGGAGGAGTCTGAACTCGATGTCAGAATAGGTAACAAAAGAAACTAAACAAAATGACAAAACAAAAATTAACATAAGATTACTAGCAGTTACTGACATGCCAGCTCCAGACGTCAATTAAACTAAATGAAAGATTGTGTCGTCTTCAAGCTTTTTTCCTATCACTCGAACATTAAAGTCTTCAATAAAGTGTTGAGATGTGTTTATTCTAAAAAAGCAATAGGGTTTTAATAGGTTTGGTACTTCTATATGATTTCGTCATTATTTATCATAACATTTTTCATATTTCCCATTTAAAATAAAATATCACATACAGCTTTCACTGTATATATTTTTTAGATTCATTCTTTTGTAAACTAATCACACTATACTTATCTCTTCTTGACACACATCACTTACCATGGACTGAAAAAAGGAAGATACAAATTCAATTTATAGTTTGAATAATAATTTTAGACAATCATGATACAGCAAATACTCAAAAACATCTTTACAAATGTAACTTAAATTTGTTCAGCATATTACTTTACATGATTTGATTTGATTTAGTATAAACTAAATGGGATAGAGAGTCAAGCGAAATACACACAAAATGATAAACATGAATATGTATATCAACCAACAAGTTGTAAATGACTATTCAAACCAAATAATGTTCTTTTGTTTTGGAGATAATTCAAAACATGAAAGCATCAACAGTTTCTTCTGTGTTTTATTTCAATGAAGCCCATTTGTACAGAGGTGGCGGGTTTAAACATGTTAGCAAAAAATAAAAAATAAAACATTCAGAAAAACAGACAGATACTGTGTTACAAGGTACCTAGTCGGTGTGGTATTATACATTATGTGATAATCCGATCAAATGGTATTGCACGACTATAGCCCTATTCACAAACACGAGTGCACTGATATAAATCTGACAAATGTAGTATTTTCTACACCAGTAAAATTTATAAATTATCCTGTAAGTAAATAAAGAAATAAAAATTTCGTAGAATCAGATCTTTTACGATCCATTTCCAATAAGCGGTTTGCGATCTTCACGATAGAAAAAAATCATTTTTTGAAATTATTTTGATTATGCTAACACAAATCAACGCTATGACCATTTGAATCACTTAAATATAATAACTTTAAATACGAAAAGTTGGTTAGGCATTCGAATTATGACAATACAATCTTGGTAAATTACATATTTATTGTTAATACAATGTCGAGGAGCAATTTTACTTTTGTAATTTTGTAAAAACCGTGTATTACTCAAGTTATTTCACTTGACTGGGCGGAGTCTAGCCGGTTCGCCCATAATAAACCAGTCCATCTTAACATAGGTGTTTTAGGATAAACTCATCAATAAAGTGTGCAATCATTGTTTTAACATTGGTAATACATTTAAACCCTAAGTTTTCTGAAATATTGATCACTATGCTGAACTATTTTGAAAAACAGTTTATTTTTTGGGTTATTTTAACAATTTAATAGTTCATTAAATTAGATAAGTATTTGACATTAAAAATGGCTTCTAGATATGATTCTATTATAGATACCAAAGCTTTTTGTAATTGAAAAAGTAAAAGTGTGTCGATAGACATAAGTTATTTTCATTTAATCTTTTGGTAAACCAAACAATGCATATTATTCAAATACTATTTTTTGATAAATGAGAGTTTTGTTTTTGCTAACATCTATTGATGCATAGTCAGGAGTAAATACATACGAATAAACAAGATTAAATATGTAGTCACAATTTACACGTAGGTTAACCAGTGTCTTCTTAGTCATGTTAGTATAAAATCAAGTACATGCAATGGTGTGACGCTAGAAACTGTTTTATACGTAATTGCCACATTTAGGTTTATATCAACCTGCATAAAGAGGCTCGTGATTCATAATAAAGAATTTAAATATTATTACCATCTCTTGTCATTTCACAATTTATGTTCATATTTCAATAGTTGACAACTGTAATTTAAAAATACATGAACAAATGGCAGTCAAAGAAAATTTCGGACCATTCATACCAATATGTCAGACCTAATTTGTATTTAATCGATTTGGTTTGGCCACAGATGACTTTAAACATGTTTATATCATTGAAAAAACTCTAAATTATCTCTCTTTTGTGCAAAAATTTCATTTTTTGACGTTTAAATTGAAATATTCTTTTGTAACTCATCGGTGACCTATATTTTGTAATATTTGTTTACAAACAACCTGTACATAAACTAAATAATTGTTGAATTTAATCGATTTCTGTAATTATGTTATTTTTTTATTTCGATATTACCATATATTACAATATTAGGCGTCTGAGATAATCATTTAAAAGGTATATTTATTGATTTACTTAAGTATTCTATTACCACCATTGTATACAATGAATTGAATATGCATTTGTACGCTATACTTATCTGTTTTGTATTTGACACTTACCTCCTGAAAAAAATTCAAACAAATAATTATAAAAACAGCTTACAATTCAGCAATAAATTAATACAACGGCAATGGAATAAGTTGAATAAGTAGTAATGTGAGAGAAGAACATTTTAAGATGAGAGTTTGTTATGACAGATTATTGAAAAGTATTTATGTCAATGTTGATATGGGATATTTGTATGATTTGGCGCCTTATGATAAAGAATGTGTAAATCAAATGTGGCTCATCATTCTCAAGAAAGTTGATGTAAAGACGATATAATCATATTTTTGTATGTGCTCTATGGATATACATTTCAACTGTTTTTGTTATTATACGCTATTGGTTCTATACATTTCTGCTATGGGTATTTCCTATGAAGGTTAATCTAGAAAACAGCGAATTTCGCCGTGAAGTACACAGTTTACATATGACTAATTAATCAAAGAATCAATTTTCAGGCAAAAACATAACAAACAAATAACTAATGTGGAAATAACGACCACAGTTCACTTAGAATGACGAGGTCTGACATGATTACAGAATGCCGACATGATTGATTTAACTGACAAATCTGTGCACCATTGGTAGCAATGGATGCTCAAGTTCCTCAAGGTTCAGCCTAAAGAGAACGAGGGTTATGTTCCCCAAATACGTCGGGTCTTATTCGCATCATCCCCTAGTTTCAGGATAGTAAAGATTAACAGTTTATGCACGCTGAATACATAGGCCATCCTATGTATCATAAAACAGTCAAGCTCGAACTGGTACCAATTCAGAACCGGCCACTCAGGGTAGACATGAGATGGTCTCAACAGAACTTCCTGCGGTACCGCAGGAAAGTAAAATCCTAATATGATCCGACGTACAATTACGGGAAACGATCATAACCCCTTAATCTTGCCAGATCCTCACATTCTTTTTGACTGTGACGAATGATTTTATTACAAAATATAAATGAACAATTAGAATCAAGTAATCAAGATAAATGCTGCATGATTTTTATCCAAATAAAGTCAAAAGTTAAATGCATTCCAGGCAAAGAACTAATAGCAGGTTTTGATAATTCCATTCTGACACTACTGGTGTCTGAATATTTAGATAAAGGTGGTAGCCATTCATGAAAATTAGCATTGACATATATAGTTCTCGAACGTATGATTCAGCTAGCAAATCCATCGGCTTGTTTGTCTCCTCTTTTTTGTCCCAAAAATATAGATCCGGCCTGTTCTGGTCATTCTGAAAAGATAAATAAAACAGCAGCAGACACAAGAATTGTTATTAAATCGGAGATTGCAAGGGGAGGTGGGTGGGTTTTTGAAACTTTTACATATCTGGCTACAAGAGAGGTTAGTGCAATGTAATGCTGACAAGTCATGTGACGTTGATTGGCGGGAAACGAGAACCGGATCCAAATGATGCAGTAATTATTTCTCTTCAATTAAATCGGTTTTTCTTATGAAAGAGATACACCGTTTTAATCAAAGAATCAATTTTCAGGCAAAAACATAACAAACAAATAACTAATGCGGAAATAACGGCCAAAGTTCACTTAGAATGACGAGGTCTGACATGATGACAGAATGCCGACATGATTGATTTAACTGACAAATCTGTGCACCATTGGTAGCAATGGATGCACAAGTTCCTCAAGGTTCAGCCTAAAGAGAACGAGGGTTATGATCCCCAAATACGTCGGGTCTTATTCGCATCACCCCCTGGTTTCAGGGGAGTAAAGATTAACAGTTTACGCACGCTGAATACATAGGCCATCCTATGTATCATAAAACAGTCAAGCTCGAACTGGTACCAATTCAGAACCGGCCACTCAGCACTAGTAACCCGAATTTAACTTGATCGGACAAAAACGTGTTAACGCTATTTAAATGAGATTGATCGTTATTTGATAAAGATTGACAAAAATTAAAAATTATATTTAATTCATTTCAATTCATATCAATTCATTTTAACGCCAGTCAAATAGATTTCTCTGCAGTCGATCAATTGAAATCAAGTTAGTGGTTAGTTGCGTCAAACTAATAGGCCACGCCCCTGTTAAGCTATTTCAAACATGCATTAATTCGTTTTAAACATGGATGAGACCCGCGGACTTTTTACAGGTAAATCACTTAAGCGAAACGACCTCGATGTATCTATCGTTTGGGCAGAATCAATTTGCGCCAATTGCAGTTTTTTGTTTCAAACTTTAAATGCGTACAGTCTTAGTAAAGTCACATGTTTCACAATTTAAACAAGCGAATGAATAATAGGGCGCCCGAATAATACACGTGACATGTTCATATATAAGGAATTAAAATAAAAACATTAAAATATATATGCACACGCGGTTTAAAAATGCAAAACTTGTGAATTTGTTGAAAATAAAATAGATAGATAATTATATAACATGATTTTTATTTGCTCAAATGCACTAGATCTTTATCGCATATAAACATGCGTTTCAAAAATTGCCAAGTTCTATGAAAACTCGTGGCATGTAAGTTACGTGTGGTCCTTTGCAACTATTTACAAAACTTTATGTATTCCTGTATATTTACCGTTTCTCTTTTTTCTTTTTAACTATAATAATTCTTTATTCCGTAAGAAAATTAATATACAGCTCATAGGATCAAATACATACACAAATTATACAGTTTACTATATTGTACTCGTATGTAAATGTAGACACGGAAAACTACACAGAAATTATTCATTGTGTACATAATTTAAATCGATGTATTTCATATTTTCGGTATTGACTGTAAAAAGTGCTTAAGTGCAGTATGAGTAAAATACAGAATTAACTCTATCTTTTTTTATATTTCTTTATTTTAGAGGTAAGCTGCTGGCCAAGTTTCACTTATTCTGTCGCAAATCATTTACTTCAATAACCAATCAATTGTATTCTGAAAGAAGTTGATTTGTTCTCTGTACGAATACATGAAATATTTCTCACTGAACATTATGTTTGCAATCGATGATCAAATACAAATCTACAGTATTTATATGAAAGAGACTTAATAATATATTTCTTTATTATTATTCTACATATATTTGAAGGATCGAAATAATCAGTTCTACAAATGGATGTTATTTAAAGACTTGAAATTTTACAATTATCAAGTGCATCCATGAAATTTTTATCGACGCACCAAATTTTTCCCTTTCATCGTGCATAACGATCTTCTTACTTGTTCGTTGCATTCTAAAATTAAAATCCTACACAAATTGCAAAAACTTTTATTCTCCGGCTAGAATGCGTAAAAGATAAATATTGCTTTGTTTGTGTATACACAATGTTTTGAAGGCCGATATCCAGTTTGGCTAAAAAAGAATTAATTTGCGCCACAAGTTAATTACGCGAATTCTTTTTTTTTTTATGTATCACTTAATCATAAAAACTGCAACATTCATTTGCGCCAATAAAACAATCATTTAATTGTGCAAATATCAGTGTATATAAAGTGCGAATCCAGCTAGTTCATTTTTACTGTTATATGCGGGTATGTCTATTGTAGAATAAAGGATCATGGGAAAACTGTATTTGTTTACGTTTTGAAAATATCAAGTTAAAGGATTTTAAGTTACGTTTTAACATATTTTCATTGTGATATGTCTTTATAATATACAAACATAGCATTAAAATTCAAAAAAGTGTTATAAAAGCATCATAATATAGCATATCGATTATTGAAAGCGATCCATTTTAACTATAGATGCGATGAATTATCACTGTTAGTGCAGTCATTATTAATGTAGAATTTTCAAAGATGCGAGGAATTTTTATTGTAGAATTATGTGATAAATGCACTTGCAACAAATGAAAAAAAACTTAGTTGATGACTTTAGGATTTATGATACATGTATTTTCAAATTGAAATACAAACTCCTCATTCATTCTTCATCAAATATATAGCTTTTCAAACTTATAACAAAAGCGATTCTCAAAATGTCATATTGTATTCTTCAGATTACGTTTCTCCTTGATTTTAACTTATATAGGAAATCACTGGAGCGTGACAGCAGCGGGCCCTCTTAGGCAGTCAGTGGGCCCCTACTAATGAAAAATTCTAGATCCGCGAATGGATACTACCGCAGAGGTAAAGCCATACACATATGGGTTATTGTACATGAAATGCATGCTTCAATTCATTTTTGTTGATTATAGACCCTTTGGAACTCTATGTGGGCTATTTCAGCAACTAGGCAAACAATCCCCAAACTAGATACACGGTTAGATTCAGCATGTCAACGAATTCCAAATATCTATATTAAAGGACATTTGTCTATAAATTTGGACCCCACAAAATTGAAAAAGGGATCAAAAATTAAAAAAAATGCATGCATCGAATACATTTGTTATTGAAGGCATGACTGTAACAATAGGATGAATATACAAAAATATCTTATTCTGGGGTCTCATTGGGGGGTTCTGATCCCGGATCCCGCTTACTGTTTTGGCAGATCCCCGTATTCCGCTTATTGTTTTGTCAGATTCCTGTATCCGCTTATACTATGCAGTTCTATTTTTTTGTGATTATCCGTGTCCCGCTAGACTTCATTTCCCGTTTTTCACTTCACAATCATTTGACTTTCACCTGCCACGCTTGCAAAAAATCGGCAATCCGGCGTGACACTTATACCCAAATGCGACCCACTATTTTAGTTTTTTACTCTATTTTGACTTATATTAAGCCCATTATAAATATAGTAAAAAAGTAGCGTGGATTTTTGTGTCCCTTTTTATCCCGTCTCGTTTCGTTTTTGAGCCATATATAGATGTCGTATGTGACAATGAAACAACTCTCCATCCGATTCACAATTTATAAAAGTAGACCATTATACGTCAAAATACTATCTTCAACATGGAGTCTTGGCTCACACCGAATAGCAAGTTATAAAGGGCTCCAGTGTAAAACCTTTTAAACGGGAAAACAAAGGTGCAATCTATATCAAGATGTACGTAATTAGTGGTGAAGTGTCATGGAAATGGATAAAAAAAATAAGGATAAAGATCCCTATACGCTTTATAAGAAACTAAATGGAATACATTTGAAATAAATGTTATTTCTATTGAATTTATTAGAGTGTTTTAAAACCAAACTTTCCTCCGTAAGTTAAATTTTATCAAATCTTTCTCTTACTTTATCTACATTGTTTGAGCAAGTCGGCTAAATTAAGGCTTTACAGCTTATTTCCTAATGCATGTAAAGCAAAACTTTGGTTGGCTTGCTTGCTTTGTTTGTATAATTGTTTATACAAACTTTGTAAATAAGATTGACATTTTTAAACAATATGAATAGGCATAGTTTAACCTGTATTTTTAATATTTGAATTAAATTGGGTGTTATCATAATGATTATCCAATAAAAAAAGCAAGCAAATCAACTAAAGTCTTGCTCTACATGCTTAAAGAAATGAGCTGTAATAGATAAAAAAAAATTATACAGTGAAAATGCACCGCATATACAATACTAATGATTCGCTCCACAGTGAAAATGAAAGAATAGTATCATTATTCGACAGTAAACATGACTAGCATTACGAAATCATCATGGTGGAATTTAGTTAAATATGAAGAAACTGAATGACAAAGCATATTCTACGTTATACAACTTTAATAATTGTATTAAAATGAATATTTTTTACTGCAACAACATCTTACCTGTTAGTTATAAAGCACCTGCACGATCTGTTCGTGAAATGTCCTAAATATTCACCTATTTTTGGTATATATTTCACAGCTGGATGGCTTTAGGCGCGATAAAACTCCGCTTGCATCTCTTACTTTGTTTAATTAGTATTATGTATTTCTGAACATATACATTTTAACCAATTTTCCTCATTTTCTTCAAAAATTAAAAAAAGTTCGTCTGTTTATTTATCATTCTACATTAGACATTTATGGCATATACAGTAAAAATGATATTTTAGGATCCGCATTTTACATACACTGAAATATTATACACTTGTTTTCAAATGTTTCTTCTTAGAGCACTGAGGAGGTCCTTTTTGGTATTTACATGTAGGTTCAGAATTCGCAAACTGAAAGGGCCTCCTTAGTGCACTTAGACTGACAAAAAAGTGCACAATGGACCTGATGGAAAGATAGAATTGACACAAAAACATGGCATACGGAAGGAGAAGTATATAATTTCGAATTTTAGTAATTATAAAGTTATTTAACAGTTGAAGTAAAGTATTCTAATGTTACATGTACGTGTAAATATGTTAATAGTTTGGGCAATAGTTTCGAGGTAAATATGACACAATTAATAAAATTGAGAATGGAAATGGGGAATGTGTCAAGTTCCATTTATTGGCGCAATTAATATTATAAAACAGAAGAGATGAGCGCTATTCAAACGTTTACAATATGACAAATTACACCAAACCGTTTTCACAAATCAGTAATTTTTTCGCCCGGGGATATACACCTGCCAGTAATCTACCTTCAGTAACTTTACAATACCCAGCCGTGTCCATTTCCGTATATTGTACATGTAGGTATCACGTGTTATACATGTATATACACCAGAAATACCCATTCAAGTGATTTTTAATTTCAGAAGAACTCCATATCGGGTACATAAACATAAAATTATAATAATATAAAAAATAAATGTTGTTTTATTAAAAGCACCTAGGTATGTATTTGTAAACTTTTGTTAATTCGTTATTTCATGTATCTTTTTTTTGCTTCAATTACTTTTTTGTATCTTATTGACTTATTCGTAAATCGAAAAAACGCACAAATCTGAAATAAATCGTATGCATTGGCATTGAAAATGTTGAATGATTTCTCTAACTCAAAACTAGTTATACATGTACATGTAGATGCCTCTGAAATTATATTTTTCTCGTTGGGTTGCTTGTCCATTTTTTGACGTTTACGCTATATTCTTATGTTCGGTATTTGTGAAAAACGCTCATCTATCAATTTTACAAGAAATATAATACTTGTAAGTCATGAACATTGAAGTTTAACTTGCTATCATTTTTTCGTATACGCACAAACATAAAATAAAATGAAACACCTTAAAGCGGTTTAAATTATGCAGTGCATTTTGAAAATATAGTTTCCGGTTATTTTTGTTTCATACTTTTTCTATCCCTTTTCCTAAAAATTAGTACACGGGTCACTGGTTAATATAGAATAAAATTAACGGTACCAATTTTCTTGCACCAGATGCGCATTTCGAAAATACATGTCTCTTCAGTGATTTGAATTTGAGCTGTTTGATAAGTATATATGATGGTGCCTCGTTTTTAAGGGATTGTAATTCTTTAAAATAAATTTGTCTATTCATCCATAAAATACACTATAATTTCACTTTTTTTAAATGACAACTTGTATCAACCGGAAGATTTGCAGATATTGACACCTGTGCGTTTGGATTAGCATTAAAATGTTCCTGTATTTTTATAAGAAATACTTTATAACACAATCTTGGACTTGTACAAGTATATATATGCATCTATAAGTCCAAGCATGTGCATACAATAATGCATGTATGTACATGTATACGCATGAGTTTCTCGCTACATTGAAGACCCGTAATATAGGCCTTCCTCTTTTGTCTGCTCTATAGTCAGGTTTTTGTCTCTTTTACACATTCCCCATTTCCATTCTCATTTTTTGTAAAATACGACGGTATATTAGGGAGCGTCTAAACACCACCTAGGCCGCCTTAGTGCACTAAGCTCAAGAAGCTGCACTAAGCCCATGATGGGATGGTGCTATGAATGTAAAAAAGATACCATCGGACGCTGTTTTTTTTAAGATAATGTATCTGATTTTTTTAGTCATTAGAAATTGTAGTTAAGTCGTAATTTGATTTTTTCTGTCATTAAAGGTTTTGTCCGACGACACGTGCCAGTAATTAACAAGGTAATAAAATCACTGACCCATGCAGAAATAAAGAAACATAACAATTACACGGCTTCCACCTTTTTGTTTGCCGTGTTATATAATTGTTTGTTTTTGTAGGATTTAAAACAAAACTTTGTATTTCTTTCTTTTTTTAGTGTATTTTTTTATAGGTTAATTATTTTGAATTTATGATACTTTTTTTGGTTTTTAGTCAAACTTCATTGTAATTCGAGGTTGATGATTTTTGTAAAACGATTGTTTTAGGTGGTGTTTGTTTCGTTGTATTTGTAAAATTGTATGAAAGATTGGTTTGTCCTATAATAGAATATGGAGCAGGTATATGGGGTCAAAAAACATATTCCTGTATTAACTCTATACATAATAGGGCTTGTAGATTTTTTTCTCGGAGTACAAAAATATGCACCAAATGCTACAGTTACTAGAGACTTAGTAATACCACCTAATTTTGATAAACAGTGGAAAAGTATTATTCGTTTGTGGTGTAGATTAAATAACATGAGCTCAAATCGGTTAAGTGCAAAAGTTCACAAGTGGGCTGATAGTGTGAGTATTAAGCATAAGTGTGTTAAAAACTGGATTTTCTTAGAAAAAAAACCTTCTAGCTAAATTCAAGTCATTTATCGTGTCCTGAAAATATGGACACTAACTTTGTTGTAATTTTTTTTATGTCAAAATTGTTCCTGTAACAAATACCATGTACATGTACATATATGAGGCTATGAAAGTAAATAAATAGAGTTTACAGAAATAAAGATGATAATGGGATAAGCACTTTAAATTACAGAATAAAGAGATGAAAATATAAAGAATAGATTAAATGATTCATGGTTGCTTAACGACCAGTTACAAATATTACACTCTACCCTCCATGTTTTTGTCCATCAATTTATACTTGAGTCAGAAAATTAAAACCAGCAGTGTCAAAAATATTTTTTTAAGCTGACAAATATTTTACACTCAGCGGCATTCAATGTCATTGACATACTATATAGCACTAATCGCAATATACATGTACATGATATTTTGGACATCTTATCAGTAATCTCTCTATTGAAGATGTTGAAATCTATGTATTATAATTATTCGCTTATTAGGCAAATTCATTTTCGACAAAGATATTTTCCATCATTTTAGTTTTGATAAATACCATTACAAATAACATATTTGTCTCAGTCTCCTGTGTGAGGATATTCGATTGATAAAAAACAATAAACAATTTAAGGTCGTCAGGTAAATGTGGATTACGGATTAAGATGTTAGATGTCAAACTTGAATTAACAAACTGAGGTGAATTTAACCCGAATATGTAGTTTCTCTTCAACAGTGTTTTAATTCCAAGTTCCTTATTTTCATTTAAACTAAATTAATTATATAGAATGATAGAAAGATTCGGAACTAAAGATAGTCACAATTAAAAATATGTATTTTGAAAAACCGTCAGATCATATCTGATTTAAATCCAGGGTCCGTATATGCATCTTCTGACATCAGACTCAGACTTCTCTTGAACTGAATATTAATGTGCGTATTGTTATGCATTTACTTTTCTACATTGGCTAGAGGTATAGGGGGGGGGGGGTTGAGATCTCATAAACATGTTTAACCCCGCCGCATTTTTGCGCAAGTCACAAGTCAGGAGCCTCTGGCCTTTGTTAGTCTTGTATTATTTGAATTTTGGTTTCTTGTGTACAATTTGGAAATAAGTATGGCGTTTATTGTCACTGGACTATATATATATATATATATATACATATATAGAACTCGTCTAAACATCAACCTAACAATGTTAGATCTGTAAATTTGCTTTCGCAAATTTTTGGTTCTTCCCTCGCCGGGATTCGAACCCATGCTACTGTGATATCGTGACACCAAATCGCCCACACTGCAGCCGTCCCGCTAGACGCAAAAAAAAGCTTTCGGTGGGCATGTGTTACCTTTCCACGTCAGTTTTAATCTAGCGGCGTACTATAGTACATGATATATAAGGCATGAAGATGTTATTGTTTACAGATCAGCTAAATTATCTATAGTAAAGGATCCTACAAATTAATGTAATCAAGATACAGTCACAGAAAATAATTATATTCATAACTGACTCAGACGTACTTATATATATATATATAGTATATATTTGTTACGGGGCCAGCTGAAGGACGCCTCCGGGTGCGGGAATTTCTCGCTACATTGAAGACCTGTTGGTGACCTTCTGCTCAGTGTTGTTTTTTTTCTTTGGTCGGGTTGTTGTCTCTTTGACACATTCCCCATTTCCATTCTCAATTTTACAATGGTACGTAAATTAAGATTTTATCCGAAAAGACGGATTTTCTACATGTACTACAAAAAAATTTGTACAACTATTGAATATTGTAAATGTTTAATGCATAAATGTCCAGTTCTAGATCGAACTTGCTTTGCTTCGTCGAAAGTACGAATATAGAAAAATCACAGATTTATATTACAACTAAAAGGTCCTAGAACAGTTGCAGAAATCATCAGAATTTGTTTATTGTTAGTTATTTGTACATGTATAACTATAATGCGAACCCGAAGTTGTGAAATAGCAACTAAGCGTGAATTCTTTGGAAAAGCGGCGGTTCTATGAAAACCTATTGTCAATTTCAAGTTCTGTTTCGACATCATTGTAATATATGTCACTGGACGTTAAAATTTAATCCTTTATTTCGTCTTTGTCTTCGTCAAATATTGCTGTTGGTTTCTGCCGAAAAAAATCTTTCAAAAAGTTGTAACCTTTGAAACTTTTTCAGATAATTTAACCACATGACAAGAAATTATACAATAAACATTGGTCACGCACGATAGATTCTGATGTAAGACACGTTCCGTTACAATACCCAGTTTACACGCATCAGCGCACACAGGTTTGTCGAATAGGCCAGTTGATTGGAGGAAAGTTACCAAAAACCACGCCTACCTTTAACTATTATCCAATCAAACGCCTTTGACATAAACTTAAATAATACATGGGTAATATAACAAAGATTTTGAAAAAAGTTGAGACTCTAAATTCTAACTTAAAAGTATAGATTAATGCTCGTAATGCATTTTCGCAATTTACATTAAATTTTATACATACTTTCACCTATCTAGTGAGGAAAAAATACAAATTTAAAACAATTGCAAATTACAACTATTTTGAATTATAATGCACAGCAAGGACGTATATTAGTTATCCGTCCTTGTGCACAGTTTGTGATAAATGGGTGTCAAAATGTCTTAAACAAAAACCCAAAGACCAGTTTCAAGAAGAATGATTTGCTTTTATTGCAGAACCGCATAAAACATAATGTTGTCGTATTTTCAAAAAGAATTATCAATTTGAAAACTACTTTTCCTTTTTACCTTTCTAAAATAATACATTACGCAGATATAGATGTGGTAGTTGCCGATTGAGTCTAGAAGGTGTCAGGATTTACACAGAGAAGACAGAATATGCCGTCTCTGTGACACAAACAACATTGATGACGAGTACCATTACATAATGAATTGTAAAACATTTAAAATATAGAAAAAGAAGGAAATGTTTAAGGAACTACTGTTAGTCAAACTCTTATATCTTTAAAGCTGTTCAACAGTTAAACTCATCAAATATTGTAATATTAGAAAAACTATGTAAGAGTTATAAATGTGAAAGTCAGTCCTCCAAGTTTATTTAATTGTATCGTTTACACATGCATGTGATAATTTTACCTTATAGTTATGTTTATGTATGTTCTTGATAACTAGCAATTGAAGTTTTATGAGAAATAAAGTATTCGTATTCCTTTAAACCATAAATTACAGTACACGAAGACCGCCTACGGGTAAAGTACAAGTGAATATAGCACAAAGATCATCCGTACGCGTCCTTGTAAATGCAAAACTCTGGATTTTCTTTGATAATTACCCGAGAGGTTATAAAAGATCTAGAAAAGACTTCCAAAGGTGTTTGCCAAAAATGAATTGAAATAAAAGATTTTTGTGTAGACGAGTTACAACATTGCATAAGCATGATTAGGAAATTTGAACAAAAAATGTAAGTGCACATCTTTCTAGTGGCGAAAAACACGTATATCGAGCTACGTAGACGAAAAAGAATAAGTTCATAATGATTATGATGTAAATTCACGAAATTATAAGGTTATAATTAGAAAACAATTTAAAACACGATTCGTCATTCCCCATGTATATAGATTAAAACAGAATTATAATTTTCTAATTCTTAAAAATTAAATTCTGAAATTCAAAAGACATGTTTCTGATACTTGACAGTCCAGCGAACACTATTACATGAAATGCACGATGATATTGACTGAAAACAAAGGTGAAAGATTCAAATTGTAAAATCAGCCGCTGGACGGTAGAAGTTCTATCAATCATTCAACGATAAAAAAAAAAAAGAAAAAGAAGACTATTGAGTGTAAAAGTATGATAGAAATACTTTTAATTTATTATAATGCCTGTTAAATTGTTCCAGTCATTGGTTACTAGTGATTGTCAGTCCATTTCGATATTTCATAGCACTTTTACAAATTCTGAAACAAATAAAAGAAAAAACTAATTTTCTCATGGGAAAAATATATCTACCCATGAGAAGAAATTTGTCCCGCACAGTGTTCAACTCCCAAAAAGGGAGTCTAACCAACAAAGAAATACTTTATCATCTGTAGATTGATTTTTACATCAGAGGCCCCTGAGGGGCCTCGGGTGTATTGCCATCGCCTACTTTTCAAAGATCTTCAAAGATCAAAGAGATGCATATATAATTATTATATATGAAACGATGTGTATTGATTTTACTTGGTTCAATGTTCAGTGGCAAGTATTTTATATATGCGCAGGTCCTGAGACAGAAAATCAAATTATTCATTCACTTAAGGTCTTCAAAAATAACGATTGCGAGATGACGGACAGGAAGACTTCAAACGTAACAGTTTGAACTAGCTGTCAGAAACTTAAGTACTCTCAGATCTTTTCTTGCTATTGTCGTTTTGTTCTTCTGGTAAACAAGTGATTCTTTCATTGTTGAAGACTCTCTAGCGACTATAAAGATGAACAGGAATAAAACGCTGACCATTGATAATTTGTATTGTTGTTTAGCTCTAAATTTGTGTTCGATAAGGTCCCGTGTACCTTTACTCCATATTCCTTTATTTTCTATAAAGGCGTCTGTCTTGACAGTAAGTTGACACGACTTAATACAAGTTAAACCCTTAAATGTAAGACACCAGATGGAAGTACTCAAAAAGGAGAGCCAGTTTGGTATTCTGTAATGTTAGAGTTCAATTCTTCATGAAGAAACGACTACTAGTATATGTTTTCTGTATTCAGCATAGAATCATATCTTCTAAACTATATTTTTTCGCACAATGTCTGGATATTGGTGGACATGCATCATTGCGAAACCAAACATTTACAAATGAAAATTAATACTTGTACTATAGCCATTTAGTAGGAAAGTAAATGCACAAAAGACAAGTAATTCAGAAACATGCATGGATCACGCAAAATTATGCAGGGGCGACACCGGAGTAATGGGAGTTTGCTTCTTGCAAGACATTCGCCGTGAAAACAATTTGATATGAAGACAAGCCTTTGTTTCAACTTTGTTTTAAAATTTCAAACATGAGGCTGTTACGGCCCAGGTCAATGTTCTTAAGCAACACATATTTTCCTTTCATTTTGCTGTTAGCTTTCTGATATAAATTTATACATATTATAGACTATTTTGATTCTTTTTTTTTCAATTTCAGTTAAACACTATTTATGATTTGCTTTTAAATAAATTTTAACATGTTTAAATGTCTTTTTCTTTTTCTTCATCTTTTTGAAACCCTGGTTTTGTATTACCACTGACCAGTTCAGTAAAGAAACAGCTGCTTCATGTTTGCATAAATGTGTTTGTAACCAATCTAACATGCTATTATAATTTCTTAGTTTTTATTCCGTGTCTATAGATAGTCTTCATCGGGGAGGCAAGATTTATTTTGTCTGTTGGTTGCTTGGCTAGCGTAAGCTAATCGATTTACCTCACATTTTGTAGTTGGATGGAGATTGTTTCTAGATAAATGCCGTACCTTTGTTCTTTGGTTTCCTGTCGGATTTTTCTCAATTTTAAATTGGGAAGTTTTATCATTTGTTTTGCATAATTATTATTTTTGACTTGCAAATGAACGATTAATAAATCTAGTCCCGTGTGTGCTAGCGAAATGTCTTTAGTGTAATCTCGGAGTGTAATTTTTATTTCAACTTTTACGTTTGCATCAGGACGACCTAAAACACGAAAACTTTCTTTTTTTCAAGAATGACATTCGTTACTTCAAACAAAAATCGCTTTTATCTTCTTTTTTTTTTGCAGTAAAAGACCTGTTTCTTTAAAAAAAAACTTTCATACAATCGACTGATTCGGGAAGGTCAAGGATTATAACATATTTTTCGTAATTCTGAAAAACGTTTTAGTAATCTCTGGTGTATTTATGATGGCTTGGTTTGAAGCGATAACAGACGAACTATGCTTACTAGTGCTGCATAAAAAAACATGAGGATATGGTTTGTCCTTTATTACAAATTTGACTCCAATAAGGATAATTTTTGTCTCATAGAAAAATCGATAATTTATTTTTCGATTTTTATCGGATATAAAAGTTATTTTGAAAAATACAAACCGGATTATTATTTATTAAAGTTTCGTATGCATCATAAATCAAGCTCCGGCAACTTTTGACTTGTTCTGATATAAATAGTAATGATTTTCATCGGAGAAAAAGATAGATATTTTTGTCGTGATTGGAAGAATCGTAAAAGTGTTATTTTTCTGAATTCTGTTTGTTTAATCGGACATCGTAGAGTTTTAATTTGATTTCTTTTTGCCGAACTGGACTTCATATTGTGTATTGATTTGAAACATGAACGAGGACCTCGATGAGAACACCTGGATTTAAAGTTTGCAAACGTTCCGACCAATGAAATTCATTTTAATATGTAACGAGAGCACCTAGATGAAATATTTTATCTATACTACAATCAGTTTTAACTTAGAAATTTCCGCTCAAATATATAGGAAATAAAATTATATGAAAGCAACAATGCAGAATGTTTCTTTTCCATTTTCTGTTTTTTTAACAATGTTTATGTTCATTTCAATTTGGAAAGTAGACTTATATTAAATGCCCAAAACGTAAATGTATGTTTTCTTTTAAAACATTAAAAAACGTAAGAGTATGCCGACAAATAGCCTGTCAAGGTCGTTAAACTTAAATCAACTTACCCATCTTTATCGCAGACTAAAATTTATCTCATATATACAGAATACATGTTAATTTATTACAAGTACGTCAGGGTGCATGACAGCACAATAATATTTTTACAGAGTCGTAAGAACAATATTTTTGTTTGATATTTGTTTCTCTTCCACAATTAACGCCCGATTTGGCCAGTGACCGGTATTACAATTTAACACAGTTTTAGAAGTTCAGTGGGCTGCTGTTTCATTTAGAATTTTGAGCATGCCTTTCTGTTTATCATATTCAACGTCAACATTATCTTCGTCGATTTTATTATTCAACAATATCTTGTTTTTCATTACAAGCTTTTCCAAATATCAATATACAGCAAGAGAATGAATATATGTTGCTTCAAGACACATCGATTTAAATTATGTACACAAATTATGTAGTTTTCCGTGTCTACATTTGATTTACGAGTACAATATAGTAAAACAGTAAAAAGAGAAACGGTAAATATACAGGAATACATAAAGTTTCGTAAATAGTTGCAAAGGACCACACGCTACTTACGATATATACATCGAGGTCCTTTTGCTTGAGTGATTTACCTGTAAAAAGTCCGCGGGTCTCATCCATGTTTAAAACGAATTAATGCATGTTTGAAATAGCTTAACAGGGGCGTGGCCTATTAGTTTGACCCAACTGACCACTAACTTGATTTCAATTGATCGACTGCAGAGAAATCTATTTGACTGGCGTTAAAATGAATTGATATGAATTGAAATGAATTAAATATAATTTTTAATTTTTGTCAATCTTTATCAAATAACGATCAATCTCATTTAAATAGCGTTAACACGTTTTTGTCCGATCAAGTTAAATTCGGGTTACTAGTGCAGGGTAGACATGAGATGGTCTCAACAGAACTTCCTGCGGTACCGCAGGAAAGTAAAAACATAATATGATCTGACGTACAATTACGGGAAACGATCATAACCCCTTATTCTTGCCACTTAAGTGTGTCTATACACACTCATTAACCCCCCTTTCCACAACCTAAAGGTCCATTTAAGTGAACTAGCTAAGAAGGCAGTAGTCTTTGTTAATACGTTTGAATCTTGGACAATTATATTTTTCCTTTGAAATAGCTTTGTTATCATGAGGCTGTTATCCTTCCTCTATATCCCCTCAGCAAGATTTGTTTATGACGATATCACTTCTTTTGTTGTATTATTCATGTTATATATATATTGAAATCATCATAAAAACGCAATATTTTAGCAGTAATACATCCACTGATAAACCGCTCATGAATTATCAATGTTTACTAACAGAGTTATCTCGCCCTAACCGGCTTAGTTAAACAAATTTATTCGAAAGAACATATGTTTGATACTTGTTAAAATATTTGTTATATATATAATACCATAAATCAGGAAGTTTTCTTAATAGAGATAACAATTCTTATCAATAAAATTGAACATCTGTGTACAAATTCGAAGATTTGGGTTACACCTAGACTGATTGGTCACTGGAAAAGTACAATGCAAGATGGTGGTATACCATGAATCTACCTAATTGCTTTGTTGATCTGTAATACGCCTAATATTAGTTTTCCATTCTCAATTCTATTATCCTCTACATAGTTTACGAAAATACATTACCTGTATATATAAGTTATGCTATTCTAGACATTCCTTCGAAGTCGGGTACATTTGTATATATTTTTATTTTGAACAAATACATGAAATAACGTGACCAATATTTTAAAAACAAGGGTGTATAACGTACACTTTTAAAAAATAATTTATTCGTATCAATCAATACATATAGAAAGTACCACAGTTCCTGTACCAAGTCGGCAACCACATGCATTCCTAGTAAAACTTAAAATTCGGATATAGCTAAGCAGTCTGTGTAGCTTTTTGGAAAGTTCAAACTTGACTAGTTTTACGTTGAATATATTTTGTGACCTAAAAGAAGTAGGTGCTAAAGTGAAATTCCATGTGGGTGTCTATACAATAGATGCATAGTTGATTAATTCCGACTAGAATTAAAAAGATTGTGTCCATCAGCTCTGTATATAGATAAGAATGCTAAATGTTCCTTTTAATAGAAGGAAATAGATCAAGGGTATTTGAAATTAATTTACTAATTCATGGAGTTTCCCATTTGGATAATATGCGTGTTTGTCTGTAAAAGTCCTTAAAAGTACATGCCACGTATTTGTTTTGTTTCTAGAAATAGTTGTGGGAAAGCCCATAGTTCGTGCTGACATGTGATACATGTAAAAGAGATGTGATGGTAAAATACAAAGGTATCTTTAATGTTGACATATCCTTGTTAGATGGTGATGACAATCAAAAATATCATAAACAATACATGACAATCAAAAATATTATAAACAATACATGTATCTATACAAAAATATTATCGCACTTCAAATTAAAGAGGATATTGTGTACCATGCTCTGTCTGCTGCTTCGCGAGTTTATAAAGTAATTGGATAATTGTGTCAAAAGTGCACATAATTCCCTTATTTGCTCTAAGTGACTTGTTGGTAAACTAATAGTCCTGGCCATGAGCTTAAGTGAGCTATCTGAATAACCTATACCAATAGTAATAACAGATCATACGTTGAGGTTGAAAATATCAACTCGGCTTTGCTTGTATAACTATATTTGCTTGTAAAACTATATTAACTCTATTTGCGTAAGTCAGAAAATTTAGGGTCGGGCATGATATGTATGTTTCAACAACGTAAACAGGAGCTCTGTAGATATTTCAAGTTCAAATGACTTGATATTTAATACAAAAATCAAATATCAAATTATAAGCTGATATTACACAACAAGAACACGTACATGCATAATGTAAATAGCTAGGCAAAGTGAAACATGCATAAATTAAAGCAAGTAAGCTAACAAAAATAGAAACGCAAATATATGTATATATACATGTAACTGAGTAACTCACTCATGTAAAAAAAAGAATTGATATGAATCAATGAGACAACTCTTCACAGTAGACCAAAAGGCAAATAAATCATTAACGATAATTCATCGTACTGCCTTCAACAATGAGCAGGGCCCATACCGCATTAACAACAATAAGTCTTTTTACTGCCTTCAACCATGAGCAGAGCCCATGCCGCATTAATAATAATAAGTCACTTTCTGCCTTCAATAATGAGCAGGGCCAATACTGCATTAATAACAATAAGTCATTGTTCTGCCTTCAACGATGAGCAGAGCCCATACCGCATTAGTGAGTAATTAAAAACCCCTAAAGAAAAATGTTATAAACCATTTTAAACAAGTCAAACGAGAAAATTGTAGGTATAAATTTTATACATTTTTTATTTATAGTAATGCCGATTAAAGTGTATCGAAAAGTATTAGGAAATATTTAAGACTGTTCAAAGAATTTGCACGTGTAAATACTTTAATCGAAGCCATCGACTCGATTGAGTTTATTCTAAAGCTATATATAGCGTTATCCGCCACAAAATTTGTCATCTGTCTTCGAACTCTCATATTGTGTATTTCATTTACACGTCAGCTGAGCCAACTAACATATAGTGTATAATTGTGTATGATTAGTGGTATAATGTTATTAATTGAGATAAAGGTTGAAGAATTTGCACTTTTTGCCCACGTGTGTATCTTGTGTGTAATAGTGCTAGGTGCGTCTTCCAAATGACTGCATGGTTATAAAAGATATTGTACATTAAAAGATCATTAAAGCAGAAACATTTAGAAAGGCCACAGTGCGAGCATGTTGCTCATGTGAAATTCATATGACATCAAATTATAATAATAAAATAATCTTTTCAGTAAAACTTATCTCTATCACTATCATATTAATCTTAATTCATTATGAGATAAATATTAATTAGAATAAATACACGCCACAAAACATCAACTTTTTATAAATTAAACATACCAAGAATAATGTTTGACGAAATCTGCAAACCGCTGGAACTAAGTAAAGAATTCTTTGAATCAGTGGTTCTCCTTCTTTTAAATCGTGTTTTCCTTGTGCATCTTGCGCCGTGTGGGGGCTCCTGGTGTGAGGATTTGGTTCTGTCATTAAATTGATCACCGGTCAATGGGCCACTGACAAATTTGAAGCTGTCCCTGTCATTCTTGCATTGTATAAGTTTTATGGCGAAGATTCATTAATTAAATTGTTCAATGATCTTTACACATCCAAACATGTCGAAAGAAGCTGGATGTGTTCCTCGTGTTGATGGCATCGAATCGTGTGGTGACAGTTCGGTTTACCTTTTAATTTCGTCATTTGCTGGCCCTTGCACTGAATGAAAATCCTTTCTTGTAGAATTACCTTGTCTCTTCCATAGTTTCATATCAAAATATTGGAATATGATATGCGGATGTCAATGATTTTTTACGATTACATTTTTGAAACTTTTACATATCTGGCTACAAGAGTGGCTAGTGCAATGTAATGCTGACAAGTCATGTGACGTTAATTGGCGGGAAACGAGAACGGAATCCGAATGATGCAGCAATTATTTCTCTTTAATTAAATTGGTTTATCTTATGAAAGAGATAAACCGTATTATTTTGAACGTTTATTTGGTAACTACTACCTCTTTATTAAGAAACGGACGTCTGACATTCATCATTGTAATGTTATAATTATTGTTTTACTTTACTAAACTAATCACACCTTATTTTATTGAAAATTAATGTAGAAAATCAAGACATGCAATTTTGTTTTTTTAAGACATAACGCGCGTCTAGCATAATTCATATGCATGGTATGTTAACTGTTATACTTGACACCTTTGTTTTAATATCTTCATATAATGAACTTCATATATATATATATATATGTATATTCAGAAATAAATCATACCAACACCAATGGAATTCATTGAATGAATAGTGAAGGTCAATTTACAGTAAAATGGCTAAGTACAGCTACATCTTTGGCTCGATGTAATTTAACTGAATATCGAAAAACATGAATTTATCTTTTCTTATTTTTGAAATATTACTGATGAAATTAATTCAAAATAGGTAAATATTTATTAGGAATCACATAGACGAAAAACTTTCCTAAATTTGTTTTTAAATTTTCCAATCTCAAATGTCTATTCCATAGATTTTTCTTTAAAAAAGCTATTTGTTGTTGGTATAATAATTTATGTTTAAATGATTTACAATAATCAAGGGGCCACCGACTTCGTTTGTACGGTTTATATCATTCAAAGTATTGTTCTAGGTAAACAAAAATTATCACTCAATGTCAAAAAAGAGTAACATCATCGCGTTAGAGGCCAAGACATGTCGATTGTATAGGTCTTTATCAAGCAACTTGATAACGGATTAGTAAATACAATAAAACAAAGATGATGACCCAATGATTATTTTATATATTAATTGAAATTTCAGTTGAAAGGATTTAAGACAACTTAAAGAACGTTTTTTCTTCATTTGAATGCTTTCTACATGTTCTATACAAATATTCTTTTATTTATAAAGAATACAATTAGTATTATTTCAGACAATATAAGAGATAAATGCATGTTTTCGATGTTCAGTTATATATAAATGCAAAATTATACCACAATATGTGACATAGCCAATTTACTAGTTTACTGAACTCACAAAAATACTGAATTCAAAACGGAAAGTCCTGATCTAAATTGCAAAATCAGAAGCTCAATCACATCAAACGAATGGATAACAACTGTCATATTCTTGATGTGGAAATGACATTTTCTTATGTGGAAAAATAGCGGATTAAACCTGGTTTTATAGCTAGTAAAACCTCTCACTTGCATCACCGAAACATTTGGAATTACAACTTACAACTTGTTGTGTCCAATCATTTAATAGTATACACTACAAACAATTAAATATATATAAATGCATATAATTAAATTGGTTTATCTTATGAAAGAGATAAACCGTATTATTTTGAACGTTTATTTGGTAACTACTACCTCTTTATTAAGAAACGGACGTCTGACATTCATCATTGTAATGTTATAATTATTGTTTTACTTTACTAAACTAATCACACCTTATTTTATTGAAAATTAATGTAGAAAATCAAGACATGCAATTTTGTTTTTTTAAGACATAACGCGCGTCTAGCATAATTCATATGCATGGTATGTTAACTGTTATACTTGACACCTTTGTTTTAATATCTTCATATAATGAACTTCATATATATATATATATATATGTATATTCAGAAATAAATCATACCAACACCAATGGAATTCATTGAATGAATAGTGAAGGTCAATTTACAGTAAAATGGCTAAGTACAGCTACATCTTTGGCTCGATGTAATTTAACTGAATATCGAAAAACATGAATTTATCTTTTCTTATTTTTGAAATATTACTGATGAAATTAATTCAAAATAGGTAAATATTTATTAGGAATCACATAGACGAAAAACTTTCCTAAATTTGTTTTTAAATTTTCCAATCTCAAATGTCTATTCCATAGATTTTTCTTTAAAAAAGCTATTTGTTGTTGGTACAATAATTTATGTTTAAATGATTTACAATAATCAAGGGGCCACCGACTTCGTTTGTACGGTTTATATCATTCAAAGTATTGTTCTAGGTAAACAAAAATTATCACTCAATGTCAAAAAAGAGTAACATCATCGCGTTAGAGGCCAAGACATGTCGATTGTATAGGTCTTTATCAAGCAACTTGATAACGGATTAGTAAATACAATAAAACAAAGATGATGACCCAATGATTATTTTATATATTAATTGAAATTTCAGTTGAAAGGATTTAAGACAACTTAAAGAACGTTTTTTCTTCATTTGAATGCTTTCTACATGTTCTATACAAATATTCTTTTATTTATAAAGAATACAATTAGTATTATTTCAGACAATATAAGAGATAAATGCATGTTTTCGATGTTCAGTTATATATAAATGCAAAATTATACCACAATATGTGACATAGCCAATTTACTAGTTTACTGAACTCACAAAAATACTGAATTCAAAACGGAAAGTCCTGATCTAAATTGCAAAATCAGAAGCTCAATCACATCAAACGAATGGATAACAACTGTCATATTCTTGATGTGGAAATGACATTTTCTTATGTGGAAAAATAGCGGATTAAACCTGGTTTTATAGCTAGTAAAACCTCTCACTTGCATCACCGAAACATTTGGAATTACAACTTACAACTTGTTGTGTCCAATCATTTAATAGTATACACTACAAACAAAAAAAGTCTGAATTGGCTTAGATCTGTACTCGACTGTACTGTTTTTTACACGACCAGTCTTAATTAGTCTTAAATTCTTACTCGCTGCCACTCTGTACCATACTTGAATATTCATTTAAAATATCACACCCGATCAGAGAGTATTTAATTCAGAATTCCAAATTGCAACATACTACTTAACTGAAATTACAAGGCCTATTGACTCCAGTAGATACGTAAAACACAAGTTTATAAAAAATGGGATTTAGTTTTACCTGTAAAGTACAAATATACTGAGGTAATTACACCTTATTTAAGTGCTTCTTGTATGTCATGTCCTTAATTTTAACAATAACATATTTAAATTCAATTGAAATAAATGTGTACTGCAAAATTAGAACGCATGTCCTTATCTAAAAGGTAATAGATGATTACTATAGTGTTATATATAGAATCTAAAGAAAGTTGTCATTTTCTAAAGTTATGAAGTTGCTTTATATACTATGTCATATATATATATTTAAGAATAAAAAATGTTCACTGTGTTATTAACTAAAATCAACTGACACCATCAGTTTATACTAGGCCTAAATTTATAGTGAAAACCATAAAATATTTCTGAAACATTCATAAAATTTTGAATACAATAATAAAATATAAGTCACAATACATGTTTTGATCAGCTTGTTTTATTTTTATTTTATTGTGATTTATTTATATGTAAATGTTGATAATGAGGTGTTCAAGTAATATAATGTTTATCGTGAAATTTTCGGTTCAATACTATATTTAATATGCAATTGTTATTTCAAATTGTTATTCAACTTACTAGTCAGGGGAAGTAACTGTTGTTAAAACAGTTCTTTAATTGATGAAATACAATAAATAGGTACAAAAAATAGGTCTATGTTTGTTAAGATTAGGTCGAGTATTGTTCAGAGTAGGTGGAGTATTGATCAAACTAAGTCGAGTATGGTTCAGTATGATGAGGGATACAAGAAATGATTTTACCAGGATATGTACATCTCATTTAACATTTTTCTTTTCAAATTTCTTTGATATATATTTCTTTTCAATCATTAATAACAGAGAAGTTGAAATAATATGCATTTTGTTCTAAAAATAGAGAAAACCACAAATTAACCAAATTGACAGCATGGTAAGTTTGACACGAAAAAGCATTAACATATGATAAAACTTTCTTTTATTAACACCTATCGTTAGTTTTTTGTAATGTCAAATTTATTCAGATTGTTCCAAATCATCTTTATTGAAATTATGGAAAAAAGTTTATTTGTGGAACTGTGATTATTTTCAGGATAATAACCCCAAAATGGGTAAACATTTGATGAAAAACGGGAAAATCAACAAAATTGGGTACTTTCATAGGGCGTAGCAAAGCAATAAGTGAAGCACCATATAATTTGTTCTTCATCAATAATTTTGTTCAGACATATACCCAAAAATCAGGTTTTGAAAGAAAAAAAGTTTAATTCTATAAATTTTAAGCTCCTCAGAGGTGTATATCCTTAACAATTAACATGTCAAAATATCTCTATGATTTTTACTTCTCTGCAATGGCGTCTTTGTTTACTGAAAACCTTTTTTTTCAATTTCAATACAAACACTTAAAAAATATTTACTGTGTATAATCCTTTCGTTTATATCTTTTGTGTAACTTATTACAATATACTTATCTATTTGGTACATAACACTTACATGCCACTGAAACAATAAAAATAAAAATACAATCTTAAAAAAGTATACAGAAACATCACTTTGTAAATATGGCTAACTATTGTTTTGAAGTGTTAATGATTTTTAGATAAAACTTTAAAGATGTGCTTATATCGAGTTACATGTATTTTATTTGTATCAATACAGTCCCAATAAAGAATAGTATGTGCAAAGCAATAATATGAGGTTTGTTCGAGTTTCAGTATTAACAGTTGTTAGAGAAAATTAAATTATTTATACAATCATAAAAGTTTATTTGGTATGCTTCTTGTAGCTACATATACAAATACAGGTACATAGAGACCGTCAGGAGTTTCTTTACAATGGCAACAAAATATTACAGAGTTCAGTTCATTCAATAATTAAATAAGTCCATGTGTTTAGTAGTTTTTGATATTTGTTGAATATTTTGATAGAGAAGGGTAGACTTCTCTTTATTAATTTTCTTTATCAAAATCAATCCATGCTAACTATATCTTGATGGAAACATGTTTAACTGGTGATCAAATCTCATCAGTTCAGAAGAGGGAAATCAACAACAAACTTGAAGAATTACATGGTCTCTTATCGATGTACGTCAATGGAGTAAATTATTTCTGATGTACATGTTTTACTTGCAATGCAAAGCATAATTTCGTCAAAATGGCGTCGTCTGGAATACGATACGATTGGTAAATTTGAGAATCAGACAACTGTTATTATAATTAAAGATCTAGGAAAACCTTGACATGTCGTAAGTGCGATAAGACCCATCAGCCTTAATTGTGACTGTAAAGTTATGTGATGTCAAATCAGTATGTTATTGCTGAAAAATGGAAAAATGATAAAGGAATAGTTGAAATTGTTTGTCACAGTTAGTAGATGGAAGATGTCAATTCTTAAAAAAAAAAAAAGATGCAGAACTTGTTCTTTCGGTTATATCCTTAATTTCAAGTTAACTGTGATTGTGAGATATAAGCACACATTGACATGTGGTTTATTGATTTACAAGACATCATCGATATACTTAATTGTTAGGTAAAAGAACATTGCATTTTTTTCATCAATGCCTTTCAGATAATTTAAGTTATGATTATTTTTGTTTTAGTCTTGTAATCTGTGACAGTCGCATTTAATTCCCTTTAATTGACAACAATGTGTGGGCGAAACAAATATAATATGTTATAGGGGACCATTTTTTTTCAATTCCAGTATAATAGATATAAACTGAAAATGTTCTCAAAAGACATTTTCAACAAGATACAATGGGCATTCGAAAATCTTAAAAACCAATGAAAAAATACAACACCTGGACAAAAAAGACAACAAGCCAAACAACAATACATAGAAAACTCAGATGTAGCATTCGTCGTGTTGCTCATCAGGTAAAAATCAGGTTTTGAAAGAAAAAAGTTTAATTCTAGAAATTTCAAGCTCTTCAGAGGTGTATATCCTTAACACTTAACATGTCAATATATCTCTATGATTTTTATTTCTGTGCAGTTTCGTCTTTGTCTTCTGAAAACCTTTTTTTCCAATTTCAATATAAACACTTAAAAAGCATTTACTGTGTATTATCCTTTCGTTCATATCTTTTGTGTAACTAATTACAATATACTTATCTATTTGGTATATAACACTTACATGCCACTGAAACAATAAAAATAAAAATACAATTTTAAAAAAGTATACAGAAACATCACTTTGTAAATATGGCTAACTATTGTTTTGAAGTATTAATGATTTTTAGATAAAACTTTAAAGATGTGCTTATATCGAGTTACATTATTTTATTTGTATCAATACAGTTCCAATACAGGATAGTATGTGCAAAGCAATACTATGAGTTTTGTTCGTGTTTAAGTATTAACAGTTGTTAGAGAAAATTAACTGATTTATACAATCATCAAATTTTATTTGGTATGCTTCTTGTAGCTACATATACAAATACAGGTACATAGAGACCGTCAGGAGTTTCTTTACAATGGCAACAAAATTTTACAGAGTTGAGTTCATTTAATAATTAAATAAGTCCATGTGTTTAGTAGTTTTTGATATTTGTTGAATATTTTGATACAAAAGAGTAGACCATGTAGACCTCTCTTCAATAATTTTCTTTATCAACTATGCTAACAATATCTTGATGGTAACATGTTTAACTGGTGATCAAATCTCATCAGTTCGATAAGAGAGGCAAATCAACAACAAACTTGAAGAATTACATGGTCTCTTATGGAAGCCCAATCGATGTACTTCAATGGAGTAAATTATTTCTGATGTACATGTTTCACTTGCAATGCAAATCATAATTTCGTCAAAGTGACGTCATCTGGAATACGATACGAAGTGTAAATTTGACAATCAGACAACCGTTATTATAATTAAAGATCTAGGAAAACCTTGACATGTCGTTAGTGAGATAAGACCCATCAGCCTTAATTTTGACTGTAAAGTTATGTGATGTCGAATCAGTATGTTAGTGCTGAAAAAATGAAAAAAATGATAAATGGATAGTTGAAATTGTTTGTCACAGTTACTAGATGGAAGATGTCAATTCTGGAAAAAAAATCAAAAAAGAAGCATAACTTGTTCTTTCGGTTATATCCTTAATTTTAAGTTCACTGCGATATATGAGATATAAGCACACATTGACATATGGTTTATTTATTTACAAGACATCATCGATATACTCAATTGTTAGGTAAAAGAACATTGTATTTTTTTATCAATGCCTTTGAGATAATTTTGAAATCAAAGTTATGATTAAATTTTTTCTAGTTAGATCACACATATATAGCAGAAGGTGTACATCCTACAATGTTAAACTGTTTTATATTTAGAAATGTGACATGAACAGCGAAATGATACTTCTATAATCTGTCGCAGTTTGATGTTGTATCACCTTTATTACATAACTAGGGAGATGTAATACATTTGCTAATAATATATCTCTGTAAGGGCTTTATAAACCAGGTTTTATCACCCAATTTAATTTTAATAAATGGATTTTATGATTGATTCATTGAATTTTTATATAATAAGCAAGCATTGGGTTGTTGTAAGTTAATACAAGCCGATGAAATAAATAAAATCCGTTTTAAAACACTTAAATACCAATGTAAAATCCTTGTAAACACATTTTAAAATTATTTAAAAAACCAGACAACAAAGGACAACATAACTTCGAAATCTTCATCAGTCCCGAATAAACTAAAAAAATAAAACAATGTTAAGTTCCACTCGGATTTCACTACTGCAATAATTGTCACGTTTTACTTCAGGATTCAAAAACATATTCAGGTTAAGAGGTATTATTACTTTAAACCAACATACAAGACAACAGATAATTCAAAATGGAAAGTCCTTTATCAAATGGCAAATCAAAACCTTACACATATCAAACGAATAATTTTTTTTGTCATATTCCTGACTTTGTACAATCATTTCCTCATACGGAAATGAGGGAGTAAATTTGGTTTTATAACTTAACCTGTATTCTGCATGACAGTCGCATATAATTCCCTTCAATTGACAACAATGTGTGGAAGCAACAACTATAATATGTTATAAGGGAACCATTATTTCGATTCCAGTATTCTGTTTATATTATATAATATAATTGTTTATTTTCTCAAAAGACATGTTCAACAAGACACAATGGGCATTCGCAAATCATAAAAACCAATTAAAAAATACAACACCTGGACAAAAAAAGACGACAAGCCAAACAACAATTTTCAAACAATACATAGAAAACGCAGATGTAGCATTCGTCGTGTTACTCACAAGGTAAAAATCAGGTTTTGAAAGATAAAAGATTAATTCTAGAAATTTTGAGCTCATCAGAGGTGTATATCTTTAACACTTAACAAGTCAAAATATCTCTATGATTTTTACTTCTGTGCAATTGCGTCTTTGTTTACTAAAAACCTTTTTTTTAATTTCAATACAAACACTAAAAAATATTTACTGTGTATTATTCTTTCGTTCATATCTGTTGTGTAACTAATTACAATATACTTATCTATTTGGTACATAACACTTACAAGTAACTGAAACAAAAAAAAAAGAATGCAATCTTAAATAGGTATAAAGAAACATCACTTTGTAAATATGGCTAGCTATTGTTTTGAAGTGTTAATGATTTTAAGATAAAACTTTAAAGATGTGCTTATATCGAGTTACATGTATTTTATTTGTATCAATACAGTCCCAATAAAGGATAGTATGTGCAAAGCAATACTATGAGGTTTGTACGAGTTTCAGTATTAACAGTTGTTAGAGAAAATTAAATTATTGATACAATCATCAAAGTTTATTTGGTATGCTTCTTGTAGCTACATATACAAATACAGGTACATAGAGACCGTCAGGAGTTTCTTTACAATGGCAACAAAATTTTACAGAGTTGAGTTCATTTAATAATTAAATAAGTCCATGTGTTTAGTAGTTTTTGATATTTGTTGAATATTTTGATACAAAAGAGTAGACCATGTAGACCTCTCTTCAATAATTTTCTTTATCAACTATGCTGACAATATCTTGATGGAAACATGTTTAACTGGTGATCAAATCTCATCAGTTCGATAAGGAGAGGCAAATCAACAACACACTTGAAGAATTACATGGTTTCTGATGGGAGCCCAATCGATGTACGTCAATGGAGTAAATTATATCTGATGTACATGTTTCACTTGCAATGCAAATCATAATTTCGTCAAAATTGCGTCATCTGGAATACTATACGAGTGGTAAATTTGAATATCAGACAACTGTTATCATAATTAAAGATCTAGAAAATCCTTGACATGTCGTAAGTGAGATAAGACCCATCAGCCTTAATTGTGACTGTAAAGTTATGTGATGTCGAATCAGTATGTTAGTGCTGAAAAATGGGAAAATGATAAATGGATAGTTGAAATTGTTTGTCACAGTAACTAGATGGAAGATGTCAATTCTTTAAAAAAAAATAAGAAGCAGAACTTGTTATTTCGGTTATATCCTTAATTTTAAGTTCACTGTGATATATGAGATATAAGCACACATTGACATGTGGTTTTTTGATTTACAAGACATCATCGATATACTCAATTGTTAAGTAAAAGAACATTGCATTTTCATCAATGCCTTTGAGATAAATTTTGAAATCAAAGTTATGATTATTTTGTTTTGTTAGATCAGACAGATACAGCAGAAGG